>NC_090438.1:863659205-864859205 GCF_031143425.1 Pleurodeles waltl
AAAAAATGGAGTACTGACAGCACCTGCACTAGAGGCGGAATCCCTGTGGGTTGGCGGATGGGTGACATCAGGTCTGGCTCCAGCTGGGCACACAGTTCCTGTATAGTGGCACTGTTGAGTCTGTAGGTGAGTATGACATGTTGTTCTTCCATTGTCGACAGGTCCACCAGCGGTCTGTACACGGGAACATTCCTCCGTCTCCTCGCAAGTCCCAGCGGACGGTGCCTAGGAAGGACAACATGGGGCACAGAGTCAATCAACCCACAGGTAAGTTCCCACAGCCTGCACAGTACACAAATCTCTCTGGATTGAATAGCTTGTATGAGTGTCGATGCAAGGCCTAGCCATGTGTGACGCAGTAGGAATTAAGCCATGTGGGCCCTTGAAATGGCGGCTGCCTGACCTGTGAAGTGTGACAATGTGAAGTGAGGTCATTGCGCTGGCGTGGCACGGGTTTCAGGAGCCAATGACGATGTGCGCCGGCGGTCGCGGTACGCACCGCCGCGGTACGCACCGCCGCGGGCGTGACCGCCATTTTCTCTCTGCTTAATCACACGAGACCTGACCATCCACAGGAGAGGACCTATACTGCAAGTGCTGCTGTGACCTCGGTCTGGAAGTGACAATGGCTGCTGCGACTGGGGAAAGGGCCCCCGCCTTCAGTTCCGAAGAGTTGGAGAAGCTCGTGGACGGGGTCCTCCCCCAGTATGCGCTACTCTACGGACCTCCAGACCAACAGGTGAGTACACGGGGCCAATGCATAGTGGGCAATGCCTGTGATGAGTGGGGTGGATGTACGATGGAGGGGAGGGGAGCGAATTACGAATGCATGGCACGACAGAGGAGAGCATGTGCCACCTGGCAAGTTTGGGGAGGGGGGGGCCACTCACATTGAGCATGCAGAAAAGTGATGATGTTTCTTTTCCCCCCTGTACATGTCACATAGGTCAGCGGCCATCAAAAGATCGATATTTGGCGTGCCATCGCCAAGGACGTCCGGGCCCTGGGGGTCCACAACCGACGGGGCACCCACTGCCGCAAGAGGTGGGAGGACATCCGCCGCGGGAGCAGGAAGACCGCCGAGACTCTGCTGGGGATGGCCTCCCAACCTAGGAGGGGTGCCAGTCGTACCTTGACCCCCCTGATGTCCCGGATCCTGGCGGTGGCCTACCCCGATTTAGATGGGCGCTTGAGGACATCACAGCAGACACAAGGGGGTGAGTACCAGCACATTCAGCTAAATTTGCGCGCAGTGGAGGTGCCTGGGTGGGGGAGGAGGGCTGTGGGTATCCCTAGGCCAGGGCGATTTCTGTAGGCTAGGCCCCTCCGTGAGGTATGGTCCTGTGCCCCCGCCCCCCACCTCTGTAGGCTGCCTAGTAACGCTATTCATGGACCTGTGTATTCTGTGTGGGCAGTTGTCGCCCATAGGCTTGTAGGGCATGTCCCAGGGAATGAGTAGTGTACCCCAAGTGCGCAGCCTAGTGCAGGGGGCTTCTGTGTCTGTTCTCCCCTCCAACGGTGTCCCCAATGCATGCACTCAACTTGTCTTTATTTCTCCACCCCCCCCCCCATTTTCTTTGTTTTTCGGTGAATGTGTGCATTAGCATCATCAGGCGGAGAAGAAGTGGCATCGGCGCAAGAGGGAGCTGCATCTCACATGGCCCCGGAGGGCCATGCAACGGACTCCGACATGACCAGTGAGACGGAGGGCGAGGGGGGCTCCACCACGGGGACCCGTGCAGACGTCAGTGACACCGACACGTCCTCGGATGGGAGCTCCCTTGCGGTGGCGGCAACATCCGTGCCCACCGATACTACAGGTATAGCCGCCACCCAGTGCACCAGCTCCACCCTCCCAGCAGCCCCTCGGCCTTCGGCCCGTGCCCGCACGGCCAGGAAGGCGGCCATCTCCTTCGCCCCAGGCACCTTAGGCCCCTGCCCCAGTCACCCCTGCTGCCCTCAGTGAGGAGGTCATTGACCTCCTGAGGACCATCATTGTTGGGCAGTCTACCCTTTTGAATGCCATCCAGGGTGTGGAGAGGGAGGTGCATCAAAGCAATGCATACCTGGAGGGCCTTCATTCGGGTCAGGCTGCCCATCAGCGATCGTTCAACGCTCTGGCCTCAGCACTGACGGCAGCGATTGTCCCTGTCTCCAGCCTCCCTCTTCTAACTCCCTCCACCCAGTCCCACTCCCCTGTTCCTCTGCCTATCCCATCCACACCTACAGACCAGCCTGCACACACCTCAACACCCAAGGGAAGCTCATCCAGACATAAGCACCACAGAACACACAAGCATTCACACAAGCAACATACAGATGCAGACATGCCAACAGCCACTACCTCCTCTGTGTCCCCCACCTCCTCGTCTCCCTCCTCCCTCCCTGTGACGTCCACACTCACACCTGCATGCACACCACCATCAGCCAGTACACCCATCACCAGCACACCCTCCACACCAGTCCGCACACGTGCAGTCACCACCCCCACTGCCATGTACACGTCCCCTGTGTCCTCTCCCAGTGTGTCTGTCACCCCCGCTTCCAAACCACACAAACGCAGGCAGGCACCCAACCAACAGCCATCCACCTCACGTCAGCCTCCAGCCCAAGCACCTGCACCCAAAGACACCAGACTTGACTCTCCTACAACCACATCCTCTTCCTCCACTCCCATACCCACTCCAGCTACCCTTCCCATGGCTCCTAAAAAACTAATCCTCTATAAACTGGACCTCTTTTCCTCACCTGACCCACCCCCTCCATCTCGTAAGAGTTCCAAAAACATCTCAGCCACCACCAGCCCAGCAACTCCCAAGAACGTCGTGGCTGGTTTTTGGAGTCCGCCCTTTCCTTGTGCAGGGACATCGGCCAGCAGCAAAGGCACAGCCAGCCCCCCCCTGGGAAGAGGAGCAAAAAACTGAAGGGCAGGCGCGACAGGCCTGATACGCCTGCCCCCAAGGAGGGTAGCCTTGCACTGTCACCTGCCACATCGGGTAAGGGAGCCAAAGGCCACGGAGAGTCTGCCAAGGAGGGCAAGGGCAGCAAAGCGCAAAAGGCAGGGACCAGCCGACCTGGCCATGAGGGCCCCACCAGCCCCATTCCGGGGGTATCGGAAGAGACCCAGGGCCCCAGGACTCCATCACAGGAGGGCCCCGCAACGGAAAGGTCCGATGCTGACTGAGCAGGAAGTATTGGCCAGGTGTGGTTCACTCGAAACACAAGACAGGCACCGCTGAACAGGGCCCCGCCGTGAGGAGCACCGCTGAACAGGGCCCTGCCGTGAGGAGCACCGCTGAACAGGGCCCCGCCGTGAGAAGCACCGCTGAACAGGGCCCCGCCGTGAGAAGCACCGCTGAACAGGGCCCCGCCGTGAGAAGCACTGCTGAACACGGCCCCGCCATGAAGGGCACCGCTGAACAGGGCCCCGCCGTGAGAAGCACCGCTGAACAGGGCCCCGCCGTGAGAAGCACCGCTGAACAGGGCCCCGCCGTGAGGAGCACCGCTGAACAGGGCCCCGCCGTGAAGGGCACCGCTGAACAGGGCCCCGCCGTGAGAAGCACCGCTGAACAGGGCCCCGCCGTGAGGAGCACCGCTGAACAGGGCCCCGCCGTGAGAAGCACCGCTGAACAGGGCCCCGCCGTGAGAAGCACCGCTGAACAGGGCCCCGCCGTGAAGGGCACCGCTGAACAGGGCCCGCCCTGAGGAGCACCGCTGAACAGGGTCCCGCCAAGACAGGCACCGCTGAACAGGGCCCTCCTGTCAAGCACCGCTCCGCTGGGCCCTCCTGTCAAGCACCGCTCGGCTGGGCCCTCCTGTCAAGCACCGCTCCGCTGGGCCCTCATCTCAAGCACCGCTCCGCTGGGCCCTTCTGTCAAGCACCGCTCCGCTGGGCCCTCCTGTCAAGCACCGCTCCGCTGGGCCCTCCTGTCAAGCACAGCTCCGCTGGGCCCTCCTGTCAAGCACCGCTCCGCTGGGCCCTCCTGTCAAGCACCGCTGGCCCATTGGCAGGCCCGGTTCTGTGTCGGGCAGGGCTTCACGAGGCACTCTGCCCACCATGCCTCCTCCATGACCAGTGGACTCTGTAATCCACCTGATGGACTGTGGCTTTGCACCCCCCAGGATGGCACAGTGGGCAATCCACCCACTGTAGAGACTTGAGAGACTGTGGCTTTGCACTCCCCAGGATGGCACAGTGGGCATGGAGGCCCTTCGTGGATCTGGCGTCGTGGACTCATGTGGCTGAGGTGCCCCCCCTTCCCTTCCCCCTGAGGTGCCAGTATTTTATTTTTGTGATGCCCCAGCAGTGTTCTCTCCAATGGACTCGATCTCGTGTGTGGGCTTTGCCCATGTGTTGCTGCACATTGGCCCACGGATATTTGGACTTTGCAAAACTGTGCCGGACTTTTGCTACTTGTATATATATAGTTCTAGATGTGTATTAATTCTTTATATATTGGTAAGTTCGCTATACTTAATTATTGATATAATATAGTTCTATTTTTACAATCATTGCCTTTTGTCTTTGCATTTTTGTTTTGGGGGTTTGGGGGTGTCACTCTGACTTTTCAATCTGCATTGGTGTGTAGGTATTTCGGTGGGGGTGAGGGTGGGGGTGGGTGTGTGGCGTATGTGTGTGCCCGTAACCTTTCCTCCTCCCCCCTCCCCCCTCCCCTGTGTCGTAGGTGCAGTACTCACCGTTGTCGTCTGCGGCGACGTTCGTGATCCTGGAAGAAGAGCAGGAAGGCAATGGCTGGGAGGATGTGGAGTTCCGGTTCCATGCTGTCCCGATTCCGCGTGGAGTGTGTCGAGGTGAGCGTTTTCCATTGGAAATGTCTGTTTCCGCCGTGTTTTTATCAGCGGGGCTCCCGCCCCGGAAAAGGTGGCGGATTGGTGAGTTGTGATCGGGTGGGCGGTACATTGTCTGCCGCCTGGCTGTTGGCGGTGACCGCCGCGCTGTTTGTTTGTGCCGCCGTGGCGGTCGGAGTGTTAAAGCGGCGGCCTGTGTTGGCGGTTCCCGCCAGGGTCAGAATTCCATTTTTTGGAACGCCAGCCTGTTGGCGGGTTGGCCGCCGCTTTAACACTGACCGCCAGGGTCAGAATGACCCCCTTAATGTTTTACTAAGAGAAGAGCTGCTGTATCTGAAGAAATAGGAATTAGTGTTGTGTTTAATTTTTTATTGTCCCTAAATAAATAATAATCCGCACCATTCTGCACTTGAAATATGTACCCATGGTTACTCATGGCAATGTAGAAATTGTTTTCACACTAGTTATGTCTGACAATTAGGGTGAACCAAAATTAAAAGTCATTATAGTTATGTATTTTACAGATTACAAATATATCCAAATAAATATTAAACTTACAAATTTGAAAATATGCAAACATAAATACTTTTGCTTTGGGTGTATGTAAGGAATATGCAGCTATTGAGAGGGACATATGGTAATCTTCAGATTTAGGCATGAAGGGTACATGAATATTGTAGATTTGTACTTTTACACAAACACATGTATTGATACGTTTCTATTTTTAGTCTTACAAATCAGACCCTTGATATTTTTGATATGACTGCAAACGTACAACCTCCTTGGTTTCCTGCTATTGGACATTTTTCTTACATTCAAGTGCCCTTTTTTATCTGGTTTGAACTTGATATTTTTAAATTACTTTTCTTAAAGGCAAAATATTTCTCCTTTATTATGGCCACTAGTCTGCTATTAAGTGTTTGTGCATTTCAGGAGTTTATTGCAAAACAAAAACATTTGTATTACTGTTTGTGGTAGTTTCAACTGTATTACACAATTCAACCAAAGTCTGCGGCATCGGACTCAATGCACTTGTCTGGCCTGCAGCATTTACTAAAGACGTCCCGGGTGGCTACGTGTTCCGGGTGCACTTCGTCTAACCGCTGCTTCACATTTGTGGTAGTCTTTTCTCATTTAAATTTACACTTTCTTTTCTCAGCAGCCTTTTGGAAAACATTACCACTTCCTCGGTTTCACATGCTAACCATCTGTTCAGTTGGCTCTTGTTTTGGAAGCACTATCTTTCCCAGTGCGTTATTTTATTTTCAAACCTATGTTTATTTCTGTAACTTTCTTTTTTTGGCATTTATATTATGAACAGTACTCCAGAGACCCTTTCATGTGGTTGCACATTTTATATTTTAGAATAAACAAAATAAATATTAAGTATTAAGAGCTAAGCTATATTGAAAACCTTGCTATCCTTTGTATTTGTGATGGCCAACATCGTGTTCATTTACCATTTGAAAATATATTTAAGCCCAATGCATAAGCACCTGTTAACTCGATGACCTTTATACAAGACATGTGCATGATTTTGTAACACAAGTACAATATTTCACAGACCCTAATTATAGCATTACCTCTAACAAGCGTATTTTCCAGTTGCGCTCATACCATGTAAATTTTCTCTTGTACAGGATCTGGGGCCATATCATGGTGTGCCGAGCACCTATGTTATGTGCTGTGTCAAAAGTTTAGTTTAAAGATATAACTGAATTTCTCAAAGCCAATGCATCAACTATAAACAGAATGAAACAGATTTGCCATAAATGCCACATAACCTACTCTGTTTAGTGACAGGGAGAGAGGATGATAATGCCATATCTACATAGATATTAACTATCCTGCTCTTACCCTTGTGGTGCCGCACAATCAGGCTGCCAAGCACCACGCGCACACTTTTGTACCATAGTGCAAAGGTGTCTGTGTGAGTCTTTCTTGCATTGGTTTTGAACTGGAAGGGTACCCTTTCAGTAAAAAAAATTTTGCTTAGAAAAAACTTTTCCCACTTCAGATGTGTGCTGAGCAGGGCAATGCAGATGCAAAGCGGGAAAAGTTATGAGAAATGAAAAATATTTCTTCTTTTCAACGTCCTCTTTGAAGTGGCTTTCATTTTTGGTGCAAAACCCTGTCTACTATTGTTAGTAGACAGGGATTTCTCCAAAAGCTCTGACTAGTTGAATTGGAATGCCCATGCACCACCCATGGGATATACCATTAATGCAGAGCAACACAAAACAGCACTTTTCACTGGTTTCAGTTACTTTTAGGCACAAAGCAATTTGAATATAAGAAAGTAAATCCAACAAACAGCATTTTGTGAAGATTTGCATCACTTTTGTGACTCAAACCCAATGTAAAGGTTTGTAAGTGTGACCCAACATGTCAGAAAGAGTGAGCAGGGTTTGCCTCTTTCTGTTTCCGAATTGAGTATCAATCATGCAGCCACACACACTCAATGAATAACTCAAGACCAAATTTATAAAAATACTTCAGATTTTTATATACATTTTAAGATCAAGATGGTTAAGATATGTTAAGTACTTTTGGAGTTATGATTTTTCAAAGTTTTAATAAAGTTAGTCTTTTCTGTGCATAATTACGCACCATAGGAATCAATGGAAGGGCACCTATAGAAATGCATATAAAATCACACAGGTGAGCTACCAGTCTCATCTTTAGCAGGATGGTCAGTGAGGATGGTGGGCACCCTGTGCCAGCTGGAGAGTCTCAGGCAGCTCTCGGTTTCGGCGCAAGCAATTCTAGAAAGTCTCTTGGCACAGGCACAAGGCCACTTTGAGGGGCCACCTGGAAAAGGAGCTGGTTTGCAAAGTTAAAGGTGATGCTTCAGGATCTCCTTTGGCTGTTGAGGTTGCAAGGTGTTAGGAACCCGCAGCACACAGCAGGGCTCAGGGCAGCCGAATGCAAGGCAAGTTGGAAGTCTTGGAGGCTGTGCGCAATGGAACTCTGTGGAGTTGGAGGGAAGTCTTCTCCTGGGGGACTTGCTAGATGACCAGGGTGATCTAGGATAACATTGAGGATTCCTTATTTGATTTAATAAGCAGAACTACAATTTGGAGGACTTTGATCATGTTTAGTACCTACAGAATTATAAAGATTAATCAATCAATTTAATGAAAAACTTGGATTATTACAACTTTGAAAATGCCACTTTTAGAAAGTTTACATTTTTCTCCTCTTAGCCCTTTGTACCTGCAGCCTTTCTCTGATCACTTGTCTGGGTCGGGTGACAGTCAGGCTTTGTGTATTCCCTTGAGATAGCCACACACAATGAAAGTTTAGGTGTGACTTGATTGTCCCTGATCGAGAGGATCTGGCCACAGCCTCACAGTTATACCTGAGTAGGCCGTGTCCTGTCCCCACACAAAAGGCTGCCTACCCTCCTGTAGTGTGTCTGGAGCCAGGGCAGGAAGGAAGGACCTCTGTGTATTTCAAAGACTCATTTGAACTCTCCCCCACTTTGGGTATAAGAACTGGACCTCAGCCCCTACCAACTCAGTACACATCTGGACTTGAGGATACCCTGCCAGGAAGAAGGACTCCTCTGCTGCCACAAGGACTGTGTCATGGCATTCACCTGGAGTACATGTCTGTGGAGACGATGCTGGACCCCCACTCACTCCTGGTACAGCGTCAGATCGAGGGAATGGAAATTCCAAATCAGGTGAAAAGGGAAGGGGATTTGAATCAAATAACAAAGAAAGAGACCTGAATCTTCAGGGACTGCTATGGGTCATCTAGAAGACTCCATTGCCAGTTTAACTAGCTCTTTGTGGCTCCTGGATTGTGGTCATTGAAAATAAATATGTTACTTTGTTATCTCATGTGATGGAGCACTAACATGACAAAGTCTTGTATGTATCTTAAACAATAACTGCCCATGCCAAAAACATAATGCACTTTTGAAATATTTTGTGGAGCTTCAGCATTTGACAGAGCTTCTGCATTGCAGGATAAGATGTCATATCCCCTTTAGAAATGATGTGGCCTAAAAACTTTAATTTTGACTTGTTGAACTCACACTTGCCTACATTCACAGTCAATCCTGCATTGCTGAATAAACAACATACCTGTGTGAGAGCTGTAATGTGTTCCTTCTGTGTAGCACCAATGACTAATGTGTAATTGCTACAATTGAACGCATCCTCAACAGGAAGCATAATACATTGAACGATGTCTTGAAAAAGTTCTGAATATGATGACACACAAAAACTAGGTGCCTGATTTCGATTTCAGCAAAGAGGTTATTCCATCACAACAGCAATTAGATTTAGGCGGCTGGGATATCTGTCACCATTGTGATGGATTAACCCCACCACCAAAATCTAAATCAAGCCCTAAGTCTTTTTTTTAAACAAACCAAAATGTGTAGAAAAAGTTGTAATGTACCTGCAACTTTCTTCAAGTTCCAACTGATTATGACCTTTATTTAAATCAAGGCAAGAAAAGATCTTTGCACCATTCAATTGCATGTCAGCAATGTGTAGATGTGAGAAAACAGGGCTGATTGCAGAGGCCCCCTAACTTTTTGCCCCCATTTTCCACTTTATGCTGGTGTTTTCCTGACTCTGATGGTGCCCTGGGTACTGCTAACCAGTCCCAGGGCCTGTGCTCTGTGTAAAATCAATATGCTAATTAGGCTAATTATAATTGGCTAAGTTAACCTACCTATAAGTCCCTAGTATATGGTAGGGCATGTAGGTTTAGGGACCACAGCATAGGTGGTGCACACCTAGGTGCACTGCTGAGGTGCCCAGTGTCATTTTAAAGGCAGGCCTGCCTTGCTGGCTGCTTTTAAATTAAAGTTATATGCAAATTCGACTTTGGAATTAAAAGTAGTTCCAAAGTCTTAAACTACCTTATTTTTACATATAAGTCACCCCTAAGGTGTGCCCTATGTGCCCCTAGGGCTGGGTGCCATGTAACTATAAGCAGGGACTTTATAAAAATAGATTTATAAACCCTGGTGAGGTAAAAACAGCTAAATTCGTTTTTCCCTCATTGAAGTAAATGGCCTTCATAGGCTAGAATGGGGAGACTTTATTTTAAATTTTAAAGTCTCCTTAAATCTTGCATACCAAGAATTTGGTATCAAATTAATTGTTGTAATAAATCCCACAACTTCCAGTTGTTTGATTTAATATAACTTGTTCAGGTAAAGAGTTTTAGACTTTACCTAAAAAGTTGCCAATTTCAGCCCTGCATTGTTTTTGCTGCTGTGCTCTGATTGGCCAGCCTGCAGCAGCTTAGTCAAGCTGCCTTGATGAGGTGTGAAGTGGCCTGGCTTCACACAAAGGAATGTGCTTGTGGGAGAGAATCTCCCCTCAGCAGATGGTGAGGCAGGAAGGGGGAGGGCTGCCAAACTGGTCTTCAAAGGCAGAGAAGGACATTTGGAGCAACCAGCAACACCCCCACATCCTGCAACCCCAGACAACTAGGTGCCCCCTTGATTAGATTAGGAGAGGGCAGGAGAGGGGTGTGTTTATGGTTTTTTGCCACACCAGTGGGTGGGCTCAGCCAGATGTAACCTCCAAAAATCAGATTCAGCCATGTTGGATTTTTAGAGAATGTTGCCTTTTGGGATGGATTTTTGCCACACTTCCCAGGAAGTAGTCATCACAGGGGGACAACCCTGTACCTGATTGGAGAACCAGGACCCCCCTGCTTTTCACCCAGGAGCAAGGATAAAACTGGCAGACCTGCCCCCACACCTCAGATCCCCACCAGATTTCAACAAGAAAAGAACTAAAGGAGAAGAAGGACTGCCCTGCTGGACCCCTGGCCTGCACCTGGAACCTGCACTCAGAAGGACTGCACCAGCTACACACTTTGGCTTCACCACAAGAAGGACTTTGCCTGGCTTCAACTGGTTCAAGGAGGGACTCCCTGTTTGCTACAGGTGAAAAATTGCTATCCAGAGTCCCCCTGCACCAACTCCTGAAAAGTGACCAGCTGACCACTGTCCAGTGGCCAAAAAGGAGTTTGCACCAGGTGCATTCTGGGAGTTGAAGTCCGCACCCCCCAAGGACCATCTCAGAACTTCTGGACCCTTGGGGTGAGCTGTGGACCCCAAAAGAACCTTAAAAGAACATCTGGGTGAAGCCCCAGAAGTTTGGAGAAGATTTGAGAATTTTTGTAAAAAAGCTCCAGAGAGGGACCGACCCGCCGTGGAAATTCTAGCCGGCTTGCCTCAACCGCGACCCGGCCTGACTTGGTGGTTCGTCCCGGTAAAGAAAAATCTCCGAAAAAGAGACTAAGTCCGAAGGTAAAAAGTTGACCGGGACCTCCCAGCCATCGTATCCGAGAAGGGCTCCACGGACGTCGGATCAAGATCCAGGTTTACCCCGGTCGAAGGATTTTCACCTCGAAAAAACGACTAAGTCCGAAGGTAAAAATCTCCACCGAGGAATCCAGCATCGCGTATCCGGACAAGGGCTCCAGGAGGTCGGATTCGACTGGCAGGTTCGTCCCACTGAAGAAAATCTTCAAAATAAAGACTAAGTCAGAAGGTAACTTTATAACCGAGGCCTCCCGCGACTTGTAGCCGAGCAGGGCTCCATCGCGGTCGGCCTAAAACTTTGACTTTGCCCCGGTCGTGGTGCAACCAGATGACCCGATTGGCGCTTTTTGTTTCTAAGCGCTAGAAAAATAATAATTCTTTAAAAATTCATATCTCCGGTTCCCTTTATCCGATTTTATTCGTTTTTGTGTCATTTTTAAGATAAAAATATAAACTATTTTTATAAATTGGTTTTGGATTTTTAAACTGTTTCCTGTGTTTTATTTAATTACTGTTTTGTGATATTTGAATGCTTTACACACTGTCTCCTAAGTTAAGCCTTGACGCTCGTTGCCAAGCTTCCAAGGGTTGAGCTGGGATTAATTTACTGAGACCTAACTGTACCTAAGTGGAGGTTGGTGGCTTGTTGCTAGGTGTAGGTACCTACCTGCCCTTACCAATAACCCATTTTCCAACATTTTTGGAAGCAGCGACTGGATCCTGTACTTGTGTTCAGTATCACGTTACAGTTTTAAGTAAAACAAATTAAAAATCCTTTAAATTGTCTTAGTGCAAAAATTGTTTTTTTTTTTTTTTTTTAAATAATTTTTTAATTTGGATTAATTTCTATTATTGAATTTTTTTAATTTTTCTAAATTATTGTTTCCAATTTTTTCAAAAAGTTTTTGTTGACACAAAACTAGGGAACCATGGAGCTTGATCTGGCTAGCCTACCCACACTGACAGTAGTCCAGCTTAGGGGGTTGTGTACTGAAAGAGGGTTGCCTGCAACCACTGACCTCAGGAAGCAAGTCCTGATCAAATTCCTGACAGCATGGGCTGAGGCCCAAGAGGTAGACCTAGGGGAAGCTCCAGAGGAGGAAGAAACAGGGGAGGGTGCTAGCTCTAACCACTCAGGGGAGGGACGGCATCTGAGCCTAAGTGAGGATGAGGAAGAACGGTCCTCAGTACATACAGTCACTAGGGGCAGACCCAAAGCTAGTGGAGGGAAGGGGGTCCTTTCAGGAGGAGAGAACACATCCATCAGAGAAAGAGAGCTGGAGGCCCAACTAGCATACATCGCTTTGGAAGCAGACAAGCTGGCCCTAGAAAAGAAAAAGTGGGCAAACAAGGAGAAAAGACATGGTGGCAGCGATAAAGAAGCTGAGGTGTCCATGGGTGGGGGAGTTTGCCCCAGATTACCCAAGGGGGTGGTTCCTGCTTATGTAGAGGGGGATGATATAGACAAGTGGTTGGAGGCCTTTGAGAGGGCACTCCAAATGAGAAGGGTTAGGCCTCAATACTGGGGTTCCCTTTTGTGGGAGTTGGTCCCCAACTCAGGGAGGGATAGGCTTCTGACCTTAAGGGGGGAGGAGGCAGATTCATACCCTAGTATGAAGAGGTGCTTAGCGAAGAAGTTTGGTCTGACCCCAGAGCAGTATAGAATGAAGTTCAGGGACACCCAGAAGGTCAGTACCCAGTCTTGGGTTGACTTTGTAGACACCTCACTAAAGGCACTAGAGGGCTGGATTATTGGTAACAAAGTACATACTTATGAGGGGTTATACAATCTGATCATGAGAGAGCACATCTTGACCAATTGTACCCAAGAAAGGTTACGCCAGCATCTAGTGGACTCTAAGCAGACCAACCCTAGAGAGCTAGGGGAGGCAGCTGATGAGTGGTTGAGAACCAGGGTGGTTGTCAAGACCCAGGGGGGAGACTCCAAGAAGGGGGGGGCAGGTCCCCAAAAACCTAAGGAGGGAGGTGATAAGCCCACCACAGAGACTCCCTCTGTACCCCAGAACCCTAAGAAGGAGGAGAGTAAATCCCACTCCCACTCCCACTCTGACAAGCAGAGACGGGGAGACCCAGGGTTAAAAAAGCTCTTGGACAGTAGGGCTTGCTTTGACTGTCAGCAGACAGGTCACTTCAGAGGGGATGCAGCATGTCCAAAGAAGGTGGTTAGCACTGGGCTGTCCAGTGTAGCCATGGAGGAGGACTCCTCAGATGATGAAGTCCTCCTAGCATTGAGCTGGGAGACAGGACCAGATGGTAAGCTGGTGATCCCTGAGGGTGGAAGTAGGCACTTCCACCCCATTCAGGTGAATGGGATGCCTACCACTGGCCTGAGAGACACCTGTGCCAGTCACACTATAGTGAGTGACCGGTTAGTGACCCCAGACATGTATGTCCCAGGAGAGACAAGGAAAGTCAGGATAGCCACAGGGGAGGTCACCACCAAACCTGTAGCCATAGTGCCCCTAGAGAGGGAGGGTATCCTTGACTGGTTTAGGGTGGTAGTCAGTGCTAACCTCCCCCTAGATTGTAACCCGGGCAATGACCTCCCAGAGGTGGGTCTGGTCCCAGATGGGGCGGTCGCCCAGGACGCCCCCCCAAACCAAAGTCCTGGGGAGTCAGTCCCTACAGTTAGGAGACAGGGGTCCCCAAGAAAAGGAAAGAAGAAAAGGAAGGGTAGGCCACTCTTAAAGAGAGTTCCAGGGAGCCAAAGGCCTTCTGCCCCAGTAGGGGGGGAGCCCAGAGTTGGCACTGGTGAGGCCTCCCCTGACCCCAAGGAATTCCTGAGTAGTCAGGCAGCTGTCCAGATGCAGGGTGTTGCCCCTGCACTGACAGAAGGGAGAGTGGAAGGAGGGTGTCTGCCACAGGAGGTGGTAGCCCCCCACTCTAGACAGCAAGAGGGGTGCCAGGACCCCAAAGTTGCCCCTAAAGCAGCTCAGCCACCTGTCAGTGGAGAGCTTAGGGTGTGGTTCTGGGTACTGACAGCTGTCAGTAGCCTCTGCTGGGTGCTAGCCTTCCTGGCAGCACTGTACTTGGCCTGGGAGGCAGACCCCAGGGCCAATAGCAAAGTAGGCCCCCTGACCCTGTTGGTCATGGTGGGGTTGCTCAAGTGTTGGGTGACCTCTTTGGGTAAGCTAGGTGTTGCCCTAGCAAAGTTAGGAGTACGGGAGGTGGGCACCTCACTACCCAAGTTGGCAGAGAGAGAGGAGGAAGACCCCCCTAGAGGGAAGTTTCAGTTTGAGATGGGTCCTTTCACTGTTGGGATGGCTTCACTACCCAGAGGGAGTGACCATGACAGGAGGATGTAAGGCAGAGTAGGCCCTGCAAAGGGACAGCCAGTTTTCTTCACTGTCTTCGTCGCCTAACAAGCCAGGAAGACTCTCCCAGGGTTGGGCTGAGTCTCCTGGGCGTGTGGGCTGGGGGGGGCTTGTGTGAGAAAACAGGGCTGATTGCAGAGGCCCCCTAACTTTTTGCCCCCATTTTCCACTTTATGCTGGTGTTTTCCTGACTCTGATGGTGCCCTGGGTACTGCTAACCAGTCCCAGGGCCTGTGCTCTGTGTAAAATGGATATGCAAATTAGGCTAATTATAATTGGCTAAGTTAACCTACCTATAAGTCCCTAGTATATGGTAGGGCATGTAGGTTTAGGGACCACAGCATAGGTGGTGCACACCTAGGTGCACTGCTGAGGTGCCCAGTGTCATTTTAAAGGCAGGCCTGCCTTGCTGGCTGCTTTTAAATTAAAGTTATATGCAAATTCGACTTTGGAATTAAAAGTAGTTCCAAAGTCTTAAACTACCTTATTTTTACATATAAGTCACCCCAAGGTGTGCCCTATGTGCCCCTAGGGCTGGGTGCCATGTAACTATAAGCAGGGACTTTATAAAAATAGATTTATAAACCCTGGTGAGGTAAAAACAGCCAAATTCGTTTTTCCCTCATTGAAGTAAATGGCCTTCATAGGCTAGAATGGGGAGACTTTATTTTAAATTTTAAAGTCTCCTTAAATGTTGCATACCAAGAATTTGGTATCAAATTAATTGTTGTAATAAATCCCACAACTTCCAGTTGTTGGATTTAATATAACTTGTTCAGGTAAAGAGTTTTAGACTTTACCTAAAAAGTTGCCAATTTCAGCCCTGCATTGTTTTTGCTGCTGTGCTCTGATTGGCCAGCCTGCAGCAGCTTAGTCAAGCTGCCTTGATGAGGTGTGAAGTGGCCTGGCTTCACACAAAGGAATGTGCTTGTGGGAGAGAATCTCCCCTCAGCAGATGGTGAGGCAGGAAGGGGGAGGGCTGCCAAACTGGTCTTCAAAGGCAGAGAAGGACATTTGGAGCAACCAGCAACACCCCCACATCCTGCAACCCCAGACAACTAGGTGCCCCCTTGATTAGATTAGGAGAGGGCAGGAGAGGGGTGTGTTTATGATTTTTAGCCACACCAGTGGGTGGGCTCAGCCAGATGTAACCTCCAAAAATCAGAGTCAGCCATGTTGGATTTTTAGAGAATGTTGCCTTTTGGGATGGATTTTTGCCAAACTTCCCAGGAAGTAGTCATCACAGGGGGACGACCCTGTACCTGATTGGAGAAGCAGGACCCCCCTGCTTTTCACCCAGGAGCAAGGATAAAACTGGCAGACCTGCCCCCACACCTCAGATCCTCACCAGATTTCAACAAGAAAAGAACTAAAGGAGAAGAAGGACTGCCCTGCTGGACCCCTGGCCTGCACCTGGAACCTGCACTCAGAAGGACTGCACCAGCTGCACACTTGGGCTTCACCACAAGAAGGACTTTGCCTGGCTTCAACTGGTTCAAGGAGGGACTCCCTGTTTGCTACAGGTGAAAAATTGCTATCCAGAGTCCCCCTGCACCAACTCCTGAAAAGTGACCAGCTGACCACTGTCCAGTGGCCAAAAAGGAATTTGCGCCAGGTGCATTCTGGGAGTTGAAGTCCGTACCCCCAAGGACCATCTCAGAACTTCTGGACCCTTGGGGTGAGCTGTGGACCCCAAAAGAACCTTAAAAGAACATCTGGGTGAAGCCCCAGAAGTTTGGAGAAGATTTGAGAATTTTTGTTAAAAAAGTTCCAGAGAGGGACCGACCCGCCGCGGAAATTCTAGCCGGCTTGCCTCAACCGCGACCCGGCCTGACTTGATGGTTCGTCCCGGTAAAGAAAAGTCTCCGAAAAAGAGACTAGGGCCCGTATTTATACTTTTTTTTGCGCCGCATTTGCGCCGCTTTTTGACGCAAAACGGCGCAAACCTACAAAATACAATGGTATTTTGCAAGTTTGTGCCATTTTTGCGTCAAAAAACGACACAAATGTGGCGCAAAAAAAGTATAAATACGGGCCTAAGTCCGAAGGTAAAAAGTTGACCGGGACCTCCCAGCCATCGTATCCGAGAAGGGCTCCACGGACGTCGGATCAAGATCCAGGTTTACCCCGGTCGAAGGATTTTCACCTCGAAAAAACGACTACGTCCGAAGGTAAAAATCTCCACCGAGGAATCCAGCATCGCGTATCCAGACAAGGGCTCCAGGAGGTCGGATTCGACTGGCAGGTTCGTCCCGCTGATGAAAATCTTCAAAATAAAGACTAAGTCAGAAGGTAACTTTATAACCGAGGCCTCCCGCGATTTGTAGCCGAGCAGGGCTCCATCGCAGTCGGCCTGAAACTTTGACTTTGCCCCGGTCGTGGTGCAACCAGATGACCCGATTGGCGCTTTTTGTTTCTAAGCGCTAGAAAAATAATAATTCTTTAAAAATTCATATCTCCGGTTCCCTTTATCCGATTTTATTCGTTTTTGTGTCATTTTTAAGATAAAAATATAAACTATTTTTATAAATTGGTTTTGGATTTTTAAACTGTTTCCTGTGTTTTATTTAATTACTGTTTTGTGATATTTGAATGCTTTACACACTGTCTCCTAAGTTAAGCCTTGACGCTCGTTGCCAAGCTACCAAGGGTTGAGCTGGGATTAATTTACTGAGACCTAACTGTACCTAAGTGGAGGTTGGTGGCTTGTTGCTAGGTGTAGGTACCTACCTGCCCTTACCAATAACCCATTTTCCAACAGTAGACTTGAATGTCATTCTCGTTCAAGCTCCTTGTTTGTCTGACGCATGTCAACGCAGATGAGTACAGCTCGTTCACTGTCCTTTTTAGGCACTACCACTATGGCTGAAACATATGGTGTTGGACCGGTGGAACGCTCAATAATGTCATGTTTCAGTAGCAATTCAAGTTCTTTTTTAACATTTCCTTGTAAACAAATAGCAATTCATCTGTGTCTCTAAGCAACAGGAGGGACATCTTCATTATTATGAAGCTTTACTTTCATAGTCTTAAGCCATGAAACAATGAAGTTTATTGACTTACTATTTCGTGGAGAGCATTCATGTTGTAATTCACTGAAATCAGACCCATATCAACAGCTTTATTGAAACAGGCACTTGATGCCACACCCTGATGCACAAGGATTGGTGCTTGGACCTTCAGTTCGTATTTTTCACTGTCACTACAAATTAATCTTGACTTTTTATGGGTAACAATAGAGTCCAAACATACACTTTGGCTTTCGATAGCTTAAGAGATGGTAATGGTGGTAAATCATTGTATTTCTTTTCAGGCATTATCTCTATGGATGCACCACTGTTGATATTCAAAGTTATTGAAAAGCCATTTATTTTTAATGTAATCTTTGGATAATGTTTGTATGACTTTGCGGCCTTGGTATGTCAACTTTTTTTTTACTGATTTTTTCTTCACATCGGAGCAGTCTAGCATTTGCACGTTTTTCTGACTTGATTTTGAAACGGAAAAACTGCTGGACAATGATTTAGATGACAATTTACTTTGTTTAGTGTTAATTTGCCTCAACTGGTTTCACTGCTTGGCCTTGTTGGCGTGTATTGAATGTTGCCTCTAGAACGTTCTGGCGGCCATTTTGTCTTCGCTTCATGAGGCAATAAATTTTTCCTTCACTCTACACATAATCACAATATGGTTTTCTTTTCCACAGCATTTACATATCTGTCCAATGGCAGGGCAAGTTCCTTCATGTGGAAAAGAAAATCGACTTCAAAAACATAACTTCTTTTTACGGGTGGATATCACTCGGTGTCCTTCAGTCTTTTGCTTCGACTTACTTTTCACACTCATGACTGGTTAGTTCTGGTCACCTCCAACCTCCATGTCAGCAACTTGTCTTTTAGCACACTCCTCAGCTCTGACAGCCATCAACACTATTACCAGACTAAGGGGCTTAATTACAAGGAGCTTTTGCCGCCAATACGTCAAAAATTATGACACATTGGCAGTCCAGTGACTATTCCATATTTACAATGTGATACATCTAGGCTGCTGAGCCGCTTTTAGTCACCCTGTGTCAAAAGTTACCTGCACTTAATCTGGCTGTGTCACATAAGTATTAAGGTATTCAAGGTAGGCGTTCCTGTGTAAGTTTTCCTGCAAAAAGATGCACATATATTTAGAAGGAAAACAAAATGTGAAGCATTGGATGGGAGTTTACCACAAGTGAACAATGCATCAAACATCCTGTGCATTGGTAACCCAGGCATAGGAAATGATGCATTGGAACATAAAGAGAGCTCAGAGAGAACAGTCTGGTAAGCTCAACAACAAAATGGAGCTCCACATTTTGCAGGTGGGAGTGGCACAGAGAAGACCACAACTCCCACCACAATAACCATAGGCACCTCCACCCATCCCCTCACCACAAATGCAGTGCAGGAGAAGGGAGCACATTTATTAGCAGCGGGTTAGCCTCTTTTGCCTAAGGGAGGATGAGGTCATCACCCACTACCAGCTACGGATGCAATCAATTGTCCAGTTGCTGCATCAAATAACACCTAGGCTCAAAACACCTACTGGGCAGTCCACCAACATTCCGCCACAGGTGAAGCTCATGGCTGCACTCTCCATGTTGACATCTGTCTCTTTTCAGATCACCACAGCCACAGTGGCTAGTATCTCCCATTCATCCTTCTCAGCTTTCCTCAACACTGTCCTGGATACCATCATATCCTTAACACTGCAGTTTCCAAAGATACAACAATGAAGCTGGAGATCAAACAAGCATGTTATGCCATTACGGACTTCCCACATATGATGAGTGTCATGGATTTCACACATGTGCAAATTGTTACCCCAGCAGCTACACCTCACATATACCAGAACCAGAAACACACACACTCCATGAACATCCTGGCCATCGTAGATCATTGTGGCCTGTTTATCAATACCCTGGTAAAATATCCTGAGTGTGGATGATGCATACATTTTACACCACTCCCTCATCAACAAGAGATTACAGAATGGCCAATATGGGAATGGCCTACTGGTTGGTAAGTACATATGAAGTACACAACTGACCCAACTGGAGCAAATGTGGAAAGACCCAATGGACATATCTGTGTGTGGTAAGTCACACAGGGCCTCATTTACAACATGTTGGTGCAGGGCAGTGCCACAAGGCTTCATTCTGCACTTCCCAGCATCAAAACAGAGGGCAGGAATGCACTGTATTACTCACATATGGTGCTATCCTGTGCATTCTGCCAGGACCAGCACTCAAACTGGTGCCTAGTGAAAACTCAGGCACCCTTGCACCAATGTGTAAGGGTGTCTGTATTGTAGGCATGGTTGTTTTGCACCTTCCTGCACAAAAACAATCCATGGAGGTGTTTACCTCTTTACATGTGTGCTGCTGAATGCAGCACACATAGAAAGAGAAAAAGAAGTGGAGAAATAAAGATATTTCTCGTTGTTACACCTCCCCGGGGAGGGGTAAGATTTTGGCACATTCCCAACTTTACAGGTTTTTGTATATCTGGGAATGCGTCAAAACCCATGGGTTTGGCATGGGAAAGCCCACTAAAATGCTCATAGGACGCCTCTGTGACGCCGGGTTAGACAGCGCAGCGACTTGCGCTGTGTTGCCTTTCTCCATATCTACAAGGCCATGAAAAGCCATGCAAAGTGGCTTTGCATGGCCTTGTAGATAAGCGTCTGCATCCTGTGTCACCAGTGCATCACAAAAATTGGAAAGAAGCTACACAGTGTACATGTAGGAGGGGTGTACCCCATACTTGTATCATTCAATTCAATTCAATAAAATGAATTCGGAAATTTTCACATCCATAAAAGTATGCAAAAAAGCATACAAAATTACATTCATAAATAACAAGACAGAGATAAAAGATTTAAAACAAACAGTAATTAAAATGGTATAGCCGTACATACTCGAACAATAGCTATTTTAAAAGACCCAACATAAAAAAACACTTCCTCATCAGTAAGTAACAGTAAGAATCTAAAAAATTGAAGGGCAGGTCTACATTGGCTAATGTCAAAACAATATTTGCTTAGAAGTGGAGTTAAAAAACACATTCTACAATTATCATATTTACAAAAAAACATAAAATGCACAAAGATTGCCATGTAAATCATTACAGGGACAATGCTTGGAATCACGATCATGTACAAATCCCAGTGAAAAGCAGAGAATGTATTGTAAAGTCCAGGACCTGAAGCGAAAGAGCAGAGAATGCTCCAGGCACATGTGGACAAGCCTAATATAATCAGTTGAACAGTTCATTTCACACAAAGATTATGATCAACACAAGGCTTCTCCCCCTCGACCCTAAGACACCTTAGATCCTCATAATCATAAAGCACTTTAGCTACAGCTTTTTTGATGTGCGCCCATACATGAAGATGAGTGGATGAACAAGGTTTGCATCCCAGGTTTGATAAGCTCCCTTTTCATAAAGACAAACCACTGAATAGACAGCCAATTGTCAAGCAATCTGATATTATCTGTCTACTTAGGACAGCCTCCAAATGTTGCCAAACAGCAAGCCATAACATAATAGGCAGTACCCTTATCAGATCTTCAATGTAGGGGGTCTTAATTTATTGTGACAAGTAAAATGGGAGGCAGAAATAGGAACTGATAAAAGCCGTCTACAAAATCAATTCTACTCTCACTGTATGGCCATACAGTTAGCAATTCCCCAAACCTCAGCCCCATACTAGCAATTGGGAAACACTGACAGCTATATATTTTTAACAATGAAGCCACAAAATCACCGCCCTTGGGATATGGAATATTACAATGCGATCCATTGGCTTGTACCATTCTTCTGAGCACATCTCTAATGCAAACCTCAAATGCACATGCAACAAGACATGCAAAGCCACTGTGTCATTTTGGCAAAAGTGTGTTGACTGACTCATCTCCCTTTGTCTTTGCAGCTGACCAAGGATATGGGCTGCAGGCCTGGGTAATGACCCCGTTTGCAAATCTACTGACCAAGGCACAGCACAAAAACAACAAGCCGCCGTCCAGGACCAGGGGCACTATTGAAAGGATATTTTGCCTGCTCAAGTCACGTTTCTGGTGTCTTGATATGTCTAAGGGTCACCTGCTTTACTCATCACCAACTGTCTTGTAAAATAATACTTGTGTACTGTATGCTGCACAATATTTTGGTACGAACAAATGTCCCATAGGACCAGTGACAGGAAGTGCAGGAAGCAGCAGTGGAGGATGACTCAGATGATGAGGACAAAGGTGAAAATATCAATACTGTAGCACAAACACATCAAAGAGACACTATAGTCCCACATTTCTTTGCAGACTGTTGTTGTTTGATGTCAAAATATATCAGTTGCAAAATAATTGGCAACATAGACCCTCATTATGACTTTGGCTGTAAATGCTGCTTACCGCCACGCTGACGACCACCAACATACTGCCGTGGTGGCAGATATCCGTTCACCATATTATCACATACACACACACCAATCCGACAGAATACAGCTACATACACAAATCCGCCAGACCAAGGTCAGTGATAAATTGGTGGTCCCAAAACCCATGCTGTTATGCCAACAAAACAATGACCATCACATTATGACCCACGAATCACCATGGCAGAAATTCAACAGCAGTAAACTATTGCCGGTACTTGCCACCCCGTACAGAATAGACACCCACATACAAAACAACACTACATTGGCCAATACCAAATACACACACCTGACACCCATACACACACCACACCCACACCACTATAAAACACCCACCCACATTGCCCACAACCCCTTACGAACAACAATTGACACCAGGAGACAGAGAAGAAGTGTACAGAGACAACTAGACACACACACCACTTACACACATACACCCCTCAGGCACTCCACATCACACACCCGACCACATTACCCAGCACACCTTCACCAATATACATCACACAACACCGATGGCACCACAAAGGCACAGGTACAGCAGATATCCATTGCAAGGAAGATGGAGCTATGTTGGAAAATTGTGGACAGGGTCAACGCCATGGGACAGCACCCAAGAACAAGGGACGACATCAGGAAGAGGTGGAACGACCTACGGGGAAGGTAAATTCCATAGCAGCAAGACTCCAGCTCGCCTTACAGAGGACTGGCAGTGGACCCCCACCTTCTCCCCCACAGCTCACAGCATGGGGGAGCAGGTACTGGCAATACTGCATCCTGAGGGACTCGCTGGAGTAGCCGGAGGACTGCACACTGGTAAGTCAATATTTACTACCTATCACCCCCCAATACCTGCATGCCGTCTCACACTCACACCCTCACTCCCATCACTCCACTTCATCCTACACACTGTACCTACACATTTCACTATTCCCAATGAAAAGCCCTGCATGCCAAACCAATCCATGGACACTCCTCCCAGCCCTGCATGGACCCCATCACTAAAGCATGCACAGCGGAAGGAAACTAACAATCCCACAATACCTCACCATACACAAGCAAAAGCTGGCAGGGTAACACCAACAATATGGGGGAGGCCAGGGAAGTACAAATGGCATATGCTTGAAGCATAACACGTCACTTACATTCCCACAGGTACTCCAGCCAATGTCAGTGGAGAGGAAGTGCCACCACTATCCAGTCCCCCAACAGAAGAGGCCCCCAGTGATGACAGTAAATCTGAACATCTGGATCTGGATGACCTACCTGGCCCGTCAGGGACCACTGGATAGCCGGTCACCCAAGCCCACTCACAGACCACCACAGAGACTCCTCCATCAGGATCCAACCCCACAGCACCTACTCAGCTTACCCAAACCTCTGTCCCCAGGACACGTCAATCAGCAGTGTGCCCACCTGTACAGGGACCCCAGGCCACATCCAAGACAATCAGGTACCTGGGGTCAGTGGCAGTGGGCACACCGTTCAGGGTACAGGGGCACAGGCCAACAGGGAAACTGGGAGGACTGCTGTGCGCCAGTGGGAGGACAGGATCATGAACCGACTCTCCAGGAGGCTCTCTCCGAGACCCTGGGGGCCTTCCAACATTCCCAGGGCACGATGGGCCAGATCCTTGACAACGTGCAGGAGAACAGGCGGCTGCAGGAGGGGCGGTATCAGGGGATCAGGGAGGACTTGCAGGCCATTAACACACCCTAATCTCCATAGCAGGGGTGCTGGCAGACATGTCCAACATCATGAGGGAGGCAACAGCACACCAGCGTGCCCCTACCACTAGCCAGTCCATCGACCAGCACTCCACTTCCGCTGCCGCTAGGGGGCAGGAGGACCCGCCACAGGACCCACAGGCCACCAGCACCCCTGTAGCGGGCTGTAGTGATCACATCATGACATTGTTGTCATATCACCAACATCTGTAAAATTATAATCCATAGGTGACAGTAAGTAGAGATAACAAGTGGGTAATGCCAGCATGCCACTGCCACACAGAATACACCAATAGCCATAGAAACTTGAAGTTGCACTGTCTCATCTGTGTGTTATTGGAAGTACTGACGGATAACTGACGTTCTATTGTCCACATCCTCATCCTCAGCCTCCTCATCCTCACTGTCCTCAGGGTTCACTGCTGCCACAGGGGCATCTCCAGTCACCTCCTCCTGCAGAAAAGGTACATGGCATCTGAGAACCAGGTTGTGCAACATGCAGCATGCCACTACTATTTGGCAGACCTTCTCAGGTGAGTAGCAAAGGGATCCACCTGCCAGATGGAGGCACCTGAACCTGGCCTTCAGGAGGCAGAAGGTCCTCTCAATGATCCATCTGGTTCACCCATTTGCCTCATTATAACGTTCTTCAGCCCGTGTCCTGGCATTCCTCACAGGGGTCAACAGCCACAATAGGATTGGGTAGCCAGAGTCACCTGCAGGCATCGAGGGACAACATTTAGCCACACACTATCCTATTAGGTTAACATCAGAGGCACACAATAGCATACACCGGGTTGGGACCAAGCCACATCCTGTGCCTCTGTAGTTGGGCCATCACATATAGGCTGCTGCTATTCCTCAGGAAAAAAGGCATCATGCACCAACCAAGGATATTTAGCATTGACGTGGGAGAAGTACTTGTCCGCCAGGCACACACCATCTGCCCATTCATGGAGTGGAAACTTATACGATTCCTGTACACCTGTTCATTCTGGCGGGGGGGCAAACGCAATATGTGTCCTGTCAATCGCACCAATAATATTGGGTATATGTCCCATTACATAGAATCTGGCCTTCACTGTGGCCAAATCTTCAACCTGGGGGAAAGCAATGTAGCTGCACATATGTTCTACCAGGGCAGACAAGACTCTTGCCAGCACGACTGAGAACATTGGCTGTGACAATCCTGCTGCCAAGCCCACTGTCACTTGGAAAGAACCATTTGCCAGGAAATGGAGCACTTGCACTAGAGGGGGATCCCAGTCGGATGACAGATAGCTGATATCAGTTCAGGCTCCAACTGGGCACACAGGTCTGTGATTGTGGCCCTGTCCAGTCAATAGGTGAGCATAATGTGCCTGTCCTCCAGTGTAGCTAAGTCCAACAGGGGTCTGTACATGGGGGTATGTCTCCATCTTCTATTCATCCACAGAGGTAGGTATCTAAGGGACACAAGAGTGTATAGGCTGTCGCAATTTGAACAACTAAACCACAACAGCAGTCCACATTGTGCAATTACGTATTGGGACAGTGTAAATTTCAAAGAATGTGCCTATTTATCCATTGACGCAGCAATTATTGATAGGCCTGTTCACCCCCCATGAAATGGCGACAGCCTTTCCTGTGTGGAGGGACAGATGGAAGTGAGGTAATTCCGCCGATGTTCGGCGTCGTGGCGGTAGGAGGTCGTGAACCGCTGTGCAATTCCTCATTGGATAATATTGGGCCCTATGGAGTACAGTGGCCAATGGCAATGTACCCCGGCAGTGATGGTGTACACCGCAGTGGGCATGACCCCCATTTTCTAAATCATTCCTCACTTGTTCCCTGACCTTCAACAGGAGAAGACCTACACTGCATGTGCTGCTGTGACCTGTGTCTGGAACCTACCATGGTCCGTGAGACCAGGGAAAGGGCCCCAGCCTTCACTTCGGAGGAGTTGGAGCTATGGTGGATGGGGTCCTACCCCCGTATGGACTTCTGTATGGGCCTCCAGACCAACAGGTGAGTACACTGTGGGCACTATGCATGTGTCATGGATGCATGGAGATGTGTGTGAATGTATTGCGTAGGGGGGATTATCTGTCTGTGGTGTACATGTCATGGGCTGGGCAATGTGTGTGCCAATGGTGATGGAAACAGGTATGGTGGGCCATGTGTGTGACAGTCTGGACTGTTAGTTTAATGGTATTCTCCAGTCTTCATTGCCTCTGCAAGTCAGCGCCCATCAAAAGAAGGGAATATGGCATGCCATTGCCAAGGATGTGCAGATCCTGGGGGGTCTATGGAAGGCGGAGCATTCACTGTTGGAAGCGGTGGGGAAGATCTGAGACGCTGGGCACAGAAGACCGTGGAGGCTCAGCTGGGGACGGCCTCCCAATGAGGAAGGGGTGCCTGTCAGGCCCTGACCCCCCCTGATGGCCTGCATACTGACGGTGGCGCACCCTGAGCTGGATGGGAGCTTGAGGGAATCACAGCAGCCACAAGGGGGTTAGTGCAGTGGGTATCATAAACATTTTATGGCTGGTGGGGTGGTATTCGGGTGGTGGTTGTGTGTTAGTGGGTGCCCCTAAGGCCAGGCCAGACATTGCATTGTAGGTCCTCTGAAGAGTAATGGTTTTGTGGCAAATACAGGTGACCTAGCTTGTTAGTAGTCACTTCCAGGCAGGGCATTTTGGGGCCCATGTGTGCTGCAGTTGGTGGTGTGTGCTCCTCATCATGCCTTGGTGACTAGCCATATCACTGGTAGTGCAATGCATATTGTGTAGGCCTGTTCCCTGTGTGTGGCGGTGCTGTGTACGCCAACGGTGGTGTTGGTGCAGTCAGTGACCCAGTGTTTCCTTTGTCTCTACCCCCTTTCTTGTTTTGTCATCTTGTCCTTGTGTGCATTAGCATCATCTGGCGGAGGAGCAGTGGCACCGGCGACAGAGGAAGCTGCATCCCACAGGACCCTGGAGGCAGAGTCCACTGACTCTGAGGGAACCAGTGGGAAGGAGGGCGAGGGGAGCACCACGGCAGAGAATGGAGGGGACAACACAGACTCTGATACCTTGTCTGATGGGAGCTCCCTGGTGGTGGATAACACCTCTGTGACCAACCCAGCTGCAGGTACAGCCGCCACCCCCATACCAGCATCGCCCTCCCAGAAGCCACTCAACAATTTGCTTTTGTCTCGCTCACCAAGAAGGGTGGGCTTCTCCTTTGCCCCAGGCACCTCAGGCACTGCCCCAGTGAGCCCTGCTGCCCTGAGTGAGGAGGCTATTGACCTCCTGAGGTCCATCTCTGTAGGGCAGTCAACCATTGTGAATGCCATCCAGGGGCTGGCATCCCAGATGCAGCAATGGTATGCATTCCTGGAGGGCATTCACTGTGGATTGGCAGCCCAACAGAGATCGATTCAGGCTCTGGTCTCCTCTCTGATGGTAGCCATTGTCCCCGTTTCTACAGTGCCCTTAAACTACCACAACCCATCCCAGGCACACATACAGATGAGCATGCACACAAGGCAACACACAGGAGTGGCACAGGCAAACACAAGCACCACACTTCATCCCACGGGCACACACACAAACACCATATAGTTGCAGACATGACAACATGCACTGCCTCCACTGTCTCCCCTTCCTCCTCCTCCTCCACCTCCCTCCTTGTCACGTGCACACTCACACCTGCATGCACTACATCTACATCCACTATCAGCTATCACTACGAGTCCATTATATCCTATGGAACTCGTAATACGGCTGGTGGTATATCCGTCACTTTACCGTCACTTTTGGGACGGATTAACACCTCCTCCAAAGTTGTAATCAGGCCCTGTGTGTGTTTGTTGCCCATAATCACATTTCTATAAAGCGTCACAGTCATTGAGGGCAGTATAGTGACCTGATTGTCCCCTGACTGTGAACAGAGGGCCATAGGATGATCTTGGGCACACAGTGCAACACAGTAAGTCCACATATGCTACACAAAAGCCTGTGTGCATATAGCTATATCAGTGTTTCATCTCACATAACACATTCAATTGGTGCTTCCCATACTGTTTCAGTGGTGGACTGGTTACCTAGCGTAATGTGGCCCTTTGTCTGTAATGCAGACAGAAAGTAAGATCTTCCAAAAGGAACACATTCATGTATGGCACTGAGGAGACTATTTGCATATAAGGTCATCATATGTGAACAAAGAAGGCATAATGTGCCAAGACCTACATCACGGCAAGCATAATACGTACAAACAAGATACAGAGGCTTATTTACTTTTGTGACACTCCTGTGGTGCACACAGCAGCGCCATATCTACAAGGCCATGTAAAGCCACCCTGCATGGCTTTTCATGGCTTTGTACATATGGAATGAGGCAATGTAGCTCATGTTGCTGCGTTGCCTCATACTATTATAGTGCAGCGTGCCATGGGCATTATCAGGGATCTTTCCCCATAACACCCATGACATTTGACACATTCCCAGATTTACAAGATTTTGTAAACCTGGGAATGTGTCTAAAGTCTAAGTGGGTCATTCTGACGGGTCGCGAATGACGGAAGCACCGCCAACAGGCTGGCGGTGCTTCCAAGCCCATTCTGACCGCGGCGGTAAAGCCGCGGTCAGAAAACCGGGACCGGCGGTTTCCCGCTGGTTTCCCGCTGGTTTTCCCCCGGCTGGGCGAACCCGCCAGGGCAGCACTGCAAGCAGCGCTGCCATGAGGATTCTGACCCCTTCCCGCCAGCCTGTTTCTGGTGGTTGTCACCGCCAGGAAGAGGCTGGCGGGAACGGGTGTCTTGGGGTCCCTGGGGGCCCCTGCACTGCCCATGCCACTGGCATGGGCAGTGCAGGGGCCCCCTAACAGGGCCCCATGAAGCTTTTCACTGTCTGCCTAGCAGACAGTGAAAAGCGCGACGGGTGCAACTGCACCCGTCGCACGCCCGCAACACCGCCGGCTCCATTCGGCTTCTGTGTTGCAGGCCTCCTTCCCGCTGGGCCGGCCGGCGCTACCATGGGTAGCGCCGGCCGGCCCAGTGGGAAGGTTGGAATGCCGGCAGCGGTCTTTTGCCGCCCGCCAGAGTCAGAATGACTGCCTAAGTCTCCCCAGGGGAGGCATAAGATGGGCACAACGAGGGGAAGTAACTACATTTCTCCTCATTTTTCTCTTTCTTTGTGTGCTTCATTTTACAACACACATAGAAGGAGGAATTTGCCTTCATTGATTGTTTTTGTGCAGGAAGATATCAGTCTCTCAGGTACATGCAGGTCTCCACTGGTTCTGGAGGGGGACTGGTGCCCAGACTGGATGAGTCTCCCCGTGAAAGTACCTGTCCTGTCACTGTCCCAGCTGCACATGGGAGAACGATGCCTGATGTGCCGGACTATTCATACCCACACGGTCTTTGCCCTGTTCAGCGGTCTTCACCATGGCGGTCTTGGCCTTGTTCAGCGATGCTTTGCCATGGTTGCCTATGGACTGTTCAGCGGTGCTTTGCCATGGCGGTCTTTGCCCTGTTCAGCGGTCTTCACCATGGCGGTTTTGGCCTTGTTCAGCGGTGCTTTGCCATGGCTGCCTATGGACTGTTCAGCGGTAGCCTAAGATGGCGGTTCAGATACTGACATTGGTGTTTGGCATGACGTTCCATCATTGCCTAGCGGGGCTGTGAGATTCTGGACCCTCCTGGGCTGTGACTACGGCGGTTGCGGTTGTCTCCTGACCAGTAACGATACTTGAACCCTCCTGGGCTATGACTCTGGCGGTGGTCTCCTGACCAGTAACGATACTTGAGCCCTCCTGGGCTATGACTCTGGCGGTGGTCTCCTGACCAGTAACGAGGGTGCTGGCGGTTGTGTCTGGAACGCCGGAAATGATGGCGTACTTCTCTGCCGTGACACTCACAACAGGTTGGGGAGACTTCCTCAGGACCTTCCCCACCTTCTTTTGAGTTACAGATGACTCACCAATCGCCTTGGATCCCATTTCACTGTTTGTACCACCAGGAGTCTTGACACGGTCCCGTCGTCCAATCTCCAATTTCGGAGCCTTCACAGGGGGTGGGCTGACAGTGCCTTGGCTCCGGGTCCTACTGCCTGCCCTGGTGGACGGGGCACTCCAAAAACCTGGAACAAGCACCACTGGTACTGGAGGCATTTTGGCTGAGGCGCTACGACGGGACTGATGAATTGGAGGGGGGGTGGGGGCAAAAAGGTCAATTTGACATAGGGACAGTTTCTGACGTACACTGGGATGGGTAGTTGGAGGGGCTCTGGGAGTGGAGGAAGAGGAGGTGGTTGTAGGAGGTGTCACTTTAGGTGTTTTGGGTGCAGGTGCAGGCTCTGGAGGCTGTCGTGAGGTGGATGGATGTTGGGTGAGTGATTGCCGGCGTTTGTGTACTTTGGGAGGGGGCGTCACAGACAGTCTGGGAGAGGACACAGGGGACGTGTATATGGCAGTGGAGGTGGTGAGTGCAGGTGAGCGGCTTGTGGTGCCGGGTGTCCTGGTGCGAGTCCTAGTGCCTGTAGATGTGGTGCATGCAGGTGTGTGTGTAGACGAGACTGGGAGGGAGGAGGGAGAAGAGGAGGAGGGGGACACAGTGGATGTTGCTGTGTCTGTATGGGTCTGATGCTTGTGTGAGTGCTTGTGGTGAGTGTGGTGCCTATGTTTGCTTGAGCTACTTTTGGGTGTTGACTTGTGTGCATGCTGGTCTGTAGGTGTGCTTGGGATGGGCTGGGGTACAGGGGATTGGGTCTGGGTGGAGGAAGTTGGAGGGGGGAGGCTGAACACAGGGACAATGGCTGCCATCAGTGCTGAGGCCAGAGATTGCAGGGTTCGCTGAAGGTCAGCCTGACCAGAATGAATGCCTTCCAGGAATGCATTACCGTGTTTCAACTCTCGTTCTACACCCTGGATGGCATTCACAATGGTAGACTGCCCAACAGTGAGTGACCTGAGGAGGTCAATGGCCTCCTCACTGAGGGCAGCAGGGGTGACAGGGGCAGGGCCTGAGGTGCCTGGAGCGAAGATGATGCCCACCCTCCTGGGGGGTGAACGGGGCGAACGCTGAGGGGCTGCTGGGAGGGCGGTGCTGGTAGGGGAGGTGGCGGCTGTACCTGTAGAAGTGGGGCGCACAGATGGTGCCACCACCACAGGGGAGCTCCCATCGGGGGACGAGTCCGTATCGCTGTTTGGTGATCCTGTGGCGAACGTGAAGCTCCCCTCGCCCTCCGTACCACTGGTGAAATCAGAGTCTGTGGTGTGGCCCTCCATGGCCATGTGGGATGCAGCTCCCTCGTGCTCCGGTGCCACTGTACCTCCGCCTGATGATGCTGATGTACAGAAGGACAGGGAGAGCAGAAAAAGGGTGGAGACAGAAGAAAGAGAGTTTTAGTGCATGTGCATACCGCTACCGTTGGCGGACAAGACAAACGCAGCAGCCCCCTGCATTACGCCATGCTCCTGCCCTCTGCACATGCAATTCCTGGGAAATGGCCTACATGGCAATGGTAGACATCTGCCCACATGGATGGCAAAGGGGCAACTATACATCAATTTGCCTTTTTTTTTAGCTGGGGTAGAGTGCCACATGGCCTACATAACGGAGGGGCCTTGCCTACCTAACTCGCCCTGGGCTAGGGACACCCACAGCCCACCACCCCCATCCAGACAGCTCCACAGCACGCAAAGTCCATTGCATGAGGTTGAACTCACCCCCTTGTGTCTGCTGTGATGTCCTTAAGTGCCCATCCAACTCCGGGTAGGCCACCGCCAGGATCCGGAACATCAGGGGGGTCATGGTGCGACGGGCACTCCTCCCACGTTGGGAGGCCATCCCCAGCTGAGCCTCCGTCGTCTTCTTGCTGCAGAGGCGAATGTCCTCCCATCTCTTCCGGCAGTGGGTGCCCCGTCTCTGGTGGCCCCCAGGGGTCCGGACCTCCTTGGCGATGGCATGCCAAATGTCCCTCTTCTGGTGGGCGCTGACCTACATGACATGCAGAAGGAAAGAGGAACAGTCATTACCTACTGCACCGTCGTTGTAATTGGCCCCCTACCAACTCTATCCCTGTGGCCCATTCATCCCCATGCATGACTGTTCTATGTACTCTGCCCCCTTCCCTCATCCACCCAGCCCTCTCCACCTAGGCCTAGCCCATACAACGTGCTCCCTGTGTACTAACCTGTTGGTCTGGAGGACCGTAGAGTAGCGTGTACTGGGGGAGGACCCCATCCACAAGTTTCTCCAACTCCTGTGCAGTGAAGGCAGGGGCCCTTTCCCCAGATGCAGCAGCCATCGTCGCTTCCAGACCGAGGTCACAGCAGCACTAGCAGTGTAGGTCCTCTCCTGTCGAAGGTCAGGTATCTAATGATTGAACAGATAGAAAATGGTGGTGACGTCCGCGGCGGTGCGCATCATCACCGCCAGCGCACCTGTTTATTGGCTCCTGGGACCCATAGGGTCCAATGTTAACCAATGCAGCATTGCGCCGCGCTCTACGACCGCCTACCGCAACGGTGTGCAACGCCAGTGCAGTTACCCCACAATTCCATTGCCCCATTTTAGAGGTCAGGCAGCCGCCATTTCAGGGTCCCACATGGCTTAATTTACTACTGCGTCACACATACCGAGGCTTACACTCAAAACCTTTCCCGGATGGGTTAATTGTCTGGTGTAGTCTTGTGTATGACTGTGGGTACATACCTGGAGGAATGCTGACAGTTTTTTCGCTGTTGTCCTTCTCAGGCACCGTCAGTTGGGACATATTGGAAGATGGCGGAATCCGCCGGTGTACCGACCGCTGGTGGACCTGTTGACAATGGAAGAGCGACATGTCATCGTGACCTACCGGTTTGACCGTGCCACAATCCGGGAACTATGTACCCAGTTGGAGTCTGACCTGATGTCACCAATCCGCCATCCGACTGGAATACCCCCTGACGTGCAGGTGCTGTCAGTGCTCCATTTCTTAGCAAGTGGGTCTTTTCAGACAACAGTGGCCATGGCATCAGGGATGTCCCAGCCTATGTTTTCCAACGTCTTGTCCAGAGTGTTGGCTGCCCTGCTGAAACACGTAAGGAGATACATAATTTTCCCTGAGGTGGCGGATTTGCCCACAGTGAAAGGTGACTTCTATGCCCTTGGGCATATCCCCAACGTCATAGGTGCCATTGATGGGACCCATGTAGCTCTGGTCCCCCCCGCAGGAATGAACAGGTGTACAGGAACCGGAAGAGTTATCATTCGATGAATGTCCAGATGGTCTGTTTGGCAGACCAGTACATCTCGCAGGTAAATTCAATGTTCCCTGGCTCAGTGCATGACGCCTACGTCCTGCGGAATAGCAGCATCCCTGATATGATGGGTGAACTCCACAGGCACCGTGTATGGCTATTGGGGGACTCTGGTTACCCCAACCTGTCCTGGCTACTGACCCCAGTGAGGAATCCCAGGACCAGGGCAGAGGAACGCTACAATGAGGCCCATGGGCGGACTAGGAGGGTAATCGAGCGGACCTTCGGCCTCCTGAAGGCCAGGTTCAGGTGCCTCCATATGACAGGTGGGTCCCTATTCTACTCACCGAAGAAGGTGTGCAACATCATCATCGCCTGCTCCATGCTCCATAACTTGGCATTGCGACGCCAGGTGCCTTTTCTGCAAGAGGATGATCCAGATGACGGTGTTGTTGCAGCGGGGGAGCCTGGGGAGCCTGTGGACAGTGATGAGGATGAAGCTGATGAAGATGAAAACGACAACAGGGAGTCAGTCATACAGCAATATTTTCAATGAGACACAGGTGAGTACAATTTCATGTTTCACATTATATTACATCTCACACGTCTACCTCTATCCTGTACCTACATTTCACTCCCTATTTGTTAACTGAGTTGTCCCCTTCCATTTTAGTTTCACTAATGTGTTGACCTACGTGTCAACAGCTTGCACCCTTGAAAGGCTTGTGATGTGTGACATAGGTATGTTGACCTTCCAATGGCTAACCTTTTTTAACACTGTAATTGACAATACAAAGTTCACAATCATTGACTGACTCCAATATTATTGAAGGTTTCAAGGGTGTTTATTAAAGTGCATAAAAATGTAGAGGGGTTGTGAAATGGGGAGAGGTCATGGTGGAATAATGTCCATGGCAGAGTCCAGTCTATTAGTCTCACAGGTACATTGCACATCTGGCCATTGGAAGTGGAGCTGGGGCAGTTCCAATCTGGACAGGGTAACAAAGTGGGACAGTGGGGGGACAATCAAGGTAGTCTTATTTCCTGGCGGGGGTCCTGCCATCTTGCTGTGTCCTGTTCCTGGATCTCAGGGCCCGCTTGCGTGGTGGTTGTCCGTCTGCAGGGGGTGGGGTGCTGGTGTGGTGGTCCTGTGGCCGGGCCTCCTGTCCACTAGCGCCAGCGGAGGTGGGGGGCAGTTCGTCGTCCTGGCTAGTGTCAGGGGCCCCTTGGAGTGCCACGGTGTCCCTCAAAGTCTTTTGAATGTCCGTCAGCACCCCTACGATGGTGCCCAGGGTGGAGCCAATGGTCCTGAGCTCCTCCCTGAACCCCAAATACTGCTCCTCCTGCAGGCGCAGGGTCTCCTGCAACTTGTCCAGGACCGTTGCCATCGTCTCCTGGGAGTGGTGGTATGCTCCCATGATGGAGGATAGGGCCTCGTGGAGAGTGGGTTCCCTTGGCCTGTCCTCCCTCTGTCGCACATCAGCCCTCCCAGTTCCCCTGTGTTCCTGTGCCTCCGTCCCCTGGACCATGTGCCCAATACCACTGCCCCCAGGTCCCTGTTGTTGTTGGGGTGGTGCGTTAGCCTGGGTGCCCTGTAGTGGTGGACACACCGCTGATTGACCTGTCCTGGGTAGGGAGGTATGGGTCCGCTGGGTGGGTGCTGTGCTGGTGTTCCCAGAGTGTGGCAGTTCGGTGTTGGGCTGTGGCTGGGCAAGGGGAACCGACTGTCCTGAGGCCCACGATGGTCCGGGCTGGTCATCAAGATCCAGTAGGGCAGAGCTGCTGTCGTCACTGTGGGCCTCTTCTGGGGGTGGAGTGGTGTTGTCTGGACCCTCTGGTGTGGTGACGGTCCTTCGGGTTCCTGCTGGGGTATTAGAACATGATTATTGCATGTGTGTGTTTCATGGTGTGCTATGGATGGGTGTGCGTGAACCCCAGTGCAGGCATTCCTGTGTGGGGGCTTGTGTGGTGATGGTTGGGGGGTGTTGTGGGTCTGTGCAGTGGGCATGCTTTAGTGATGGGTGTCCATGTTTAGTTGTGTCATGCAGGTCTTGGGGTTGGGATGGGTGGTTGGTGTTATGGGTAGATTAGTAAGGAGTTAGGGTGATAGGGGAGGGTGTGAGGGTTGGGGTGTGTGATAGCATGCAGGTAGGGTGGGGGATATGATAGTGAAGATTAGACTTACCAGTGTCCGTTCCTCCGACGACTCCTCCGAGGCCCTCAGGATGCAAGATGGACAAGACTTGCTCCTCCCATGTTGTTAGTTGTGGGGGAGGAGGTGGGGGTCCGCCGCCAGTCCGCTGTACCGCGATGTGGTGCCTGGATACCGTTGAACGCACCTTCCCCCGTAGGTCGTTCCACCTCTTCCTGATGTCCTCCCTATTTCTTGGGTGCTGTCCCACAGCGTTGACCCTGTCGACTATTCTTTGCAATAGCTCCATCTTCCTGGCTATTGATGTGTACTGTACCTGTGCGCCAAATAGCAGTGGCTCTACCCTGATGATTTCCTCCACCATAACCCTGAGCTCCTCCTCGGAGAAGCGGGGGTGTCTTTGGCGTGACATGGGGTGGTGTGTGTGATGTGTGGGGTGGTGTATGTGTTGATGAGTGTGGTGGGTGTAGTGGTATGTGGTGTTTTGTGCGTGGATGTTGTGTGGGTGATGGTGTAGTGTTCCTCTGTGTGATGGTGTTATCTATTCTGTGCTGTCTCTCTCTGGCCTTCATCTCTAATTTGTGGTCGTAGGGGTTTGTGGGTGATGTGAGTGTGTGTTTTATATTGTATTGGATGTGTGGGAGTGGTGTTTGTATGTGTATCAGGTGTGTGTATTTTGAATTGTCCTATGTGGCGGTGTTTTGGAGAGGTGTGTGTATTTTGAGCGCGACGGTGTGTACCGTCAATGGAATACCGCGGTTGAAAGAGCGCTGCGTGGATTCGTGGGTCGTAATAGCATGGGCGTGTTTCTGTTGGCGTGGAGGTGGAGGATTTGTTTCCGCATATTTATCGCTGACCTTTGGTGTGGCGGACTTGTGTGGGTGTCTGAATTTCGGCGGATTCCGTGATGTGTGTCATAATAGCTGTGGCGGTCTCCCGCCGCCGCACCGGTGTATTGGCGGTCTTCGGCACGGCGGAAAGCGCCTTTTACCGCCAATGTTGTAATGACCCCCATAATGCCATGGGATACACCTAGTAAGAGAGCATCACATTATAAAGTGTGGAGACTTTTTGCTTTCTTTCAGGGCTATTCAGATAGCTTTGACTGGGTAAATGGGACACTCTACTGGAAAAAAAAACACGTGGCCTGTTGGTTAGTACTAAGATAGGAATAGCTCATCAACAACCAACAGTATTTTGATTAACCATGTCCCTGTAAGAATGCTCTGTGTTTCCAACTCTACTTTTAGAACTCTACATGGCTGATATTGATAACAGCGTGTAGGGGATAAAGAATTTTCCACCAAAACTGAGTGCAGAGCATATTTCACTGATCTCATATGCAAATGATTCTTTAATACTTAACAACATCTCTGTAGATATTCTATAGCACTGGCTGCGATAATCAATAAAAACTATAACAACCAACTGTTCATAAATGCAAATAAAAACAGGATCATTGTGTATGGTAGGAAGAAATCAACCATTTGATGAGTGCTAAGAGGCAAACCTATTGACCAAATGTTTACATATAAATATCCTGGTGTGAGGTGAGAGGAGAACTTAATCTAAGAACAGCCTGGCTATAATACTTGCTGAGAAATGCATTAGACCGATAGCATTGCCTTGTCAGGAATACGCAGAATACGCATGACTTCCTATTAGAGTAAGATGCAATAAAACCTGCAGTAGAATGTCTGTGAGACTATGACAGCCTGGCCTATGCCAGCTAGGGCACCAGGACTGCTAGTCTAGAATGCCTAGGGATGAGGCTTGCAGGTCATTTGTGGCAGACATTTTTGATACAGAGTTGAGTTGAGACAGACTTCCCTTGTAGCGTGGGCTCCTTTGCTGTCACTACAGTAAGTTCACCATATTAGCTTTTCTTAACATTTGTTGTTTTGCTCATTGTTTTTTACCCATAGTTACCTAATGTTTCTCTAAACCTTCACCTGCTTGTGAATTAAGATTTGTCTTGGTTTGCTGTGTTTTGTCCCTTGCTTCCTCTTTCTTTTTTTCAAGGATTGTTTTCAACCTATAGTTTTCCATTTCCACAGCTGGATTCCTCCACAATGAGTTAGGTACACTGTGGCCCACAATTCTGAAGCTGGTACACATAGTGACGAAAAGCACCTTTCTTATTGCATCACCAACAACCTCTCAGTTACAAAAAAGCAGATTTGGATTGATTGTCCTCTTGCTTCTTGATTTTGCCTAGTTTTCATCCCAAGTTTAGACTGAGATATGTGGGTCCTTTTTACAGTGTTATATTTGGTAGGACAAAGTATGGTGTGTTTAAATCTTCAAAAGGGGTGACAAATAGATCCAGTCTTTCACATGCCTAGGGTTAAAATATCACATGCAAAAATGCTACTCTCCCTTCTCCAATCATCAATGATGGACCAAGGAGTTTGAAGTTGAAGCCATAAATAGATAGAAAGGGTGTGGAACAATACTCTTGGGAACTTGCCACATTTGTTTATCCCTGTAAATGAATTAGTTGATTATATGAAATGTTCCCTAACAAGCCAGCACCAACAGTGAAGGAGCCGACGGTGGCACTGTAGCTAATAAACAGGGTGTGCAGAGATGGGGATTTGCTGTGGGAAGAAGATGAAGCAAAAGATGCACCAGAATCCTGTGAGATCTATGTTTTACTATTATATGGTAGCACTGCACCAGGATTGATATTATCCAATTATTGTGAAAGTTTGGTACACTGAAATGCACATTGTGAGGTACGTCTAGACCTAATTTTCTATAGCCTCTTTCCTGCTAATGGGTGTCAGTTTTTGCAATACACTTGGCCCCATAATTGCTTTTGGTTGTGTGAACTGATTGAGTTTGACGACTTATGTTTCACTTATTGACCGCAAGAAGTCAGCTATCTGTACAAGTTTTGCTGCAGGGAAAAGAGTGTACGTACTAGGTGCTTACTATCTTAATGGGCCTTTAGTATCTGGGGGAAGTGGTCTGTGCATGAGGAGTTGTGCATAGGGCTGAAGACTGTAAGCACCAGATACTTGCCAACCCATGCGTGCTTCATAGCCACAATAGATTGGCTATCTGCAAAGTGTTGGGTACAGGGAGAAGGCTGTTTGTAGTAGAGCCTTCACCACTTAAGGGGCCTTGGTTGTCTGGATGGAATGAGCTCTATGTGGAGGGGTTCTGCACAGGGTGAAGGCTTTTCATATTAAGTCTTTTTCTACTCATGCCTGATTTATAGCGCCCAAGAGATAGGCTATCAACCAATGTTTGAATACAAGGCAGAGAGTGCGTCATAGAGACTTGGTCACCTAATGGGGGTTGGGTTCTGAAGGGTAATTTGTGCTTTACATAATTCTGTGCCATTTAGTACTTACTTTTATATCTGAAATGCTAACCCGTTTATAGAGTATTTTGAACAGTAGTAGGCTGGATGATGTCATCAGAGATGTCACCAGTGACTTCATTTGATATGTCATCAATGATGTCATTGAACATGCCATGAGTGATGTACAATTCGAGGTCATAAGCAGTCTATGGCATGGGTGCAAGTTGTAGTTAGGTCAGTTAACTATAACGGGTACATTTCTGTGTTTTTGTTTTAAACAATAGCTTTTACTACAATGCCTAATTATAACAGTACATTTTTAAAGTAAATATCAGGGTTTTTCCATGTAAGCTCAAATCTTCGTAACTTACCCAACTAGATCATCACCTTACCCTCCATTTTTCAGTGAATTTCTAAGTTTTTTTTTAAATGTAAAGCAAATATTAGTGGCAGACCTAACTATTATCTCTCTTTATCCTTTTGCTTTGTAAGTGAATTTCAGTTTTAAAAAAAATTAAACTAAGATCTTATTACATTACCTGGGTAAACTAAATATATAGTCACTTTAAACTTTGAGTTGTTCAGCGGAGGTGCAATATACAGGAGTTTCTGATCCAGTCTACGTTACACACAATGCTTTGCCTCCAAATCTGAACACCTCATGCACACTTCATGTAAGATAAACACCTTCAATGGGTTAGATAAGCACCGGAGCTAGTGGTGTAAAGAATGGCACTTGGTACTAATAATGAAGTTCATTGTCTATAGAAGGGATCCATATGACATAATGCATGATACAAAAAGAATGAACTGAAGTTGTCTTTCAAAAAAGTACGTAAACATTCTCCCATAATTATAAAGCACATACACTACCGACGCAAAAATAGGTGCCTCCTTGTCATCAAAAATCTAAATGGATTAACAGCCACCCGTGGAATACATGTCATGCTTTGCCTCCTAATTAGCAAAGTGTCTGAACGTGTGCAGCATAGCCACCGTCACCACAAAGATAAACTGCATGCATCGCTGACACGTTCATAAATAACAAAACAAAGATTAAAATGTGTCCCGCCCTATTGATCCTCACAGAGGCTTTCCGCACCAGGGTGCGTCGGTCACCGGTTGGCATCTTGGAGGTGACAGTGATGTGTTCATTTGGAAAGTGTAAAAACTCCTGAGCTTGATTCAGACTTATTAACATTGATTTATATGCATACTATGGATTTAGTCTTATTTACAAGGAATCCAAGCAAAAGAGATTTGCTCATCTATATTCCAAGCTACATAGAGAAACTAATTAATATTGTTGTTATTTGTACACAGTTCGAGTTGCTTTGCAGCTTTCACAGGGCGGTCTTCCTATACGATATATTTCTCTTAAAAAACTCCGACAACATTCAACCAAGAATTATTATTTATATCGAAGAGTAGTAACCTTAAATGGGTCGCAAAATGAAAAACCGACACTATACAACGTTTTGTTTATTATAAATGTCCTCTAGAAAAAGAAACGTATGAGTGTAAAATAGGATCAGAAAAGCTATAAATGAGGGACAACAAACGATCTCTCTACATTGAACTACTTACTGAACTATTTTATTTTTATTTACTCTGTCCCTCTTTTCTCTCCAGGTTCCTGTTAGTCATTTGCGACCGTCTTTGATTATCTCTGTAATAATGGGTTTATCAGGAAGCAATCTATTAAGGTGTTGAGCCACAGTTAGAAAGCTGGCAAATTACTGCTGTCCGTTAGACCTTATTGACCTTAATTCTAATTGCAAGATGGGTTTGCTCAAAAGAGGTAAATGACTGAGTTCATTGTGGCAAAGTCTAAAGTTCAAGTAAAATTGGCCGGTGTGCTCGCAAGAAACAACACGGAACTGAATAGCTGTGCTACTTAATAAAGAGTTACAGTTCACAATGTTCGATGGCCCATACACAACAAGGCAGCAATTGTATCCCATATTGCATAAGATAAAGGCTTCAACAACTTAGTTGAACTTATGTGAAAGAAATCCAGTGTAATAATGCATTGGTATGGGTTTTGATTTGTATAATGAATAAAGGGAACTTACCTGATTAACTCAAAGGGCTCATGCAATTGTGGATTACAACACTGGTTTAAGAGTTTGGGTTGTTTGTTTGCCTGGGGCATCAACATTTGTCAAGCAGTAACCACAATCCCTGTCAAAGTGAGGCACAAGCCAACCCTAGATTAAATCGTGTTCAACCCTCTGGTAGGTTGGCACAGATCAGCTCGGTTTAACTTGGAAATGTGTAAAGTATTTGTGCAACACTTCAAACAGCAATAAGGTGAAAACACCACGCAAAAAGATCCCACATTGAGTTAGAAAAATAGAGTATTTCTAATGAATAAACAAAGATCAAAATGACAGAAATCCAATCAGTAGAATTGGGGATAAGCAAGTTTAAAGATTTCAGTGAAAATAGTATCAAAAAAGCACAAAGCATCAGCTCTGGCTAACTGGTACACCTGGATGGGGACAAAGTCACAAATTCAGGCTGATTGCAATGGAGTGTGGGCTGGCTACAGGAACCCAGATTTTCATGCTGAGCAAAGTTCCTTAAATCCTGGTTTCAGGAGAATTGTGAGGGTCTGGGTCAAAGATACACTGTGCAGCGGAAGCAAGATGTTGGTTCTGAGGTATGACAAGGCTGCAATGCGAGGTCCTTCATCGTTGTCGAGAATCTTGCAAATGAGAGTTTGCAATGTGAAGTTTGGTGTAGAGGATGTGTCAAGCAGTTAGGGCAATGTGTTGGTTCTGAGGAGCTGCTAGGCTGTAAGGAGTAGTCTGGCATAGTTGAGGCTGCCATCAAAGAGGGATGTGAGGGACTATGTCAAGGATGTGTCACGCAGTGTACGTACCGATGAGGCTGTGGGCTGTGATGCGAAGTGGGTCTTTGCAATGGAGGAGACCCACACAGTGGCAGCAATGTGTCTGCATGGGGTTGTGACATGCACCAGAGGTGATACAATGGTTCTGCTGAATCCACAGAAGTTGGTGAAGCACCTTAGGCCTGCTTCCAAGTGTCAAGGAAGAGGGTGGCACCCCTTGGCAGAGTATACACAGATGGCAGGGTTCGGGTGTTGGGGTCGAGGTTCTTGGAGCCTGCTGTCACTGAGGCTCAAGTCAGGAGTCCAGCCAACTAGCCCTTGGAGTCACTCTGGGGTCCTGATTTGAACCATTGCAGGTCCCTTCCTTCTCACCCAGGCAGGAGCGAGAAAGCAAAAGGTCAGCACAGCAGGGCAGCAGTCCTTCAGAACAGCAGTCCATTAGAGTGGCAGCACTTTCAGCAGCACAGTAGTCCCTTTTCCTGGACGAGTATCCACAGGTCTCGAAGTATACTGACGAGTTGTTGTCTGAAGTCTAGTATTTATATCCAGTTGTGACTTTGAAGTGGGAGAATCTTCTACAGCCATGCCTTTAAAGTGCACAGGTGCCCTTCTTTCGAGCCCTCAGTCCAGACTAACTACAGGGGGTATCCAGTCCTTTGTGTGAAGGTAGGACACAGACTATTCAAGTATAAGTGGGGATGTGCTCAGCTCCTCCCTCCCATCCTGCTAGTAATGGCCCATCCAGGCACAATTAAGCTCCTGATTGTGTGTGGCTGTTCAGGAGGAATACACAAAGCCCACCTGCCGACTACACCCAGCCATGTGACCCAGAGACAGGCTGCAGGTGTCAAATGGATAAGGCAGGAAACTGCCAACTTTCTGAAAGTGGCATTTTCAGAATGTTATTTTCAAATCTGACTTCGCTATATATTAGGATTTTTCATTACAATTCCAAAGATGCCAAACATAAATAGTGTTAGACCTGACAAACATAGGGTGGCCTTCCCCCCACCTTTTTTGCCTACCCCCTACACTTTTCTGACCTCATTTTTGCTGGCTTTAGAAATGTGTGCACTTTACCACTGCCAATCAGGGCTAAAGTACTCATGCTCTCTCCCCTAAACATTGACTTATCCCCAATTGGCATATTTAATTTACCTATGAGTCCCCAGTAAAGTACACTCCCCATGCCCAAAGCCAACAAAAAGAAAGCAGCCAGAAAATGTGAGGAAACAGTCAAAGGGTTTGGGGGAAGACCACCCTAAAGCTGTCATGTCTAACACATAGGGTATAATTTGGGATTATCTTATTACATCTTGTAAGAGTGATTCACAATCACATTAGCACTGGCCATCCAGGGTAAAGTACGTAGAGTCCTAAGGCCAGCAAAAACAAAGCTGGCAAAACTGGAGGTCTGAAGTCAAAAAGGTAGAAGGAAAGCCACACCAAGGATGCCAGGTCTAACAACTGGTAAAAATGGTCATCATCTGTCCCAGTTGTTCTATTTCATTTTTTTAATGTGCCATTTATAGTCAACCTTACTGCAACTTTGATATTTTGAAAGTTCTATGGCTCAGTGAAAAACTGAAATAGTAAATGTATGTTTTAAAGTTATGCATGAATTTTATGGTTCTCTTTCCATTTTTCCACATATAGATTAGGTGAAGGTGAAATCTGAATTGTGCTGGTAAAATTTGTAGCATTTCCTGAAATTAGAAATGACGTGTTTTCGAGATGCATGATTTTGTGTATTGTTCACCAGTGGGAAACTGTTTTAAGCAGAAAAAACCTTGTTGAGATACATATTATCCTCAAACTACTCTACTGCTGGAATCGTATCTGATTTTTCAAATTGAGGTAACCCTCATGTAAAAAAGTCAAGTGAGATACTGACAAACTCCATTTCTGACCACAAGTCTAACATATTTTTCATGACCATGTGTGATTTGTTTTAAAAAAAAGACCCTTAGACTAAAAATCCATTTGACAACAGGTTGATTCAGCTGTGTGAAACAGACCCAAACAGAACCATGGCAAATCGATAACAAGAAGTCAATATCTCCATAACTTTGTAAATTGTATTCATCATGGGTGATGTAATTGTGAAGACCATGTGAAAAATCACATCACATTCGATCGCCAGCAGATGCTTGAGATTCAAAAAGTCTGCCCTGATCATTCAACAAACCATAGAAGGAAGGAAACCTGAGAGAATGCCTCTTTAATCAATCAGAACACAACTCTGAAACAGATGTGACCCAGCCACGCTATCTGATATACAGCAGAGATCTGAACATTGCAATCTTGAGATAACTTATTTTCACTTGGATGTGGACTGCCGCCCCCCCATGACCTTATCAAGATTTTAGTGTCACCAAATTAAGGTTGTTAAAATGAGGACAAGGTTGATGAATCCAACCTATTTGTTGTTTCATGCTTCAAGAGTTACTGTTTTTATCACTAATAGGCGTTCTGAAGGAGCTCAAAACAACCATATTAGATCACTGATCCACAACATATCCATTAGTACCTAGATGCCCCTATGTGAACAGAAATAGCATATGAACTTAAAATGGCTTAAAAATTGCAGAAAAGCAATATGTTTAGTATGTTACAATAATCTTAAAAATGGAAGTAAAACAATATTTGTACAACACTTTGTTCAACTTTTTTCTTTTTTTTACAAACAAACCTTTTGCATTTACAATTTGTGTCACTTGTTGGGCATTACTAGTTATGGATTACCTGAGATGACTTGAATTTACGTTATTACAAGTACTCTGTACGTGTCCATAAGACATACTGAACAAAGTGCTCAGGGCTAGGCGCTTACCCGTAATCTAGAGCTGCTTCGTCCACTGTCCAAGGTAAGGACATATTTTTCCAGAAGCCACAATGTCACCACATACTTGAATGTATGGTAGGGTAGAGCCTTTGAGAAGCTGTGACCCTCTCAGGAGGAAAAAGTCAAAAGCAAAATAAAACTCCTTGCTGATGAAGTCTTCATAGGGTTGGAGAAAGCCAGGAGTCAGGAATTCCATCAAGAAAGTCCCAACAATGAAGCGTATGAATCAGCAAGTGGCGAGAGAGAGGAAACATGGAAAGGAGCATGGCTTTGTTGTGATCCATCCTCCTTCCAGACTGAGGTATTTAGTTAATAAAAGAACAGGAGAAGAAAATGACATCAAGTACTATATGACAGAAAACATAATGGATTGGGAAAGTCAGCAAGAAACCAAGGGAGGAATAGCAATGATGGAAGGGAAAAACAGAGAAGAATGAAAACCTCAAGAGGACTAGATGTGGAGGTGCCTTTAAAGGCAGCTGCAAACCCTCAGGCAGCTGATATCCATGTCGGTGTTGAACAGAGGAGCAGCAGCCAGGAGTCAAGGAGCACAAGAGGAAACTGACCTACGTGAGAGACTCATCTAGCCCAAAACTGCAGGCTTCTTACAGTGTCTTCTGAGCACCAAAATACCATGGTTCTTAGGCACCCAGGTTGCTGAGAAGCCACGGACGCTACACAAAGGTTATTTTCTCCTTTAATCTGAATCAACTGAATTCTATTTGTATGTACCATAATTGAAACTTTATCAGTAATGGCAGTGGCAGCCAGGGAGGCATACCATATATATTGCATTTTAGCCTTCATGTTAGGAAGCAAGGCTGGAGCTATCGCTTACTACTTAGTGTGGTTAAAGAGCGGGGAACATTGCTCTAAAACCAATTGCACTAAGCTGCTTTACACAAAGGAAAGGCTGATGATCATCACCGAATGCAGGCACACTCTAGACTAACATTTCGTCTATGATTCGAAGGTTCATACATGTGACCAAAAGGCATGAGCCTTAAACCACCATTTATGCTTACCTTCTTTCTGAAACTGACTCCCTGACCAGCAACTTCCTAACTGCCTGCTGAAACCCGAAATCTGTTGAAATCATGTAATCTTGGTTGCCCCACACTAAAGGAAACGTTTAAATTTGGCAGTGTCCTTCTTCTGCATGAAGTAATCTAAAATGTTAACATTTAAAACTTGTCTATTAACTCCCACTTTTTTCTGCTATATACTAAGCTTGTGGGGTCATATCCTGTCTGTCCCCACCAGAAAATCTCTAAATGTATGAAAGAGTATAGTTATTTATTTCCCTGTGAGCAGCAGTCTGCTTGGGGAGCTGACCAGATTTTGTTCCAGGCGCTAGAAAAATCAGTTACATTCTTGAGCAGGGCAACAGAAGAAATGCTTAAGACTAAAAGGAGAAACCTACTCATTAACTTTGCCTTGTGACTTTGTTCCCCTATGCCTTCCATTTCACAGATCTTCAACCCTTTCTGAGGCTAACAGAGCACTCAGGTCTTGACCCGGGATATGATAAGTATATTACTTTCAGAACAGTGTTTCTGGTGTAATTGTATCAGCCATTTTCAAGACGAACAACATCATTAGACCTTACTTAAATGCTTTCTGAAGCCTTAAATGTATGTGTCTGATGCCTGGTTGAGATGAACTCTGAATTTTTTAAAACAGTACTCTAAAATTCAATGTTCCTGAGATACGATATTTGAAATTGTGGATGGTCCCTCTAAGCTTAGAGTCTCTAGGCCCTAATAGGTGTCAATTTCTTCAGTTGGTATCCAGAATATCTATGCTCTCAATATACTGGAGCACCATAATTCTATGTAACTATTTGCATGACAAAGTACCTTAAAAATGTAATAAATCTCTTAGGGGGTCATTCCAACCCTGGCGGTCGGTGTTAAAGCGGCGGTCAAACCGCCAACAGGCTGCCGGTAAATAAAATGCAATTCCGACCCTGGCGGAAACCGCCAACAGAGACCGCCACTTTAACACACCGCCCGCCACGGCGGGACAAACAAACAGCGCGGCGGTCACTGCCAACAGACAGGCGGGAGACAATGTACCGCCCACCCTATCACAACCCACCAATCCGCCACCTTTTCCGGGGCGGTAGCCCCGCCGATAAAAACACGGCGGAAACAGACATTTCAAATGGAAAACGCTCACCTTCATACACCCCACGAGGAATCTGGACAGCATGGAACCCGAACTACACATCCTACCAGCCATTGTCTTCCTGCTCCTCTACCAGGAGCACGAACACCGGCGCAGAAGACAACGGTGAGTACTGCACCTACGACACAGGGGAGGGGGAGGCAAAAAATTACGGAGACACACATATGCGACACACCCACCCTCACCCTCAACCACTACAACACACACATCAATGCATAGCAACACATCACAGTTACACCCCCAAACCCACCGGAAGAATGCAAAGGCAAAAGGAAATGATTATAAATATAGAATTATATTGTAAGACTGAGTATAAAATATATCACACATCTATAACTTTATATACATAAATTGTCCAGTCCGATATGTCTATCAGCCATTGTTCGTGGGCCACTGGGCCAAAACACATGGGCAAAGCCCACACAGGATACCTGCCTCCAACGGAGAGAACACTGCAGGGGCATCAGATAGGAAAACTACAGGCACCTCAAGGGGAAGGGAAGGGGGGGCACCTCAGCCAGATGAGTCCACGACGCCAGATCTACGAGGGGCCTCCATGGCCACTGTGCCATCCTGGGGAGTGCAAAGCCACAGTCTCACAAGTCTCTACAGTGGGTGGGTTGCCCACTGTGCCATCCTGGGGAGTGCAAAGCCACAGTCTCTCAAGTCTCTACAGTGGGTGGCTTGCCCACTGCCATATCCTGGGGAGTGCAAAGCCACAGTCTCTCAAGTCTCTACAGTGGGTGGTTTGCCGACTGCCATATCCTGGGGAGTGCAAAGCCTCAGTCTCTCAAGTCTCTACAGTGGGTGGGTTGCCCACTGTGCCATCCTGGGGAGTGCAAAGCCACAGTCTCTCAAGTCTCTACAGTGGGTGGCTTGCCCACTGTGCCATCCTGGGGAGTGCAAAGCCAGAGTCTCTCAAGTGGATAACAGTCTCCACTGGTACTGGAGGGGGACTAGTGCCCAGAGTGCTTCGTGCAGCCCTGCCCGACACAGATGCGGGCCTGCCCCTTCCGCCAATGGGCCTGCGGTGCTTGAGATGAAGGGCCCAGTTCAGCGGTGCTTGAGACGGCGGTGCACAGCGGAGCGGTGCTTGAGATGAAGGGCCTAGTTCAGCGGTGCTTGAGATGAAGGGCCCAGTTCAGCGGTTCTTGAGACGGCGGTGCCCAGCGGAGCGGTGCTTGAGATGAAGGACCCAGTTCAGCGGTTCTTGAGACGGCGGTGCCCAGCGGAGCGGTGCTTGAGATGAAGGGCCCAGTTCAGCGGTGCTTGAGATGAAGGGCCCAGTTCAGCGGTTCTTGAGACGGCGGTGCCCAGCGGAGCGGTGCTTGAGATGAAGGGCCCAGTTCAGCGGTGCTTGAGACGGCGGTGCCCAGCGGAGCGTTGCTTGAGATGCAGGGCCCAGTTCAGCGGTGCTTGAGATGAAGGGCCCAGTTCAGCGGTGCTTGAGACGGTGGTGCCCAGCGGAGCGGTGCTTGAGATGAAGGGCCCAGTTCAGCAGTTCTTGAGACGGTGGCGCCCAGCGGAGCGGTGCTTGAGATGAAGGGCCCAGTTCAGCGGTTCTTGAGACGGCGGTGCCCAGCGGAGCGGTGCTTGAGATGAAGGGCCCAGTTCAGCGGTGCTTGAGATGAAGGGCCCAGTTCAGCGGTTCTTGAGACGGCGGTGCCCAGCGGAGCGGTGCTTGAGATGAAGGGCCCAGTTCACCGGTGCTTGAGACGGTTGTGCCCAGCGGAGCGGTGCTTGAGATGAAGGGCCCAGTTCAGCGGTGCTTGAGACGGCGGTGCCCAGCGGAGCGGTGCTTGAGATGAAGGGCCCAGTTCAGTGGTTCTTGAGACGGCAGTGCCCAGTGGAGCGGTGCTTGAGATGAAGGGCCCAGTTCAGCGGTGCTTGAGACGGCGGTGCCCAGCGGAGCGGTGCTTGAGATGAAGGGCCCAGTTCAGCGGTTCTTGAGACGGCGGTGCCCAGCGGAGCGGTGCTTGAGATGAAGGGCCCAGTTCAGCGGTGCTTGAGATGAAGGGCCCAGTTCAGCGGTTCTTGAGACAGCGGTGCCCAGCGGAGCGGTGCTTGAGATGAAGGGCCCAGTTCAGCGGTGCTTGAGATGAAGGGCCCAGTTCAGTGGTGCTTGAGACGGCGGTGCCCAGCGGAGCGGTGCTTGAGATGAAGGGCCCAGTTCACCGGTGCTTGAGATGAAGGGCCCAGTTCAGCGGTGCTTGAGACGGTGGTGCCCAGCGGAGCGGTGCTTGAGATGAAGGGCCCAGTTCAGCGGTTCTTGAGACGGTGGTGCCCAGCGGAGCGGTGCTTGAGATGAAGGGCCCAGTTCAGCGGTGCTTGAGACGGTGGTGCCCAGCGGAGCGGTGCTTGAGATGAGTGTCCTGGTCAGCGGATCCGGCCCAGGCATGGATGTCACTTGCCACCTGACATGTGGCTGGCGGGGCCTTCCTGCCCATCTGTCTGGTGGCTTGCGGGGCCCTCCTGGGCTGCAGTTCTCGGCCTGTGGGTGTCCTCCTGCCGACCTGGGACGTGGCTTGCGGGGCCCTCCTGGGCTGCAGTACCGGGCCTGTGGGTGTCCTCCTGCACACCTGGGATGGGGCTGGTGGGGCCCTCCTGGCCAGCTGGCCTGCCGCCGGACTTGTCGGGCGTGCTGCCCTTCCCACCCTTCCCTGCACGCTTGTGGCCCTTTCCCACCTTTGGCGGTGTGCCAGGTGGCACCCCACTTCCTGACAGAGCCAATGTAGGGATTTTGGTCCCTGGGGTCTTTGGTCGCTCGTGCCGGGCACTGGCAATCTTAGGATGCTTTTCCGGTGGTGGGCTGACCGTGCCTTGGCTCCTAGCTGAACTGGCTGCCCTTGAGGGTCGGGGACTCCACAGTCCATGGACAACAGTCTTCACAGGTCCCGGTTTTGTGGTGGCTGATGTGCTGATTGGAGTCTTATGAGATGGAGGGGGTGGGGGAGTTGTTGGAAAGAGGTTAAGGTTGGCAAGGAAAAGCTATTTGGAAAGAGAGGGACGGGTAGGTGTAGTGGGTATGGGAGTGGAGGAAGAGGATGTGGTTGTAGGAGTGTGAAGTCTGGTGTCTTTGGGTGCAGGTGCTTGGGCTGGAGGCTGTCATGAGGTGGATGGCTGTTGGGTGGCTGGCTGCCTGCCTGCGTTTGTGTAGTTTGGAGGAGGGGGTGACAGACAAACTTGGAGAGGAGACAGGGGACGTGTAAATGGTAGTGGGGGTGGTGACTGCACGTGTGCGGAGTGTTCTGGTGGGTGTGCTGGTGATGGATGTAGTGGCTGAAGATGTTGTGCATGCAAGTGTGAGTGGAGACGTCACAGGGAGGGAGGAGGGAGACGAGGAGGAGGGGGACACAGTGGAGGCAGTGGGTGTTGGTATATCTGCATGTGGATGTTGCTTGTGTGAATGCTTGTGTGATGTGTGGTGCTTATGTCTGGATGAGCTTCCCTTGGGTGTTGAGGTGTGTGCAGGCTGGTCAGTAGGTGTGTCTGGGATAGGCAGAGGTACAGGGGATTGGGTCTGGGTGGAGGAAGTTGGAGGGGGAGGCTAGAGACAGGGACAATTGCTGCCATCAGTGCTGAGGACAGAGCGTTGAACGATCGCTGATGGGCAGCCTGACCCGAATGAATGCCCTCCAGGTATGCATTACTCTGGTGCACCTCTCTTTGTACACCCTGGATGGCATTCAAAAGGGTAAACTGCCCAACAATGATGGTCCTTAGGAGGTCAATGACCTCCTCACTGAGGGCAGCAGGGGTGACAGGGGCAGGGCCTGAGGTGCCTGGGGCGAAGGAGATGCCCACATTCCTGGGTGAGCGGGCACGGGGCAAATGATGAGGGGCTGCTGGGAGGGCGGTGCTGGTGCGCTGGGTGGCGGCTGTACCTGTTGTTGCGGGGGGCACGGATGTTGCCGCCACCACAAGGGAGCTCCCTTCAGAGGACGAGTCGCTGTCACTGACATCAGCCCGAGTCCCCGCTGTGTAGCTCCCCTCGCCCTCCGTCTCACTGGTGCAATCCGAGTCAGTTGCATGGCCCGCCATGGCCATGTGAGATGCAGCTCCCTCGTGCTCCGATGACACTTCTCCTCCGCCTGATGATGCTAATGCACACATGAACAGGAAGACCACAAAAAAGGGGGGGAGGAGAAATAAAGACATGTTGAGTGCATGGATTACCGCTACCGTTGGCGGACAAGACAGACACAGAAGCCCCCTGCACTACGCCGCGCACTTGGGGTCCACTACGCAATCCATGGGACATGACCTACAAGCCTATGGACGACAACTGCACACATAGATGACACAGGGCCATGGATACCTGTACTTGGCACCCTACAGAGGTGGGGGCGGGGGCACAGGGCCATGCTTTACGGAGGGGCCTAGCCTACAGAAATCGCCCTGGCCTAGGGATACCCACAGCCCTCCTCCCCCACCCAGACACCTCCACTGTGTGCAAAGTCAGCAGAATGTATTTGTACTCACCCCCTTGTGTCTGCTGTGATGTCCTCACACGCCCATCCAAATCGGGGTAGGCCACCGCCAGGATCTGGGAAATCAGGGGGGTCAATTGACGACTGGCACCCCTCCTACGTTGGGAGGCCATCCCCAGCAGAGCCTCCGCCATCTTCCTGCTCCCGCGTCGGATGTCCTCCCACCTCTTCCGGCAGTGGGTGCCCCATCTGTTGTGGACCCCCAGGGTCCAGACGTCCTTGGCGATGGCACGCCAAATAGCGACTTTCTGGTGGGCGCTGACCTATGTGACATGTACAGGGAGAGAAAAATTGTCATCACCTTCTGCATGCTCGATGTGAGTGGCCCCCCATCCCCACCCTTGCCATGTGGCACATGCTCTCATCTGTCGTTTGATGCATGCCTCAATCGCTCCCCTCCCCACCATCTTTCATCCACCAGACTCAACCCAGGCATTGCCCACTAAGCATGGTCCCAGTGTACTTACCTGTTGGTCTGGAAGACCGTAGAGTAGCGCATACTGGGGGAGGACCCCATCCACAAGTTTCTCCAACTCCTCCGCAGTGAAGGCAGGGGCCCTTTCCCCAGTCGCATGAGCCATTGTCTCTTCCAGACCGAGGTCACAGCATCACTTGCAGTGTAGGTCCTCTCCTGTCCAAGATCAGGTATCGAGTGATTAAGCAGATAGAAAATGGCGGTCACGCCCGCGGTGGTGCGTACCACGACCGCCGGCGCACATCGTCATTGGCTCCTGAAACCCATAGGGTTCTATGTTAACCAATGCGGCTTAGCGCCGCGGTCTTCGACCGCCTACGGCCGTGGTCTGCCACGCCAGCGCATTGACCTCACATCCCACTGTCGCACTTCACAGGTCAGGCAGCCGCCATTTCAAGGGCCCACATGGCCTAATTACCAACTGCGTCACACATACCTAGGCCATGAACCAACACTCATACAAGCCATTCAATGCATTGGGAATCGTGCTATGAGCAAGCTGTGGTTACGTACCTGTGGGTTGCTTGACTCTGTGCTCGCTGTTGTCCTTCATAGGCACCGTCCGCTGGGACATGCGAGGAGATGGAGGAATCTTCCCGTGTACAGACCGCTGGTGGACCTGTCGACAATGGAGGAACGACATGTCATACTGACATACAGGCTTGACCGAGCCACTATACAGGAACTGTGTGCCCAGCTGGAGCCAGACCTGATGTCACCCATCCGCCAACCCACAAGGATCCCCCCTCTAGTGCAGGTGCTGTCAGTACTCCATTTCTTAGCAAGTGGGTCATTTCAAACAACAGTGGCCATATCATCAGGGATGTCCCAGCCTATGTTTTCCAAGGTGTTGTCCAGAGTGTTGTCTGCCCTGCTGAAACATATGCGGAGCTACATCGTTTTCCCTGAAGTGGGGGATTTGCCTACAGTGAAGGGTGATTTCTATGCCCTTGGACATATCCCCAACATCATAGGTGCCATTGATGGGACACATGTTGCTTTGATCCCCCCCAGCAGGAGTGAACAGGTGTACAGGAACCGGAAGAGTTATCATTCGATGAATGTACAGATGGTGTGTTTGGCTGACCAGTACATCTCCCATGTTAATGCCAAGTTCCCTGGGTCAGTGCATGACGCCTACATCCTGCGGAATAGCAGCATCCCGTATGTGATGGGTCAACTCCAGAGGCACCGGGTGTGGCTATTAGGGGACTCTGGTTACCCCAACCTGTCCTGGCTACTGACCCCAGTGAGGAATCCCAGGACAAGGGCAGAGGAACGGTACAATGAGGCCCATGGGCGGACTAGGAGGGTGATCGAGCGAACCTTTGGCCTCCTGATGGCCAGGTTCAGGTGCCTCCATATGACAGGTGGATCCCTAATGTACTCACCAAAGAAGGTGTGCCAGATCATCGTGGCCTGCTGTATGCTTCACAACCTGGCTTTGCACCGCCAGGTGCCTTTTCTGCAGGAGGATGGTCCAGATGGTGGTGTTGTAGCAGCTGTGGAGCCTGTGGAGAGTGAAGAGGAGGAAGCCGAAGAGGACGACATAGAGAACAGGAACACAGTAATACAGCAGTATTTTCAGTGACACACAGGTAAGAGTAGACACAGGCATATTACATTTACTTAAAGACTCCTACCTCTCTACTGTCTGACTTTTTCCCCTAGTGTATGCTAACTGTGTTGTGACTTTCTATTCCGTTTTCAGAGCTGTGGGCCCCACTGCGTGACATCTGCTTTGTTTCCCCATGGACTACAGCTGTGTGACAGCGGTTTGTTACCATCACAATGTGAATGAACATTTTGGCACAGTCATGTCTAATACATTTGTTCTAAATCACAGCCAGACTCCAGATTGTTTTGTGCAATAAGTGTTTTTATTCAAGTGCTCTAAATTGGATGGGTGGTTGCAAATCGGTGAGGGGTGATGGTGGAGGATTGTCCATGGCAGAGTCCAGACTATCAGTTTCACAGGTGCATTGTCCAAATGCCTGTGGGAAGTGGAGCAGGGGCAGTTTAAGGTTGGACAGGGTGACAATGTGGGACAGTGGGTTGACAATCAGGGCGGTATCCTTTGCTGGCGGGTTCTTGACATCTTACTCTGTCTTCTTTCTGGATCTCAGGGCCCGCTTGCTGGGTGGTTCTCCTTCTGCAGGGGGTGGGGTTCTGGTGGCCTGTTGGTCTTGTGTCGGGGCCTCCTGTCCACTAGCGCCGGCGGAGGTGGTAGGCAGTTCTTGGTGCAGGCTAGTGTCAGGGGCCCTTTGAGGTGCCACAGTGTCCCGCAATGTCGTGACTACCTCATTCAGGGCCACTACGATGGTACCCATGGCGGAACTGATGTTTCTTAGTTCCTCCCTGAACCCCATATACTGTTCCTCCTGCAGAAGCTGGATCTCCTGAAACCTGGCCAGGACCGTCGCCATCGTCTCCTGGGAGCGGTGGTATGCTCCCATGATGGAGGAGAGGGCCTCTTGGAGAGTGGGTTCCCTGGGCCTGTCCCCCCCCTGTCGCACAGCAGCCCTCCCAGTTCCCCTGTTTCCCTGGGCCTCTGTCCCCTGGACCGTGTGCCCACTACCACTGCCCCCAGGTCCCTGTTGTTGTTGGGGTGGTGGGTTAGCCTGGGTTCCCTGTAGTGGTGGACACACCGCTGATTGACGTGTCCTGGGGACAGAGGTATGGGCCCGCTGGGTGGGTGCTGTGCTGGTGTTCCAAGAGGGGGGAAGGTCTACTGTGGCCTGTGGCTGTGTGAGGGGAACCGACTGTCCCGAGGTCCCCGATGGACTGGGCTGGTCATCTAGATCCAGGGAGACAGAGCTGCTGTCCTCACTGTGGGCCTCTTCTGGGGGTGGAGGGGACATTTGTGGACCCTCCTGCGTGGTGACGTGGCGTTCGGGTCCTGCAGGGGTATAAAAGCATGGTTATTGCTTCTGTGTGTGTCATAGCGTACAATGGGTGGGTGCCCGTGTACCCCAGTGCTGGCATTCCTTTGTGGGGGCTGTTGTGACGGTGGTTGGGGGGGGTTTGTATGTGTATGTGCAGTGGGCATGCTTAGGTGATGGGTGTCCATGCTTTGTGGACGCATGCAGGGCAGTGTTGGGATGGGTGGGTTGTGATGGTGAGACAGTTGCAAAGAGTAGGATGTGATGGGGGTGAGGGTGAGGGTGGGGGTATGAGTTGGCATGCGGGTGGGGGGGAGAAGTAGTTAAGATTTGCCTTACCTGAGTCCATTCCTCCGCCTACTCCTGCGAGGCCCTCAGGATGCAGGATGTTCAAGACTTGCTCCTCCCATGTTGTAAATTCTGGGGGAGGAGGTGGGGGTCCGCCGCCAGTCTTCTGCACCGCGATGTTGTGCCTGGATACCATGGAACGCACCGTCCCCCGTAGGTCGTTCCACCTCTTCCTGATGTCGTCCCGATTTCTTGGATGCTGTCCCACAGCGTTGACCCTGTCGACTATTCTGCTCCATAGCTCCATCTTCCTGGCAATGGTGGTGTGCTGAACCTCTGCCCCGAACAGCTGTGGCTCTACTCGTACAATTTCCTCCACCATGACCTTGAGTTCATCATCAGAGAACCTGGGGTGTCTTTGCGGTGCCATGGGGTGATGTGGGTGATGTGTAGGGTGGATTGTGTGGTGCTAAGTGTGGTGATGTGTATTGTTGTGTTGTGTGAAGTGCGTGCAAATATTGCTAGGTGACAGTGAATTGGGCGTCTGGGTGCTCGGATGTCTTTTCTTGGTGCGTGTTCACGAATCTCTAGGAGTGGAGGTTTGTGGGTGATGTGGGTGTGTGTTTTATATTTCATTGGGTGTGTGGGAGTGGTGTGTGTATGTGTCTCAGGTGTGTTTTTTTAATTGTCCAATGTGGTTGTATTTTGTAAGTGTGTGTGTATTTTGAGCGCGGCGGTGTGTACCGCCAATGGAATACCGTGGTTGAAAGACCGCCTCGTGGATTCATGTGTTGTGATAGTGTGGGCGTATTTCTGTTGCCGTGACGGTGGAGGTTTGGTCATCGCCAGTTTCTCGCTGCCCTTTGGTGTGGCAGACTTTTGTGGATGTCTGTATTTTGGCGGTTTGCCTGTGGCGGTTTACTGCGGCCACGGCGGTGTTATGGCGGTCTTCTGAACGGCGGTAAGCGCCTTTTACCGCCGAGGTTGGAATGACCCCCTTAGTGTTAGCCATTGGAACTGATCTATTTCAAAAATTCCTAGACCGCCATAGCACAGCTTGACCAGCATTAATACACAGATGAGACAGTCTAGGGTCTGCCATCCCCATGTCAAAACATATCTTTAATCACATTGCATCCCCTTTAACAGTCCCAGTATCTCATTTTTGGGCTGGTAAAATTTTCTAGGCTTGGTCATTACTTAAAGGCCCATATTTATACTTTTTTAGCGCCGCATCTGCGTCATTTTTTGACGCAAAAACAATGCAAATTGGCAAAATACAATTGTATTTTGCAAGTTTGCGCCGCTTTGGCATCAAAAAGCAGTGCAAATGCGGCGCTAAAAAAGTATAAATGTGGGCCAAAGTTTTTGTGTTCATGAACTCTACTGCAGGACCACAACAGCTGAGCATTTTGTTGTGATCCTTTTCCTGAATGGGAACAAGGTTAAAGGGGTGGCAGGCCATTATACCCTTACTGGAGTAGTGCTGCTGGCTCTCAATACATTGACCATGGTTCACCTTTGCTAGTATTTGAGTCACATGTTCATGAGATCCGTTGATGGTCATAAACACGAAGACAAAGACCAACAGTAGCCAGAGACCTCAATGTTAAACTGTCACAGCATTTGTTTAAGCATCACAAAAATGTTTGGGATCTTGATTTGGCTCAGATGGAGCTAGGAACATCTGTTTTTTCTCTGGATATAATTTGGTAAAGAACCTCCCATTTGAGTACTTTTAAGACCGTCCATTCTTTATTTTGAATACAAGTTTGACTGAACATTAAAGTTTTTTTGTGTGTGAATATTGTCTCATACGTATCTACTTCACCTTCTTAACTAACCAAGTGTCCCTGCCTCATCTCTCTACCCTTAAATAGTCAAGTGTCCTTGGAAACCATTTACTAAATAACAATAGCAAAGGCCATAGGATGCTCATCGTAAATCTCAATAGTGACCAGCGATGTTGGGCAAAAACTAGCTTCCCTAGAGTATGGCATACAGGGATGATTTAATTGGAACATATTGACAAAATTAGTGAATAAGCTTTGCACAAACACCCTACCAGTAAAAGCATTAAAGATGTTGCCTCATGTGAATGGTTAATAGAGGTTATCTTTAAGTGGATAGTGGCAAACCTATTACCGGTCAAGGCCATGAGTACATACACAATCTTAGACAATACTTTGTGCTAGATACCAAAGACCTAAATTAAGCATTTTAACAATCATAAAACTCTTACTCTACATTTGTAAATGTTATGATATTTTTTCTCATGTAACAATTTTATTTTAGGAGTCAGAATGGCCTCTCTGGAAGGGGTACATTGTTGGTAACCTTCAAAAAACCCAAACACTATCTTATGTATCAATGTTTTGGGGTGTAAATCTAGTTACAAAACATTGAAAATGTATCAACACCTCAAAGGTATTGGTAACACATTTTCAAATGGGAAGATATCTGATTGGGGTCCCTTCCCCTTTTGAACCCTTCCTCTTTTTGAACATAAAAAAGTGTAACGAAGAGCAGAAAGTGGTCCTCTTAATCAAACTTCCTAAAAAAGAAAACATTTTTGTAAACACAGACCACTTTCCGTTAAGTAAAACATAGCACATTTAACAAAGTAGTTTACTTTATTTAAAAGCAATCAAATACCTGGTGGTTTGCTGACCCCTGCAGACCAACATCCCTTTGATGTCCTCCAATCATTGTTTGTTGCATTTTGTGACCATCCTCATTAATATTCATGAGGTAAGTTAGATTGCAGCTCATTACGAGTAACAATTTAAAGAACTGGGCCCATTATTAGACAAGCTGGTTCTTATAATTCTTTATTGGTTTCTTTATTGGTTTCAAAAGCACTGGTCACAAATTGTGGTCAGACTTTTTTTGTGACTAGTTATTCACATATCTGGCCCACAGATCTTCAGCCAAGTTACCTGTGCCTGATATGGAATATTATAAGTAGGCTTTATTTTGATTGATGTGGACCATCTGTAAATTAATTAGTGCATGGGACTTACCATAAAGTAAGCACAACATTTTGATTTTATATTTATATTTATATTTTAGATATTTGTTCTATTCTCTGATATTTCATGAAAAGCACACATTACTAGATGGATTGGCACATTAGCACTGTCAGGTGGCTGCAGGATGCACAAAATCTAACACATTGGCAATACTTTTCCAACGAATGTAGAATATCAATAGATATATGTGTTGGAAAAGTGTGGTTTGAGTGATAACTGGAAGGAATGGAAGAGTGCTACTGGAAATGGCAGTAATGCTGGCTGTGGAGCAAGCCTTAGGGATGATTTCACTGAGATGGAAAAGATAAATCTTAGCAGGATGGGCATGTGGAGTTAGACCTATAAAAGATAATGATATGAGTGACGGACAGGGCAAGTTTGAGTCAAAGGTTATCTATGTTGTGATTTATATTTTTTGATCATTTGAATGCAGTGGTCATCAGTTCAAGTATCACCCAGGAGAAGGGATTGTCTTAAGTGGTCGGTATTGATTGGGACATATCTAAGAGGTCTTTTTTAGAAGTATTTTAGAATTCACAATAGAAGACAGTGGATAATCACATGGGTGAATGTTAGGGAGTTGGCTGGTATGATGGCTCAGTGATCTGAGTGTTTGTTGTTAAGTAGCGGTCAATCCTAACAGGCCAAACCCAGACGTCTGGGGTGTGTAGTTTTTTCAAAGTAATTAGGTAAGTGTAACATATATAATCTGCAGAAACATCAGACGGTATATCAGCCTGAATGCTAGGACACTAGGGCTCCACCCCTCACATTCGAAGATCTTAGTAATATTGCAGCTGGGCTGGTCACTGCACATCAGGGTTAACAGGGCTAACTTTTGTATAGCTCTTTGCTGCCATACTAAAGGTGCTACAGCAGTGATGCCCATAACTGTCAATTCATCACAATGGCAGGGGCAGTGGAAATTACTTTACATACCCTTTGACCTGAATGACATCACAGGAAATGTCTCCAGGAAGTTATGTGGCATGTCCTTAACCATGATGCCATCATGATAATTTCCATTGATGATGTTCTGTTATAACTGCATGATAAATAGAACAAAACAACACAGACAAAAGTGTTTTTTAGATACTATCTATATTATGGTGCTGACGAACATTGAAAGTTCTGGAATTTAATATTTGCACTCAATTGTAGAAAGTGAGCAAAGCAAGAAAAAAGGCCTCTAATTGGGGTTCCCTCCCACCCCACTCAAGAAGGTTTTAAAAATAGTGTGATAAAATAATACATTTTAAATCACAATGGTCACATACATTTTCGAAAAGGACACTCATTAAGTTTTCAAACCCTTTAATGGTGTGTCAAGTCAGCCAATGAAACCTGATGCTCCCCGGAAGATTACCACTTTTTTTTTTAAAGTGCTAAGGATGATACCATATGTCACAAGTTTTGCCATAGCTGCCTCAATATACAGCAGTTCCAGCATTTTCCATTTATTCCATCCAAATACCACAAGTGACCATTATGCTCAGGATTACCTCGGTATATCATGGTTGTCTCCCTCCCATATGTCAGGTTGCCCTCCTTTATTTCAAGAATTACCTCCAAAGTGTTAGTACCTGGATTTTTCCACGTTTCCCATATGCAAGAATTACTTCTAGTATGTCATTACCAGTATTTTAACATAGGTGTCCATTATGCAAAACACTACTTCTAGTATGCCAGTGCTAGTATTTTGTCAGAGGTGTGTCTGCCTTGCTAAGTATTGCCTCAAGTATGCCAGGACAAGTATTTTACCATGGGAGTCTCAATAAGTCGAGAATTATATTCAGTATGCTACGGCCAATGACAGACTTGCAAGTATAACACCACATTATCATGTTCACTCATTTATTCTTACTCACACTCATTTTTACTCGTACTCTCTAACACTTACTGACACTCATTCTTTCCTACTCATTTGCAGTCGCCCAGTTTTACTCATTTTGACTCACTCATACTTTATGACACTCAATTTCACACTTACTCACTACCTGTGAGACTCTCATGAGCACACACATGCTTACACATTAATTCACACTTTCTCACACATACACAGCTCGCTTTCATATAAACGCACTCTCACACACAAGCAGGGACACAACATACATTCAAAAGTTTTTTACAACCAAGGAAAAGGCTTACAAGCATCAAAAAAATAAGAGCATAATCATCTGTGATACATAAATGAACCATGAATCCTAAATATAGACATTCAGAGGATGAGCAACACTAATAAATGAGACAAGGCAGAGTAGTTCTGACTGCAGTGTTGGTGACCTTGTAAATACAAGATAAGTACTTTTGTAATGTGTATTGGTGGGTAAGTCTTAATGAGGGATCCGCTGTAGGTATGTATCATAGATTAACACAACTCTGGAGATGGGGAGGGAAGTTTGTAATTATGGGAAGTCTACAGGAGTCCTCAGGTTGAATCTGTTCCTCTCTGTTTTATGAATAGGTATAACGATTGCCAGATTTTGTTGGATATCTTAGGAGAGACTGTAGGTATCATTGAGGGTGTGTGCACCCCTGAGATAAGAGATCCACACTCACCAAGTATGATATGAGATATGGTTATAGGATTTCCTTTCAGAGAGAATAACCTTAACCACAATTGTTCAGAGGAGGTCATATCCAAGTATAAGAGGTTCAAAGTGCTTGGTGAGGACCCGCGGTCAAGAGTTATGAGTGGGAAGTTTAGGGTGAAGGTAACCCCAAATTTAGATGACAGTTGTTTCTAAATTGAGGCCCAGTAAGACTTTAAAAGATGGCATTCAAATGTCATGTGGTCATAAAAGCTTGGGCCCGATTTGCAGTTCCAGCAGGTATCATTGTCTCTTAGGTTCATTTTGTGTAGCTTGGAGGGAATACAGTTTAAAAAATGTAGCATGAAACATTTTGATTGGGTTAGGAAATTAGCAATTTTGTTATGGAGGGCACTTTTGCTTACTCCCAGCCAGTCTTCCTGCAAAAGGTGGGCAATATGGGCAGGATTTAGGTGTTTCAACCATTTAACTGATAGAGTTAATTTATATGGTGTTTGAGGGAAGGTTATGGTTTTGTACATTTTTGAGGCCAAGTGACCAGAACAAAGCCAAGCCTTCAGGGGTGTGAGGGTAGATGGTTCTTTGGTGTAGGGAAGCTTAGATATTTTCACTTTGATTCTTAGGAAACTATAAAAGTCCAATCAGGGAGGTTGTGCCTATTTGTAAGGTCAGCAATAGGATACAGCCCCTTATTGCTATCATGTAGATCACCGGTCAAATTGATACCTTTAAATGCCCAGGAATGGGCCAGTATTTCAGAAGTATCTGACTTAGTATTGGACTTCTACCATAGTGATATAGGTATCAAGGAGTTTTATTGCATTCAAGGTATCCGAGAGGTACGTTAAGATCATGGCTTTAAATTTTGACATAGTGACATAGGAGGTGTGTTCGATTTCAACCCAAAAGGGAAGATGCACTGGGTCTGATAACAACCAGAAGGGACCCTGTGATGCTAAAAATGCAGATCGATAGAGATTCTAGTCTGGTAGGTGACAGCCTCCTTCAGCAAAATTATGTCTCAGACATTTGTAAGAGATAGTAGCCCTCTTACCATTCCAGAGGAAGTTTGGTGTTAGTTTATCTATAGTATGGAAGAAAGAGAGGAAGAGTCTTATCAGGAGCATGGAAGATGTAAAATTTATGATAGGGGTAATCATCATCTTTAGTGTTCAAAGTGTACCCCACCAGAAAATGTGACCAAGAGATGAGAAGGTTTTTGACTTTACTAATAGTCTTGGATTTATTACGCTGAATGTTTCAGTTAGATCTTTGGCAAACCAAATCCACAAATATTAAAGTTGTTTCAGTTGACATTTAGATCCAGAGTTCCCGAGATGTGCAGAAAAACATAATGGAATTAGTGGGAAATTTCTATTTTATCCTTGTTCAGGGTGTGGCTGGAAATCTTGCATTCTCTGCATCCTCAGGATGTTGTCTGCATATGTTGCAGTTTTGTACGTTTTAGAACTAAATTGGAAACCCTTAATGGCCAAGGAGGCATTTATTAGTGTAATTAGTGGGTCGGTTGGGAGTAGGAAAAGGAATGAGGAGGGGGGACATCCCTGTCTGATGTCTTTATATAATTCTAAGGATGAGGATGGAAACATCACTTACAACGCAGTGAATACAATGAAATGCATTTACCACAATGCATTTACAACGCATATGTGTTTACCATGCATATATATCTATATATATATATATATATGTAGTGTTTAGGGTGGGTAAAAGTTATTGGTGGTAATTGTATTTTTACGTTTTAGGGTGGGTATGGGTTTTGGGATGGTAAGGGCATTTTTAGGTTTTAGGGTGGGTATGGGTTTGGGGTGGTAATGGCATTTTTAGGTTTTAGGTTGGGTACGGGTTTTCAGGTGGTAAGGGCATTTTTAGGTTTAAGGGTGGGCATGGGTTCTGGGGTGGTAAGGGCATTTTAGATTTAAGGGTAGGCATGGGTTTTGAGGTGGTAAGGGTATTTTCAGGTTTTAGGGTGGGTATGGGTTTTTAAGGTGGTAAGAGTATTTTTAGGTTTTAGGCTGGGTGTGGTTTTTAGGATGGTAAGAGTATTTTTAGGTTTTAGGGTGGGTATGGGTTTTGGGGTGGTAAGGACATTTTTAGATTTTAGGGTGGGTATGGCTTTTTGGGTCTTAAGGGCCTTTTTAGGTTTTAAGGTTTGTATGGCATTTTGTGTCATAAGGGCATTTCTATGTTTTAATGTGGGTATGGGTTTTGGGGTGATAAGGTTATTTTTAGGTTTTAGGGTTGGTATGGGTTTTGGGGTGGTAAGGACATTTTTAGGATTCAGGGGGGTATGGGGTTTGGGGTGCTAAGGGCATTTTTAGGATTTAGGGTGGGTATAGGTTTTGCGGTGGTAAGGGCATTTCTAGGTTTTAAGGTGGGTATGGGGTTTTGGGTAAGTGCATTTTTAGGTTTTAGGGTGGGTATGGGTTTTGGGGTGGTATTGGCATTTGTAGATTTTTAGGGTGGGTATGGGTTTTGGGTGGTAAGGGCATTTTTAGGTTTTAGGCTGGGTATGGGTTTTGCAGTGGTACGGTTATTTTTATGTTTTAGGGTGGGTATGGATTTTGGGGTGGTAGGGGCATTTTTTGATTTAAGGTGGGTATGGGTTTTGGGGTGGTAAAGGAATTATTAGATTTTAGGGTAGTTATGGATTTTGGGGTGGTAAGGGCATTTGTAGATTTTAGGGTGGGTATGGGATTTGGGGCGGTAAGGGGTGTTAAGGTTTTAGAGTGGGTAAGGGTTTTGGTGTGGTAAGGTCATTTTTATTTTTTAGGGTAGGTAGGGTTTTTGCATGGAAAGGCCTGTTTTATAAATTTATATATATATATATATATATATATATATATATATATATATATATATACAGTATGTTATACGTACCTCTTGTTTTTGTCATGCATATGGCTTTACCAACTATGCCTTTACTACGAAAGTTTTGTGGTAAAGACAGTCGTGGTAAAAGGATATGCATTGTAAAAAATATTGGTGGTAAGTGCATGCGTGGTAATGACCATGCTTCGTACTTCCCACGTTGTAACGGCATGCGTTGTAAGTGTATGCCTTGTTCCATCATACATCCGATGAGGATAGCTCTCCATTTATCCTAATATTTGCTTTGGGGCTGGCGTAAAGGGGCCATGGTCGAGGACAGCAAGAAGAAAAAGCCAGTAGACCTTATCAAAGGCCTTTTGACATTGAATGTGATTGTGTGCCTTCTCCATGATCTGACAGAAGGTACGTATGTTGTCTACCTCTTAAAATTCCTGTCCCGGAATGAAAAATTCAATCCTTTTTGCTAGTATATTCACTAATATTTTTTCCTCCATGTTTAGTAGAGGAATGGAGTTATCATTTTTAGGATCTGTATGGTCCTTGTCTTCTTTGGGGATTACTACACTATTGGCCTCCGAAGCTGTTCCAGATACTTTGCTCTGAAGGGCAAAGTGGTCAAGGAGATTCTTAAGATGATCAATGAGTGAGTGTTGGAATGTTTTATGAAAAATTATTGGGAAACAATCTGGGCCTGGTGCTTTCACAGATTGTATTGAGCATTTCAGTGACAGTAATGGTTTGTTGAGATGGATCTTGTCAGATTCTGAAAGTCGGGCAATATTTAAGGAGTGAAGGAAACTTTTGCATCCTGATTTTTTCATATGGAGATGTAGAGGCATAGAGTTTAGCAGGGAACTCATTAAAATATTTGGGATGTCTTGAGCTTTGTATTTCTAGGAGCTATCAGAAGCCTTATTATGTGACATGTTGATTAAGCTGTTTTTAAGTTTGAGGGTGATGGCAGGGGATTTTCCAGCTCTATTGAGTGATAGAAGTCATTTAGATTTTTGGGCATGGACCCAGAAGTAGGCCTTTTTGCTTTCAATGGAATTCTAATTATATTTCAGTTGTTTAATTTTATTTAGTAGGTTCTTATCTATGTAGCATCAGTAAGTAGATTCTTTCTCTTTAATATTCTGGCCTAACTTTTGTAGGGCGTTTTTATTTCACTGTTTTCATTGGACATTCGTTTAACAATCTGGCATCTGATCACGCACTTAAATGCATCCCAAAGAGCCACAGGAGATGAGACGGAGTGTGTATTTTCTTTGAAAAAAAGTTAAATTTTTTAGATCTGCTACATCTTCTGGTTTGTCTAGTATTTCAGCATTTAGTCTCCAATTAGATTTTCCCCTTTATTTAAGGTTGTTTAACCCCTTGAGTGCCGGGGATGAGCTAGTTACGTCCTTGGCCATGGCACTCGTGTGCCGAGGATGAGACCAGCTCGTCCTGCACCCCCAAACTCCCCCAGTGATGACTGATGATGTCAGTGCGCGATCGCGCGCTGACCTCATGAGGGGTCACCCCCATCGCACAATCGGAAGGGAAAAGCTTTTGTTTCTCTTCCGAACGGGGGTGGGGGAGATTGGAGAGACAGGAAAGGCTTTTCCTTTCCTTTCATGTCTTTCTGGGCATTCCTGAAGCATGATTGCATGGAGATCGTGCTGCAGGAATTCCCACTAGACACCAGGAATTGTGTTTACATTTTATAAACACATGAGGGGAGCAGCCCCTTGGACAAGGGTCGCTCCCCAAGGGGGGGTATTTTTTTAAAAGGCCCTTTCAGCCACTCTTGTGGCTTTTAATTAGGCGGATATGCCCTCAAGGGGGGCAGAAGCCATTAGGCACCAGGAATAATTTTTTTGTTTTACAGGTGGGGAGCAACCCCTTAGGCAAGGGTCGCTCCTCTGGGGGGCAAATTTATTTTAGGCCATTTCTGCCCCCCTTGGGGGCAGTTCGGCCTATTTTTATTAAGCCAAACTGCCCCCAAGGGGGGCAGAAACCACTAGACACCAGGGATTTTTTTTTTACGCCAATTTCACGCAAGTGGAGTGACCCCCTAGGCAAGAGTCGTTTCCTTGGGGGGGGGATTTTTTTAAGGGCTTTTCTATCTCCTTTGGGGGCAGATTGGCCTATTTCAATTAGGCCGATCTGCCTCCAAGGGGGACAGAAACCACTAGGCACCAGGGAGCTTTTAAAAAAATATATTTTTACAGATGGGGAGCGACCCCCATAGGCAAAGTCGCTCCTCTTGGGGCAATTTTATTTTAGACCATTTCTGCCCACCTTGGGGGCAGATCGGCCTATTTTTATTAGGCTAATCTTCCCCTAAGGGGGCAGAAACCACTAGACACCAGGGACTTTTTTTCTTTACTATTTTACATAAGGGGAGCAGTCCCTTGGGCAAGGGTCGCTCCCCATGTGGGCAAAATATTTTAGGCCATTTCTGCGCCCATTGAAGGGCAGATCAGCCTATTTCTATTAGGCCCATCTGCCCCCAAGGTGGGCAGAAACCACTTAGGCACCAGGGATTGAGGTGTGTGTGTTTTGTTTGGGGGGGCAGCCCCTTGGGCAAAGGTTCCTCCCCCTGGGGGCACATTACTGTTGGACATTTCTGCCCCCCTTGGAGGCAGATCGGCCTATTTTTGTAAGGCCCTTTAGCCCCCAAGGGGGACAGAAAGCCCACTAGACACCAGGGAAGAATAAAAAAACAAAAAAAAAGAGGGTGGAGGTATGGCCATACCCCTATCCCAAAGAAATTGGTACAAAGTTGTTCTGCCCACCGTTGGGCAGATGGGGCAATTACCCCCAATACATACCCCATGGGGGCAGAAAGCTAACTAGATGCCAGGGAATATAAAAATAAAATAAAAGGGAGTGGGGTGGTGGCTACCAACCCATAGGGTAGTTTATGCCCCAACCCCAACTGAAGGGGTAACAGCCTTCCAGCTCTCCCCGCCGCACACTAAAAGATCTTATCCCAACAACAAGCAAGAGGACATTTGAATATTTGGATTTTGATTTTACATTTGGGCCATGAGAGCTTTGCTAACTCTAAAAATCGTCCAACTTAGAATGGTGAGGGCTGCACTTTTTGGATTTTGGGACGCTGCCATCTAGAAAAATCTATGAGACCTAGACACAGCTGAAAACTAAACATCCAGGTGAGTCCAGGGCAGTGTGCTCCACATGCACCTTGCACCATTTTCTTACCCACAATGCCCTGCTAACCTCCATTTTTCTAAAAAATCACCCATTTTCCACCCATTTTTGTGATGGAACCTTCCAGAATCTGCAGGAATCCACAAAATTCCTACCACCCAGCATTGTCGCATCTATACCGATAACAATTCTGACACACTTGTCAGACTAAAATTGTTTTTTTTTCAAATTGCCCTTTTGGACCGGCTTTGGTTCTCCCTAAATTTTGACATGTTTCTGGCTCTTCCCTGTCACAGGCACTTGGCCCACCTACACAAGTGAGGTTTCATTTTTATTGGGAGACTGACAGGAATGTTGGGTGATAGGAAATTTGTGCCGGTGCGGTGATCCCACACAGAAATGTGAGGTTTGCTGAGAATTTTTGGTAAGAAAATGCAAGTCACACCTCCCTGGAATCCCTCAGGTGTCTAGTTTTCAGAACTGTCTGGTTTTGGTAGGTTTCCCTAGATGGCTATTGTGCCCAGGACCAAAATTCGAGGTGCCCCCCTTGCAAAAACAGGTAGTATTGTAATTGATAGTTTTGATGTGTTCATGTAGTGTTTTGGGGCATTTCCTGTTACAGCCACTAGGCCTACCCATACAAGTCAGGTACCATTTTTATCGGGAGATGAGGTGGAATGCTGGGTGGAAGGAAATTTGTGGCTCCTCTCAGATTCCAGAACTTTCCATTACTGAAATGTGAGGGAAAAGTGTTTTTTTTGTGCCAAATTTTGACATTTGCAAAGGATTCTGGGTAACAGAACCTGGTGAGAGCCCCACAAGTCACCCGATCCTGGATTGCAGAGGTTTGCTAGGTTATCCTAGGTTCCGGCTGAGCTTGAAGCCAAAATCCACATCTAGGCACTGTCCATAAAATGCATCAGTTTTCAATGTAAAAATGTGATGTGTCTGTTGGAGAATTGATTATTGGTAACGGCAGGTAAGTACCTACACTTAGCAATAGGCCACTAATCCCCACTAGGTTCAGTTAAGTCTCAAAAAATTAACCCCAACTCATCCCTTGGTAGCTTGGCAACGAGCGACAAGGCTAAACTTAGGAGACAAACGTAAAACATTCAAGTATCACAAAACAGTAATGAAATAAAACACAGAAAACAGTTTAAAAATCCCAAAACCAATTTATAACAATAGGATATATATTTATCTTCAAAATGACACCGAAACAAATAAAATCGAATAAAGGGAACCGGAGATATGCATTTTTAAAGAATTTGAGTTTTTTTTGTGCTTTGAAACGAATAGCACCAATCTGGTCATCTGGTCGCACCTCTGCCTGGGCAAAGTCAAAGTTTAAGACTGACAGCGATGTAGCCCTGTGCGGCTACAGCAAGCAGGAGACCTCAGTCAAAAGTTTACCTTTGTACTTAGCCGTTTTCTTGAAGATTTTCTTCAGCGGGACGAAGTCCCCAGTCTGATCTTACCTCCCTAGAGCCCTTCCTCAGATACGTGGTGCCAGAGCCCTCAGTGAAATATTCTATGTTCAGACTACGACGATATTTCAAGATGAAAAGCTTTCGACCAGGGCAAACCTGAATCTTGATCCGACGTCCCTGGAGCCCTCTTCGGATGCACTGTGCTGGAGGTCGAGGTTAACTTTCTATATTCGGACATAGTCACTTTTTCTGAGATTGTCTTCAGTGGGACGAACCTGCAAGTCAATCCGGGTTGCAGTTGAGGCAAGCCGGCTAGAGTTTCCGCAGTGGGTCGGTCCCTATATGAAGCTTTTTCCAAAAAAGTTCTCCAATCTTCCCAAAACTTCTGGATCTTCTTCCAGAAGGTCTTTTAAGGTTCTTTTGGAGTCCACAGCTCACCCTAAGGTTCCAGAAACTCTGAGTTGCTCCTTGATGGTGCAGACTACAAATCCCAGAATGCACCTGGCTCAAACTCCAAATTGGCCAGTGAACACTGTTCAACTGGTCAGTTTCTTCAGGATCTGAGACAGGGGTCTCTGGTCAGCAATTTTCCACCTGTCGCAAACAGGGAGTCCCTCCTTGAACCAGATGAAGCCAAGCAATTCCTTCTTGTGGTGAAGCCCAATTGTGCAGCTGGTGCAGACCTTCAGAGTGCAGTGTCCAAGCGCAGGTCAGTGGTCTAGTAGGCCAGTCCTTCTCCTAATATTCTTCCTTGTAGGGGCCTGGTAGGGATCTGAGGTGTGGGTGCAGCTCTGCCAGTTTTATCCTTGCCCTTTGGTGAAAAACAGGGGGGTCCTGGTTCTCCAATCAGAGCAACATTCCTCAAAAATCCACCATGGATGAAACTGATTTTTTGAGGTTACATCTGGCTGAGTCCACACACTGGTGCGGCTAAAAATCCTAAACACTCCCCTCTCCTACCCTCTCCTAATCTAGTCAAGAGGGCACCTACCTGTCTGGTGTTGCAGGATGTGAGGGAGGTGCAGGGTTGCTCCAAATATCCTTCCCTGCCTTTGAAGACCAGTTTGGCAGCCCTACCCCCTTCCTGCTTCCCCATCTGCTGAAGGGAGTTCTCCTCTCCCGGGCACTTCTCTTTGTGTTCAGCCCAGGCCACTTCACACCTCATCAAGGCAGGCTGGCCAGGCTGCCAGAGGCTGGCCAATCAGAGAAGGGCACTACAGGGCTGAAGTTGGCAACATTTTAGGTAGAGTTTAAAACTCTTTACCTGAACAAGTTATATTAAATCCAACAATTGTAAGTTGTGGGATTTATTATGACAATTAATTTGATACCAAATTTGAGGTATCTGACACTTGGGGGGACTTCCTAATTTAAAATAAAGTCTCCCCAATCTAGCCTATAGAGGCCATTCACTATAGAGAGGGAAAAACAAATGTGGCTATTTTACCTCACAAGGACTTATAAAACAGTTTTATAAGGTCCCTGCTTATAGTTACATGGCACCCAACCCTAGGTACAGATAGGGCACACCTTAGGGGTAACGTATATGTAAATATAAGGTAGTGTAAGACTTTGGTAGTACTTTTAATTTCAAAGTCGAATGTGCATATAACTTTAGTTTAAAAGCAGCCAGCAAGGCAAGTCTGGCTTTACAATGACACTGGGTACCTCAGCAGTGCACCTATGGATGCACCACCTATGCTGGGATCCCAAAACCTACATACCCTACCATATACTAGGGACATATATGTGGGTTGACATAGCCAATTATAATTAGCCAAATTTGCATATCTACTTTACACAGAGCACTGGCCCTGAGACTGGTAAGCAGTACCCAGAGCACAGCCAAGAGTCAGTAACCACCAGTATCTGTCCAAAATGTTTGGAGGTGACCAGGGCACACAGGAGAACTTACCTACAGTGTCCATGTAGTGTTTCCTGTCATGGGCTCAAGGCCTATCCACACAAGTGAGGTACCATTTCTATCAGGAGACTTGGGGGAACACAGAACAGAAGAACAATTGTTATTGCACCTTGTCTTTCTCTACATTTTTTCCTTCCAAATGTAAGACAGTGTGCAAAAAAGAAGTCTATTTGAGAAATGGCTTGTAATTCGCATGCTAGTATGGGGACCCCAGAATTCAGAGATGTGCACATAACCACTGTTTCCCAACACCTTATCATGTGCCCATTTTCGAAATACAAAGGTTTCCTTGAAACCTATTTTTCACTTTTTATACTTCGGCAAATGAATTGCTTTATATAAACCCATTGCAAGGTGCAGCTCATTAACTGGATCTGGGTACCTAGGGTTCATGATGACCCTACAAGCCTTATATATCCCCGCCAACAGAAGAGTCCAGGAGACGTAAAAATATATTGCTTTTAAAAAGCTACTATCGATGAAAAAAGGTACAGAATAAAACATGGAAAGAAATGGCTTTTTTTTCACCTCAATTTCAATTTTGTTTTATTTTATCTGTTACTTCCTGTAGGAAAACCTTCAATAATCTACACAAATGACCCCTTGCTGAGTTTAGAATTTTGTCTACTTTTCAGAAATGTGTAGCTGTCCGGGATCCAGCATCGGTTTCACACCCATTTCTGCCACTAACTGGAAGAAGGCTGAAAGCTAAAAAAATAGTAAAAATGGGGAGGGTCACATTAAAATGCCAAAATTCTGTTGACAAATGTGGTTTTCTGATTCAAGCCTGCCTGTACCTGAAAATGGGAAGATGGTGATTTACCACCACAAACACTTTGTTGATGCCATTTTCAGGGAAAAAACACATACTTTCTTATGCAGAACTTTTTCCCCGTTTTCTGAAAAAAATGAAATTTTAGCTGTATTTTGGCTAATTTCTTGGTCTCCTCCAGGGGAACCCACAGACTCTGGGTACCTTTAGAATCCCTAGGATGTTGGAAAAAAAGGAACAAATTTGGCATGGATAGCTTACGTGGGGAAAAAGTTATGTGTGCCTAAGCGCGAACTACCCAAAATAGCCAAAAAAGGCTTGGCATCTGAAGGGGAAAAGGACTGGCAGCAAAAGGATTAAGATAGACATGGAGATCTTGGCACAATCTGGGAACAGGATGGGATGTATTTTTGCTGCGACAGTGGATGAGAGGAGGGAGGTATCTACCAAAAGGTAATCAATATGGGAGAAACTTGAGTGGGGAGGGGAGACGAAGGTGGAGCTGTTGCTTGTTGCGTTAAGGATTTTCCACACATCTCGAAGGTTGGGTGAGGTGCATAGGTTAAGCATTTATGTGTGAGCTTTGCACATTCCAAAGGTAGATGCAAAATGGTGATCTAAAATAGAATCAATTGGGAGATTAAAGTCACCCCCCAGTATTAATTTTGAATTTAATGGGATAACAGCAAGTTGTTATTGAAAGAACGCCAAAATAGTGGATTGTCTGTGTTGAGTGCATAGATATTCATAATATATAGGCATTGTTCCCCATTGTCCAACCTGGTGAGTATCTATCTACCCTCAGCGTTATGTTTCCATGTGATGACTGACATACTCAAGTTTTTCTAGATATGAGTGAATGTCCAATTTTTCTTATTTTACGCTGCAGAACATACAACATCTTCCACCCAAACTTTCCACATAGATAAAAGCCAATCTTTGTTTATTGGAGGTGGACTATATCACCTGAGAGGCTCTTGCAGTAAGCTACAATTTGTGTTCCTTTAACGATGTGATTCAGCCCTTTAGTGTTCAGTGAAATAACATTTGAAGAGGACTTTGGCTAGAAATCTACATGATAGAAAGCGGACCTGGTTTATGATACCCAAAACTGGTCAAAGGCAGCCAGATATTCCACAGCACTGTACCAAAACAGGGGAGGAGAGGACAAAGGTCTGGGGGCAAACAACAAAGGAACATGTGAAGGATCAGCAATGGAGTCTAGGAACCTCGAGGGCTAAGGTTGAGCCCCTTTCCAACACAGGGGGTCTGTAGAAGATGATGTGCAAAGGGAAAACGTAGTGGAGCACAACAAGATGGCACCACCACCGTGAGTACTAAACAATAAACAAGATTGCAAGGGGGTATTCCTTTATAATATTGATCTGGGAGGTGTGAATTGTATTGGGTTATATGATTTTGTATTTTTATATATAGGAAAGAACATGTGGTCAAAGCTTTGGGTGATATGATTGCGTGGTCTATCTACATGGTATAGTATTAACTCTAAAATGGGCAGAAGAGTAGAGAAGATGGTTTGGGTTGCAGGGTGGGATTAAAAGTAAAGTGGCACAGAAAATAATGGTGAGGTGAGTTAGATGAGTGCGATACCTCAAACACACTTTCACATGGTTCCATTGTGACCAATAGGTTTTAACAAACATTGGGTACAATAGAAGCAGTTATGTGCTCATTGGGCATATGTTACCACTTCATGGGCAACAACAATCAACAGTTGGATAGCCATCATCTAAAGCAAACTATCTGTAAACAGAACTGGTCAGCCCAATTAGTCACCCATAATCTAAAATCTACTGAAAAACCTGTTCAAGGAGAGAACACAGAAATAGCCCGCTTGGAGTACAGTGTCAGCAAAGATACAAACACCTTACAGATTGATAAGCAGATAATAGCTCACAATAGTCTTAGAAGACTGCAAGAGATTGGCATGATTGTCTAAAAAGCAGAAGTAAGTAACACAATGCCTATAATTGAGAATGGCAACACCAACTTAGTCAACTTGGAAAGAATATAAAACAGGTTCATGATTGCGGGACCACGCTGTGGAGACGTCACGGAGCAGAGCTCTTGCTGAGTAGTCAAGAATCATTTCTAAGTCCATACGTGTTTCTGATTTATTATCAAGGAATACAGGAAGCTCTGCAGGATCAAAGATGATTTTAATCTGGTCCCTAAAGGTAATGCAGAATTTGAAGAGACCAGAAAAAGCATATGGAATACCCATATCCTTGAGGCTTTTCCTTAGGGCCAGGATTCCTTTTCCGGTGAAAGACTGTTTCTTTGGCACAGTCTTGCAAGAGGGAAATTCTTTGGTTTCTGATATATGATCACTCTGATTTTCCTCATGTGAGCCAAGATTTGTTTGGTGTGTTGATGGTGTGGTGGCTTAAAAAAACAGTAACGGTCTTGGCATGGTCGATTTCTTTTGTTTGAAGGTTGGAACCCGATGGGCCGGGTCAATTTTGAAGTCTTTGGTGAAGGATATTTGTTTCTTGGATCCAGGTGATGAGAAATTCATAAAAAGAGCAGCATGTACTTTCAATACCTTGTGGAAGACCAAAAATATGTATATTGCTTTTCTGTCTTCGGTCTTCTTGCTCTGTTAGTTGTTATTTTAGAATAGAGATAGATCATTCCATACCATGTAGACGTTTTGGTTGGGTGTTATAGTAGTCTTCAATAAGCTAATCTTTGTGTCAGCATTGGATACCTTTATCGTTAACTCCTTGATATGTTTGTGTATTCCAGCAACTTTTACTTTGAGTAGGTCTGTGTTTGTTTTGGTGCTTTGTGTAATGTCATGCACTGTGTTTCATTTTTGTAGCAAAGTATCTAAGGTTGAGATAGACTCAGATTTTTCTTTTACAGAGGAAACTGGAATAGGAGGAAATTGTTTTGAGTGAATCAAGTTTCCTTTAGATTCTCTTTCTTTCATGGTTGAATCTTTGGTTTGTGACATACTGCTTCGTTATCAGCCGTAATCAGAGGAGAGAAGTAATGCAATAGATGAAGTAAAGGAAGAATGCAGAGAGCGGTTGTTATGACCAAGTCTAAATCAGAGGAATATCAGATTATCTGACACTACCATCCAGCACTAGCACACTAGAAGTGATGGTGGGCAATAGATATAAGGATTATGGATGTGTTCTACTATTTATTAGCAGCCAGAATCAGGGAGTGATGTGAGGAGCAGGCACCTACATTATCACTATACACTCACCACCAGCAAAACATTTGGTTGAATACTCAAATCACTGGTTTCAAGTCTCAGCTCTCAAAACTGACTAAAGCCTCAAATCAAAATTCTCAAGTCTCCAGTCAGATGGGATATTGAATGCAGTTTCGAAGACAGCGTGATCAGAGATGATCAGATATATAGCAGAATGGGTGTTGAGGATCACTCATGCAGCAGTGTTAGTAGAGACAGCGTGCAAACTAGACTCCAGTGTTTTAGAGTCAGGGAGATGACATGCACTTCTCATATCTGGACACATTGTGCAGAGAAATGTTCACTTTCTAAAAGTGGCATTTCTAAAATAGTAATATTAAATCCAACTTCACCAGTCAGCAGGATTTTGTATCACCATTCTGGCCAAACTAAATATGACCTTCCTACTCCTTTCAGATCAGCAGTTACCACTCAAACAATCTATGAGGGTAGCCCCAATGTTAGCCTATGAAGAGAGCAGGCCTCACAGTAGTATAAAAACAAATTTAGGAGTTTTACACTACCAGGACATGTAAACTACACAGGCACATGTCCTGCCTTTTGCCTACACAGCACCATGCCCTATGGGTTACCTAGGGCATACCTTAGGGGTGACTTATATATAGAAAAATTGGAGTTTTAGGCTTGGCAAGTACTTTTAAATGCCAAGTCGAATTGGCAGTAAAATTGCACACTCACGCCATACAATGGCAGGCCTAAGACAAGGTTAAGGATCTACTTAAGTGGTTGGCACAATCAGTGCTGCAGGCCCACTAGTAGCATTTAATCTACAGGCCCTGGGCACATATAGCACACTTTACTAGGGATTTATAAGTAAATTTAATAATCCAATTAGGTATGATCCAATGTTACCATGTTTAAAGGGAGAGAGCATTCTCACTTTAGCACTGGTTAGCAGTGGTAAAGTGCGCAGAGTCTTAAAAACAGCAAAAACAGTATCTAAGAGGTGGAGGGAGGCAGGCAAAACGTTTTGGGTGACCACCCTAAGGCTGTCAGGTCTAACAGCAATTGTGGCTCAACAATAGTTAATATTGTTGCTCTATCTTGCATAGCACAGCAAGCAAATACAAAAAATAATATGCTGGTGCTTGCATGCTTTGAGGATTATTCAGCCTTGTTTGATAGGGTCTCCTGTTCCAAGCTATGGAAAAAGCTGAAAAAATGGAAGATCCCTGACAATCTTTTGAACGCCACCATTTCACTATACAGCATAATCTGGGTACAAATGAAATTAGCTGGGGATGCAGTCTCCCAAAAAATCTATACTGACAAGGGACTAAAACAGGGTTGCCTTCTAGGCCCTAATCTTTGTGGTTTCTCCATGGGCAATCTGGGCAAGGCCCTTCAAAGGCAAACTTAGCCACCCCAAATATTGGGTTGCAAAAGGTGTCTTTACTGCAGTACTCAGACAACTTGGTAATATTTGATCATACTAGGATAGGTCCACAAAGGAGGTTGGACTCTCTAAATGCCTACAATGAAAGAAATTACCTAGTGACCAACCCAAACAAGACCAAAGAGGTGGTTTTCGGTCACTTTGCAAAAAATACTTTACTTAAGTGGAGATTGGGAGCCCAGACAATTGCAACCACAAGAACTTATAATTACCTGGGGGCATGGCTCAGTGATACAGGGAAGTCATCTACAAACCAGCTTCAGATGAAGTAAAAAGTGCAATCAACTTTTAACACTCTATGTAAACTCTATGGGAAATTATACAGTCCAAGTACGGTACTGATCACAAGGGTCATAAAAACCAAACTGTTGGCGACTACAGGGTATGCAGAACAAGCGTGCCTAAGTCAAAAGGATGTGATGCTGGAAAAATCTCAGTGCCAGGGCTACAAACTAATTTTGAGACTACCAAAATACATGTGCAAGAGCCTGATTTGACTGGAGCTCGGCCTTGACCAGCAAAAATATGAATGCCTGGGCATGCAAGCAAAATACTGCTATCAGGTCCTCAAAGCCCAAGCAGGTTCAATGAAGGATGTGCTCAAAGCTATATAGGAAGGAAAGGCAGATCCCTGGATTAGATGCAAGGCTGTAGTGGCCCTAAAACTGGTAACTGAAAACTGGTAAGGGGCAAATTTAAACCGTGTAGCGATAAAGAACGCCATAAACAAACAAGTAAAAGGCAGTCAGGCCTAACAGTGGCCTCCAGGGCGAACAAAATTCAGCCATATTTGCGCCAAGCCCTGAAAAGCAAATGCAAAAAAGAGATTAATGGGCCAGACTGGTGCTCCTGCCAAAAAAGGAGTTAAACCCACGGCGGAAAGCTTTAGCACACACAGTTAAATGTAGACTCTGCAAGTACAGAGAGGAGTCCCAAGTGCACCTGATATGCTGTTGCCCAGCCTTACTACAACAAGGACGCAACTTACTAAAACCAATGCTCCTGTCAAAAGGAGTACGGACATGCACAGAAGTAGTGTCAGCCCTCTTCTCTAGTACTTTCCCTTCAGACTTGTCCAGATTCGGGAAATACATGACAGAGGCACGATCTCAGAAGAGTGAACTAAAGGGGTCCAGATCGCAATGCAATAAGTCTCGTGTTTGCCTGAGTTAGAGCTATTAGCATTGTAAATTCCTAACTGGACTTTCTTTGCCACATAAATTGAAAATGAAAAGTAAAACAGTTGACTTAAATGAGTCGATTCAAAGCCCCACAGCCACAATGAGCATGAGCACGAAGGAGAGACACAAAAGGAAAAATAAGTTTTTTTGCATTCAAAGGTATCGGCAAACATGCAATTATCGATGTAACAGGGTCGGTATCCAAGGCAGTAACAAAACCACCCCAAGAAGGGACAAACATAAAGCATGTACCAATGATAACAAAGGACTTTTGAAAGGCTAGCCCATGAACGAGTGATAGTGATGGGCATATGGTGGGCATTGTTAAAAGACCACAGACACATTACAACAGGTCAAAGCGCTTGCACGCTCGGCCTAATGAATAAGTTAAACACGTCCATCACTAGCCTCATCATATCGCTTTTTTCCCAAAGCATTGATAAAGCCAATAGGTCTCATCTATGGAAAACTGATTGGCTTTGTCAATCTCTTTTGACATGTTGTACAGCTGTGCGGCTGCTGTGCAGCATGGTTCAAAATAAAAATTAAAAAGTGCTATGATGGACCGTCATAACACTTTTTTTTTTTACCTCAGCCATGTTGTATAGCAGCCATGCTGTTGTACATGGCTAAGAAACAGCATAGACAAAGCCAATAGAATTTGCATAAGTACGACCTATTGACTTTGCTATTGCTTGTGGTTTTTACGCAAGGGTTAATTAAATGATTTTCCCATGATCGCAAGAGGTTAATTGTGCTGGATTAAAACTTTCTTGACCAGTTTCAAAGTCGGTCATTAGGTCATAAATATATACTTTAACATATCTTTACAATTTCAGTAAAATCTCAATAACCAATGACAAAAGTGAAGCAGGAGCTGATCCAGAAATAAAACCCAGACTGGATACAGTTACATGTTTCATTTACAAATTTGATTCTTCCTTACCTGCTGTTCTATATCGCTGCTTCCCCCATGGTAGCGGATTCTTTTGGATGATATGGAGTTTTTTGTGCAGCTTGCGCTCTTCTTATATGTCATGTAACAAGGCTATATGTTAATAATGTTACAGTAAGAATCACATCCCAAAAGTGCGATGACAGAAGATAAAAGAAAGTTGTCACACTTGAGGAACCACCAAATAATGAATCTGTCTACTAAAAAATTATAATTTTGTTTGCTGAAAAAGGGTAACCCTGCACTTAGCAGGGCTTTCATAAATTGAGTAACACTCTTAAATGTTCCTCTCCACGGAAATCTTTATTAAAAGGTGAAAGATTGCTTTGGTTTGAAGAGAAACCAGAATATATGTTTCATGGCCACCGTCTATGGCGCCAATAAACACCTTTCCACAGACCATCAGGGTGATTTAGTTTACTAAATTCATCTTAGAAAACCCTTTAAAATACAACAAATTTTTAATAATTGTTGTAATCCGGCACATTAATAAAACACTTGCTGCTACAAAAAGAAACAACAGGAGGACTCAGAAGTGAGATGGAATTATGGGTATGTAAATTTAGTCGTAGGTCATGAAACAGGAAAGGCTGCACCACAATAGTTTCTCTGCTCAAGTCGTAATGTTGAAGAGGATTTTTATATGCCTACTTCAAAGCATGCTCACTGGCTCGTTGCTATTCTTTCCGATAAAAATGAATGAGCCACTGTGTTTTGTACTTGAAGCTTATCAGGCTGTGTCAGCCGGTGTAAGAAAACAAGTATTGGAAAAGAGGAACAAGTTAGAGCTATTAGAGTTGTAAGTTCCTAACTGGACTTTTCTTTTCTTGTCACATAATTTGAAAATTTTGAAAATTAAAAGTAAAACAGTTGACATAAGCGAGCCAATTCAAAGAGCCACGGCTGCCATGAGTATGGGGACGAAGGGGAGACAAGGAAAAAGAGGTTCGCTCACAGTCAAACGTATTGGCAAAAGTGCAATTATCCATGTAACAGGGTAGATGGCCAAGGTGTTAGCAAAACTGCCTCAAGAAATGGCAAACATAAAGCATTTTCCTGTGACATCAAAGGATTCTTAAAAAGGCAAGCCAATGAACAAGTGAAAGTCATGGGTATGTGGTGGGTGTGGTCAAAAGCATTACAATAGGCCAAAGCGCTTGTGCACTCGACCTCAAAAAGAAGACGCACTTGTCCCATGTAGCCGGCAGAAGCAGTTGAACACTGCTTATTGATTAATGCAGACTCCATTTTAGTGCCTCATCATTGAGCACTGCACATTGGTAGCAGATTTTTTTAATGGAATGTAAAGAGGATATTAAAATATCAGTTGTACAAGAAATATGAAATTGAACCTCTGGGCACCTATTAATTAGACCTTTTATTTAAATGTGCTGGAAAAAATATGTATAGAGAACAACATACATTTCATGTTGTTTTAATTTCTAAATATAAAAGAAGGATGAATATTTTTATGGAACGAGCCGACATGTAAATAACAGGTCTGCACCAATCTCAAACATGCATCCTCCACGCGTGACAGTTTTGTACCTTTTAATGTCCATCTGCAAAATTCAGACTTGCGAGCAGAAAGCAAAGATCGTTTTAATGCTTTACTAAGTAGCTCAGCAGTAAAGCCTATTCCCAAATCTGTAACCCACTACAGTGAAAGGAAATAGAAACCTTCAGATAACATCTGAGATGTAAGATCTATCAAAAAGTTCCAAGCTGGCAGAAACCGAGTCCCTCAGTCTGAAAACTTCTTTAACAAACAGTATAGTGTCAAGGAGACTGTAAAAGAGGCTTTTTAAAGTACTGATCTCTAACTACGGTTTTCATCATATTTAAGCATTACTTAACTTTTGTAAAATGGAAAGAATTACGCTTTAAATCTGTCACTTGCTTGACATTTCTCTGTGTGATTAGGAAGTGTTTATGCAAAGTCATCATCTTGATGTTTTTTACTACATCGTTCTCTAATGTCACAGTGTAAAACAACATGAAGGCTTCTTTTGGAAAAAGGCACATGAAGAAAGGGAACCATGTGCTGCTCCTTTCAATTACCTTCCTCCATTTCCCATCTGCTTCTTTGATTTGATGCCATCCGTTCTAGTTTTGCAGTGCAGTGCAAAAACAGACCTAAGCCACCCTTCCTGTCACTTGTATTTTAAGTGGTGTAGAAAATCCTCAAAGACATTTGGCATTTTTCGACGACATCATCGTCATATCTGTATTTACACGAAAAACAAAGAAGTACGAGCAGAGAGCAGTAAGCCGGGCTCTTGAAAAGCGGTGTGTTTTTAAGCACATCATCAAGGTAACCTCAAGCTGCAAAGTCGACCACCGTTAGCACCTACGGGCTTTCTTTGGAGTAAAAGCAAGCATTTTCTCGATTTTTTGTGGGATTTCACTCTATATCCTGATAACTTCTATATTTTCTAGGGCAGAGCCAGTGGGGGCCTGGTATTATATCGCATTTGCAATAGAGTTCCCTGTCTGCCAAACTCTAAATCAGGCTCTTGTTCTTGTAGTACTCCGGAAACACTTCCAAATTTCAGGAGAAATACATGAGTATTCTGATGCACTCCTGAAATTGAAAGTTAACCTAGGGCTGCTAAACAAGTGAGTGTCAAATACTCTTAGGGAAATCTTTCTGAATTAGGTACAAATGTACTCACTGCACTAACAATTGTAGCAATTCCAGTGCTACCAGAAACCAACCAAGCTTGTTTGAGCCATAATGTGAGTAACTCTATTCGCATGTCTGTGTTATACGTTAACTGAGGTGGGTAAAAGTGCCTGAGTTTTCACAAAAATTAAAAAAAACTATTACAGAAAATTATGTGCAGTATGTTTTTCCAATATCCATGCCAAGGCAAGACTCATCTACAGAGGTCACACAGGAATCCCTTAGGAGACTGGTGTGAGCCGAAATGTTTGTTGACTGCAATTTCACCATTCCTGTCACATGTCTTTGCTCATTCATCCCCCAACAAGTGAAAATTATGTAAAACCGTGAAATGTTAAATTTTAAGAAATTTGTCAAATGTTCTGTAATGTAAATCAGATACATTTTTCCAAATTTTGCAAGCTTATTTAAAACGTATTCCAAGCCTACTTTCAATGTGGAAAAACGGAGGCCCATATTGATACTTTTTAGCGCCGCATATATGCCACTTCTTGATGCATCAATAAAGGTATTTCTCCCTATTGCCTCATTCTTACGCTTCCCCTGGGGTGGCATAGGAATCTGATGCATTCCCAGACTTGTAAATCTGGGAATGCATCAGATTCCTTGGAGTTCCCTGGGTGATGCTTGGTAACACCCCAAGTAACACCCAGAGAATTCCCCTTTCACGCAGTGGTATGTGTGTAAGGGGCCCAGGTCCCTCCTGGGTCCATGCAGTGCCATTTTGACGCAAACCACGACATTGTTTGAACCAAGGCTTGGTTGACAAATTCAGCGCTGCAACTCACCTGCATCCAACATCTTGACGTGAGGCATCCTTTGTATCATGCAGGAACCCACATCCATCTTCTTTGGTGCTCTTCTGCAGACTTCTTCCAACCGAGAATCCTATTTTGCAGCATCTTCTAGGTTGGCAGTGGCTCCTTCCTTCCTGGAATCTTCTGCGACTTCTGGACTTGGTCTCCTCTCTTCACAGGTCTTGAGGTCCAGGAATCCACCATTTGTTGCTTGAGTCTTGCTTGGTTCTTGCAATAACTCTTATCACGTCTTGTAGTGTGTCCTGAGGAAACCTACAGTACTTTACTCCTACTTTCCTGGGCTCTGGGGTGAGGTATTTTACTCACCTTTGTGGTTTTCTTACACTCCCAGCGCCCCTCTACACACTACACCTCCCTAGGGGGAAATTTGGGATTCGCATTCCACTTTCTTAGTATATGGTTTGTGTTTCCACTAGGCCTATTGCTTCCTATTGCATTCTATTGTATTTTCTACCATTTGCACTATTCTGTGACTATTTGCTTGGCTGATTTTGGTCTCTAGTTTATATATTGTGTATAATACTTACGTCTAGAAGGAGTATTGCCTCTAAGATATTTTTGGACTTGTGTCACTAAAATAAAGTACGTTTATTTTTGGTAACACTGAGTATTGTCTTTTACTGTGTGTAAGTACTGTGTAACTATAATGGTATTGCAGGAGCTTTGCATGTCTCCTAGTTGACCCTAAGATGCTCAGCTACAGCAACCTCTAGTCAGCCTAAGCTGCTAGAACACTGAATACATTTCACTAATAAGGGATAACTGGACCTGGTATAAGGTGTAAGTACCTAGGGTACCCACTACAAACCAGGCCAACCTCCTACATTGGGGAGGCGGTGGGGAAAGTACTTACAATTACTTAATCACTTTGTTACTAGTGCTTTTCACAAGAAAAGTGTGCTCCAATACTTAGAGCTATACATAATTGTACCTTGAAGTCATTTTTAACTTTCTAAAAATTCTTTAAAACTTTCTAAATGTTTTTTAAAGTTTTCTTTTCTTTAAATAGTTAGGCCTAATAGCTTACTAACGTGTTACTCTTTTTCCTAAACTCTTTCTGTCAACATGTCTGTTGTAGAGGCCACCCCTACAGTTGTGAGTAGAACTTATGACCCACTCTGTCGGACACACACTACACCCTATTTTCAATGCAGGCAATCACGTCTCCTTCAGCCACACCACTGCACTCCACAGGACAGACCACCACTGCATCCACTTCTCCTTCAAGAAACCCACAACACACCACCACCCACAACGGATCCCCTACCGCAGTTGGATCAAGGTCACCGAAGACCAACTTATTGCGACCCTCTCCCGGTACCCACTCATCAACACCACCGACACTGATGCACTTGCCCGCAACTTCAGGCAATGGGTTGACACATGTGCCAATACTCTTGCCCCAATCAAGAATCCCTCCAACAGATGCACCGACAGAAAGGCCTTCTGGTTTACCGCCGACCTCCACGGATCTAAGCAAACCTGCCGAAGACTCAAAAGAAAGTGGCACCAAGATCAGACTCTGTACAACCACACAGCCTTCAAAAATGCCATCCGCAGACACCACCAACTCATCTGAGCCACCAAGGAACCGCCTTCAAAGACCGAATCAACAGCAATGCACACAGTCACAAGGAGCTCTTCAACGTCGTGAGGGAACTCTCCAACCCCAGCTCCAATGCTAATGACATCCCACCATCCCAAGACCTCTGCGACTCCCTAGCCTCCTACTAACACCACAAGATTGCAAAAATCAACGACAGCTTCAGCACCCAGCAACCAGAAACCACCAACACCACAGACTCACCTCTGACCAACTTCCTGCTCTCCTGGACCACTGCCAACTACACCATCAAAATCATGAACATCATCCACTCCAGCTCTCCATCTGACCCCTGCCCTCACAACATCCTCAACAAAGCAAGCTCTGTCATCGCACCCTAACTACGAAAGATCATCAACAGCTCCTTCGAGTCCGCCACCTTCCCAGCAAGGTGGAAACACGCCGAGATCAATGCCCTCCTCAAAAAACCCTATGCGGAACCAAAGGACCTCAAGAACTTCCTGCCTATGCCCCTGCTCCTCGTCCGGCAAAAGTCACTGAGAAGGCTGTTAACAGACAACTAACCCGCGTCCTCAAGGAGAGCTGCATCCTGGACCCTTCCTAATCCAGATCCTGCAGCAACCACAGTACCAAAACTGCCCTCATCGCCACCAACAACAATGTCAGAACCATACTGGACAGTGGCAAAACCGCGGCCCTCATCCTCCTGGACCTCTTGGCCGTATTCAACACCGTCTGACACCACACCCTACGCTGATGCCTCAGCAATGCAGGAATCCGCGACAGAGCCCTGGACTGGGTCATCTCCTATCTCACCGGCAGAACCCAGAGAGTCTGCCTCACGCATTCTGCTCGGGAGGCCACCAAAATCATCTGTGGCATACCCCAGGGTTCGTCCCACAGCCCGACCTTCTTCAAAGTCTACATGGCCCCGCTCGCTAACATCACCCGATCCCACAACCTCAACATCATCTCATATGCCGACAACACCCAGCTGATCCTTTCCCTCACCAAGGACTCGGCCAAGACCTAACTCCATGAAAGAATGAAGGCCATAGCTGAATGGATAAAAAGCAGTTGCCTCAAACTCAATTCGAACTAGACGGAAGTCCCCATCTTCAGATCCACTCCCTCCGCATGGGATGACTTCTGGTGGACTGCCACTCTCGGAGCCACTCTGACTCCCACTGACCACGCACGCAACCTAGGATTCATCTTGGACTCCACACTATCCATGACCCAGCAACTCAACGCCATCTCCTCCTCCTGCTTCAGCACCCTCAGCATACTTCTAAAGATCTACAAATGGATACCCACCGAAACCAAAAGAACAGTCACCCAAGCCCTCATAAGCAGCAAACTGGACTACGACAATGCCCTCTATGCAGGAACCACAGCCAAACTCCAGAAGAGACTGCAACGCATACAGAACACCTCTGCACGCCTCCTCCTGTACATCCCCGCCACTGCCACAACACAGACCACCTGAGAATCTTGCACTGGCTCCCAGTCAACAAGAGAATCACCTTCAAACTCCTCACTCACGCTCTCATAGCACTGCTCAACACCAGACCAGAATACCTCAAAAGATGGCTCTCCTTCGACACCTCGACCCGGCATTTCTGCTCTGACGACCTTACCCTCGCTTCTGGCAATACATTCATCCTTGTGGTGGTAGACCATGCCGACCTCACCCTCGCAACCGTCCCACGCGTCTGCAGAACTACAACTGGTGGTAGATCATTCTTGCACCTCGCCGCAAAAACGTGGAACACTCTTCCTACCCACCTGCGCCAGACCAAAGACCTCCTTACCTTCAGGAAGCTTCATAAGACATGGCTGTTTGAGCAGTAGCAGCACCTCCTCCCCTCCTCAGCACCTTGAGACCGTCACAGGTGAATAGTGCACTTTACAAATTCCTGTTGACTGATTGATGAAAGTTTGAATTTTAAAAGTTTGAGAGGTCTCTGCATTGAGAGAAGTTTAGGGATTGGGAAGAACCCCAATAAGGAATTCCTCTCAGATCTCCTTCTGAAGCATGACCAGGGACTTACCACTGGTCAGGTACAGTCAGAGGTGGAGGTAGAGGAAGATTCCAACCAGGTAGGCTCCGAGGAACATTCTGATAATCCTGGGGAGGGTCCTTCCACAGATCTTTCCATAAACAAACCCCCTAGTGTTGCTGGAAGTGGGAAGAGATCATACACCAGTAGGGTTCTCTTCATACCTTGAGGCCAGGTAACTAGGGTAACTCAAGTTAGGGAAAGATCTGCCTTTGCCAATTCTCATGTCACTTCTGTCTCAGAGGTGTCACACACATCTAACCCTGAGGACCAGTCCCTAGATAGGGAACTCAGAAAGCTGAGGTTAGTGGAGGCCAGACTGATGCTACGGCAGCAACAGTTGGCTTTAAACAGGGAATCCCTGGCTGTGGAAAGGGAAAGGCAGGGATTGAGGTTAGTTCCCCATGGTGGCAGCAGCAGTTTCAGGAACTCCAGTGTTAGGGAACCTACATTTGATTCCAGAAATCTGCACAAGGTTGTTCCCCCTTACAAGGATGGGGATGACATCTATAAGTGGTTTACTGCATTTGAGAGGGCCTGTAAATTCAGAGGGTCCCCCAAGCACGATGGGCTGCTATCCTGTGGTTGTCTTTCACTGGCAAAGGGAGAGAGGCTCCTTATTTTCACGGAGGATAAAGTTCAGAGAGACCAGAAAGGAGTCTTCACAGGATTGGATAGTCTTTGTAGACTGTTTAGTGAAGGCCCTAGAAGGTTGGTTAAATGGCAGTAAGGTGACTGACTATGAAAGCCTGTACAACTCAATTTTGAGAGAGCATATATCAAACAATTGTGCGTCTGATTTGTTGCATCAGTATCTTGTGGACTCACATCTGACCTCTCCCCAAGAACTGGGAAAGAAGGCAGACAAATGGTTCATAACAAGGGTGAGCAGAAAAGCTCATACAGGAGGTGACAAAGACAGCAAGAAGACGAATGGTAAGTCTCATGACAAGGGTGGGGATAAAGATAAAAAAAATTCTGAGTCTTCATCAGACCCACAAAATACTTTGGGGTGGTGGGTCCAAATCGTCTTCACACAATCAGAAAAGGCCATGGTGTTATTTATGTAAAGCTAAAGGCCATTGGGCAAGTGACCCCACTTGTCCAAAGAGAAACACCAAGCCGCCCACCACCACAACCCCCGCTGCTTCCACTAGTGCCCCTAGTCATAGCACTGGTGGTGGGAAGAACAATACTAATAGCCAGTCAAAGAGTGTAGCTGGGGTCACTTTTGGTAATGTATTGGGGGTTGGTCTAGTTAGGGAAACCACTTAGGCTGCTTTAGTCCCCAATGGTGGCATTGACATTGCCACCTTAGTTGCTTGTCCCATTAATATGGATAAGTACAAGCAACTACCATTAATAAATGGTGTTCAGGTTGAGGCTTACAGGGACACAGGTGCCAATGTCACTTTGCTAATGGAGAAACTGGTAGCCCCTGAGAAACACCTACCTCATCATTAGTACCAAGTGACAGATGCCCATAACAATACTGTTAGCCACCCCATGGCTGTTGTGAATCTCAACTGGGTGGAGTTACTGGTCAAAAGAAATTTGTGGTATCCACTGACTTACCTGTAGAGTGTCTCTTAGGAAATGATTTGGAAACTTCATTTTGGGTTGAAATGGAGTGGGAGGCAAATGGCGCAATGCAGGGCGTTCCAGGGCTTATCATTGCTCTTACTAGGGCTCAGGCCAAGAAGCAAAGAGGACAGGCAAACTTGGATCCTGGAACAATGGACCAAGTCCTCCCAAAAACTAGGGGTAAGCAGGGCAAACCCTTGTCAGTTATCCCTCCCTCTCCAGATGACTCCCCTTGTGATGAGGCGGAGTCAACTCCCTATGCAGAACCTACACCAGAGGAGCTTGAAGCTGACAGAGCTGAGCTTTTGGATGCTGGGGGGCCTGCCAGGGAGGAACTGAGTGTAGCACAGCAGACATGTCCCACACTGGAGGGTCTCAGGCAGCAAGCTGTCAAACAGCAAAATGGGGATGTCAATGATGCCCACAGAGTTTACTGGGAGAACAATCTCCTCCATACTGAAGCAAGGGACCCTAAACCTGGTGCCAGAAGGAGACTGGTCATCCCTTTACAGTATAGGGAGTTCCTCCTAACTCTGGCACATTACATTCCTTTGTCTAAACATTTGGGGCAAAGTAAAACATGGGACAGACTTATTCCTAATTTTCGCTGGCCTCATAACTCACAGGACACTAAGGAGTTTTGTTGTTCCTGTGTGACCTGCCAAGCCAGTAGCAAGACTGATGGAACCCAAAAGGCCCCCTTAATCTGAATGCCAGTGGTTGGGGTTCCCCTTGAAAAGGTAGGGGTTGATATTATTGGCCCCCTTGACCCTCCAACAGCTTCTGGCTGTACATAGAAGCTATCTCCTTAAGGACCACTACAGCACCTGCAGTGGCAAAGGCCCTGTAGGAAAGTACCATCTTTCTTGGCATGTTACCCCCATTTTTACCTGTATGTCAGTATGTTTTTGCCTGTCTCACTTGGATCCCCCACTGCTCATAGTTTATGGCCTGATGTGTGTGTCTGTATAATGCTTAACTGTGTCACTGAGGCTCTACTAATAAGACCCTCAGTGCTTGTGCTCTCTCTGCTTTTACATTTGTCACTAGAGGCTAGTGGCTTCATTTATCAATTTCAATTGGCACACTGGACACCCTTATAAGTCCCTAGTTTAATGTACCTAGGTACCCAGGATATTGGGGTTCCGAGAGATCCTTATGGGCTGCAGCATTTCTTTTGCCACCCATAAGGGGCTCAGACAAACCTTGTTACAGGACTGCCACTGCAGCCTCTGAGAAATAGTGCACACATTATTTCACAGCCATTTTCACTGCACTTAAGTAACTTATAAGTTCCTATATGTCTAACCTTCATTTAATGAAGGCTATGTGCAAAGTTACTAAGTTTTACGGCACCCTTGCACTAGCAAAGGTGCCCCACATAGTTCAGGATCAATTCGTGGACCTTTGTGAGTGTGGGGATGCCATTACACGCATGCACTACATATAGGTGTATACCTATATGTAGCTTCACAATGGTAACCCAGAATATGGCCATGTAAGGTGTTTAAGTTCATGGAATTGTCTCCCCATTACAAATCTGGTATTGTGGACCCAACTCCATGCATCCTGGGGGCTCCACCATGGACCCCAGTACTGCCAAACCAGCTCTATGAGGCTTGCAAAGCAGCTACAGCTGCTGCTACCTCACAGACAGGGTTCTGCCCCCCGGGTCTAAGCAGCTCAGTCCCATGAAGGCAATACAAAGCATTTCTTATGGGAGGATGGTGTTACACCCTCTCCTTTTGGAAATAGGTGTTACAGGCTGGGGACCGGTAGCCTCTCAGAGCCTCTGGAAATGCTTTGAAGGGCACAGATGGTGCCCCTCTTGCATAAGCCAGTCTACACCAGTTCAGGGACCCCTTGTCCCTGCTCTGGCGCAAAACTGGACAAAGGAAAGGGGAGTGACCACTCCTCTGTCCATCTCCACCCCAGGGGTGGTGCCCAGAGTTCCTCCAGTGTGTCCCTGGCGTTAGCCATCTTGTTTTCCAATGTGTGGGGACACTCTGGGGACATTCAGCACCTTGAGACCTTTATAGGTGGGTAGTGTGCTCTACAAATACATTGATTGATTGATTGAACTGGAGATCTCTGAAGGGCCAGTGCCAGCAGGTGACGTCAGAGACCCCTCCTGATAGGTGCATGCCTGGTTAGGTAGCCTATCCCCCTCTCAGGGCTATTTAGGGTCTCTCCTGTGGGTTTCTGTTCAGATTCAGCTTGCAAGTTTCCACTTGGAATCCTCTGCAACCCCTGCTTCATCCTCTGACCATCGGATCTACCGCATATTGCTTCAGGAACCGCTGTAACTGCAACAAAGTATCAAAGAAGGCTACTGTGACTCTGCAACTTCAGCTCCAGCCAGCAACTGCAACAGTTTCCAAGGTGTGCACACTCTGAGGACTCCCTGTCTTCACCTGCACCAGAAGGACCGAAGAAATCTCCAGTGGAGTGACAGTGTCACTTCCCTGCTCCAGCACGCACCTTCTAAGATGATGACCGGTTCCCCGGGACTCCTCTCCTGGTAACGAGTGTGCTCCCTAGAACACAGCATCCAAAAATTATGTGCTACACTGCATGGGAAGGAGAGAGCAGGAGAGCACCATTTCTACAGAGATATGGCTCCCTTGTCCCTTCTTCCAAGCACAGTTGCAGAATTTGCCTGCAGAGGACCATGTACAAAGATTTTCACCATTGTACAAGGGTATGTGCATGAGTCCAGCATAGGTTTTGTACTGGAAGGGTCCCCTCCCAGTACAAAATACTATACCTAGACAATATTTACAACTTTGCATGTGCGCTGTACTGTGCAGCACACATGCAAAGTTGGAAAAGGAAGGAGAAATAAAAACATTTCTCCTTTTAATACCTGATATCAAGTGGCATTTATATTTAATGCAAAATCTTGTCTCAAATGTTTGCTAGATCAAAAAGCATGATGTTAAGTAATGCAAAGCAGCAATTAGAGCAGCTTTGCTTTACTTTTAGGCAACTTTCCCGCTCAAAGCAAGGTTTGCACTGCAAAGTAAATGATAAAAAAACATATTGTGCTGGTTTGCATCACTTTTGTGATGGAGAAACAGTGCAAAATGTTTGTAAATCTGGCCATAGGCCTTTTTTCTCTTGTGTACCCATTGACTCGTTGGAGGAATAAGCTTAAAGTGTGTTATCAAACAATTAGGCCCATATTTCTACTTTTTGACGCACAACTGCGCCAACGCAGTTGTGCGTCAAAAATTTTAACGCCGGCTAACGGCATTCCAAAGCGCCATGCGGGCGCCTTATTTATTGGATGACGTTAGCCGGCGCTGCGGACTGGTGTGCGTCAAAAAAAATGACTCACACCAGGCAGCGCCGGCGTAGGGGAAAATGGAGCTTGGGCGTAAAAAAATGGGGCAAGTCAGGTCTGAGACAAAATTTTGGCCTCAACCCGATTTGCGCCATTTTTTTTTACGCCCAACCCCCATTGAAATGACTCCTGTCTTAGCAAAGACAGGAGTCATGCCCCCTTGCCCAATGGCCATGCCCAAGGGACGTATGTCCCCTGGGCATGGCCATTGGGCATAGTGGCATGTAGGGGGGCAGAAATCAGGCCCCTCTATGCCACAAAAAAAATAAGAAAAAAAATACTTACCTGAACTTACCTTAACTTCCCAGGGATGGGTCCCTCCATCCTAGGGTGTCCTCCTGGGGTGGGCAAGGGTGGCAGGGGGTGTCCCTGGGGGCATGGGAGGGCACCTCTGGGCTCCTTCTGAGCCCACAGGTCCCTTAACGCCTGCCTTGACCCAGGCGTTAAAAAACGGCGCCCATCAGGCTGGGCGCCATTTTTTAAGGCCTGCCCCCTCCTGTGCGTCAAAATGACGTCACAGTATAAATATGGGGCACAGGCCTTAAAGTCATTTTTTGGAAGGGAACGCCTACCTTGCATATAATTAACGCAAGGCTGGTTCCCTCTTCTAAAAATCGACGCACATGGTGGAACTTTGACGCCCGCGGGGTCGGACGTCAAAGTATAAATATGGGGCAGTGCTTGCGCCGAATGTGCGTCAAAATTTTTTACGCACATTCGGCGCAAACAGAGTATAAATATGCCCCTTAGTGCTTGTGAGAAGGTAGCCTCTTTCTAGCATTGTTACCCCTACTTTTGGCCTGTTTGTGAGTATATGTCAGGGTGTTTTTATTGTCTCACTGGGATCCTGCTAGCCAGGACCCCAGTGCTCATAGTGAAAACCCTATTTGTCAGTGTGTTTTGCCTGTCTCACTGTGAATCTGCTAGCCAGGACCCCAGTGCTCACAGTTTGTGGCGTAAATGTGTATGCCTGTGTAGTCCCTAACTGTGTCACTGAGGCTCTGCTAATCAGAACCTCAGTGCTCATGTTCTCTCTGCCTTTAACTTTGTCACTATAGGCTAGTGACTACATTTACCAATTTCAATTGGCATACTGCCCCCCCTTATAAGTCCCTAGAATACGGTACCTAGGTACCCAGGGCATTGGGGTTCAAGGAGACACATATGGGCTGCAAAATTTATTTTGCCACCCATAGGGAGCTCAAACAAACCCTTACACAGGATTGCCATTGCAGCCTGCATGAAATAAAGCACACATTATTTCACAGCCATTTTCACAGCACGTAAGTAACTTACAAGTCACCTATATGTCTAACCTTCAATTGCTGAAGGTTAGGTGTAAGTTAGTAAGTGTGAGGGCACCCTTGCACTAGCAAAGGTACCCCCACATAGTTCAGGGCCATTTCCCTGGACTACACGCGTGCACTACATACAGGTCAATACCTATATGTAGCTTCACAATAGTAACTCTGAAAATGATCATGTAACATGTTTAAGATCATGGCATTGTTCCCCCATTCCAAATGTGGCATTGGTGAGACAATTCCATGCAACCTGGGGTCTCCACTATGGACCCCCAGTACTGCCAAACCAGCTTTGTGGGGTTTTCTCTGCAGCTACAGTTGATGCCACCCCACAGACAGGGTTCTACCCTCCTGGGGTCTGGGCAGCACAGTCCCAGGAAGGCAGACCAAAACATTTCCTCTGAGAGCAGGGTGTTACACCCTCTCCCTTTGGAAATAGGTGTTAAAGGTTGGGGAAGGGTAGCCTCTCCCAGCCTCTGGAAATGCATTGAAGGGCACAGATGGTGCCCTCCTTGCATAAGCCAGTCTACACCAGTTTATTGAACCCCCAGTCCCTGCTCTGGCATGAAACTGGACAAAGGACAGGGAAGTGACCACTCCCCTGACTAACACCACCCCAGGGGTGGTGCCCAGAGCTCCTCCAGTGTGTCTCAGACCTCTGCTATCTTGTTTTCAGAGGTGTGGGGGCACTCTGGAGGCCTCTGAGTGCCCAGTGCCAGCAGGTGACGTCAGAGACCCCTCCTGATAGGTGCATACCTGACTAGGTGGCCAATCCTCCTCTGAGGGCTATTTAGGGTCTCTCCTTTGGGCTTCTCATCAGATTACGACTTGCAAGAATCCAGCAGGACTCCTCTGCACTTCTCTCTTCAACTTCTGCCAAGGATCGACCACTGACTGCTCCAGGACACCTGCAAAACTGCAACAAAGTAGCCAAAAGACTACCAGCGACATTGTAGCACCTAATCCTGCCAGCTTTCTCAACTGTTTCCTAGTGGTGCATGCTCAGGGGGCTGCCTGCCTTCACCCTGCACTGGAAGCCACAAAGAAATCTCCTGTGGTTTGACAGAATCTCCCCCCTGCTTCAGCAGACACCGAACTTCAGCTTCACCGGTACTCTGGGTCCCCTCTCATCGTGACGAGCATGGCCCCTGGAACACAGGTGGTGGACCCAAGTGACCCAGACTGTCCTTAGGTTCAACTGTCCGAGTTTGGATGAGGTAAGTCCTTGCCTCCCCTCCCCAGACAGTAATCCTGTACACCATGTGATCTGCAGCTACAAGGGGTCATGTGCACATTTCCAATAAATTGTGCATGCTCAGCCGAGCCTAGGTCCACAGCACTCTGTCCTGTGATGCTCAGCTCCGTGAGTCGACCTCCGGTGTCGTGGGACCTCTCTTTGCAGTATTGAAATGACCGCCATGTTCAGTCTTCTTGAACCCATGTTCAAGGACTTCTGCAGGTGCTTCCTTCCTTTCTGTGGGCTCTCTACATTGCTGAGGGCCCCCTCTGTCTCTCCCATCTGGCAACATCCTGGTCCTTCCTGGGCCCGGGCAGCACCCTTTTTCTCCAACTGCAACTCTTGCAGGTAGCAATGCTTGTTTGCAGTATTTTGCCAAGGAAACAACCCTGCGTCCTACAGCACGCCGTGGGACATCTTCTGCATGAAGAAGAACCTCCTTTTGTTGGTGAAAAACCAGCATCTTCTTCCAACTGGAAGCAGCCATTTTGCACCTTCATCTGGGGTTTAATGGGCTCCTGCCCCCATGGACATGTTAGCAACTCTTGGATTTGGTCCCCTTCCTTTACAGGTCTTCAGGTCCAGGAATCCATTTTCAGTGCTTTGCAGTCTGTTGTGGTCCTTGCAAAATCCTCTATCAATACTTTAGTGTGTTTTGGGGGAAATAGTAGTACGTAGTACTTTACTTCTACTTTCCAGGGTCCTAATGTGGGGTCTCCTTGACACCCTTAGTGTTTTCTCACACTCCTAGTGACCCTCTACACACTACACTTGCCTAGGTGTGCATTTGTGGTTCGCATTCCACTTTCTTAGCATATGGTTTGTTTTGTCCCTAGGCCTATCACATCCTATTGTGTTTTACAGTGTTTGCAGTACTTTCTGACTGTTTTACTTATCTGATTTGGTTAGTTGTGTATATTTTGTGTATGTTACTTACCTCCTAAGGGAGTATATCCACTGAGATATTTGTGGCACATTGTCACTAAAATATAGTACCTTTATTTTTAGTAACTATGAGTATTGTCTTTCTTATGATATAGTACCTATATGATATAAGTGGTATTGCTTGAGCTTTGCATGTCTCCTAGTTCAGCCTTGGCTGCTCTGCTATAGCTACCTCTATCACCCTAAGCTGTTAGAACAATACTACACTCTACTAATAAGGGATAACTGGACCTGGCATAAGGTGTAAGTACCATTGGTACCCACTACAAACCAGGCCAGCCTCCTACAGTGTGCTGACCCTCCTTCTGTTTAAGCAGTGGATGTTGAACCTGAAAGTAATGCTAAATAATATGCAGATGTTCCCCCCGACTGGAATGGCCCTTTACTGTCCCAAGAAAATGACTTTTTTTGCATAATTCATTGATAGACTTGCATCTGTATTAATCATGGTATAGCCCTAAACATAAGTAGCAATAATAGTGATCAAAGTAATGACCATAGGTGACCCTTTTTATGACAAAATAAGACGATGTGAGAAAACTAATTTCAGAATTGTAAAGATTTTAATTCCCAAAGTGTTAATTTTGACCAGACTCCCATTCCCAATCCGAAAAAAAAGATATGCCATAGCTATTGCAGTTATACTTTCTGAAACATGTTAACTGGTAAGGCTTTTGTCAGTAAGAGATACAGAGCCTCATCAAAAATGCACCATAAATTGCAAATGGTAAATACTGAGAGCACCAAGTGGGGTGCTTCACAGAGCACTAATACCTATCACTTCCTAATTCTGTTACTTGTAATAGGAAATAACAATGTAATTCTGCATTTTTCCTCAATTCCCAGCTGTAAACCGAATCTGTGGTATTGCCAACCACAAATCCCACCAGTTTTAACTTAGTGAAATTTGGTCTCCGAAAAAGGGTGGTTTTGCTGCACAAATTGTCATACAAATTCAGCCAACTCATATTTAAATCCAGTTTTGGATTTTTATAGGATTTAGAATGAAGCCCACAAATTCTTTATGATTTGCCTCAGCAACCAATTCACAAAGTAAATCTAAACATGGAGAGCTCTACATAGATATATTTCTGTCTATGACTAGGCATAAATCTCAACCTAAGGTGAAATACTCACACCCAGCAGTAGGCGTACTTGTCCTTACCAATTTACACGAGTCTGTATCAACACACAGTTTTCAAACTTTAATCATAAAGTTTCTTATAGTAAGTTTTCAAAAGGATTTTAAGCATACACCAATAATCCTAGTACTGTGCAGCATTTGAGGAGAACTCTGCCTACACTTTCTAGAAAAATAAACTAAAAATAATAGGCAAACAACTGTCACTGCAAAATCATGTATACCTGACAAACATTAGCACTAGAAGCCCATAAATACTGCCCAAACCTTGAGCTATGCTCTCTTCAGCTTGTGCCACCAGATGATATGGAGGCTCACACCACATATAGACAACATTGTCAGACCATTCCACTCAAGAGAAAGATGAATGTCACTAGGGAGGAGACAGAATTTGCATTTGCTGCTAATTGAACCACCATAAGGAACTGCATGGCCAATTTCCACATACTCTCCATGGAGAGGAGAATAGAGTCTTTTGGCTGGAAATCACAGGCAGTTTGAATGCACTAAGTAGATGTACACATATGAACTAAAAAAGAAATTGCATGGTGAAAGAAGATGGGCCAAGCATAGAGGTGTTAAAGGCCTGGTGGCAGACCCATTTCCCACCTCCATGTAATCCCCCTTGATGAGTGTACCATCTCCACCAAGCACCCTAACTTGGTGAATGGCCTGCCTGTTCTAGGAAATCCCAATTTCGGGCCAGTTGATGTATATATGTATGCTTTGGTATTTTAAGCATGAACCTAGGTGGCTAACAGTAGTGTGTTGTAGAAGGGGCCAATCTGAGTAGGGATATAAATGGAGAAGAGAAGGTCGGGGAGCTACAACTACTGAATGGGTATGGAGCCAGTCTATCTGTGGTAGTGCTGCTCAAAGGGTAGTTGTCAGTTTCTCCTGAATCAAAGGAGGGTTGTTGCTATAATAATGTCAGATGGACTGTAGTTCCATATCGTGGGGGAATAGGCTGAGAAGGATTGTTGTCTTGTTTTTTTCATCCATTAGACTTTAGTCTCTAATTTGTCAATGTATTAATTCCTCATCTGATGGTGACCCCTAGATATTATTGGTTTGTCAACTATGTAGATAGGGGTCTTGGTGTAGAGGGCCTTATAGGTTGTGTAGCTGTTCTTGATGGTGATCAGGTTTTCTAGGGATGTTGGGGTAGTATAGTTCCTTTAGCACAAGGGTGATTTGGTGAGATTTCTTCAAATCCTTGAGCTGTGCTACTGTGTGAAGGATACCCTTCAAGGGTGCAAAGATGGTCTCTAGGGTTCCAATGAGTAGGATGTTGCCACCATCTAGGTAGAAAGACAAGTACTGGACTGTTTTTCTGAACATTTCTGGAAGACATGCTTTCACTTTTTTCAGGAGAGAGAGTTGGAACAAAGCTGTTTGGAGCACTATGTTCTTTGAGTTGAGGGTGAACCTGAGTGTTTTTTCACATTCTGTCAATTTGCGTAGTGAAGCCCGTAAGCTTTACGTTAGTGTGCCATGACTGAGTCACAGTGTAGTGTGGTTGGTTTTATGTATTCATTGCGCTTTAGCTTCAGGCTTTAGGCCTTTGTACACTTTGCCCTGAATATATTTTATTCATTTGCTGACAGCTTAGAGCCTCTGTGCACTTTGCTCTACATGCTTTTTATTAGGCTTCGTACTGTTATTTTTCAAATAGCCAGTTCTACGGTGTTGTTTTTTATTCATATCACACTGTTTTGCCTACTTCAGCACTGGAGTTCTCCATAACATATTTACTCTGTGCTTCAGTCAAGGATACAGTCTGGTACATTGCCGATAGACGTGGTAGGAGTTTAGACTTGGCATTCCTGCGTAGGGACATTTTGTGATCACGATGACATGTTAGTTATAAAATCACTTCCTTGTCCCAATACACGCAAGAGGGAGATTCCGACCAGGGAACCACAACTAGACGCTGACTGCCTCGTTGCAGATGCTGAACCAAGATCACAGGTCTTTGCTCAGGTATGAGGGCTGATGTCTCCACAGTGATTCTAATAGGCAAGCTAGAAGCTTAACATGCTGTGCTCTAAATAGAACAAGCAGAGGGAGAGTAGAAACTGTTAGACAATATGATAGCTTTGTTCTTATGTTTTACTCTCCTGGTGACTATTTCAATCCTACTGTGTTGTATCGTTCTGGTTATTGCGGCTCACGCCTTAATATCTAAAATACAGTTGTTTTATTAAAACATAATATAAAACTTATACTGTCTTTGTCATTTGTATATGAGATCATATTGGAAATAAGAGAGTTGGTTTGGATCTGAGTAACCACGACTTCCCTGAGAAGTTCCAAAGATGTCATGCGCTCGGCTGCCAAATCATTCCTTCCACATGGGAGAAATGAGGCACTGCTAGTTAGCCGGAGCAAAAACCGGATTTAGGGTGACAGAGTTCTTTACACGTGGGTCAGACTCAGTCCCCCACACCGTTATAGATCCTGCTACCTAGAAATCCAGTAGTCTCATTTAGAATAATGAGAGCCCACGCGACATGGCGCCGCCAACATTTGGTCTGGCTCTAATGATTAGGTACGACTGACTCTCTTGGTCTCATATATATTTTGACTCCTCGGTTCCGAATACGGAGACGTCCGTGGGGCTGAGGGTTTCCGCCGCCACGTCATAGGTGCTTCCTATTGCTTAGTGGTTGGTTGTTCAAGCTTGAACTTTGAAAGGAAAACCCCGATATTGGTGTGCCTTCTCTGACCTGAAGCTGTTTTTTATAAAAAATGGCGAACCCTAATGTAGTGAATATAGAAATGAATATGCGTCACCCGCTCACGGGACATCTGTTGTCACATGGACTGACAGTCCAGGGGGGTCCAGTCACTTTTGTGGTGGACGCCCATGCAGCCTATAGAACGGAACTTTTTTATTCTTGGGTCGGATTTCCAGCAGTGGATGGGGGAACAAATACTTTTCACGAATACACAGTGGCGAATGTCCCTGGACAATACAGGGCTTACGCTTATTTAGAAATACCTCTATCTTATCACGAACACCATAATTGGCTTGATGGCGCCCTCCCACACTCAATAGCACAAGTTAGGTTAGGTCCACTGAGTAATGATGGTCCTACCTGGCCTTTATTGGCTACATATACACCACATCCTGCGGTTGCTCAGTTGGCAGTGGTTGAAGTTCGTCGTTTATATACAGAATTAACGGCTACATATAGACGATTAGTTCAGTTTGTCATGCAGACATTAAATACGAATGCAGCGCGTGCTGCTCCAGCGCACCCACAGGCAGTGGTTCCGGGTATTAATCCGGCCACTGTACACTCAGTTATGGGTAAAGTACCGGCTAAACGAGAGGAGACTCCATTTTGGCTGGCGCAAAAAATAAATACGCTGGAAGCAGTATTTCCCCATACGGGACCTCAGGATAAATATAGAATTTTGACGATGTGTTTGCCGTACGGGATGGTTCCTCCGGTGGACCTTTGTAATACCTGGGGCACGGTGTTTGCCGCGCTCTACACTACGGCACACGGTACACCGACATTGGCTAATTTACCGGACGTACTTAAACAGATTCAGGATGAATATGGGGCTGCCCCTGCCTTGGATTTGGGCATGCAGTTGCTGGGCAATTTTGCCACAGTTTCTTCTATTATTTTGAGTAATCTCAAAGGAGAGGCAGTAGCACTAGCGGTGCGAATGCGTCTTCGGGATGTTCCGCTGCTTAATCAGGAGCGGGAGCTTCCGAGAATAATAGCGGAAACATATTCTAGTATTGGTCGTGATAGCCTGGGGGCTAGACCACAAAAACCCCAGTTACAGGGTAAAAATAATAAAGACAATGCTAAACAGCAACAACCTGAGGGTTCGAAAAAGCGCTGGGAAAAGAAACAGCAAACACCTAAGAAAGATGGTGGGCAGTCTCCGCAACCGGAGACCCCACAGAATAAGTATAATCTCAGGAATAGGGATACTTTGAAGACGCCTGATAGATATCAATATACTGATACGCGCCAATCTCGTTCCTTTCAGGACTCCTCGGAAAAGAGAAGTGAGAGAGGTGGGCGGTCAGAGCGGAGGACGGAGTACCTGAAACCGAGACAGGATTCACAACGATCAGCGGAGGGTTCTATTAAACAAGAAGAGAAACCGCTGCAACAGAAACAGCAATTTAAAAAGAAAAAAGTGGCAGCTGTCTCAGTCAGACATGCCGCTCAAGAAGAGAGTTCTCTTGACGAACAAGACATGGGCGTTGGCACTGTTAGACAGCGCGGCAGAGGTCACAGTATTTCGCCTGAGTCTTCTAGAGCATCTGGAGGTGAAAGCAACTGATGACTTCATACAAGTCGAGACGGCGGATATGCGAGTCTCTGATCCTGATAGAGTATATTAAGTGACTCTGCGATTGGAAGGGGACATTGACCGTATTATAAACGCCATTTTTTGGGACCATGTGGTAAAATCATATGATGTTCTGCTGGCCGAACAAGATTGGCCACCTGACTTTGTTCGCGACTGTCCGGTTGGGGAGGAGGTAATTACACCTTCCTTCTCACCACTTGTTCCGAGAGAACTAGCGGAGTCCTATAGCAAATCATGGGCTCTAGCACAGGCTCCCGCCTTATATAGAAATAACGTGGGGTGGGATAGACAATCACCTTATCATGTAATTCCAATAAAGGGCAAACCTCAGCCACAACCGCAGTATCCTATCAAATTTGAAGCAAGGGCATCGGTTAGAAAAATTCTTACACAATTGGAGTATCAGGGTGTAATTGAGCCCTGTGTCTCACCGATGAATAATCCCTTTTTTCCGGTTGCTAAACCGGACCATTCATATAGGATAGTGGTGGATTATAGACATTTGAATAGTCATACACGCACATATGCAATACAGAATTCACACAGCGCAGCGCTTATGAATACTATAGTGCGTAAAAAATACAAGACAACATTGGATATCTCAAATGGATTTTTCTGCCAGAATATAGCGCCCGAGAGTCAGGACTATACCTGTTTCAGTGCGTTTGGCTCTCAGAATTTTTTTTGTCGTTTGCCTCAGGGGTATAAGAATAGCCCAGGACTGTTTTCGGCTCGTGTAACTGAAATGCTGCATGAGTTCGACCCTGAAGCGTTATCATATGTTGATGACATATATCTGACAGATGATGAGATTCTGCAACATCTAAGGCGTGTATCGTGCATTGTTGTGGGGTTTGCTGATATTGGCTATAAGTTTAATTTTAAGAAATCAAAGATTGCCTTCCTCAGCATCATTTTCCTGGGATATGAGTTGTCGAGTGAGGGCAAGAGCCTAGCGCCAAATTTTTTGGAGAAATGTGCTTTATTGCAGCCTCCTAATACGGTTCGGAAGCTCCAGTCCTTGTTGGGGTTTCAGAATTTTGGCAGAACTTACATTCCTGAATATGCGACGCGTATAAAACCCTTATACGAGTTGATTCGCCCGGATTTTTCGAGTAGATTTTGGACGATTGAACATACACACATACTGCAAGAGTTACAGAGTGATCTCTTAGCAGTTAAACACTTACACACACGGAACAATAAGACACATTTAGTCATCAGGGTGATACCTGGGGCTGTTGGGTTTACTTATGTCACCTTTAATGAAGGGGAGACAGTCCCGATTGCATACAAGTCTCACTTGTATTCTGCTGCAGAGCAACGTTTTGCACAAACTGAGAAAATTCTCACTGCAGTACAGATGGCTGTTATTAAAGAAAGACCGCTGGCCCGGGGTCAACGCATTGTTGTCGTTTCCCCAGTTCCGGCTTTAGAGGCTGTTACAAAAGCAAGTGTTCCTAATTTGAAAGCTTTACACCGGCGATGGATACAATGGGCTACGTCTTTGACAGCCACTGATGTAGATTATGTATTTGACCCTAAACTGCAGACTCAAGAATTTCTTCAATATGAAATAGAATACCCTGTTCCTGCTGGTACGTTGCCTATTGACCAATATCAAGTGGTCATGTATACCGATGGCTCTGCGCAACCAGCGGTTGGTACTAAACAACAGTATTCTGCTGCATGTGCGGTGGTGAGCGGCACTATGGAGGGGGAAGTGTTCTGCCCCCGACATACTTATACTAAAACCTTGGGAGATTGCACAGCACAGCTGGCTGAGCTCAAAGCTCTATTGTTAGCGTTGGAACACGCGGATCCGGCGCTTTTAACCTTGCTGGTCTGTGACTCCTACTACTGTGTGCAGTCTTTCAACGAATATCTACACTATTGGAAGATGAATGGGTTCAGAGATTCTAAAGGCAACACCATTAAACATAAAATGTTGTGGGGTAAGGTTGCGGATCTGAAGGAAACGCTTCCTAAAGTCCATGTTGTGCATACACTTGGACACCAGCGCGTTGGGATACACGTTGCTGGGAATACTTTGGCTGATTAAGTCGCAAAATCGGCAGTGGCTGTCGCCACTGTAGCCGCAGTGACTCGTTCGAGTTCCAAACCAGACACAGAAATTTCGGCTGCCATAAAGGCTACGGCTGATGGCACGCCCTTTCCTAAAGGATTTCCTTCTAAGTATAGTTACTGCTTGAATGGTGCGCTGAATGCTACTGTTACAATTCCAGGCATTGGTATACGTGAAATTCCCAATAAAATTGAGAGACCTCGATTAATTTCTGCAGCACATGAGGGGGTGGCTTCTGCACATGCTGGTGTGGCTGCCACGATTTCACTTTTACAGGCTTGTTACTGGTGGCCTGGTCTCTATAAAGAGACGAAGCAATATGTCCTTTGTTGTGACGTTTGTCAACAAATTAAAGCGTCGTCGGCTAGACGCCCGCAGCAGACGCCCCTTCTGATTTCAAATAAACCTTTACAGTGTGTGTACTTGGATCATTGTGGTCCGCTGACACCAGATAGTGCATACAAATATATATTGGTTGCTGTAGATTCGTGCTCCAGATTTGTATGGGTATGGCCACAACGCTCGGCTGACGCTCGAACTGTTATTAAAGATTTGCGCATCTTTGTCGATATATTTGCAGTTGCGGCTTTTCATTCGGACCAGGGCCCTGCTTTTGCCTCTAAGGCATTCAGGGACACCATGGCTTAGTTGGGGGTCCAACTCCAATTCTCGTCTCCATTTCATCCCGAGGGAAATTCTGTCGTGGAGCATTTAAATCGTGATTTAAAGCAGTCCTTAACGGCCAGAGTTATAGGTACGGGTCGTGGTTGGCTAGCCCACCTATATGGAGTACAGAGAGCACTTAATAACTTGCCTAGAAGGTCACTGGGGGGTCATACTTCATATGAGTGCCTGTTTGGAACACAAATGTATGTTCCTGATCTAGATGGTCCTGGTGTGGAGGCGGCAGATACGCCCTTTGACATAAATGATCGTGTCACTGTTTTGCAGGATTTACAACAATTCCGTGAAGATAACTCTTCTGCCAGTGCTGCCTCCTCAGGAATTAAGGATGAGCCAGTAACACCTACTGGTTGGATAGCCAGGATTGGGGATCTAGTGCGTGAAAAGGTTGCAGTTAAAAAATAATTTGGTCCTTCTTATCGAGAACCCGTACCTGTGTTGGGGGTGAGCGGCACGAGAACTGTGATTTTACCGCCGCTGCGAGGGGCCAAAGGAAATCGCTTTGTTTCCATTGATAATGTCAAGTTACAACATGTGGCCGATTCTGCACAGCAGACCAAGAGGGACACCCAGTAGTTCCGGAATCCCTCTCACTACTGGGGAAGAAGTCCCGCTGCAGGTGATTTTCACCCACATTGTTTCCTCTCCGAGCTTGGGGAGGGTGGATGATGATCTTGCGATTGTTCCACTGACGGCGATTAATATGGAATCTTGTGATCAAATTGCTGTACGTTCTACTGATGTTTCTGAACATGTGGTTTATAGCGTGCCACGGCGAGAGCCTCCATCTGCTTCTTCGTTCACAGTTGCACCTTTTGCTAGAACTGCTTCTGGCTGCTTCAACGACGCTGATAATGATGGGTCCGGCTCCTCGTCCTCGATGTCTTCTGTCCACGGTCCACGACGGCTGTTGGGATGGCTTAAACGAACATATTTTGTTTTTCCTTGGAACTATTTTTGGCTGTTTTTGGCCGTGATGACTATTTTATTATGGTTGGGATTTGTGGTTACTTTTTTTCTGATAATACATGGTCATTTTCTTCCTGATCGATCTGACATTGAGCACGTAGAGACTGTGTTAAAACCGCATTTTTCGTCTCATATGGTTCGAAGAGATTTGTCCACTGTTAACATTTCTGCGATACCAGTTCTGGATGGAATTGTGTGGGATAAAGTAATGTTTGATATATATGGTCCCACTGAATTGATTCAAATACCGTATGTCCTCAAATTATCAATGAATGATATTGTTATACCTGGCATTGTTTCTGATGATTGGGATGTGAAGACAGTAGATTCTATGCTTACGGATTTGCAATATTATACTGTCTATGACTATAATGATGCTTACCAGTTTAGAGATAATCATGGTGACATGTTTTGTTACAACTATTATGGACACCACTTTATTCATAAAGCTAGTAGCCCCAAGTCCATGTTTAATTATGTGCAATGGGAACATTGCTCGACTCCTCCACAAGGGAGTTCAAAAACGTATTATGATAAATTTGCACATTTTTCTGGGCATGATCCACGTGATGCTAAGTCCTACTATTTTAAAGTTGCACCGTATTCTAATAAGCAAATGTTATTGACCGATACTAAATTACTGTATTCCAATTTGTTTGTATCTAAACTTTCGGTCGAGGGATATGAATACTGGTTTAAAACTGTTGACTTGAAAAGTGTTTGGGGTTCGAAAAATTGGCAAATGCGAGGCAGGGACACGTTATTTAGAGCATGTATTATCCCTGTGCAGATGATTTTCCTCAACGACACAGTACAACAGACTAGCTGTTTGGGCTTAGCAACAATTAGGGAGTTGACTTTGCCTAGTATACCTGTCCCTTCTAAATTAAAAAATTGGCAGCACTATGTGAATGCTACTTTCAGTGACTTTACACATTGGGTCCAGAATGGTACGCTTAACACTTCATCGTTACATCCAGGCGGGTGGTTATTATGGCCTGTAGACACTAATATGTGTCATCAACGTTTTGTCACCTCTTCAGGGGGGGTTCAGGACTAGTAGGGCAGATCCTCGTTACGTTTCACCAGAACATGCTGATATTATAACTACATACAGTGTGGGGAAGCTTTGTCAGCAATGGTTGAAGTCATCCACATTGGATGCAGTTAAGTCACATCTCACGTTACTGTCTAATGATACTGATTTACAAGATTTTTTGTCAGGTCCCAAAGTACCACGGAAGAAAAGGTTCTTATACGAGGTTTATAATGAGATTTGGAAGCTTTCACAACAAGAGGCTGCAGCCCGGTTGAGGCAGATTGATCAAGAAAATCTGATGCAGACTTTGGGCCTCATTCTGACCCTGGCGGACGGCGGAGGCCGTCCGCCAGGGTACCGCCGCTGAATGACCGCACCGCGGTCAAAAGACCGCGGCGGCCATTCAGACATTTCCTCTGGGCCGGCGGGCGCTCTCCAAAAGAGCGCCCGCCGGCCCAGAGGAAATGCCCCTGCAACAAGGACGCCGGCTCAGAATTGAGCCGGCGTAGTTGCAGGGGTGCGACGGGTGCAGTTGCACCTGTCGCGTATTTCAGTGTCTGCTTAGCAGACACTGAAATACTTTTCGGGGCCCTCTTACGGGGGCCCCTGCCGTGCCCATGCCATTGGCATGGGCACGGCAGGGGCCCCCAGGGGCCCCGCGGCACCCCCTACCGCCATCCTGTTCCTGGCGGGCGAACCGCCAGGAACAGGATGGCGGTAGGGGGTGTCAGAATCCCCCATGGCGGCGCAGCAAGCTGCGCCGCCATGGGGGATTCTAAGGGCAGCGGTAAACCGGCGGGAGACCGCCGGTTTGCCTCTTCTGACCGCGGCCGAACCGCCGCGGTCAGAATGCCCTGCGGGGCACCGCCGGCCTGTCGGTGGTGCTCCCGCCGACCCTGGCCCCGGCGGTCTTAGACCGCCGGGGTCAGAATGACCCCCTTTGTCTGTTGTTGATAATGGCATGCATACCCTTTCTGACCGTGTTTACACGATTGACAGCATTGTTTCCTCTGCCATTGACATTATTAAATCGGACATGTCTTCTTTATATCTTGGGCAGAGTCAGACGCGGTCCATCATGCAGCTGGGTTGGACTCTTCAGACCTTGAAGCCGGGTCGCGTTCCATGGCAGCACGTTCGTGCCAGAGAGATCTTTATCTCTTTTAATTTGACTTGTCAACAACAACTGATGGCTAAAAAGGAAGCGACATATGTTATGTTAAATATTGAGAAATTAGAGAAACTGCCTTTCATGTTAGCTGAGATTCCGTCAGCTGAATGGTTGATTCATGGGGTTATTAATTTGCCTATCTCCACTTTGCAATTTACTTCGTGTTTGAAGCACATTCCGGTGGGTAGATATGAACTATTGGGAGACAGTTACATACACGAGGTGTGGGACCTTCCCTTTCAGTACAGATGTGTTAATGGTTTGAAGGAGGTTTTTCTTAGCGGCAGCGAATGCGAAGCTTCTGTCAGCCATTCAATGGTTTGTAAACAGCTGTCCTTGCACGGGGCGTGTAACGCTTCGATTGCTAACTTAGCTTGTTATCTGAAGGGAGTTCCAGTCCCGGTTATTAAAAACACTTTCCAGATGCTTTCTAACGGCAGTTACATTGTTCTTAACAGCGAACGCTGCTATGGCATGCGTGCCGGAATAGTTTACATCGTCGTTGTCAAAAAGGCCGTTACGTGCTGCGGAAATGTGTTGTTTCCCCCCACTCAATTTAGGGAGGTAGCGGACATCTGGCCTCATATTGCTACTTCCAAGGTTGATTTCGACAAGCTGAGTCGGCTAAAAGCTTTATTGTTACAATAGCATGTGGCCCTTACATCTGCTAGCGAGACCTACGCACTTCAGGTGGCAAGGTCATCGGCGGAGATACAGTCCCTTTTGAATACTAACTTTCCAAATCACTTTGGTGAACTTGTGGGACGTATATTTAATGCATCCAGCACTGCTGGTATTGCACATTTTTTCAAAGTCGTTGTTGTTGGTTTTGCTCATACCTTCTCTTCCATATTCGGTTTGATACCTTCGGCTATACATTCTATTTTCGGAAGCATTTTTGGGGGTTTCCCGATTACTTTGGCTTTATTGGCTGGAGTCTTGCTGTTGTTGCTATTTTTTCGCAATGGCTGTCCCGTCACGACGAGATCCTGTATTGCTGCTCCCGTCAGCGCAGCTGTGTCGTGAACGCATGATGCAGCATTTTGGAGCGACACTCCTGGGACATTTGGAGTGTGACTGGTCTCTGTCATTCAGACCGCTTTTGGATTGTGTGCAACCCGTGTTTCGATGCCTTTGGTGCTCGTTTGAACATGCACTGTCTCTCTGTCTCTCATTGCAGTGCCCTCCAATGGTCGATACTGATCTGTTGATGTTCCCGATTAGGGCTCATTCCCAGACTTGTGCACTACGGTTGCGCTTGCTTCGTGAGGGAGTTTATGAGATTCCCTTCCTGGAGGAAGATGGTATTGTCTCTTTCATAGGCCCTGCACGGGGTGCCGCCCTGAATGGTTTTGGGGCTTTGGATCACACCTGCTCCATGGTACTTTGTGGCGTGGATCTTCCGATCTTGACATATATCGAAGTGGAGGAACTCCTGCGTTCTATTGCTTCTATCTGACGATTGGATTTTTACGAAATTTACAATATCTTGAATTTGGCTTTATGGTCACATGTTACCTAAATTTCTGACTTTGTTGTCTTCTCACCTTGTCGAAATAATTGTTTTAGGTATTGTTTATATTTGAGGCATCCTTTTATATTATTGGAACCACTTGCTACCGACAAGGGGAGGGTGTAGTGTGGTTGCTTTTATGTATTCATTGCGCTTTAGCTTCAGGCTTTAGGCCTTTGTACACTTTGCCCTGAATATATTTTATTCATTTGCTGACAGCTTAGAGCCTCTGTGCACTTTGCTCTACATGCTTTTTATTAGGCTTCGTACTGTTATTTTTCAAATAGCCAGTTCTACGGTGTTGTTTTTTATTCATATCACACTGTTTTGCCTACTTCAGCACTGGGTTCTCCATAACATATTTACTCTGTGCTTCAGTCAAGGATACAGTCTGGTACATTGCCGATAGACGTGGTAGGAGTTTAGACTTGGCATTCCTGCGTAGGGACATTTTGTGATCACAATGACATGTTAGTTATAAAATCACTTCCTTGTCCCAATACACGCAAGAGGGAGATTCCGACCAGGGAACCACAACTAGACGCTGACTGCCTTGTTGCAGATGCTGAACCAAGATCACAGGTCTTTGCTCAGGTATGAGGGCTGATGTCTCCACAGTGATTCTAATAGGCAAGCTAGAAGCTTAACATGCTGTGCTCTAAATAGAACAAGCAGAGGGAGAGTAGAAACTGTTAGACAATATGATAGCTTTGTTCTTATGTTTTACTCTCCTGATGACTATTTCAATCCTACTGTGTTGTATCGTTCTGGTTATTGCGGCTCACGCCTTAATATCTAAAATACAGTCGTTTTATTAAAACATAATATAAAACTTATACTGTCTCTGTCAGTTGTATATGAGATCATATTGGAAATAAGAGAGTTGGTTTGGATCTGAGTAACCACGACTTCCCTGAGAAGTTCCAAAGATGTCATGCGCTCGGCTGCCAAATCATTCCTTCCACATGGGAGAAATGAGGCACTGCTAGTTAGCCGGAGCAAAAAACGGATTTAGGGTGACAGAGTTCTTTACACGTGGGTCAGACTCAGTCCCCCACACCGTTATAGATCCTGCTACCTAGAAATCCAGTAGTCTCATTTAGAATAATGAGAGCCCACGCAACAACAGAATGATTGGCATTGTCAGGAAGCATAAAGAATTTGGGGCCATATTTATACTTTTTGACGCAAAACTGCGCTAGCGCTGTTTTGCGTCAAAAAATGTAACGCAGGCTAACCCCATTCCAACGCGGCTCCCGGGCGTCATATTTATGGGATGACGCTTGCTGGCGCTGCTGCCTGGTGAGCGTAAAAAAAAATGACGCGAACCGGGCAGCGCTGGCGTAGGGAATAATGGGGGTTGTGCGTCAAAAAATGGTGCAAGTCAGGTTAGAGTCAAAAATATTGACGCTAACCTGACTCGAGTCATTTTATGACGCACAACCACCATGGAAATGACTCCTGTCTTAGCAAAGACAGGAGTCATGCCCCACTGCCCAATGGCCATGCCCAGGGGACTTCTGTCCCCTGGGCATGGCCACTGGGCACAGTGGCATGTAGCGGGGCCCAAGTCAGGCCCCCCATGCCACTTAAAAATATATAAAAAAATACTTACCTCTACTTACCTGAGATGGGTCCCCCCATCCATGGGTGTCCTCCAGGGGTGGGCGAGGGTGGCAGGGGGTGTCCCTGGGGGAGTGGGAGGGCCCCTCTGGGACCTTCCGAGCCCACAGATCCCTTAACGCCTGCCCTGACCAGGCATTAAAAAATGACGCAAATGCGGCTGCGTGTCATTTTTTAAGGCCCGCCCCCTCCCGTGCGTCATTTTTGCACGGGAGTTTAAATAAGGCGCAAATGCCTTAGAGTCATTTTTAGCGTGGAAACGCCTACCCTGCATCTCATTAACGCAAGGTAGGTGTCCACGCTAAAAAATGATGCAAACTCCAAGAATTTTTACGCTAGACGGGTCTAGCGTCAAAGTATAAATATGGAGCTAGCTTTGCGTCGGATTTGCGTAAAAAAAACGATGCAAATCCGATGCGAACAGAGTATAAATATGCCCCTTGATCTTTTGTCAGTTTGTTGATATTCAGTCTTGGCTGTATTCCAGGAAGGCTTTAGTCTCAGTTGAGCAGCAACTTCTATGGCTCGTGTACCTCAGGACCTGGAGGTCAAGGCTTTCTTTCTGGTTGCCCACTGAAAAGGAACAGTGAAAGAAAAGGAAACTCAAGAGTGCATTTTCCACACAATTATGTTAATTAAGGAAATGGTTAAACTATTCCACTATTATATATGGTAAAGATAACTATCATTATGTAACCAACCTTTAGTCCTTCGCAAGGTAGTTATTCCTACATTTCCCTTTGTCCAGTGGGTGAGCACATGAGGGTCTCCTCTGTGCGCAACATTTTTGTCAGAGATCTACGTAAATAAATGTCACCTCTCTACAGGGGCACCTACAAACAGTTTGCCTTTACTCATCCTGTTTTTTTTTAAATTTGTTTTTGTTGGCATTAGGATTCTGTAAACTTCACCACTGCTAACCAATGTTACAGTGCTCTCTCCTCTAAACATAGTAAAATTAGCTTACTCCCAATTGCCACATTTAATTTACTTTACAAGTCCCTAGTAAAGTGGTATTACATGTATCCAGGGCCTGTAAATTAAATGTTACTGGTAGGCCTGCAGCAAGTATTGTGCCACCCACTTAAGTAGCCTTGTTAATCATTTCTCAGGTATGCCATTGCAGCCTTTGCACAGTTTTAAACTGCCATTTTGATCCCGCAACATAAACTTTTTGCCAGGTCAAAATTTCCATTTAACACATAAAGTGCTAGGGTAAGCACAAAACATCCTTTGGGGCAGGGCACAGTCTATTTAAAAAAGGGCAGTGGATATCTATGTTTTACATAACCTGGTAGTGGAAAGATCTTAAATTATTTTCATTACTGCAAGGCCTATCTCTTTCATAGGATAACACTGGATTACCTTATTATATTAATTAAGTGATAAAACTCAATTGAATTTAAAACTCTCCTTAGTGAAAAGTTGGATTTAAAGTCACTATTCTGAAAATGTCACTTTTAGAAAGTTGGCATTTTCTTGTCCTAACCATTTGGTGCCTGCAGCCAAATCCTGGGTCACATGAATAAGTGTAGCTGGCAGCTGGCCTTTTGCTTATTCCTCCCAGATGGTGACACAAAGGGGAGCTAGTTTTGCAAGGATGAGCTATCCTGCCAGGCTGGGAGGGGCAGAGCTGTACCCCGACATACTGGGACCAGGTAAGGGAGAAAGGGAATTCCAGAAATATTTGAGGGGGAAAAACTCAAAATGTTTTTTACACTTCAAAGCTGGCACTAGGTATAAAAATAGAACTCTCTGATACACTGTTTAGTACGCTCCTGGACCTGTGAATACTAAAAAAGACGAACTGCCCTGCAGTATGAGGCCTTCTGAGCTACTGGGACACAACAAACTCCAGAAACCAGCCCGTTCATCTTAAACCTCGGAATTTACCCCTAGGGTAGGGCACTGATCTTTAGTTGTCTCGCCATTGTCCACCACTATCGTCTCTACTCCTCGTACCTCAGCCCCCACCTTCTCCACCACTGTATTAGCAAGAGGCTCCGTTCCCTCTTCTCTCCCTTCCTCCATGAGCCTGCTAGAATCGTCACTAAGGGTAGGAATTTAAAATAAGCCCGCAAGGATGGGGTGATTCTTGGCCTTGCAATCACAGGGGGGTCCGCTTTCCCTTTATTATCCAGCTTAACTCCCAAGTTACTTTTCCGCTGTGACCTCTCTATCAGGAACTCCACAGAATGCTCTCCGAATACTCCCCCGCAGTTTCCACTCTTACCTTTTATGTTTGCCTCCCCAGTGGCACAACCTTATTTTTTCCTCCAGAGGCTTCTCTCCCCGTGCTTCCTCCTGCCTCGAGCCGAACGTACTCTCTCTTCCGCAGTTTGGCCGGTGAAACCTCCTTCTCTCCCTCCAGCTGCAGACGCTCCATTCTCTGTTCTGTCCTTCAGAGCCAGCACCCTGCTTGTGCTGACTCTCTACTACTGCCGCTAATTCGAACTCGGAGAGGGAAGCATGCCACAGCCGAATGGCTCCTCCGCAGCTCCAGAACTGCGCGAGTCCAAAGCACCGTGACTCTGAGAAGGGTATTCATCCCCTTAACCTACCACCCAATTTCTCACATTGGTGTTCAGTGGTAGGATTTAGTACTTGTGTTGTGCAGTACAAATTAGTAATTTTGTGCAGCACAAAAACCGGTTATAAATACCATGATACCAGATTCCATATCCTTTAAAACGTTCCTTAATTGGCCTCTTTTTCCAAAGTCACTTTCTTTCCACCTGACTTTGGCCCTCATTACAACATTGGCGGTATTGACCGCCTGCTGCCACGGCGACAACAGCCAACATACAGTCACCATGGCTACCAGCCACCCACTGGCATTATGACCGTAGATGGAATTCTGCCAGAAGGCTGGAGGAATACCTTTGACGGTCATGGCTGCGGACGGCGGTAAGGTGGTGCTGCTGTCAGCAGCAGCGCCACGCGAGCAAAACACCGCCGACCGTATCATGAGCAATGATACTGCCTGGCGGTGTTTTGCTGGCGGACGCTGCTGCTGGCAGCAGCCCCACATCCCGTCTCCGGCCAGAGGACCCCCTGAAAGCAGGTAAGTTGGGTTCTCCGACAGGAGAGGGGGGTGGGGTTGGTGTGTGGGGGTGGTGTGTGCGTGTGTGGGGGTATTGTGTGTGCATGTGGGTGTGAGTCACATTGAATGAGTGCGTGAATGACTGAATGTGAGTGTACATGTATGTTGTGTGTTGTGAATGTGTGTGTGTGACAATGTATGTTGGTGTGTGTTGTGGTGTGTGGGTATGTATGTGTGCATGCGTTGGTGGATTTGTATGCATGTGTGTATGAGTGTGTATGTGTGTGCGTGTGGGTGTGTAAAAGTGCATTGAGGCAGGAGAGGGAGGGGTAGGGTGGGGGTGGACTTGGGAAGGGGTAGGGGTACAGGGGAGACCCCTATCAGTGCTAGGGTAGGAATTCCCTGGCACTGATAGTGCCTACCGCCATGGTTTTCGCGGCGTTACACTTGCCATGAAAACCATGGCAGTAGGCTGGATCATAATCCAGAGGGTGGGATTGTGACGGTCGCCGGGCTGGAGACCAAAGTCTCCAGCCCAGCGGCCGTTACCACCCTGGCGGAAGAAGTGGTACATTGGCGGCTTGGCTTGAGCCAAACCGTCAATGTCATAATTTGGGAAAAGGTACCACCAGCCTGTTGGCCGTACCTTTCTCCAAATTACCGCCAACCGCCAGGGTCGTAATGAGGGCCTTTGTGCACAAGTATCACTGCCTGTTGCGAGCATGGAGTTTGAGTTCAACAATCTGGAGATATACACTGTGGCTGCACACAGAGGATTTTGCAGGGAGAGGGCACTGCGAATAAATAGGAGAACAAAGAAGCAGGACCCCAGAAGGTCCTCAGGGCTTGGGAGGAGGCCCACCAGATACGTTGCACAGCATAGGAATAGGATGAAGAGATCGACTTTGAAGAGGAACAGGAGAAGGACATGAAGGGTGGTGATGACAACCCCATTATTGTGGCCAAGAGGAGAAAATAGGAGCAACAGGAGAGCGGTCTTCTGCCAGATCCTAAGCAGGCAGCAGTATCTCTACCCACAACTTGTCCCCAGAGGAAATGGTTAACAGGAAAGGAGAGAGGGAGTTTAGTCTGCAGAAGACCAAACTTAAAATGAAGGAGGCAGTTGCTCAGAACGCCTTGGAGTAGAAGAGAATGACTCATGAAATAAATCTTAAATAGCCGGACCTTAAGTCCCACAAAAAAAGTGGCAACAATTCAATGTCCCATGGAAAGGTCAGAATTTGCATTCCCCAAGATATTGTGCCCAGCTATGTTGTGTGCGATGACACAGATGAATGGTTTTCTGCACATGAGATATTTGTGAGGGTGCACAGTGTCCCTGAGGAGGATTGGCGAGCTAGCCTCTGGAAACACATGCTCCCACTGGGGAGGGAGCTGGGGCAACAGATGAGTTACCTTCCGATTAAAGACATTTAACTGACAAGATTTGGGCTGAACTGTGGGAAGCATTGCTTCAGGTTCATGGATAGCCAGAAACTACATAACCAGTCTTGGATGGAATCCATGTACTACTCCAGAAAGGCATTGAGAGGTTGGGTTAGGGGCAGTAAAGAGCATAATACCGAGCACATGCTCAATACCTGCTCTCTAGATCTATGACAACACCTGATTTAAAGTAAGCTCATTGACCTCAGCATGCTTGCAAAAGAGGATGACTGCTATTTGGTACCAAAGTGTCTAAGAAGACACCCAGGAGTGACTAAAAGATACGATTCCTGTGGACATTCTGAGAAACAGGAAAGATGTTCTGGTGGGTGGTGGCACAAGGTACCTCATTCCTGCCCTGGTACTTTGATTGTTCCAAGTTAGTACACAAAAAGGGGGATTCTGTCTGTTCTTACAAACTACCCACCGATGGGATCTCTGAGGAGGTAACCCATATGGCCTTAGGGGTAAGGAGTCCCCAGGGGCATGTGGTAGAGCATGCCCTAGTCTCTCTCAGCTGGGTGGTGGGCTCAGAGGGTAGACTTGTGATCTCTGAGGGTAGAAGACATCACTTACACTTTCTCTGAACCCACTTCCATACTGAGGGTACAGTGACTCAGAAGGAGGAACAGGGGAACAGAAGAGAACCCCCTGGAAGTCCTGGCTTACCAGGCACCCTGTCCACCTCAGGGTATAGATCAACAAATGCAAGGAGATCCTCTCAATTATTAAGGATGTTACCTTGCCCTCAGCCACTATCACCGACATCGCTGCCTCCCAGCAACTCTGCATCAACCTATCCAACTTCCTCAAGAGCAAAACAGCAAACATCTACAGCAACTTTATAACCAACCCGGCCCCAGAGAACTTGCTCCTAACCTACCCACAACCAAGCAAGACGGCTACCTGATCCAATGTACATCCCTCACCAAAAACAACACGGTGGCAATCATGCTGACTATCCACTCAGGGCCCCCCCAATGGATTCATTCCCCCATCACATCTACAACTTGGGAACATCGCCAATCAGCAAAACATGGACTGACATCATAAATACCTCCAACATGTCCACCACTTTCCTGGATAAATGGAAACTTGCAGAAATAAACACCTTCTTCAGGAAGCCCACAGTCATCCTAAATAACTGAGCAACTTCTGACCCATCTCCCTGCTTGCCTATCCAGCCAAAGTGATTGGGAAGGCCATCAACAAGCAACTCACAAATAACCTCGAATTTCACCAACTTTGCTTCTCTTTCAGGATATAAATTAACTAAAGATTCTTTTTAAATTCTCCCTTCAAATACATTTTGCTTTCAAGCAGAACTCTTTACCTCTAATTTCCATTGGAATCAAGATAAAATCTGACGATTTGTAATATTTGGCTCATGAGAGGAGCCTTGAGGAGTTGGACATCAAGGACTGACAGGCAAAGTTCACAGGTGATGGCAGCTTTTCCACAGTGTCGTCTAGAGACAAGAATATACATTTGCCCAAAGATGTGATGCCTGACTTTGTTGTAGGAGGTGATATTGACAAGTGGTTTCAGGCTTATGAAATTGTCTTGCAGGCACACAAAATCCCTAAAGAAGATAGGGGAGCTAGACTGCGGAGGCATATCCCTAGTGAAGGGAGGGACACCTTACTGACCATAGAGAAAGGAGACAGGATGAGTTAGTCCCCCATGAAGGAAGTCCTTCCTTGTCAGGAAGTATGGCTTGACCCCATAAAAGTACAGGCAGAAGTTTAGGGCCAGTCAGAAACTGAGCCAACAAACATGGGTTAATTCTGTGGATTCCTTTTGAAAGAATGGATGAAGGGCAATGAGGTTAAGGATTGTCAAGGGCCGTACAATTTGATTTCAAAGAGGCAGATGTTGTCTTTGTTCTGCAGATCTGTGCCAACACCCGATTGATGGTAATTGCTTTGACCCAGGAAGGTTCCTAAGGAGGCGATCCCCAGGTTAGCATCAAGATCCATAAGAAAGTACCCAGGGGGATCATCACAGGGGTAGGCAGGGTCCCCATCAAGGAGGGGGAACAAACATAAAAATCAGAAGTTCTATAAAGGGCCCAAGACTAGGTCCACAGATTAGGACTCCCATCCCCCAACTGAGACAAAAAGAAGAGCTGGTTCCCTGGCAGGCAAGGCACCCCAAAGAGCTATGATTGCCAACAGAAAGAGCGCTTCAAGGGGGGTGCCAAGTGTCCCAATCACGTACAGTCCTCCATTGGTGGGTAGTCACTTGGGTTAGCTACTGTGGCACTTGGAGAGTAGATTGTCCCAGTTGCTGGGGAGCAGAGTAGAGATTACCATATTGTCCCTGGGTGACGAAGAGATGGTGTAGAGATTTCAGATGCCTTTTAACACTAGATAATACATGCACTGGGTCACCATCAATGGGCAGAGGTTGGAGGTTCTGAGAGACACTGCAGTCAACATGGCAACCGTCAGATGTCGTCTGGTGACATCAGAGCAGGTAGTCTCACACATTCCACCAACTTGTTGCAGCTGACAAACATGTGAGTCACTATCCAGTGGCTGTGGTTCACCTTTAGTTGGTTGAACCAAGCATCCTAGGACTGGTTTCAGGGTATCATCCTCCATCAGCCAGGCTAGCTTGATTCCAGTGGCACAGCAAGCACAGGACCCACATCTGGGCATACCCTCCCCACTAAGGGCAACCTAAGCTATTCAAAAGAATGATGGACGGAGTCCTCAAACTTTTCAAACACTCACCACCAGTCATAGATCTGGGTTTATTCCATTGTTATTTTGCTCACCATGCCACCCCAGTTTGGACCCAGTAATATGCACATCAGTCTTGACCCCCTTCCCCAAAAGAGTGTTAGGTGAACTTATTTGATACCTTCTTATGTTTCCATCCTTCATTTCCAACTTTTTCTACCTATGAACACTGAAGCAGATGCAAACTTTGTGGAATGAGCTTTCTGCAATTATTGTACATTTAGTGGACCTTCAAATACTGTTGTGTGGAAACAACTACCAACAGTACTTCAGATCTGTTAATGCTTTCTCTTCCATTTGCACTGTTGCAGTAATTGGTGTGTGAAATTGCAATGATTTTCCAAGAAAAATCCCTGTGGTTTTTTTCTAAACTTTGAAAGCTTTGCAGAGCCTTTGTGATGGGATTGAAGTGTAAATTATGAGGGGAAAAACTCAGCAGTAATAGGTTTGCACAAAACATCTTAGTTAAAAGTTAGGGGCAGATTTACCAATATTTCACACAGCAAGACACCTTACTGGGCTTCATGAAAGAGCCTACCTACCTTGCATTACCTTGTATTACTTTGCATCGACTAGGTGTGACATGGCTGGAGCATGGGGATTACCTCCCGTCCCTCCCTCGCCTTCCTTTTAACCAATGAGGCCTCCCGCCTCCCCCATAGACCCTCCCTTCCCCTTTCAAAACCCCCCCCACCCTTATCCCCTCCTGTTCTTTTGTCTAGCCCACGCTAGACGTATCTCTTTCTCTTTCTTACCTGCACGGCGGGGCCTGGAGGTCGTCGGTGGAGGCACTCCTCGGGACGCGGAGCTCCGCGAGGAGTGCGCCGTCTGGGTCGCGTCTTTGACGAGCAGCATGGCTTCTCTGGAGGCGTGTACTGGGGGCCGGCTGACGGAGTCTGCCGGCCCTCTGTGGCTGGGGCGTCGGTTTCCGGGTTTCCGCGCCGCGGAGCCGCGGGGAACTGAGGGACTTCAATTTTGAGCTGCTCTTCAGGTTGGACGGGCGTTCTGCCCGTGGTTTTTATGAATTTGGCCACAGTAGTTGACCTTTTTAGGGATTGGTGGAGCCCTGTTGGGGGTGGACCAGGTGCCTATATACAGGGTAGTTTTTTGGGGTGAGAGTCAGTGTTATTTGGTGGTTTATCATGCCTAAAGTTCCAGCAAAAAGACGTAGGATTGTATCTTCCTCCTCGGAGGAGGAGGGAGGTGAGGTTAGCATTGCTACTCCTGAGACCTCACAGTTACCAGACAGGGGTACTCCCCTCATGGCCAGAGAGGAGGTGCAGGATATGATTGAGGTGGCTGTTACCAGGGCACTGCAAGCAGGCGTGGCCAGGTCTGGTCAGCCTAAGCCTGCGCACTCATCGGTAGCGGCAAGGAAGTCCTCATCGGAGAGTGAGGATGAGGCCCCATCAACGTCATCTGGGGGGAAATATGTTTCCAGAGAAGAAATATGGGAAGTGATGGCACATGTTCGGGACAATTTGGGTTTCCCAGTGTTTCAACCTACAAACTCGGATTCTCATTTATTTCCTCAATATCAGACGCCTTCGAAGTTTGCCATGCCTTTTCAGGGACCTGTGAAGGATATGGTGTTTCGTGAGTGGAAGGATGTGGATAAGGCTCAGGTTCCAAGATTCCTTCAGAAACTTTACTTGCTTGAGGGTGAGGAGGTTTTACCTCCTTCAGTACGCCTGGATTCTATTTTGGCTACGCTGATTGGCAAAACGGCAGTCAATCCGGAGGATTGTGTGCCTACGGATGCCACAGACCGTAAAGTGGATTCAGGTCTTAAGAGGGCTTTTGCTGTGGAGAATCTGGCGCTGAGGGCAGGGATTTATTCTGCTTATGCGTCACAGTCATTGGTACAAGACTTTGATAAACTGGCGGTGGCTGTACAGGAAGGGGCGGAATGTTCAGAGCTCCTGGCTGTTATGGAGCAGCAGGCCAGATTGTTGGCTGATGTGTCTTCTGATGTGGTCCGTACTTCGGCTCTGGCGTCTGGGTCTTTGATTGGGGCTCGTAGGTCCCTCTGGTTGCGTTCCTGGAAGGCTGATCCAGGGGAAAAGGCAGCCTTGTTGAGACTGCCGTTTGAAGGTCGTAACTTGTTTGGAGATCAATTGCCATCCATGCTTTCAAAGGCATTTAAGGAGCGGAAGCATGCCTTACCTTATAAAGGGGGTTCTTCTTCGGGTAAAGGGTGGAAGAAGCATTCCAGAGCTTCTCCTACTAGGGATGCTAAATCCTTTTCATTTCGGAAAAGGCGTTTTCAGCCGCGTTTTTCGCCTAAGAAGTCTGCTCCTGCGTCCCGGGGTGGTTTCAAGAAGGGGTCCTGACAATCACTGTGGGCCTGGCAGAGGGCCGGTTGGGGGAAGACTGAGTCACTTTCTTTCGGCTTGGGAGGCCAATGTAAACGATCATTGGGTTCTAGATATTGTGACCAATGGTTATGTCATAGATTTTGTGAGGGTTCCTCCAGATTCAGGGGTACGTCCCACTCCTCTGCCTTCAGAGGGGTCACGGAGAAGAGCATTATTGGACGGAGTGCGGGACTTACTGGTCAAGGGAGCCATTTCCCCCGTTCCGCTAGACGAAAGGGGCCTGGGCACTTATTCGATCTTGTTTCTTGTGCAGAAAGTTTCAGGGGGATTTCGACCAGTGCTCAATCTAAAGGAGGTGATTACCTGGATCAGGACAGTGCATTTCCGCATGCTGTCCATTCAGACTATTTTTCCATTGGTCAGGCAAGGGGACTTTCTGGTGTCACTGGATCTACAGGATGCTTACCTACACGTACCGGTGGCAAGATCCTCTCAAAAGTTCCTGAGGTTTGCTGTGGGTCAGGACCATTATCAGTTTTGCGTTCTACCTTTCGGTCTAAAATCGTCTCCTCGAATTTTCACAAAGGTGCTGGCTCCTCTGGTGGCTTTGCTTCATTCAGAAGGGGTGTTCCTGCATCCTTATATAGACGACATTTTGATTCATGCTCAATCACGAGACCTGTTGCTGAGGCAGGTGGACCAAGTTCTGGGGGTCCTGCAAAACCACTGGTTTTTAATCAATTGGGAGAAGTCAGACTTAGTGCCGTCCCAGGATCTAGTTTTTCTGGGGGCTCGGTTTCAGGCACTTCCAGGGTTGGTGACTGTGTCAGAAAAAAGGTTGGGTGTACTTCAGGCTTTGGTAACAAAGGTATTGTTGCTGTCTGCTCCCCGAGCTCTTCTATGTTTGCGGCTGCAGGGTCATTTGGCATCGGTGATATTTCTGGTTCCTTGGGCGCGTTTCCATCTCCTGTGCTTGATGACATGGTTCTTGAGAAGGTGGGCACCAGGGTCCGGTTCTCTGGAGGACAGGGTTCCAGGGTCCGGATTGATTCACAGAGAGTTGCAATGGTGGTTGGATGCAGACCACCTGAGGGTAGGGGTGTCTTTATCACCTCTGAGACCCGTGGTGGTGACGACGGATGCCAGCCTCTCCGGTTGGGGGGCATGGATGGGGTCGGCTCAGATTCTGGGGTTTTGGTCCCCTCGGGAGGCGAGTCGGTCATCGAATTGGCGCAAATTGAGGGCAGTATTCCTGGCTCTGGTCCATTTCCAGGATTCCCTGAGGGGATCAGCGGTTCTGGTTCGCACAGACAACTTAGTGGCCAAGGCTTATGTCAATCGGCAAGGGGGGACCAGGTCGAGGGCTCTGTTCAATTTAGTCAGAGAGATTTTTGTGTGGGCTCAGGAGTGGGTTCCTTCTCTCAGGGCTACGTACATTCGGGGGGTGGTAAATGTTCGGGCGGATCTGCTGAGCAGAGTGATTCCTTCCTCTCAACTTTTCTCTCTCCGGAAGTCTCTGTTTCAGCTTCTGGTTCGGCTTTGGGGTCTTCCAGTGCTGGATGTGTTTGCGTCCGCAGGGAATGCGAAAGTGGGTCGCTTCTGCTCCCGGTTTCGGTGTCCCCAAGCATGGGAGGTGGATGCGATGTCGTGTCCTTGGCCGCAGGGCCTTTTGTATGCGTTCCCTCCTTTTCAACTACTCAGGGCATTTCTGTTACGAGTGAGGGATCTGGGGTCGAGGGTTATCCTCATTGCGCCACTTTGGCCGAGGGCGAATTGGTTCCCGTTGTTGAGGCTGATGGCGGACGGGAGGACGTGGCCTCTGCCCCTTTGTCCGTCTCCCCTGGAGTTTCCCTGCCTCCCATTGGGGTCATTGAGGAGGTTGCACTTGACGGCCTGGAAGTTGAACGACAGGGATTGACAGGTCTGGGGGTGCCTGTGGCTTTGAGTTCTACCTTACTGGCTTCAAGGAGACGTTCCACTTTGCTTTCTTATGGTCGACAGTGGAAGGTGTTTTCGTCATGGTGCTTAAGTCGGGAGTTGGATCCTACCTGCGCTTCTATCTTTGAGGTGATGCAGTTCTTGCAGGACGGTGCTCATTTAGGGTTGTCAGTGGCTTCTCTTCGGGTACAGTGGGCAGCTATTCAGGCTTTCAGGGGACCATGGCGTAATCTTCAGGATGAAGGGCGCTTGATGCCTAGATTTTTTCAAGGGCTTATTAATTTATTTCCTCGCCCGGTACGTTCTTTTCCTTCATGGGATCTGTCCTTGGTTTTGGATGTGTTGACGGAGCCACCTTTTGAACCATTGGGGGACTGTGATTTGCGCCATCTATCTTTGAAGACGTTCTTTTTGGTAGCCATTACTTCGGCTCGTCGGTTGGGGAATTGGGTGCATTGGCTTGTTCCTTTCCTTTTTGTAAGATTTTTCACGATAGGGTGGTTCTGGTTCCGGTGCCTTCTTTTATTCCAAAAGTCAATTCTTCTTTCCATTCACGGCAGGAGGTCATCCTTCCTTCATTTTGTCCGAATCCCTCCTCAAGGGAGGAGGTCCGTTTGCATTCATTGGATGTACGCAGGGTTTTGTTAGAGTATCTGCGGGTGGTGGCTCCTTTTCGTAAGGGGGATTCACTGTTTGTTAATTTTGGTCCGGCTCGCAAAGGTGAAAAACCTTCCACGACTTCCTTGAGTCGGTGGGTGAGATCTTTAATTCTATTGGCCTATTCCTTGAAAGAGGTGGTTCCTCCTCAAGGGATTCAGGGGAGATCTACTAGGGGCATGGCGGCTACGGTGGCGGAGCTTCAGGGGACGTCTGTGGTGGAAATTTGCAGGGCCGCCACTTGGGCTTCTCCTTCGACGTTTGTGCGTCATTACAGGCTGTCGGACTTGGGTAGTTTGGAGTCGGTGTTAGGTCACCGAGTCTTATCCTCTATGAGATGATTTGTGGGATGATCTTGGTGCAGGATGTTAAAAATAAAGGTCTTGCAACTCGATGTCCGTCTCCTGTGTGTTTCTTGCTATGTCTCATTGGTTAAAAGGAAGGCGAGGGAGGGACGGGAGGTAATGCTTCCATTTTCTTACGATAATGGCATTACTCCTAGTCCTACTCCCTCGCCTTCCTTTTCCGTTCCCTCCCACCCTCCCGGTACGGACTGTCCGAGTTGCAGCTTGGGCTTGGTTTTTGTACAGGAGGGGATAAGGGTGGGGGGGGTGTTTGAAAGGGGAAGGGAGGGTCTAGGGGGGAGGCGGGAGGCCTCATTGGTTAAAAGGAAGGCGAGGGAGTAGGACTAGGAGTAATGCCATTATCGTAAGAAAATGGAAGCATTACAATGCTTCCTCCAATGGATTTTAAAGCAAACCCAGATTAGCAAAGACCTGTAAACCTGGCTTTGCGCCAAAATGGTGTGCCTACCCACCAAAGACATAATGAGAAGTCAGATCTGTATTTGTCCTTGTCTTCCAATTCCGCAGCTCACATAGAAAGAAGAATATATCTTTAAGGACACATGGGTTTTTCTGTAAGAACGTATCTCTTCCTGCTCAAAACTAATGATGCCTGTAACACAAGCACCTTTACCATTGATGCAGGGCAGCCACTAGATGTTTCAGTGCTAGGAAAGAGTGGAAGCGTGCCACATCTTAGTAGATATGGGGGGTTATTACAACTTTGGAGGAGGTGTTAATCCGTCCCAAACGTGACAGATATACCACCAGCCGTATTACGAGTTCCATAGGATATAATGGACTCGTAATACGGCTGGTGGTATATTCGTCATTTTACCGTCACTTTTGGAACGGATTAACACCTCCTCCAAAATTGTAATAACCCCCATAGTGCCTTTCGGTTCTCTCTCATTCAGGCAACGCAAATCAGCATGTTGCCTTGCTGCATTGCGTTGCATGAAATATCTGCCATTGAGGAAATTTTCCTCTAAGTCTTTTGTACGTTTGGATACTCATTGAGCCACCTTTATATTGTGTTGGTCGAGATCCAGTTGACCTCTAGCTGCGAAAACTCAGTAACTTCCGGATTAGAGGCTCTGTAGTGCTCAAGGTTCCCAACAGGGGTGTTAAGTGTCAGTCCCAGACTACTCTTTCATTAGATTTAGTGGTGGTGATTAATCTTTAGTAAATACCATTTTTAGAATAAAAAACGAGATTTTTCTTTGAAAAGAGCAAGAGTGCAAAGGTATTTTCAGAACGTTCAATGAAAACAAAATGAGAAACACAATTGCTTCTCTTTCTTCATTTGCATTGCTGTAATTTGCAGGAGGACTAATGTGCATTTTAATGTTATGGTGTACATCGTAGAGGAAGTTTTAGCAAACTAAAAATTACACTCAAAATAAAAAGTAAAGTCAAAGACGTTTGCTCTTTGGTGTTTTGATTATCTTGAATGTTAGTTTCGTTGAGGTTACTTCAAGGTTACAAATTGCAATTTTCTTCGATATATAGCTTCTAGTTGGTACACTATGCGCTCGAAACCTTTTTCGAAATGTAATATGTTGTCATTAAATGTAGGTTTAACTGGAGGCTTCAGGATTATTATGAATGCATTTCTCTTCTTTTCTAGTTACTTGTCTTCTGACAAATGGTTTTTAGAACATCAAAGTGATTTTTTTCTAATCTCTGAAATTCTGCTTCAGTATAAAATACATTCAGGGCTTTTTTCTTTCGCTCACATTCTCTAGTTGTTTTTTCCTTCTCCTGGACTACACGCATAGATGAAAATGATCGTTGAAGTGTCAGCTGCACACAGCCTCAAACAAAACAACCTCTGTTTTCTATTTGGTTCGCTGCATGTCCTCACTATAGGTAATCCCGATGACTTTGTCATTTTAAATACAGGTGCACATTTGTGCTGTCTACGGGAAAGTGGGCTCTTTACAAATTGAGGCGAGGGATGGGACTTCGTTTGAATCACCTGTTGCCAAATCGAGCAGGCCTGGACTGGTGCTACCGTGTACGGAGCGTTTACCCAGTGGACTGGCAGGTTATTGGTGGCTTTACTTGATACGCTTTAGCTGCTAGGAAGAGCGGGAAACGTTTCCTGTCTGCGGAGCATCTGCGCTTTCTGAGTAAACAATACAAATGTTTTTAAACCCTTATCTGCTTAATTCAGCAAGGGGACACGTGTAGATCCTTCAAGGTTTTCCTATAGAAAATAACAATTGAAATAGAAAAATATTGAAATTGAGATAAAAAAGCCATTTCTGTCTACGTTTTCTTCTATAACTTTTCCCCTCTATGGCAGATTTTTGAAAGCAATATACTGTTATGTCTGCTGGTCGCTTCTGGTTGCAGAGATATATATGGCTTGTAGGGTCATCAAGAACCCAAGGCCAATAAATGAGCTGCACCTTGCAATGTGTTTTAGTTTCATACCGGTATGTAGCAATTCATTTGGTAAAATATAAAGAGTGAAACATAGGTATCAAGGAAATATATGTTTTTTACATTTGGAAGGCACACGTATAAAGAAAGACAGTAGGCAATAACACTTGTACTTCTATTCTGTGTTCCTCCAAGCGCCCGATAAAAATGGTACCTCACTTGTGTGCATAAACTAAGAAGGAGAGATTGTTGACATTTTGACCCCACATAAATGTTAGAAGTCCAATGTTTCTTGTGTTTAACTTACATTAAATGATTAGTATTTTAATTGTTCATTAGATTGTGGATCCTTCAAAATCACTATGAGTTGTCCAGGAGGACAATTATCTATGTAATATGCATTAGGCCCAGTCCACGTGGGCTTATAGTGTTGTCCTTGTTTTTTACTTTCTGATCCTTAATGTAGCACGTGCAACTACAAGGAGGGTTAGGACAAAATAAGCAAAGACAAACTTGCATCACAGGTCCTGCTCTGCTGTCTTGTGACACTACGTAAGAGGTTCTGCACTTCCTAGACCCTTTGTATTGGTGTGGAAGTAGTGCACTGAAAACAAGAATATTTACTACAGTTCTCAACATACAGAGATTATGTAGTCATCCACAATATTGTACACTTACAGGCTTCACCGCAAGTGCTGTATCAGAGCAGGTATAAATCAACATTTTGGGTTGGAGTTTCTGTCACACCTAACAATCATTTCACATTCAATTTTCTCTGCATGTGTGTGTATACATATATAGTGCACTCTAAAAAGTTCTTTCTTGTTCTTAATATCACAATTTGTCAAGAATTACTGTTTGGCAGATTTCATTACTGTTTGGTAGATTTTGGTTCTGACATAATTCAAGTCCAGAGGACCCACAACAAAGGTTGTGTCTGATTTCCGGAAAAGCAAGCTTTCTCTATCCAGAACTCAGTCGTATAGATAGTCTAAACTTAATCTAAGGATTAGTGAGCACTAATTGGAATCCAGAGCAAGTCTTTGTAGCTGTGGCTCAGGAAACCAAAGAGGAAGAGGAATTCCCACACTGGAAGTGAAGATGGCAGAAGTGTCAACAGCACCAGGATCACAGGAGCTAAAGGGAGGCTTGGGCTGAGGAAGACTAGAGCTCTGGAGGAATCTGGTGAACTCAGGAGGTGAGTTCAGGGATGATGCTTACTCAGGACAGTAATGAAGCCAAGTACTGACTAGAGTTTTGGTGCAGTTTAAATATTCTATTGATGTGGCTGACTCCTGAAAGATTTGTTGCTCACATGGGAGACAGGAAGGTTCCAAGGGGCCCTGGGAAAGTACACCTGTCAGCCTAATGGTTTTGACCTATAATGCAAGCAGGGGCAATCAATTAACATTATCAGGTGGAGTCAATAGGTCATCCCAATCAGAACCAATGAACAGAAGCAGGTGGAATCAATTAACATTAGTACGTGAAGTCAATAGACCATGGCAGTTGGAACCAATAAACAAAAGCATGTGGAAACAATTAACATTAGCAGTTGGAGTCAACAGGTCATGTTAGTTGGAACCAATAAACAGGAAACACGTCTATTCCTTGCAAGTGTGCAAACCAAAAATCTAATTGAACAGTATTACCAGAATGTTTGAATGGTCTTGGAAGGGCCCTGCCCAGGGGTTAAGTGTAGTGGGACCATGGGGCCTGAGAGGTGTTGATCCTGGTATTGCAGGAGGCCTTGAAGCGCCACAGAGGAAATACAACATGAACCCTGAGCACCAGACCCACTGTACAGAGGGAACAAGAGGTGATTGTGACACTGTCATATACACATAACCAGTGTGTGCAACACAGACTCATACTGCTAGTAGAGATATGAACACAGGCCTGTTTGTAAATTTGGAAGGCAATGTTCAGAAAAAGTTCCACCTGCTACCAAATGAATGGAACAGCATTCACTTAATGTTTGATGTCACCCACTAAACTATACAGAAAAATATGTTATCTCCAGATGCTAGCCAACAGTCCAAGCCAAGCAGCGTGCCTCTCATCGCTCAGCTATCAGTTGTAGTTGACTTAGTGAGTAAAGGTTCCGAATGTCACACAAGATGATCTCAACTCACATGTGATGGCATCACAACATCTTCCTTCAATTGAATTTCTATTCTTTGAATACCGGTGCAAACATGGAATTACTGGAAAAATCAAAACACTTGGGGCCAGATCCATCAAAGGATTTTGCCATCTCAAACAGTGCAAATCACAAAATTCCACTGTTTGCAAATGCAAAATAGCCATACAGAATGTATGAAAGGCATTTGCAGTGCAATTTTAAGGAATCGCAAAAATAGTGATTACTTAAAATTGCGACTCTATTTTGTAAATCACAAATTGCGATTCACAGATGGGTAAATGCAAAATAAATGTATGAACCATTCGCAAATTGTGAATAGTCACAAAACGGGGAGTTTGCATGTGCACCTTACTACCAATTCAAATCAGGTGATAATCAGGTGCAACCTATATAAATAGGCCCAGAGTGCATCAGCCCTTTTCAACAATGGCTGGACTCTATGACATGGCAAGAAGGATGAGGATCCTGGCAGGTTTGAGTAGAGGGAAGAGTAGATAGGAGGGTATTTTCAGAGTGCGCATTACTTTGTTTGTCCAAACAGAGGAGGCGATTTATGATAATTATAGGTTGAATTCTGCCATGATATTAGACCTGACACACACATAGAACCAATGCCATATACATTCATGTGCAGGTGTTATGCTCCTTGTACCTCTTAGACTTAGTGGTTTATTGCAGCAGCTAGAGGTGATTTCCAAAGTGATCTCTCACGCTTCCTCCATGCATTCCTGAATGCAATCTTAACTAAAATCAATGAACACATAAAATCCCCAACACCCCACAGGACTTGCAGCTCACAAAATAATTTTTTTATCAGGTAGCCCAATTCCCACATGTCAATGGTTGGATTCATGGGACACATGTTAAAATTGCCCACCATCTGAGATGGAAAGTGGATTATTGGTAAGGACAGGTAAGTACCTATACCTAGCAATAGGCAACTAGCCCCCTCTTAGGTCCAGTTAGGCCTCAATAAATTAAACCCAGCTCAACCCTTGGTAGCTTGGCAACGAGCAAGAAGGCTTAACTTAGGAGACAAGTATGTGAAGCATTTAAAAATCACAAACACCTAGTAATAGGCCACTAACCCCCACATAGGTCCAGTTAGGTCTCAATAAATTAAACCCAGCTCAATCTGGCAACTGGGAACTAGTGACAAGGCTTAACTTAGGAGACAAGTGTGTAAAACACTTAAAGATCAAAAAACTGAAAATGAGTAAAACACAAAACACAATAAAAATCTAAAACCGATTTATAAATATGGATTATAAACCTATCTTTAAAATGACACCAAAGTGATTCAAATCCGATAAAGGGAACCGGGGATATGAATTTTTAAACAATTCATGTTTTCTAGCTCGTAGAAGCAACTAGTGCTCAAAGAGTAAAAAAAGGTCACACTGGAGAGGGACAAAGTCCAGAGTTTAGGACACCCATGAGGTAACACTGTTACACTTTCTTTCAGAAGTGTCTCTTGATTCAGGAAAGTGGTCCACAGCACCAGCCAAGGGTTCAGAGGCTCTGGTTTGCCTCATGGGGTCTGGCACCACAACTCCTACTATGCACCTCTTCTACTTATGGAGTTGCTCCAAACGTCTCCAAACTTCTGTATGTTCTTCCAGAGATCCCTTTTGGTTCCTTGAAGTGTCCACAACTTGTTCCAAAGTTCCAGAAGCTCTGAGTTGCTCCTTGGGAGTTGGGACTACAGTTCCCAGAATGCACCTGATTGTAACCCTCAACTGGCCACTGGACGCTGGTCAGCTGGGCTCTGCTTGCAGGACTTGATGTAGGGGACTCTGGGCAGCTCCTTTGTACCTGTAGCAAATTGAAAGTCCCTTCTTGAAGCAGTAGAAGACAGGCAAAGTCCTTTTAGTAGGGAAGCACAAGTGTCCAGCTGGTGCAGTCCTTTAGAGTGCAGTGTCCAGGTGCAGGTCAGGGGTCCAGCAGGTCAGTCCTTCTTCTTTGTCTTGTTTCATGTAGGGATCTGAGGTGTGGGTGCAGCTCTGCCATATTTATCCTTGCCCCTGGGGTGAAAAGCAGGGGGCCCTGACTGTCCAATCACAGGCAGGCTCCTTTCCCATTTGATTACCACTTCCTGGGAAGTGTGACAAAAATCAATCCCAGGTTGCAACATTCTTCAATAATCCAACATGGTTGAAGCTGATTTTTGGAGGTCAGATCTGGGTGACTCCATCCACCGGTGGGCTACAAACCTTAAGCACACTCCTCTCCTGCCCCCCTCCTAATCTAAGGAAGAGGGCACCTACAGCCCAGGGTTGCAGGAAATGGGGGAGGTCCTGAACTGCCCCAAACGTCCTTCCCTAACTTTGAAGACCAGTTTGGCTGCTTTCTTCCCATCCTGCTTCCCCATCTGCTGAGGCAGATCTCCTCCCCAGACACATCCTTTGTGTTCAGCTCAGGCCACTTCACACCTCATCAAGGCAGCTTGGCCAGGCTGTCAGAGACTGGCAAATCAGCGAAGAGGACTACGGAGCCAAAGCTGGCAACTTTCAGGTAGAGTTTTAAAACCTTTTACCTGAACTTGTTATAATAAACCCAACAATGTAAGGTTGGGGGATTTATTAAAACAATTAATTTGGTATCAAACTCAAGGTATCTGTCACCTCTAGGGACTTTGGTAATTAAAATAAAGTCTCCCCATTTTAGCCTACGGAGGTCATTCACTACAGTGAGGGAAAAACGAATTTGGCTATTTTACCCACCAGGTCTTATAAAAAAGTTTTGTATAATGTCCCTGTTAATAGTTACATGGCACCCAACCCTAGTGGCTCATAGGGCACACATTAGGGGTGACGTTTATGTAAAAGTAAGGTAGTTTAAGACTTTGAAAGTACTTAAATTCCAAAGTGAATTTGCATATAACTTTAGTTTAAAAGCAGCCAGCAATGCAGGCCTGCCTTTACAATGACACTGGGCACCTCAGCAGTGCACCCATGGGGGAACTACCTATGCTGGGGTCCCTAAACCTACACACCCTACCATATACTAGGGACTTATAGGTATGTTGACATAGCCAATTATAATTAGTCTAATTTCCATACTGATTTTACACAGAGCACAGACCCTGGGACTGGTTAGCAGTACCCAGGGCACCATCAGAGTTTGGAAAACACCAGCAAAAAGTGAAAAATGGGGGCAAAAAGTTAGGGCGCCTCTCAATCAGCCCTGTTTTCTCACAATCTGACACTTATTACATTTACAGGAATAGACAAAATTGAAGATGAACATACAGGTCATCTGCAATGCCTCACACATCATCACTGATTTAGTGAGGAGATTCCCTGCTATTACACATGACTCGTACATCTTCATATATAGTAGAATATATACACAGCTACTTGCTGGAGAGTTTGGAGAAGGATTCCTTCTTGGTAATTTAACACAGAACAATGTGGCATATCATACAGGTGAGGTCAGAGATGACAATGACTCAATTTTCGCTTCTGTCATTGTAGGAGACAGTGCATATGCAGTGTGGTCCTTCATCCTCACACCATACCTCACTCCAGCTACTCCAAGTGAATGGCATTACAATGCAGCACATAGAAGGACATGCATTGTCCTTGAGAGGACCTTTGGCCTGCTGAAGAGTTGTTTCTGATGCCTGCACAAAAGTGGTGAGGCCCTACAATACAGTCTTGAGACATGCTGTTATATTGAGGCCACATGTGCTATGTTGCACAACATCGCAACATCAAGAGGCATTCCCCTGGAACCCACAGATCCAGTCAAATTAGGATGATGACCCATTGCAACCCCTTCACCCAGCAGACCAATCCAGAGCAGCAGACAGCAGGCAAAGACTTGCAGAGATTGCACACAACTACTTTTGATATGAGTAATCAAAACACTGTGTATTGTTCCTTTTGTGCTACAGGTATCACATTTTTTGCCTTAACTTCAGGTCAAATATGTGGGCATAGAACACAGGTAGTTCAAAAGCACTATCAGTACTTAAATCAAACTATATCCTATTAACATCATATAAGTAGTTCAATGTCACAAAATATGCAGGGTCCAGCACATGCCCACATTATTTTTTGCATCCACGCACTCCACAAGAATGGTCAGTGGGCTCAGTGGCATCTCTTGTTGAGGGTTCTGAGACAGTACGGTGTCTGAAACTGTGATGCCTATGCTCCATCAAAGGGATAGCCACACTACTGAGACTAGAGAGCTCCCAACTCTCCCCACCAGCCAGATCACTGTTCGCAGCAATCCATGCTGTCTGCATTTTCTCCAATGAATCCTTAACCTGCACTAATACCCACGCTATATACCCACTACAATGTGCCATTTCCACTTGCATGCCCACAGAATGTCATGACAGCAAAGCAATTGCATTAGGGAGATGATAGACAGACCTGCTGAACCCATCCAATCTGCCCATCAATTGGTGATGTTGCCTACGGTGGGTGAAATGGTCCTGCTGCATTACTGTGCAGAGTTCCTTAATTGCATTTGTCATCTCCTTAGATTGTCTGCTGTAGCTTCCTGACCTTCCTGTACTGTTGCATTCATCTGGCGCATGTCGTGATTGAGAGACACCAACTGTCTGTGCATTGATTTCATGTGCTTACTCTGTAGGTGCTGCACCTTTAACATGGATGCCTCCAGACCACTGAAAAGAGATGGGCCCTCACCTTCCTCTGAGCTTTGTCTGACAGCTGCTCTATGCCTCCTGAGGGGAGCGTACTGGAGCTGGAAAAGGAACTGAAGGCTGTGGGTGTGTCTACCATCAGAAGGTGGTGTATGCACGTCTTCTGGTAAGTCATCAGAGTCCTGAGTAAACTTAGGGAGTGATTGCACTGTTGCCCATTGTCTGGGTTGTACTGGTGTAATGGACATAACATTGTCAGTCTCAGACTGTGGCTGGCTTTCCTCATTCCCCCTTTTTCTGTTTCTGCTGCATCTGGAGCAGGAACATCTGCAACATCAATGCGCAATATGTCAGTTCACAGTTACACTTGTAGTAAATAGTTTCCCTGGAACAGTGTGTCTAATTGTCATTTGTATCTTAGGTCTGTATGGTTATATACAATGCTGTAATCTTTGTTCTAGGTTCACTGTTGGAGTATGGACTTCCTCTCCCATAAGGCATTGTTGGGTTGCATGGAAAGTGTGGCATTGACTATTTTTCACAGTGTGTGGCAACATTGCATTTCTCTATGGGACAATTTTTTAAAGCACATTTGGTGATTCAGTTAATTACGCCCTTACCTTTGCTGGTGCATGGTGTGGCTGAGGTGTCTGTATCGGTGCCACCAACTATTGCTTCAGGCTGCATTGTTGACTCAACCATGTCCTCCAAGGGGGTGGATGGTGTCTGGGTGGATGGTCCTCCGCCAGTGATCCTTGCCTCCTTCAGCCAGGTTGCTACCCTCTCTTTAGCACGTGAACGTAAATCATACCAGCAGTCATGACCTACGCAATACCGACCACACTGATTCTTGCCTGGATGTCACGCCACAATTGTATCTTCCAACTCTCCGGGACATGGAATGAGTTTTTACCAAAGAGCTTATAATGGCTCTTCACCACCTCTGCCATGAACAACTTCAGTTCCTGCTCACTGAACTTGAGCTTCCTCTTTCTTCCTCCTGTCTCCTTGGCATTCCTTTCAGTGGCCATGGTGTCTTAGGGTCCTGGATAACAGTCCTGAGTGCCTCCCTGGTGCTTTGCTCACTATGTTTGCCTGCTACTGTGGCTCAGGCTTCTGAAACTAGCATGCACTGACTCACTTCCTTGTTGTGACATCATCATGCTGCTTCAGAATGCAAACTTTACAATTTGCAAATACCAAATACCAATTTGCTATTTAACTGCATCGCTATTTGGCAATTCCTATTTGTGAATTTTTGGTAATCACAAAATATTTTGCGATTGCGTTGTTACATTGTGTTTTGCGATTTCCAAATAGCGATGCAGTAAGAAATTTTATTAGGTATTCACAAATGTGGTGCTTCATACATATGCCCCATGGTGTAGTCTGCTCTAAAACATATATCCTTGATCCTCTCTTAGATCATGTTAGATTTCCAGCACCTCTGTAAACCAACAAAAGATTCCGTAAGTTGGTGAAAATCAGCTTGCTGAATGTCGAGAAAGAGATAAAAATGTTCTTCTAGGCTTTCCCTTGGTTCAGTTCTGACAAGACTTTTTGTCCAGGTAAGTTTATACTTATCTTACATTTTTCCCAAGAAAGTTAAACCAGTATGTGCCATAGCATACTTTGCAAGCCTGTCATCCTCCATCCTCTCTACAGCCTATTCTTCTAATGTGTTGGAGTTTTATGTATAAACATCACCAGTGTAAAGCAGATACCACAAATCTGTTAATAGAAATTGGTGAGCTCTATTGTTGAAATCCCATTTATTATCAGTGCTGCAATCAACGGTCTCTTAAGAAAACCTTGGGTCAGATTGAAGGGCAACATTACTAATAGGAACCATATTTTGAAGGGTAAAACCACTGTAATCGACAGACAGGAAGATTCCACATTGTCATTATGAATGGGACCCAAAAAAATATTTTCCTAACTGCAGAGGGGGAAATAACAGGTATTTAATATTTTTGAAGAAAAACATGCAGAAAACCACGAGGGACCGTTACTGGCCCATCAAATTAAAATGCAACTCTTAATAAGTGCCTTTGACTCTTGTGGCCAAGTGTACTGTGAAGGTTGAGAATTAGCAAATAAAATTCTTCACATTTGTATATAGCCATCAATACTAGCTCTTAGATTTTTTCTAGGATATCAACAATTTGCTACATAATCTGATGATGCTCTGATTAGTCAAAGATCAGTCTGGTAGGGAAGCTAAGATTTTAACTAGGCAATTCCCCTGGAGTTAATAATCATTTACTTTACCAATTGTTAAGTATGTGTTTATTGCTTAAAGTTTCCTACATACCGCCATCATACATTAAACAAGTCCCCAATAACTTAGCAATTAATAATTAGTTTCTGGAATGTGAAATCTACCTCCCTACTTGCACAATCTGGCAGTATTCGGATCAAAGGCCGTTTCTTTCAGCACATAAAAGATTGAAATGTGTAGTCGGTTGCATGCAGTCCTAGTAGAGTCCAGATCCATCACCAATTCTTAAATGAAGACTTTGAATTTTAAATCCCAGCACTCTCCCTATTTGATAGGATTCAACCAAGATACTCTCTGAGCCTCTCATTGGACATCGCCACAAAGCCTGCCAGTGAAATTCACCTGGTTTTGATGCATGTCCTTTCATGCTCCTCCTGCAGACTCCTTCCAAAATGTCCTCTTGTTTTTACCACACTGCACCTTGTCAGGTTGTTTTGTGAGAAAATATAGTAGGCCATCAGTGAACTCATCTGAGATGCTTTTTCTGAATTATCTTGCAGATTAATCACGTAGACTTTCCTTCTGAACTTTCTTTAAGGCCTGACAGCCATTCCACCGAATTACCTCACCAGGGTGTCATTTTAGTGTCCCCTGGAGGCAACTGTTTGGGCGTCACAGGGTATCATTAAGACACTTTCCCAGAGTTTCTTCTTAGGATACTATTTAGGTCCTTCCGTGAAATTTGCCCTCTGCAATATTTGCCCAAGTTTTTTATCCTAGGATGCTAGCTGTGTTCTTTCATGGTTTTTTCTCTAGGATTTGAACTATATCATGGTTCCAGCCTTTACTTCTGAATTATTGTTTTCTGTATGTTTTGCACCTATAATGTGATCCTGCAGCCTGATTTTTCTATGTTATGTTAGCTAAATGTATGCCTGCCTATTGTGTGATTTGTTGTAATCTCCCTGATTAGGCCTCTATGTCCTTCAATAGGAGCACTATCCGAAAACTATTTCTAAGCTTGTTCTTTACGGAGCCTTGCAATGTAATATTGTTGCCATTGTAATAACCCCATCATTATCTTTGCCCAGGGTGCTAAAAAATGGATGAACACATCATTTGTGTCACTTTCACTACTGGGTCTCTGACTAATTATTTTTACTTGTGGTTTCTGTCAGGCATTCCCCCCATCAGAGGTACAACAAAGCAATATCAAAGGAGAGAGTTATTGCATTCCTGTTGGACCTGTCTCTTTCTGAAGGGTCATCCTCAAAGTTTTTGCCTTCATCCTTCTATTTTTCTAACCTATTTCAGTTGGCTCTAGGACTCTGGGCACGTTATGACTGCTTATCAGTGCTAAAGTGCATGTGCACTCCTTTCTAAATTTGATATGATTGGCTTACACCTGATTGGTTCATTTAATTTACCTGTATGTCCTTTGTTCAGTGTTATCCCTTACACCCCAGGCTTTTAAATTAAATACTACTAGTGGGCCTGTAGTGCAGCTTGTGCCACCTACAGAAGTAATCTTGCCTGCAACTCACCTTTTACTACATATTAGTCACCCATACGTAAGCTCTAGGTAGCCCTATGGGCAGGGTGCTGTGTGAGTAAGAGGTAGGACATGTGCCTTATGTGTGGCCTGTCCTAGTAGCGACAAACATCCTATTTGGTTTCTCACTGCTGTGAGTGCTGCCTCTCTTATAGGATTGCATTGGAACTGACCTTTCATATGGCTACATGATATTTTCTGATCTATGAGGGGTGGCGTGGAATGTTTGCTATGGATGGAATGGCAGGGAGAAATGCTGCTTACTAGTGTAGGTGGATTTTTTTTTACCATTGTAGAACTTTATTTCTTGAAGACTGCTTTTAGGACAACAGTGAGTGAAGAACCTCCTTATTGCCCTATTCTTTGCTGCACCGTCTGAAGAGTGCTGTGGTTCATGGTTTCTGCCAGTGAGGGTCAGGTGCCTACTCTATGCCTTTGGTCATGGCGGCAGCATGAGTGTAGCGTGCCTGACCTCCTTTATGCTGATGTGGCCCCCCAAGTGCAGAAGATGTGAAGAGGAGACCGTTGGCAGCCTCTTGGGAGCGCAGACAAGGTACGTGTTAGTTGATTCCCATTGGGCACAAACAGGCAGCTGCTTTGTGGGCAGTCACGGCTGTGACCCGGGATGGTGACACAGTGGTCGAGGTAAAGCACACCTTGTTGGGTACGGTCGGGTTACTGCAGGACCATGCAGCCAGATGGTAGGGAGGACCAACGGAGGTCTCCCCATGAGAACCTGCAGCAGCCCATGTAGCCGTCTTTGTCTCTGCCCGCCGGCCCATTGTTGGGGCCAAGTGCAGGACTGATCACCACCAGGGCTCATGTGAGTCAGAGGGGTCTCAGTCAGCTGCATTGTGTGCTCTTGGGGAGCTGCAGTGGGGGCATTCTTGGAGACTTGGGACCCAGCGAGGGCAGCAATCCAGGCTGTGTGCAAGACCCCCGAGCCAGTAGGCTCATTGTGGATTCCGTATTCACCCTAGATGGGGGAGGCAAAGCCCATAAGGACCAGTATGGCCTTTTTCTCTATTTTGGATGCTTCCCCGTGCCCATTAGAATGATGTTCTGGCCATCCTTTTGGGGGGCCTTGTTAAGTGAGGGTAAGCCCTTCGTTACATCTTTCATCAGCATTGTTCTATGGCTGGCAGGACGGGGGGAACCCTCAACAGAGATCCCACATCTGCTCAGTCTGCCTCAAAACTGCTGTGAACCCTTGCTGCGAACCTTTTTGTAGGGGGGAATTGTAGTCATTTCTGCCCTCATTGCATATGCATTGTTCTCTTCATAACCTGATTCATTTTATATTTCATTTTTGCCATGCTGGTGGGACATACAGATTCCAGGTTTAGGTATTGCAGCCATTGGGGGAGTAATGTTTGTGTATGACATATGCCCTAAGGAAATGTTTTTATGATATGTGCATTGATCTCATTGACAATGCTGATCTGCCTTTGGGAAATGTTTCACGCTACATGCTTTTATTTTTGGTGATAATGATGACATGACTACTGCTTGTGTTGCAGAATACTAGTAACCTATGTGTTTACTTGACTACTGTTTACTTTCGCAGAGTACTAGTAACCTGTGTGATGTTCTGGCAACTGCTTGTGTAGCAGGGTAATGATGACACATGTTTTTGGTCTAATGTTGTTTTATGCAATACAGTTTATTTTTATATAACTTGTTTTGTTTGTAGTGTATTTATTATGTCACTAGTGTTGTATGTGTTGTGCAAATCCTTTACACATTGCCTCTGGGATAAGCCTGACTGCTTGTGCCAAGCTACCAAGGGAGTGAGCAGGGGGTATCTTGGGTGTGTAGCTCACTTGCCCTGACTAGAGTGGTGGTCCCTGTCTGGCTGAGGTGCCTACCCTTGCCAACCAGGAACCCCATTTCTCACAGTTCCCTACTAGCAAGCATTGGCTATTTAGTACCCTGGAGAGATGGTCTGCAGAACTCCTTGACTATTCACTCAATGAGCCACTAACAAAAGGAAATTTAAAGATGACACAGTAGAGTAGAACACAGTTATTACACACGTATACACATCTAAATGTACAGCCTTAGTGTTCTCTTTTATAAATACTCATGATTTTATTCAAATATCACCATGGGTAAATCCAATTAATTTATGTATGAGACATTGTGAAAATTGAATTGTTGGCTGAAGGGGGTGGGTAGTTGACACCTGTTCAAGCTACAGCTACAATACCTGTTAGGATGGACCACAAAATTCACTAAATTTACCTGTGCCTAACCCCTTTGTAGCTAGTCACAAAAGCAGTCAGGCTTAACTTAGACGCATTGTATAAAGTATTTATTAAGCAGACACATAGTAATGAAGTGAACACACAGCACAAGAAAAATCACATGCTAGTTTGGAAAATCAAAGTACATTTTAATAAATTATTTGACACCAACATGACAAAAAAACAATCATTAGAACTGGAGTTATGAATAATTGTAAAAGTTGCTAGTAAAATCTAGCTCCTAAAAGATCAATGTACCACCGGTGGACATCTAATCAATGTGAGAATGGGTCAAAGGAAAAACATCTGACCTACCATGATGGTGCGCGAGTCAGATACAAAAAGTGGATTCGGCCAGTCAGTGCATACTTTTGGATTTTGGTGAAATTTTGAAGAAAATATTTTGAGAAAGTAAAGTTCAGGGACAAGGCTGCAGGTAGTGGCCGAGGGGTGAGTGTCATTATCAGGGTGCCACTAGAGGAAGTCCCAGTGAATATTTCTTCATTGGGAAACTGTCTCTTTTATGGAAGTCAAAAATCTTCAGAAGGACAAACATGAAGGCTGAGTTCCAGAAGACCGGATAGCCCTTCGCTTAAGGCGGGCTGAACAGGATTTGCTGCTGCGGAGAAGAACATAGCGGGTGCTGTAGCAAAGTCAGGCTGACCAATGATACACCTTGAGCAGATAGATGAGTAGATTAGTCCTGGTCTTCCCTCGGTTCTCAGAGAAGATTTTGGCCAAACATTTTCCCAAATTTTGGATTTTGGCTATCTAGGCACCTTTAGCACCACCACCAAGTGTCCAGAACTGGAGGGGCACAACTTGGGAGGATAGCAGTCATTCAAGCTGGATTCTGCTGTGGGTTCAAGATGAAGGGAGACATTTCTGTCCCTCAGGCTTTGAATGGGAGATCAGTAAACTAGCCCTTGTAGTCATTCTGGTAGTCCTGTGTGACTCTGATAAAGCAGGGCTCAAACAGCAGTGCAGGCATTTGAGAGTTCAAGAAATTGTCCAGGCAGCAAAGCAGTCCTCCCAGGTGCAGCAAAACAGGCTTATGGATTACACAGCAGGCCTCAGCAGCAGACAGTCCGCTGAGAATCTTTCTGCAGGTCCAGAAAGTGAACTGAAGAGTGGCTCTGAGGATCCCCCTTTTTAATACATGATGGTTCCTCTGATTTAGGTAAAGTATTTAGAGAATTATCTGAATTATGAATTTTCCTGACTGCCTGCCCTGTCTTCAAGCTGGCTGCATGAACAATACAGGGGTCACAATTCCTTTGCGTAAAGGCAGAACACAGCCTAGTCAGTTGCAAGTGACGCTGTGCCCAACTCCCTTCCACTCCTTCCGGTTGATGGCCCATCCAGGCACACCTAATTTCTCCATTATGTGGCAGTCTAGGAGAAATAAACAAAGTCCAACTGCCAACAATACCCAGTCACGTGACCCAGGAGAAGTTGTGGCACAAAATGGTTTAGGACAGGAAAATGTCAACTTTCTGAAAGTAAAGTTTTCAAAATCGTAACTTAAAAATCTGACTTTACCATGGAAGAGGGTTTTTAACTACCTAGTCAGTGAACTGCTCTGCCACTGTGTAGCTCCACCAGCAAGTGAAGTCCCTCTGATTTGAACTCTGACCTCAGTCAGAAGTTTGAGGCCCTCCTCCACCCTCAGGCTTCTGCCTGCACCTCATCCCTGGCGTCTATAGGAAGAGCTCTGCTCTTCTACTGGGCTGCCCTCTGCCTCTTTTTTCTTTTCTCCTAGTTTTTCTTTTAGTGTGCCTCTCACTTTCTACGCTTTCCTCTATCTTTTCCCTGTTTTTCTCATCACTCCTCTCCTTCTCCCCTCTCTCTCTCTCTCTCCTCTCTCTCACTTTCCCCACCGCTGCTGCCCCGGCCCCCCTTTTTTGCACCTCCCAGCTGTCCTCTCCTCCCCCCTACTTATTGGCGGCTGCGCGCAGCAGGCATGCCCCTGCTGCACAGAAGGAGCGCCTAATGCAAGCCTGTCTGGGCCCGCACTTTGCAGAAATGGATTGCTGACTGCACCAACAACATAGCCCCGTCAAGAAAAACAACAGCACCCACGGCAAGTAAGCCAGCTGGTTCACCGAAGAATTCAGGGAATCCACACGCAGCTGTCATCGACTCAAGAAAATCTTGGGAAACACCAAATCTACAGAAGTCCAAAACAACTTCAGAACAGCCACCACCAAACAACACACCACCAACTCATCAGAAGCACCAAAAGGAAAGCAATACCAGACAGAATCTCCTCACACACACACAATAGCAAGGAGCTTTTCAGCATCATCAATGACTTCGCCCAACCCAACAGTGAAACAACAGACATCCAACCCTCACAAAACCTCTGTGACAGACTCAGCACTTACTTCCACCACAAAATCAAGACCATCTATGACAGCTTCAATGAGGAAAACTCATGCCCAGAAACCCCTCCACCGTAACCCGAAACCAACAAACCAACGATCACTAACTGGACTCCCCTCACCACCAAAGCCACTCTGAAGACGATGAAATCCATACACTCCGGTGCCCCCATGGACCCATGCCCCAACCATATCTTTAACAGAGCCGCTGACATCATCGCCCCCAAGCTCTTAGGCAGACCCCACTGACCTCAAAAACTTCAGGCCCATCTCACTGCTCCCATTTCCAGTGAAAGTCATCGAGAAAGCCATCACCAGCCAACTTGCCACTTTCATTGAAGTCCACAACATCCTCGACGCCTACCAATCGGGATTCAGAAAAAAACACAGCACCGAAACAGCTGGACAAGGGAGAGATGATGGAACTCATCCTGCTAGAGCTATTGGTGGTCTTCAACACAGTCGCCCACCGCACTCTGATACACAGACTTCACGAAAATTCCTTCCTCTCCGGCAGAAGCCAATGAGTGAGACTCACCCCCTTCAGCTCGGATCCCACACCCACTACCTGTGGAGTCCCCCAGGGATCCTCCCTCAGCCCTACTCTGTTCAACATGGACATGACCCCACTGGTGGACATCGTCAGGAGCTCTGAAATCAACATCCTCTCCTACACAATGACACCCACCTCCTCCTCTCCCTATCCAACAAACCGAACATAGCCAGACACAACTTCCGCCAACGCATGGGAGCAGTAGCTAACTTAATGAAAAACAGCTGCCTCCAACTCAATGGATACAAGACAGAAGTTGTGGGCCCACAATCCGACGCATGGAACGACTCATAATAGCCACCCACCCTCGGAAACCCATCTACCCCCACGAACCAAGCCCAAAACCTCAGGATCATCATGGATGCCAAACTCAATATGGAGCACCAAATCAGCTGAGTCTCATCCACCTGCTTCCACACCCTCCGCCTCCTATGCAAGCCCTTCAAATGGATCCCCCTGGATCACAGAAAGACCGTCACACACAACCTTATCACCAGCAGACTGGGCTATGGCAATGAGCTCTACACCGGGATCAACCAGAAGCTCACCCCCAGACTACAGAACATCCAGAACGCAACCGCCAGACTTGTCCACGACCTGCCTCGACACTACCATATGTCTCAGCACCTGCGAACACTTCATTGGCTTCCAAAAGAAAAAAGAATCACCTTTCAAGATCCTCATCTACGCCCACAAAGCCCTCCATGACACCGGACCAGACTACCTAAACTTCCACGTACCCCACAGAACCCTCTGATCAGCCCAGTTCTCCCTTGCTAGAGTACCCCACATTAGGAAATCAAGAACAGGGGGACGCTCTTTCTCTCACATCGCAGCCACAGCCTGGAAGACTCTCCTGCTTCACCTCAGACAAACTACCTCCCTCCCCAACGTCACGAAGGAGCTGAAGACATGGCTTTTTGGAGAACCACATCACTAATGGTAGCTAGGCTACCCCCCTCCCCCAGCGCCTTGAGACCCTTACGGGTGAGTAGCTGCTCTATAAAAGCAATGCCTGATTGATTAACTACACTAAAACCAAACATGAAATGCCTACCTGTTCCCAATCAAACATTAGCAAATGTAATAAAGCAATCCAATGGTATCCTGTAGAAGAGGTAGGTCCCGCAGTAGTTGAAAATTATTTTTTTTCACTACCAGCACATGTACAACTTAAAAGTACATTCCAATCATTTAATTACAATGCATCCTGCCCTATGGACTACCTAATGCCTCCCTTAGGAGTGACTTATATGCAATAAAAGAGGGTTTTAAGGCTTGACAAGCAGGGTTATATTTAACAATGCTATCAGGCTGCAGGGCTAGACCTGGGACTAGCTTTAAGTGGCAACTTAAGTGGGCATAATAAGTGCTGCAGGCCCACTAATAGCAAGTAATTTACAGACCCTGGGTACATGGTATACCACTCTGCAAAGGACTAAAATGTATTTAAATATACTCATCATGAGTTACTATGTTTATGGGAGAGAGCACAAGCACTTCAGCATGTGTATCACTTCTCCATTTTGTGTCTTATTCTTACTTCAAGACTCTAGTAATAGACACTTATACAATTACAATTTATTACAAATTTTCTATTGTTTTAGGTACTTTTAAGTACTGGAGCAGTAACTAATTTTCTTTACATAGAACTGTGAGGTTCGTTCTCGTACTTTAGGCACATGTTTTGTCCCTCCTTCTACTTCACTTTTGTCAATGATATTTGGCCTATATAAGTGGAATTGCCTTTGTGGTCTTTACATCTATTGTCTTTATATTGTTTTTCATTTTCTTTTACCCTTTTTTCACTCCTATATTATAGCTTTCTGGTCTCTACAGTATGAGAAATGCTATAATTTGTTTAGAAATGTCTTATGAAGTGATCCTGCAGTTATTGTTATTTTATTCTACACTTGCTTTTTAGTTTAGTATGTAACTTGAATGGAACTAAGGGCCAGATGTATCATTAATTCCAACAGCAATTACCAAATTGTGATTTTTTGTGAATCACAATTAAGTAATCACTATTGGAATGAATTAAACTCCAGAAGTTTCATATAGCATTTTGCAAGGGCTCGCAAATTGACCTACCTCATTAATATTCAAGAGGTAGTTCGCAATTTGTGACCCATTGCAAATGGATACAATCACAGGGATGGTGGCCTGCTGGGCTCAGCCAACCCCTATGTCTGCAATCTTTCTTTTTTTTTTTTTATTGCAGCCCATTTTCCTTAAAGGAAAAAAGGATGCCTGCTCTTAAAAAATGTTTATGCATGCATTCACTAAGGGGACCCATTCCCCTTTGCGAATGGGTTAGCGCCAATTTGAAATTGGTATTAACTGCAATTGTTTTGTGACTGCATTCACGGTCACAAAACAATCATACATACCTCTGAGATTCGGTATTAGGAAGGGATGTCCTGGACACGCCCCTTCCTAATACCGAATCAGTATGTAGTCCCAAATCCAATTTATAATTCGGTAACAAGTTACCGAATCTCAAATTAGACTTGATACATACCACAATGCATTTTTGCGATCGCAATAATGTTTGATACATCTGGCCCATAATCCTTTAAGAGTACAATGATGCCTTGCTTAGCATCTTTTAGCTAGCACTTCAGATAGGAGCTACATTTCTTCTTCCTATCTTTTGCTTATGTGAGACGTGCTTTAATTTTTCCAATTTTTCTTTTCTATTACTTACCACACACCATGGCCCATATTTATACTTTTTGACGCAAAGCTGCGGCAACGCAGTTTTGCGTCAAAAAAATTAGCGCCGGCTAACGCCATTCTGAAGCGCCATGCGGGCGCCGTATTTATTGAATGACGTTAGCCGGCGCTAGCCGCCGGCGCCGTCTGGTGTGCGTTAAAAAAAATGACGTACACCAGGCAGCGCCGGCGTAGGGGGATATGGAGCTTGGGCGTCAAGAAATGGGGCAAGTCAGGTTGAGGCGATTTTTTCGCCTCAACCCGATTTGCGCCATTTTTTTTCACTCCCAACCCCCATAGAAATGACTCCTGTCTTAGCAAAGACAGGAGTCATGCCCCCTTGCCCAAAGGCCATGCCCAGGGGACTTCTGTCCAATGGGCATGGTCATTGGGCATAGTGGCATGTAGGGGGGCACAAATCAGGCCCCCCTATGCCACAATTTTTTTTTACAAAAAACACTTACCTGAACTTACCTTAATGTCCCTGGGATGGGTCCCTCCAGCCTTGGGTGTCCTCCTGGGGTGGACATGGGTGACAGGGGGTGTCCCTGGGGGCATGGGGGGGCACCTCTGGGCTCCTTCAGAGCCCACAGGTCCCTTAACGCCTGCCTTTTGCAGGCGCTAAAAAACGGCGCAAAAGCGGCCGTACGTCATTTTTTTTGACCCGCCCACTCCCGGGCGTGATTTTTGCCCGGGAGTATAAATCCCACGCACATGCCTCGGAGTCTATTTTTTAGACGGGAATGCCTATCTTGCATATAATTAACGCAAAGTAGGTGTCCACGCTAAAATATTACGCTAACTCCATGGACTTTGGCGCTAGACGCGTCTAACGCCAAAGTATAAATATGGAGTTAGTTTTGCGTCGAAATTGCGTAAAAAAAAACGACGCAATTCCGGTGCAAACGGAGTATAAATATGCCCCCATGTTTCATCTGCTGATGGTCATACTTTAATAGTTTAATATCGTAATTGATGTGTTACTGGCTCCGCGTATGGTCTATTTATCTGATTGTTTCCCTACTTAATATGGCCACTCCTGCTGGGGAGCATAGTCCACTTTCTATTTCTATTATGCATGGCACATAAATACATGTCACGCCCAGTGTTGCCAGTTTGGGCTGCTTCTCGCACAAAAGTGCAGTATTTTTCCCATTCGTGCAGGAAAAATCACATGTGGTGGGTGACTGATTTTTTGACTGGGGAGGTCCCTTGTGCATATTTTCTGAAATGAGGGGGTGCCTTACCTGTGGATCACACTAAAGGTAAGGACAGTGCCCTGAGTTCAACTGGTTTCTCAACTCATTCTACCTGCCAGCTATTTAGCCTGCCCCCACCCCCCGGGTGAGCGCTCACATCCTTCTCTGGGGCAACTGTTTCATGCTCACACATGATACAAGTAGTCACATTAAGGGGCAATGACACATATGCATTCATGTAACTACTTTTATAATTATTGACTCCACCCCCCCAGTAGTGTATGGTTTCAGGGACGTCAGTACAATTTAGCATGCAAAACCGCTTCTGATGTTGGCCCTGTTTGAAGAATGGAGATTGAAGCTTGGCAGCAGCTCAAGGTCTCAGCCTGAACAGAAAATTTCCACTCCTTTTCTATTTCACTGGTTGTGCTTGAGGGCCAGCCTGACATGAACAGTGATGAAGAGCTGCACTCAAGCACTGGAGGTTGAAATGGAAAAACACAAGCAAAATATCTGGAGCTGAGGGTGAAGGCTGACTGCACTAGTGTACAACAGTTATGGTGTCCATGCTACAGTTCATTGCCACACAAGATTTCTCATGGCACATGTTTTCTAAAATACAATGCACCTGCAGGCAAAGGTGGTAAGTGCTTTAAATCAAAATTGTGTAGCGCAGATACTCACTATCCTAGAACAATTATTTCTGCTTAAAAGTGCAGGTACTCTCCCATTTAAAGTATTGCACCAGCTCCGACTAGTGCAAATGCTTTCTCTTTCAAATTAAAGAAGTGAAGGAACTCAGGGGCATATTTATACTCCGTTTGCTCCGGAATTGCGTCGTTTTTTTTGACGCAATTTCGACGCAAAACTAACTCCATATTTATACTTTGGCGTTAGACGCGTCTAGCGCCAAAGTCCATGGAGTTAGCGTCATTTTTTAGCGTGGACACCTACTTTGCGTTATTTATATGCAAGGTAGGCGTTCCCATCTAAAAAATCGACTCCGAGGCATGTGCGTGGGATTTATACTCCCGGGCAAAAATTACGCCCGGGAGTGGGCGGGTCAAAAAAAATGACGTACAGCCGCTTTTGCACCGTTTTTTAGCGCCTGCAAAAGGCAGGCGCTAAGGGACCTGTGGGCTCTGAAGGAGCCCAGAGGTGCCCCCCCATGCCCCCAGGGACACCCCCTGTCACCCATGCCCACCCCAGGAGGACGCCCAAGGCTGGAGGGACCCATCCCAGGGACATTAAGGTAAGTTCAGGTAAGTGTTTTTTTTTTTTTTTGTGGCATAGGGGGGCCTGATTTGTGCCCCACTACATGCCACTATGCCCAATGACCATGCCCAGGGGACAGAAGTCCCCTGGGCATGGCCATTGGGCAAGGAGGCATGACTCCTGTCTTTGCTAAGACAGAAGTCATTTCTATGGGGGTTGGGAGTGAAAAAAAATGGCGCAAATCGGGTTGAGGCAAAAAAATTGCCTCAACCTGACTTGCCCCATTTCTTGACGCCCAAGCTCCATATCCCCCTACGCCAGCGCTGCCTGGTGTAGGTCGTTTTTTTTAACGCACACCAGACGGCGCCGGCGGCTAACGCCGGCTAACGTCATTCAATAAATACGGCGCCCGCATGGCGCTTCAGAATGGCGTTAGCCGGCGCTAATTTTTTTGATGCAAAACTGCGTTGGCGCAGTTTTGCGTCAAAAAGTATAAATATGGGCCTCAGTATCTGAGAGTACCTGCAAATTTCAAGCACTGAATTAGGGTCTATTAAAGTCAAGGCCACTGGTATTCTGAGGCAGGGAAGAACCAAATTATGTGTCAGGGTAAAATAAATTACATGCCAAGAAAAGGCAATTATACAACATTAATGTGGCACATTTTGTATATATTATTAATTTCCATTTTGTAAATTACTTTCACATTTCTAAACTTGTTACACTGTCTGGGCACAGTATGCACCTTGTTAATACTTGTTTAACACCCCAATTAAACAAATAAACGCAGAAAGGCAAGCAGTCAACCATTGTAAACAGTGCTCCAATGCACATAAACATATTTTGTTGCATCTTTGGTAACTTAACTTTTGAACTGGTTGAGTAAGAAAGATTGTTTTGTGTTTAAATCTGCAGATTATGCAGCAATTAATGGATTATGTGGCAAAATTGCTAGAGTAATTACTCATACAAAACATCTGTCATTCTGAACATTCATATCTCCTACATAGAGGGGTTGAATAAAGTCAAAGCCTTGCCTCCAAATCATAGTTTCTGTTAAGCACCTGTGAAGTGATAGTAGGATTAGTGTTTTTCCCTTCATTGCATTGACAGCTAGATTTTAGGTTCTAGATAGCCCTCAGCCAGCACGAGATGCAATTAAAAGGAAGGCTGACGACCTTTTAAGTGACCTATATGTTGACCCCAGCTGGAAGTGGCAATAAGAACCCCCCCCTCTATAGTACCCATGTTGCTGCTTTGAAAGGAAACCAAACACTTTGTGGGTGCTGCTGCGTGAGTGCTAGTGTCAGCAAATTACATTGGGACAAACTTAGCATATTTCAATGATGCTGGCCTGGATTCTGATCAATATTTGCTGCCTGAATTGGTTGGGTCCCTATCATATCCTGCACTAATGAAAGGACATGCATAAAGAACAAATAATGGTGTGAGATATGCCGATGGCAGATTTAAAAAATATTTTGGGAAGAAATCAGATCCTATGGCCCTAGCCTCACTATGCCCAGATATATGGACATATGAAACTCACTGTGACCAAGCTTCCAACTGTACTGGTGTAATTTACATGTGATCACCATCCTGTGTGCATTGCAGAGAGGGCAAGGATTGAATGTGAATGTAGTCCAAACCCCTTAATGGCACACTGGCAGGCACTGTAAGAAGCTCATGCTGTTTTGGCAGCAGGACTTAGTCATACCCCATCATAAACACTTATCCCCAATCTGAACTCACCTAGACACTTGTAGGTGACTCCGTTCACAGTGTGCACTATGCAAGAGACATGCTGCATTAAAATAAAACTACAGATACACACCTAAAAAAACAAAATACTTCTAGGAAATGAAGAATGGTATGAAAATGAAAGTATTACATGCATTATTAAGAAATAATTCCATGTTTTTGCCTTAAAATTTGAGGATATGAACGTAGGCCCCATTAGGGACCCATTTCAAAGTTAGTTTTAGAATGGGAAAGGGGCCTCTTTTCTGCTTCAAAAGCCTGCCTTTCCCTTGGTCCTCAAACAAGCCCACCTGCTTGTTGCCAACATTGGGAGCTTTAATCTTGTCTGTGCTGCAACACAAGGGCAACAGCATAGGTCCTGTGAAAAATGTATCCCCTCATTACAACCCTGACCATTTTGGCGTGTCCGTGGTGGTTGGGCCATGGCCGGACCACCAGCACTGCCAGTTTCCCTCCACTGGAGGGACTGGCTGCCATGGCAGTGCTCCATGCAGTGCTGCGCTGGAGATTACGACCCACCTCTCTACCAACGTTTACATGGTGGTTGCACCGCCATGTAAAAGCTGACGGAGAGGGGGTGCATGGACAGCCTCATCACACTTTCCATTGCAGGCAGTGAAAAGCATGACCAGTGCTGTTGCACCCTACAGACTGCAACATTGCCGCTGGCTCAATTATGAGCTGCCATCAATGTTGTGGGCTGTTCCCCACAGGCCAGTGGGCGGAAACACAGTTTCTGCCCGCTGACCCAGCGAGGAACTTGTAATGCGGCCCGAGGGAAGGTGGCCACAATGGGGGCAGCCAGCCTACATACTCCTAATGAGCCCTTTAGTGCCAGACTAAGTGGTCAAGGTGAAGGTTTTTGGAGTAGAGGACAGGGGACTCATCAGAGTCAGAGACTATCTCCTTCCTGACACTCTTACATTTTAACTAAAAGGCTTGGGCCTCTTCTCATACTGTTATGACGCTTTCAGTTTGTCATACCAGTCTTGCTCCATTACATATAATGTTTTAGAAGCCACATTACTTCAATAGTTTCAGTATTTCAACACTTAAGCTTAATTAAGATGGGTTATAACCTGCTCTTGTACAATTCATCAATCAGTGCCAGGCTCAGGTTTAGATTTGTGGTGCCAGAAGTGCCAGTTTGAAGCATCATGGAGAGGACTAACTTTCAAAATCAGTAATTATAAATAGAATATGGGCATGAATGAAAAAGTGCATAGGTGCCTATTGAAACTCCTCCCATTATAACATTTTGAACCGAAATTAGAAAATTGGTCAGAATGTTTCCTGAAGGCTGTTTTTGCATACATTGAGGGTGACAACTTTGGGCTGGTTTTTGGGCTGATACTAGTCTGCACTGGGCTGAACTTGGGCTTGAACTCAGACAGCTTTGGGCTTGGGACATGTCTCAAAATCTGGCAACACTGGCCACTTCCCCAGCGTCCCTGCCTCAAACAAGAAAACCGGAGGTCCACGTTATATTCAGGGACTACAGGCAAGAGGATCAGTTTCTTTACAGGTTTTTTCATGTTTTTTAAGGACCTGGATACAATATTCCTCAGTTGCAATAATGGATTTGGCGATATGTATATTTTCTTTTACCTTTAGGTGTATAGCTTTTCATTGTCTGTGCACTTTACTTTGGCACACATCACTTCTAACTGGTGTGGCTTACATATGGCCTTCTCAGAGTTAATAAAGAACTCTATGTAATGAACAAATAGAGACCACAGCACTCAAATAGCGTATAGCTCAAATACAGTAAGAGCAAATGTTCAAATGTAGTAAAGCAGTCAGAGAATAATCGAAACTCCTTCTTTGTGTTCCAGTAGGCCCTTTATTCGGATTGTTAATCGTGAATCCAAAGTACAGTCAGAAACTGGTACAGCCAACACGTGTTTTGTCACACCTGTGACTTTATCAAGGCTGTGAAAATATATACAGTACCGGGTTTAGAAGATGTACATGAATCTTGGAACATGGTAATTACGAGAACAAAAGTCGATGTAAGTGTGCAACAGACATGGCAAAATCCAAACGTATATAAGAGTGACATCACACATCCCACCAGTTAGCAGATGGATCAGAACACGTGACTTATTTACATGTTAGAACAGCATGTGGAGACCAAACAGTGCCCCAAATATGTTAAAAATATGTCAGAAACGTAACATACGCCCGGCAAACTATGTACAATTAATCGGTCAGCCAAGATTACGATGTCAAGTGGCTAAAAGAACCGCTAATCTATAGTGTGCAAATAAATGTATGAAAGATGGTGAAAAACGCCTACCTAAAAAGGCCGTGTGTGGAGCGCTAACTCCCAGGAGTACGTTAAAGAGGTAATTGGGTAAGACCGGAGAACTAAAGAGAGAGAGAAAAAGTAAGGTCAGAGCAAGTAGGGAAAGAGTGATAAAAGGGTGTATCGAGGTAAGTAGAAGTATAAACAGGCGAATATAGAGTAATTCGAATGGAAATGAGAAAGAAAAATACCTGTGTCAGACAGTGTCTGGTACGACGTCCGTATCTGTGGGGAAGTCCGTATGTTAAATGGCTTAGTAACCGTAGTGGTAAACATAGGTAGTAATCTGTGTGAAAACCAAAGTTTCCACAAAAAGGGTGGCACGGACCCTGGTAAGTCCTATGGGGAGTAAAAGTACGTGTGTAAAAGTTGTAACGTAGAAAGGCGTGGTCCCATTGCACATAAGCAGATGGAATGTAGGTGTTGGTGAAAACGAATAATGGGTATGTAAATGAAAAAGGTGATGGCGTGAAAGGAGTGTAAACAAGAACGCAAAACCAGCGTGTCATTTGTTATGAAGGAGTGTGAGCCAGAATGCAAACCCAGCGTGTAGTTTGTTATGAAGGAGTTGACAAGGCACTAATAAAAAGAAGGCGCAGTGGATATAACTGATATGGTTGTGGGAGTGCGGGGGGCAAAAGTTCAAAACTCGTAAGTAGCGGTACTTAATATGAGCAAAGTAGTCTATCGTAAGAAAAAGACTGCGATGGAGATACGGAGTAAGTTAAAAGGTGCGCAAGCTGCGGAACCGAATAATGACAAAAAGAAAGGATGGGACTCACCGTTAGGTTGTAAATGGGTCTGTCCGTCCGTGAAATACGCAGCCGGTGAAAGGCGGGTGAAAGCGAGTTAAGTAATGGAGCAGTGGAGCGTCTTGGGGGGGGCAGTGGGATGGTCTATGGAGTAACCCAGAAACCGGGAGTAATCGAAAGCGAGACTAAGTGACGGCCATGTTGGGGGAATAGGAGTTAGAAGTGTAGAAAGATCAGCACCGCACTGGAAAGTACACAGAAGGAACAAAGGAGTGCCAATCGGCATCGATAAAGTAGTAAAGGGAATATAAAGATAGCAGATAAATATCAGAGGTAACTGTGTTATGTACACCATGTGGCAAATCGTAACGATAGTGAGGAAGTCAGTATGGCTTGTTTGGCCATGCATTCGTGATACACCAACGTCACAGGTAAAGTGTGAGTATAAAGTAAATCGTAGATCATAGCCATGTGTGCAATGACAAGGTAAGTGCACAATATTGTCATATGGAGGGTGGTTGACATGAATTAAAAAAACAAATTGTACGGCATACAGGAGGTAACGATTAAGATAAACAGCAGAATCGCGTAGACTAGTACATCAAAATTAAGGAAAAGAAGACAACATGATTAGTTGGAAATGGTTAGAGGCAGAAAGGAAGTGACACATATATGTGAAAACAATTTAGATAAGGAACACATGTAGTTCATTGTCCGTATTAAGACCCTTATCCACAGCTCATAGCTGTAAAATCCATCTAGCCTCACATTTACGTAGTTCTTTGGTCCTGTTACCCCCTCTGGGAGACGGGGTGATGTGTTTGAGGCCAAAGAATCTTATCTTAGGAATGTCCGACTCCCCGTGTGCAGAAGTGAAGTGGACAGCCAGCGGGCAGTTGGGCGTACAGTTCCTAATGGCCCTGATGTGCTCCTGTATTGTTCCTTTAAGGGGCGTATGGTGCTGCCCACGTAAATTAGTCCACATGCACATGTGATAATATACATAGTGTACCTAGTGTTGCAATTGATAAATTCCTTCACTAAAAAAGTAGTTGGAGTGTTGTATGTAAAGGACGTGGTCTTGTTTAATGCGAATTGGCAGGAGATGCAGCCCCCACATTTGAAGAAACCAGCCGGTTTGTTAGGTAGCCACATTGAGGAAGTCGAGGTGGGGGGAGATGCTAGAAAGCTGGGGCACAAAATGTTCCTCAAAGTGAGCCCCCTGCTGTGTGTGATGGATGGTAATTGCCAATGTTTTTTAAGTATTCGGAACACCGCCCTACTGACCGGACTATATTTGGTAATAAAGGTCACCCTCCCCATTGTGGCCTTGGTAGGTTTCTTCCGGCCTCTGATGAGCAGAGTGTCCCGTTGCTTGGAACGTACACGATTCTGAGCTGAGTCAATGGTAGTTTGTCCGTAACCTCGGTTAAGAAACCGTTTGGTCAGTAGGTCCATTTCCAATGTAAAAATGTCATTGTCACTGCAGTTGCGTCTAGTCCTGATCATTTCTCCGTAGGGAATGGCCTTGATCTGAGAGTTGGGGTGAGCACTGTGAGCATGTAAGATGGAGTTGCATGCAGTTGGTTTTTAAAAAATCTGGGATGCGATCTAATTGCCTGAGATATACAAGAGCAAATCTAGGAACTCTATGTGATCTTTATCCATCTTGTGAGTGAAGATTAGGTTGTAGTCATTAGTGTTCATGTGTTCAAAGAGTATGTCCAGGTCCTGTCTGGTACCAGTCCAGATAACAAGGATATCGTCAATGTTTCTACCCCAAAACAGAATGTATTGGGTGATTTAATTGGGGCAGTTGAGCCATTGTGGAACCTTGTGTGAGGCACTTTTTACTTTGGTTAGGCTTCTATTCTTGAGTGCTAGTGTATCTCTGTGTAATGTTCGAAAAGCTGGAATGCTTCTGAAAACATAACACAACAGTAATACAATTATTGTAGGAATAGAATGATCTAACCAATGTTTGGAAACAAGTACAGTTTATGACCACCAAACAATCATAATACTGTAAAATGATAGATAGCAATTCTCTGCTCAGAACGTGGTTACTTTGAATCAGATTTGTACATTTTTTGTTTAATGATCCTAATGGTTGGAAATATTGAATAATATCTGAAAAAATAAGAAAGCCTGTGGCAATCAAAATGCAGTGTGACAGTAAGCTAAACTAAAATGTGAATTATGTCAGAGTTCTCAAAAGCGAATCACAATATTTAGGTATAAGCTTAACTTTTATCATTACCTTAAAATAATCATATATCCATATGTGAGGGTCCTAAAGACACCATGTTAAAAGCTTGTCATTGGGATGGGGAAGGGGGGACTGTCTCTTGTGGTGAAAACCAGTAGGATTTTGTATCTTGCTCAGCAAGAGTGTACAAGCCCACAGTTATCAAAAGCCCTCTTGATCCTACTAGCACTCAAATCAAAAAGAAACTCAACCTTGACACAAATTTGAAGGTCAATAATGAACAAAACAATAAAAAGCTAATACGGTCAAGTACACTCGAAGAAGCCAGTTCTCAAAACAACACTCGTCCAGTCTCTCGTACAATTGATAATGGACATTTTAGGCTGCATTGTCTATTTCACTGGACTTTTTTGGCTGACTGGGGACTTCATCACATATGGGATCATCATCTTTTCAGCAGAGCTATCATGCATGGAGTCAGTCTGGAACAAAGAAGTTCTATTCAACTTCACATTCTGGAAGCACCAATGTCAGCATAGCCGATGATTGTCTTTGCCCAAGAAGATATATGATGAACTGAAGGAAAAATCCAGCTTTTAATTCTATGTCGTTTTATTGGAGCACCAGCCTACTGCTATCTTGGCTCATGTATTCTTCAAAGTTCAGTAATCCATCTTAGGGAATAATTTACCTCCTCCTTAGAGAGGTTTCTGACAAGAGCACACCTTTATTGTGTTCTATAAGTCACTGTGGTGGCTCATGTCTATGTTCATCTCACAATGGAGAAATTTCAGGAGCTTAATCTAGCAAGGAACCTTGCATACTCGACTCCGACAGGTCCTGGAAGCAAAGAACTGGAGTGGAAGAAGAGATTGGGAAGAGGGTTGTTCTTTACGCTCTCTGTAGGAGTAATTCACTGTCTAGTGTACAACTGCAATATTCAAAATGAGGCATATTTTGGCGATCAGCAAAGTGTAACCACCTTTTCAGGTGTAGTGCAGGTGATTGCAATGCTTTTGAGTGTACACACTTTTGAATGTTCTTGAATATTATTGCAAAATTTATGAACATAAAGTTTGAAAATATTTCACACAAACACAAATACTCCACAAACAAGTCTCCATTTACCCATAGCAATTAAATAGAATAATGGATCCTAAGGACTTCACACCAGGGCCTGTGCAAAGGGTGTTGAGAATGGCTACCCCTCAAGATCAGGTTGGTAAGCCAACAGAAGTTATCTCTAGCTCAATACATACCAAAGTATGACCTAGATGCTCCCCCAAAGTGTTGCCAAAATGAAAGACATCTGCAAACTAAAAGTTCAAAAGAAAAAACTGCTTTAATGTCACAAATGCATAATTGGTCAGAACGTACGATACCACACCTTGCATCGAGGGTCTAATGAGGCTACTGATTCCACTTGATGATATCAGCAGAGGCTTGCTGGGGTTCCCTTATGGTTGCACTATCATACATAATGATCCTGTTCTGAGGGAAGTGGGAAAATATACACTGACAAATGTTCATGGGGGCATACGTCTGTAGATTTTAATATTTCAGTGGTCGTAATTACATTTGAATAAATATTCTTACTTAATATATCATTCACAGCTTTAATCAATCTCCTCATTTTACCTGTTACCATCAACCTACCACATATACATGTGAGAATGGATTTTTTTAGTGGACAGGCTGCATCAGTAGCCTTCAAAAACGAATTTAATTAAACTCGTAAATACATGTTCTTATATAATACATTTATTTATAAAATTAAAATAAAGCAAATGAGCTGCACTTAATGATGAAGACCAACACAACTCTATGGTTTTCATACTAAAAGGAATTTCTTGGTATCATCCGGAAGTCTCACTTAAAGACTAGTGCTTGGTGCTCCTTAGCTAAGAGAAAAACAGGAAGTCCAATTTTTGTTATGGAAGGTATTTGAAGTGGCTAGTTGATAAACTAAGAAGATCCCGGAAGGTTGCACTGCACAAAATGAGGTGCTAGATGGAAGCAACTGTGTTTCTTGCGGTCCAAGTGTGTGCCACTATTTGTCACAGTCCAAGAGAGTCCTAATTGTTGTTGAGCTGATTCAAAAGCTTTCAGTCACTTTTGAACATAGCTGTGCACTGATCTCTCCCAATGACGAAAGCCTCATCACTGAAGGCATCAATTTAACCAGTTCTAATGTAACAAGCATACTTTCAGGATTTGACCATTAGCAATAACTCATGTATAAAAACTTGACCATCCACCATCTTGCCAACAACCCTCAGTATTTACTGAATTTTAATGGCATTTTGTTTTATGTGGACTGTTTAAATTGTATGTTACCATTTGAGACCTCAACACCCATGAGGATATATAAATGTTTTGCTTGATTTGTAATTGAACGTTAATAATGTCTTTAATAGTTGACACCAATTCTCTTAAAAAAATCTGGATTTGAACACATTCACATCACATGTGTATACAAGAACCGTTTAACACACAACTCCTCCATATTTCCACACATATCTTTTAAGCATACTAGAGTCAAATACTATCTTAACATAACTTTGTATGCACTTTCTATATATATAAGATTTTGACGCTCTCTGCTGAATCAGTATCCAGTCACTTTCGGAAAACTCAAAGGCAGGATCATCAGCCACCGTTTAGCATAATTTAGTTGTTGTAATGGAGTGCATTTTTCCAGTGCCCTGTATATTAGAGACAATGCCTCTGCTGCTTCTCTTGCTAAGAACCATATTCTCTTTCTTCATAGTTTCAGTGCTCCTAGTTTCTCTTTTTGATGGTAGTCTAACCAAGTGCAAAAGCTGTGCCAAACGGGAAACATAATTTAGCCTCACCTGAAAATCATTTACGCACTGGTTTCTGCTCTTGCATTAGACCAAGTTTCAATTCCAGTTTCCTAACCAACTTTAATGGCCCTTGTCTAACATGCAAGGCTCTAAATATGGGTTTGGAATTACTTGGGTAAAATCAGAAGGGTAAATTCAGATTTTCCTAGTCTGAACAGCTTTGTTCCAATAGACCATAGTGGTTTTGGTTAAAGCTAATACGGCACCCAAAAATATATCAGCCCTAAGGGGAACCATATTACGTTTGGTAGGGAGGCCACACTCACCTCCTTTTCCAGTCGGCACCTGGACTTTCCCCAGTGCTGGCAACACCAAGTCAATGCTGCAGCCAATTTGGATGTTAATATGTACCTCTTGATATCAGGGACACCCAAGCCTCCATCCTGAGGGGTTCTACATATTTGTGCTTTGGAAATGAATGGAGGCTTCATGTTCCAAATACACTACTGGTTTTCTTTGGCATGTTTTAATGCTTAAACAAGAATGATTATTGACAACAGTCTATGAAGGTCCAATAATCTAGACATGAAATTCATTTTAACACAATTAATCCTCACAATCCAAGTGCTTTCAAGTTTCCCCAATCCATATACATCCTTATATAATGTGTCTAGTAAAGAAGGGACATTACTATCATTCAGATTGTTTATTCTGCGGATGATCATCACTCCTAAATAGTCAATGCCTTGTGAAGCCTGTGTGAAGCTATATTATAGTGCAGTTGTTTTTCTTTCTTCTAATGAGGAGCCACATCCGATAGCTTTAGTTTTTTGGTTATTAATATTGAATCCTGCAACTAATCAATATTGTTCTATCTACAACAATGAGGTTGAGAGGGATGTGTCGGGATTAGCCAAGAAGAAAATAATTTGAAGCAAACAATGCTATTTTCATCTGTCCTGTTTTTGTGTGGATGGCAGTTATAGTAGGTTTCTCCATTACCTTTGGCAAATGGGTTCCATTATCGTGGTGAATACTGATGGTGAGGGGGGTAATAGAATTCTCGTTAGCGCAATAGGATCAGAGTGGCATAATATGATAATCATTCTTATGAAGAATCTTATGAACGTGGACAGGATGAACGCTTGTTCCTTTGGGTTAAGCCCAGTTCTAACAAGGATTTTTATGAGAAATGATCTGTGAACCAGCTCAAATGCCTTCTCTGTGTTTAGTGGGAGAAGGAGTAATTGTGTGTTATTTATTGTAGCTTTTTCGATATTATTGAGGGCAAGCCCACTTGTTGGAAATTTGATCTTTCTGCAGTGTCACTCCAGATTTTTGCCTTTTTTACTGGACCTGTTTTTTTTAGGACTCTGCACGCTTTTCACCTCCTAATCGGAGGTAAAGTGCTAGAGCTCTGCCTTTAAATATGGTAAGATTCACATATTCTTATTTGTCCCCAGTAATTCACTTATACATCCCTAGTATATTATACCACATGTACCTAGGGGTTGTGAATTAAATGCTTTTAATAGTCTGCAGCACTCATTGTGCACCCAATATAATAGCACTATAAAACATGTCTCCAGGGCTGCTCCTGCAGCATGGCAGTTTTAAACTGACATTTAGGCTTGGTGAAATAAACTTTTTGCCATCCCAAAACTTTCCTTATTAATACTTAAAAGTATTACCATAGGGCAGGGTGCATGCTATTTTTTCACTGTAGCAGGGACAGCTCTCTGATAGGAAAGCACCACCATGGGTTACATTGTAACAACTTATAATGCTCAATCTTAGTTTGTGAGCAGCTAGAAAAATGATTCAAGGGCACATTTCATAGTAACTCAAAATCTAAGTAATGGCAAAGTCAGATTTTATAGTGCTAAATGACTCTTTTAGAACATTACAATTGTTCTGCCTCAGCCAAAATGCCTTGCTAATAGTGTTCAGTCACATCTGACAGTTAATAGTTTCCCTGTAATGATCACAGACAGGAGACAAAGTAGTTGGATGTGGGACAATTTGTCTTCTCCTTGAGAAGGATGGGATGGGTTCTGGGTCCAATCCCTTGCATGTCTTTAAAGGAAGCCTACCCTGTCACTAGTAGCTGCTGCTCACACCTAGGCCTCCCTCTCTTTTGTCTTGCTAGTCAGCTTGGCTCCAACCCCAGTTAGAGGGAGGTGCTGCCCCCGAACTAGTTTGGAATGGCCATGAAGGAGGATTTATCCATTTCTATAGCCACACATTTGGGTAGGCACAGGCCGCTCTGAACAGGGGAAGAAGAGGTCTGCCATGCTGAATTTAAGAAGAGAGGGGGGTCTGTGGGATAGGTTACAGTAAAACACACAGGATGTGCTGCAAAAGTGGATTTGGTAACCCATGGGAACATTTACCCTATTGGTTAGGAAGTGGTCAGGATTTTCCTTCACCTAGAGGTGGACACTGGGCATACACATAGCATCCTCAGTACCCTTCTCCGAACATTTCTCCTAGTCTTGTGAGGATCAGAAGGACTGACCTGATGTTTGAAACCTGATGAAAGACGGAACCTGCTTGCCTTGAACCCAGGTCCCCAGAATTTACTCCAAGGGTCAGTTGTTTAACCTCCTGTTTGTTACCTAGAGGGACACAGCAAGCTCCAGGCATCTTTTCTTGTAACTGTCTAACTGCCCAGTACCAACTAGACCTGCCCTGGACCTTGCTGCTGGCTTCTCCTAAAGTAAGACCTAACCCACAAGTGTTGCTCCCAAATCCTGGATTCTTTGATGGTGTTAGAGTGTACTCCTGTGATTCCCACCAACCGGCAAACTTTATACCTGCAGAAAAGTCTTACCAGGAACGCATTCAAAGCTGCAGTTGTTGACATCACATCACTAGTCAGCTCCAACTTGCTGGGTTGCCCTTCTAGAAGAGGTCTGACTTCCAAAAAACTTTGTAAGTCCAAATGTAGGGGGATTCACTGAGACTGATGTTTAACCAAAGTCTATAGATCTCAAGTCTGCCCCGTTCACAAACTTCAGACTTTGTCCCTTTGGAGATTTCCAACCTTCGTTGGTGATTACACTGGGAGACTGCTCTTCAGCAACCCGCATTGTTGAGCTCTGCTCCAGATCCGGCTTGTAGCCTGCCTTGCTGTTGACTTGTTGATGACCTTTTTTCATAAAATTTTCCAAGTCAGAAGGTGGACTGTCCACCTGGATGAACCTAGTCCCCCCATTTCCCATCACCGTTCGATTTATCTTTTGACTTTGACCTGGTCTAGCATGGCTAGATAACTGTAGTTGCACTTTGTGCTTTTAATGCTATTTTTAATTCAAAATTTAAAATGCCATATCTTTTGTTCTACTTATTAGATTGCAGTTTGTTTGGTGTCACTTTATGTTTCACAATTCACTTCAGTTTTCACAATGTGCTTGGGATTCTTACAGTTTGAGTGCTGCATAAATATGTTACAAAATACATCTGAGTTAAGCCTGACTGCTTTGTGCCAAGCTACCTGAGGGTCAAGCACACATTTATTTAGTGACTTTAGTGGTTCATCCTGACAAGGATTGTGAATATTATTAGAGTTGGGTTCTCAAGTCCCTCAACCAATACCCCAATTTGTATACTAATGTTGTCTCTAATCTGTCTATCATTAAAAACATTGGATTGGATAGTTAAGATTAGGATATGCCATACACTTGTATTCTTGGAGTCAAGAATTCTATTGAACATCTTGGTGTCACTATTCAAAAGATTGATTAGCTTTTTGGATATTCAATGGGATTTAAAATTAAAGTAGTGATGGATTTTTTCATGGTTGGTGTAACTTCATGTGTCTCAGAAAAGGAATTAAAAACCTTAGTCAAGAACTGGAACAAACTGTTGACAAAGAACTTGTAGACATAGTTAAGAATGTTTTCTGGCCCTGGTGCTTTATTGTTTGGGAATGGGTTAATTGTCTGTTTAACCACCTCTACTGAAACTGGTTGTTTTCCTTGAAGTCTAGGTCTATTTCATGGACCAGTATTCCTTCCAGATAGTTCTACTGTTGTGAGGGATCGCAAAACTATTTACTATAAGAGACCTGATGCCTTGATCTGTTGTTTTGGGTGTTCCTTCTCTGTCCTTTACTGTATCAATATAGTTTATAGACCTGTGCCGTCAGATGTTATACTGCAGCATTCTGTTTGCTTTATCTCTCCTTTCATAGTATGTTTTTCTGGAACCAAGCAATATTTGTGCTGTGTTTTTGGTCAACAGGACCTCCAACTTTCCTTTAGCTCTGTGTAGTTCTCTTTAAACCCTCCTTCTGTTTTTAGACTTGTTTTGTAACTCTAAGCAGGCTAATTATTGTTCAAAGTACAGTTGTTTTGTCCTGGCTAGATTTTAAAATGTTGTTTCAAGGCATATAAGTTCCCCTCTCATCACTGCCTTAGAGGCATCCCAAATTGTTGACCAGGTTGTTAAGTTGATTTCATATTGTTTAAAATAATTCTTAACCACCTCCCATATGATTTATCTAGGGGAAGGGTCACAGAACAACGGAATATTCACTTTCTGCTGTTGAGTAGAGGCTGGGACGGGGAGATAGTACTCAGCATCATTAACTTGAGAGCATGGTCAGATAGAACCTGGGTTATAATAGTAGTAGAGCTCGCAAGATATTGTAGTGATGATGAAATCAATTCATGATTGGGATCCGTGCACATTGAAATGAAAGTGTAGTCACTTTTTCTGGAATGTTGCACTTGTCAGATGTCTACAAGTCTCAGATCTCTGATCCCATAAAACATTAAGGGCAGTATTCTAGTCTGGTGCATGAAGGCCAGCACAGTCCAGGGTCAGATCGAAGTTTCATGGAAATATCCCACAACTATCAACATTTCTGATGCAAAATGGAAAATCTACAAGAAGAACCAGGAATAAAACCCCTATTTATGATCATTGGGACCATAAATGGAAACTATAGTGTATTCCTTATCAATGATATCTCCCTCAGATTACCATCATTCTCCTCCCTTTGTTTCTTTATAGATTAGACCTGGAAAAACATACCATCCCTCACTAAAAAGGTCTTAGTCAGAGCTTTTGAATTGATATGAGTAGTAACAAGACCTACACCTCCTGGGATTCACAATCAGCGGTTGTGTTTACTGAAGCAACCCCATATCAGTAACTTTTTTACACAACTAGCTAAGGAGGGCTTTTCGGTTTATTGGAGATACCCTGCACATTAAGGGTAAGTATATTCAGGGTTTGATCTTCATCATGATTCATAGGTTGTCGTACTGTACACTCCCCTGTGCTCCATTCAGTACGGTGACTGACACCTAATAACATTCACATGTAAGTTCATTTAGCATATCTCATTTTTGCTCTCCTAAATGTCATGTCTTTCTTCACCCAAATGTGGAGAAAACCATTGCAATTTCCATTTGTATACTGCCTCTGTCTCTTCCCTCTCTTAAGGTATATTTAAACAAAAAAACTACATTTTTCACATGAAATAACACAGATGCATTTTGGTTCCCAACCTTTAAACAGGTAAAATATATGACTATTTAGAGAAAGGTTAGGATCTACAAGTGTTATGTATACACTAAAAATCTCACCCCTATGATTAGGGCAAGCCCCTTGGCTATGGGCAATGAGGTACTCTCCTTAAAATCCCTTGACTTTAAATTGAATTGAGTGTCAGCCAGGAGAAGTGAAATTGATGCTAGAGAAATAGAATCCTAGAAAGGAGTCCCTTCTCTTAATTCAAGGCCCACTGGTCCTATATCAACAGACCAATGAAATCTTTGACCTATGCAAAGAGTTTTCACAGAATTATGTCAACATCTTTCATCATTGTAAGCGGGTATGGAGGGAGGTTATCTATCCTGAAGATCAAACCTTCCCTGCCCATATGTTTTAGGTACTGTAGTTTGCGAATCCGATTTATTCAGTGAAGAGTTTTCTCTGCATCTTTTAGATGCTTCACAACTCCTCGCTCTCACAGTCTGTTGCCATCCCCAAACTGGTTGCTGTTTGTCCACGGTTTTATTGGTATTATCTTGCTCATCCTCCAAATTAAGAAATGTGATTGCTTCATGTTTGGTAGATATTGAGACAGGTTTGTCAATAAGCCTAAAGAGAAACCAAAACAATTATTCTCATTGTTATGGGTCTGGGTCCTCAAATGGTCAATTACCATTTCAAGGATTTTCTTTTTACCAACATCAAGGCTGAGCCATCTTAAAAAAGTGAAATCATAGATCCTTTGAACACTATTTTATCTATTTGTCTACCGGACTTCATGATGTCTTCCTTTTGCCTAAACGAGTGAATTTGAGTCAGGACATCTGGTGTTAGGTTATTCTTTGTTTGGTAAGCACTGTAGAAATATTGATGTTGGTGCCGGTGCCGGTCTGAAACTGAATATGGAATACTTCTGATCGTCACTGTATTACACCATGACCTATTTTCTCCCTCTTCAATTTTAAATGAAGGATTGATATTATGGGGGTGATTCTAACTTCGGCGGGCAGCGGAGGCCGCCCGCCAAAGTTCCCCCACCAAAATACCGCTCCGCGGTCGAAAGACCGCTGAGGGTATTTTGGGATTTGGCCTGGGCTGGCGGGTGGCCGCCAAAAGGCCGCCCGCCAGCCCAGGGCAAATCAACCTTCCCACGAGGAAGCTGGCTCAGAATTGAGCCGGTGTAGTGGGAAGGTGCGACGGGTGCAGTGGCACCCGTCGCGTATTTCAGTGTCTGCAAACCAGACACTGAAATACTTTGTGGGGCCCCCAGGGGCCCCGCGGCACCCCCTACCGCCATCCTCCCGCCAGGAACAGGATGGCAGTAGGGGGTGTCAGAATCCCCATGGCGGCGGAGCGCGCTCCGCCGCCATAGAGGATTCTGCAGGGCAGCGGGAAACCAGCGGGAGACCGCCGGTTTCCCACATCTGACCGCGGCCGAACCGCCGTGGTCAGAATGCCCTGCGGGGCACCGCCGGTCTGTCGGCGGTGCTCCCGCCGACCCTGGCCCCGGCGGTCTGAATGACCCCCTATGTCTCCAGCTCCTTGGCCCTTTTGCTCACCCCACTGGTGGTCTTTATTTGCTTCTGTCTCATTGCTATATTTTATTCTACACTTTTTCTATTGTGTAGTCTATGTCAGCGAATATTTTGGTAAAATATTGTCTGAGGGAATCCATTTCTCTCATAAATTTATCAAAGAAGAGAGGGATATCTCCCCTCCCAGGTATATTCGGTACTTGTTACTGGTGAGTCTCGCCCGGTCAGACAAGTCTACAATCTTGATATGAGATCTCTGGTTTTTCAAGAGGTCTTTAATAGATTGAGTCTTTGGGATCTTGACTCTCAACACTGCCATCTGAGGAGATTGTGAAGGCACTAACAAGTTTAGAAACGTACCTTGCTTATCAAGTCCCAGTATGAGTAAGTGGTTCACAAAATTGTTCTCCCAAAAAAATGCTTTGCACTCAAATGAAGTTCTAGTTCAAGGAAAATCTTTTAATGGTGGCCTGAGATGGCAACAATGCTTTCTTTCATTACTTATCTCCTGTCCGAGGAGGAATTACATGAAGCTTTTTTGACAAAACTGGATTAATAAGCAATTGCAGGAAGCTTTTCAGTAAGGCAAGATTTTTTATTTTATTTCTAGAGACTTGAACAAGTATTGCCTCCGACATCCATCCATGCGTTTCCCCTCTGAGGAGCAATCACTCACTGCTTGGTAGCAGGGGTAGCCGCTTGAAAGCTCTATTACCTTGTAATAGAGTCATGCTCTTCTTATTCCCTATCTATTTGAAAATAGTGTTCTCACTGGTCACCTATGTTTTTCTCTTTACAGGGTATGGGTTACTTCAGGGCTTAATCTGTTGCCTCCTTCTGCCATTGTTGTTCTAATATAAAGAAGCTTCCTTTCATGTCACCTAGCGGTTTCTACGGCTTGCTCTGAGTGATTTTACCAGGGATTGGGTGGCGCTCCATTCAAGTTCTTTGCCCAGGTTTTAATAACTCCCTCACTTTTCTTCCCTCACCATGAGCCATTCCTTCTGTGGCCTCTGCCAGAATGAGTCCACTGACCCAAGCCTTTGTGATCTCAGCTGCACCAATCAGGCTGTACTCCTACTTAGGCTGCAGCAATCATCATGTTCTCCACTTAGAGAGACCCGAGGGGAGCTGTATCGTGCAAGATACTGTCAACTTCCATACTCTTCCCATCAAAATTTAGGTCCTGGAACTCCACTTTGCGTCCTGCTGCTGTACACCAACTCTGGGATGCCCCTACTCATTTAGGTCACAAACACCCCGAGGGAAGACCACCCACTGCAAAGAACTTGGTGAGGACGTCTACATGGATGCTCACCATAACCACACCCATAGACCAATTTTTTATTAATATTTATTTTAAATTATTAACTGAAGTGTTAGCTCTGTGACTTGATTTTTGTACTGAACTCTATTTACATTAGAGCAATATATCTTTGTTACATGTCATGTAAGTTCTGACACCTGCAGAATCGTTTTAAATATGACTCCTGGCACTTCAAAGATAAAACAATTAATTGTAGCTATAGCATTCAATCCTGTTAGTTCAGAATTTTCAATGAAGTGTCTTCAATGGTATAGTTTTAGCAGGAAGATTTCAAAAATAACGTCATCACCCACGACTTCTGTTTTTGTTAATTTAGGTCAATCCTGTACAAGCAAAATGGTCCGTTATCGCCATTACTTTTGTTCTTTCACAAGAACATATACAATTGGTCCAATTAATATCTGGATACTTCGTCCAAAAAACAGGAAGCAAAATTTACAACTTACGCCATTGATATTTTGTTTCACGTTTCTAAACCAGATATTTCTGTACTAGCATTAAAGAGGGTTTCAGACGTTTCTGGTTACAAAGGAAGTGTCCGATTTAGGGTTTGGTAGACGGGCACCCAGTCACAAATGTGGCAGAGATCCTATTCACTTTCTTACAGGTAAAATGCATCCTAATGGGCTTGTGATAACGCAGATGGGATATCTGTCACAGTTTTCGTTTGTCAAACTGTAATCAGGCACCGGAGTTATAAAAAATACTAAAAATACTAAAATAGATACTATTTTAAGCAACCTTTCTAGGATTTTTGTCTGATTTGGAACAATACCAAAATATATTGTTTGGATACTTAGTATTCAAATTCTATTAAGAGTACACTGAAGTATGAATAAATTAATCTTTGATGATTAACCTTTTCTTACATTGCTGCCAAGTAAACATAAAAGACAATTTTCTGTAAAAGAGACTGTCTCCTTCATGTTTTCTATGTAATAAAAAGATTGTATGCTTTCTTTGGTGAAACTTAAAAAAATAATCAAATGTGAGGTGAGAGTCCTAATTTCCTGAAGTATAATTTTGCTAAAGACCTAATACGAATATGACATTTAACCTCTGATTCCTCTGATTGAAGAAAGACAGTCTGGTATCATATTGAGTAAGCTAATTTCCCCTCGTTCATATAGAGAAATCTTTTTTGTGACACAATCAGCCAAGTTTGTGTTACTTCTTATGGTTAAATTATCCTACTGTTTAAAGAAACTCCCCTTTACAGTATAGATTCACTTTCACTACTAGTTCAGTTCCTCTTTATTACTTTATGATGCCCTAATCAACTTTCAATTAGTGGTATGTTACTGTTCTGGAAAAAAATGATGTCTAAAAGCTTTCTTTAGTTTCGCAGACTAAGAAGGATAAGGATTACTCTGATTTAATTTGCACTCATGACCTTCCCTTTTGTGAAGGCTGTGGAGAAGGTGGACGTCAGGCTGCACAAGCTCTACCTGGACAGCGAAGAGCTCTTTGATATCATGCTCATGACGAACAACCACGACCAGGTCGGGATGAGACTCAAAAACTCCATCAATCGCTAGGGTAAGTAAAATAAACCACCTTTTCGGGCTACTCTCAGCTGCCATAGTGATTTGATGTATTACACTTTGCCCCTGTTGGTGAGGCTGTGTTTCGTTTTTCTTTGGATAAACTTTCCTTCAGCGAGAATGTTTATTTGCCTGTTTCAGCGCACGAGCCACAGCCCATATTTCTTTAGCTTCCAACAAACTTTTGAAGCCAAGTTCACTCCAGAGCATGTGGGCTTAACTTGTCAGGAGTGAACCCCACATTCTAATCAAGGCTTCTGAGAGTGCCATTCCCCCTCCCCCAGCCTCCCACAAGCCCCATACAACAGCAGGATTGTGTACAGTGTGCCAGTCATGTGAGGAGTAATCAAACACCACATTTGCTACTCTAACCTCCATAGGGTTATGGGACTGACTGCACAAACATACACAGAAGGTAGGGAAGCTGTCTGAGGTCATCTGAAGGAGAGTCCAGTGGATTCCAGGGTGACGTGCAGAACTTGGGGGAGCTCGTCGGCTGTCTTATATCTGCACAAAGAAGGTGTCCCTCACAAAATGGCCATGTTGAATACACTCTTCTTCCATCGTCGTTTCACTTGCAGCCCGAATAAGTGCCTTGTGAAATACCAGGTGTAGAGATGGCTATTTGTACAATATGTGTAGAAGGTATCCAATGTTTCAAAAGGGATAACTTTCAATCAAATATAACTTATCAGCTGCCTCGGCTGACAATACAATAGCAACACATTGACACTCATTATAGCCAAGTAAAAAAAGAAAATAACAATGCTCCTCCTACCCATGAACATTTATGAACTCAGGCCTTTCTTTCATGGCTGAACGTTCTCGGAGAGAGGCAATGCCACATGAAAGCCAGTAGTTCCACTTGTTTCTCTAACTGCCTCATTTGCAACAGTAAACAGGGTAAATGCAAGTACTTCACTACAATTGCCTCTGCCTCCTTCCTTCCCAAAGCCCCCGCCGTTTGTCAGGAAGGAAAGATAAAGGTAATGACCACAGAATGGTCTTTCCTTGGTGCTGTAGTCTGACTTTAGGCCCCTTGGATATTTAATGGCATTTTCTTTAGTGTGGTTCAGTCCGCAACTGTCTTTCAACGTGCACACACACACACTCACTCTTTATCTCTCTCCACCCCACCTTTGTAGTTCAATTTGTCATTCATATCATACAGCCAGAGGACATTTGTTCTTTACTCAAGCTCTGTCACATGCTCAGCCTAGCTTGTAAAACATGCAACTTATTGCAGCCTTCCTTTTCATAACTCAGGTAACCACAATTCCTGCTATTTAAATATGGGATTTGATTTCTTGTATCTTAATTCACTAAAGTTTGTGGAGAGAACCCCAAGACATCCAACTCCATTTTGTAGCCCCAGATTCTCTGTGCCCTAAACTGCTCTGTGAGCAAAAAGACAAAGAAGGTGTAAAGAAGACGGACTGTGTATTATTGAAACTTTAAAACTGCTTTTCCTCTACTTGTGACTGTTTAAATTGAATACTTGGTTTCAGTGCAATTTGTGTTTTTTCTCTGTTGTTTTTTCTACCCTTGACTGTTTAATTTCCTCTCCTAGTTTCCCCTAGACTGCACTAAGGCCTGTAAAGGGCAATCCAACCCCCACATCACCCTGTGTTTTCAAAAGATAAAAAGACAAACTAAACCTCAGAGGCTAAGGAGAGCCTGCTCAGTTTGCTTCATGGTTTAAATTGTGTTTGGGAGGTGTATGTAGCACACGATTTTAGCTTTAAAAAATATTTTGTTTAAGTACACAAAAAGTGGGATTTTTAGTGGCTTTAGATTTGGGCCTTACCTGCAGGATTGAACAGGATCTGCAAAGTGTGAGTTGAGTCTGTCTGTATCCACAGAGATTCTCTCTTCTGGAGCAGCTGCCTGCCCACTAGCCTGTGCTTAAGGGCACATGCCCTTTATATAAGTTTCTTACTGGTTGTTGCATTTGTGCTCTGATTGGTTCCTAGGGCTAAGGTTTCTATTAGACTTCGGGCCTAGAGTTATTGTTCAGATTGGCTGATAGGCCTGGCGTTCTGATTGTTTCCCACGTTTAAGTTTCTATTGGACATGGGGTTTAGCTTTTGAGTGGTTGCCAGGACTGTCAATGGTTAAAAGGGCCAGGTCTCCCATTGGTCCCATGGCTTAGGGCTAGAGGTTCTGATTGGTTAGGGCTATGGCTAGGGTTTCCATTGGCCAAAGGTCACCTGACCTAGGGCTATTTAAACTTAGGTTACAAGGTATCTCAGTCTGAGAATTGGGGCTAAGGGTGGAGAGGACAAGGACAGTTGTGTGTTTCGGCCTGTTCGGGCCCAGAGCCAGAATGTTTGTCCTTTTTCCCAATCATCAGCCCCCACCTTAACCCATCGACATCCACAAACATATTAATACACTCTCACTCTCAGCAAATATACTCTACTCATTTATGACAAACAAACCCAATACATATTTCAGTGTTTCAACAAACACTACAGAATCCCACAGACCCCACCTGTACACCCTTCTACCCCATCTACCACACAATGGCACCTTCACTCACACAAAACACCACTCTATCCTATACCAATAACAAATCTAACCTCACCAACACAACACAAAACCACATTATACATAACTTTAATCCATTGAGGCACACACTCCCTGTTCACACAAAACATCAGCTCCACCCTCTACTTGCTCCTAAAAAAAAACCTTCTGTCACCACCAAACCTATTCTTAGCCTTCCATTATATCATCTACCAACACTTGCATCCTCTTTTTACCAAAAAAACACAATCAAGCAATCCTCACACTCCAATCCACCACACATATTAACTCTTCCTGCTGTTAAAGCTAACACAAAAACTCATAAGTCTTGCCCATCCCCTCTCACACCAAATACACTCTTTTCCAAAACACATCGCCCCCGTTTACCATTCAATTTCCACTCACCAACAGTATTTTACATACATATCTTTCTCTGAAAACAACTACATCATAATACAACCTGTCACAAATTAGAAACATACACCCACCTATACCCTCACGACTACATAAATAATATACATCCTAAACCATTTGCACTCCTAAATTTTCTATCTTCACAAACACCTACAACAAATACACCAACACAACAACTCTTATTCAGCCACCTCTCAGCCATTGCACAATTTAGAGCATTAAAACATGTCCCACATGCCCCACCACCACCTCTAACCCAAATACCTTCCATCCTAAACATATGTATACAAAATAAACAACATGCCACTCTTTATAAATTCACATCTCCATGTCTATTAAACAACAAGGTTACCCTATAAAAATGACACAGCTTACAACTCACTCTCAACCAGCATCTCTGCCACCCACACACAGACACATGAAACTGCCTTCTAAGCCTGCTCGACAAGGAATACAAAATAGAAAAAGAACACTATTGCTATCCTCATATAGTTAATACCAGCACTAATGACACGCCTACTACAAGTTGAAAAATGCTGTTCACCCTTCTACAAAACAAAGTCACACCACCACCAAAACATAATCTCTCAACTTGCCTACTAATAAATGCTCGATTAGTTTCTATAAACAAGCACCACATCTATGACCTACTTACTGAAACACAAACTGACTTGCTCTTCATAATTGAAACATGGTTAGGAGATGACATAGCCCCAGTATCGCATGAAGCCATTCCTCAAGTAGGGGCATGATTGCCTCAATGTGTCTGTGAGTGTATGCATGAGTGCCTCAGTGCATCTGTGAGTGGGTGATTCCGTTTCTATGTGGGTCTGTTAGTAGATGCATGTTGTTCTAAGTGGATTTGTAAGTGGATGTATGAATCTCTGAGTGGATCGTTGAGTGGGTGTATGAGTCTCTGAATGGGTTTGTAAGTGGGTGCGTGAGTACCTGAGTAGGTGTTTCAGTGAGTGCATGAATGTCTGAGTGGGTCTGTGAGTGGATGCATGAGTGTCTGAGTGGGTACATGAGTGCCTTAGCGGGTTTGTGAATAGAAGCAAGAGTGCCTCTTTGAGTCTATGAGTTAGTGCATGAGTGTCTGAGTGGATCTTTGAGCGGGTGCACTAGTCTATAAGTGGGTCTTTAGGTAGGTGCATGAGTACCTCAGTGGGTCCGTGAGTGGGTGCATGAGTTCCTGATTGGGTCTGTGAGTGGGTGCATGAGTCTCTAAGTAGGTCTGTGAGTGGTTGCATTAGAGTCTGAGTGGATTAGTGAGTGGGTGCAGGAGTGCCTAAGTGGGTGAAGGAAAGTCTCTGTGAGGGTGTGAATTTTCTCTTTTTTGTGTTTTTATGCAATATTTTCGATTCATTGCAACACTACACAGCAGGGCCACACTGAGTGCCACAACAAAGTAGTGAATATCGTATGTGTTCTTCAACATTTTCTGCCCATAGTGAGTCACAGAAACACCCCAATTTTCACCCATGGGGGAAAGAACATACAGCCTGAACCCATATGCCAGTTTTTCTCATTTGTTTTTTAGCACAGGGGACTGTTCCCTAATATAAAATGACAGTTGCAACTTTCTGCTCAGGTAGCTGACAGGCAATCACTGCACTTCTGTCGTATACGCATTCAGGAATTTTTGCAAATTTGTTGTGAAGTATTAGGGCTTCTAGATAAATACATTTGGATTTCCTTTAATATCCCCCAAACTACTGAACAAATTTACACCAAATACCAAAAAGTATGCTTTCTCAACCAAAAGATACATTTCTGCCAACTTTGGAGTCATTTCATCCAGTTGTTTGGACTCTATGCATGTTCAAAATCAAATTTTGTATCTTTTTCTCAACCCCCACTTGACGGATCAGCCCAAAACTTTCCAAGCACAACCAGACCCACCTTATCATTTTTTGGGAAACGTTTGTGAAGATTCATCAAACTGTGTCAAAGATATAGCCAAGATAGCAAACACTTTTTCTATGGAAACTAGGTCCTAACTACTATAACTACCTATTGGTGCCCTCTCCGTGCACAGTTTTGTGATCAATAATTTTATTGCAGATGTTACAGTGACATTATCAATGATGTTTCAAAGATGTCAAGAGTGCTTTGTTTTATGCTTAAAATGTGAGCCTAACTGTAACATCCCTGCAATCTTTGTTTTTTTAATTGAATTTTTATGTTTTTTAAATTCTATTTTCTAACTACAACACCTGGTAACCTTTGTTTTTTTCAGTGTATATTTATTTTTAACATGATGTCATTTTCATTACTTTACGCTTATCCAACCACCAGCGCGCATGGTCTTCAGCTGTGTGCAGCAGCAGTTGGTCGCAGGGCTTGGCGTGTAACCACCCAACTCCACGCTGTGCATGGCCTTCAGAACAACCCCTGTAATCAGCCACATAACCCCCCTCCCCAGGCGGATCTAAGACCCGGGGACTCCATCCCCCAGGGCGCAGCCTAAATATTTTTTGGGGGTGGGGAGCTGTGTTCGCTCCACACCACGCCGATCTCAGTCCCAGGGCCCCAGACCCCCAGGGCTGGGCATAAATAATATATATATATTTTTTTGTTTTTGGGAAGAGGGCACCACTAAACCCCTGCCCCAGCCGATCTTGGCACAGGGGACCTCAGTCCCAGGGCCCCAATCCCCCAGCACCTGGCCTAAATACTTTTTTTTTTTGGAAAGGGGGCACTGCTAACCCCCTGCCCCAGCCGATCTTGGCATGTGGGACCTCATTCCCGGGGCTAGGCCTAAATAATTATTTTTATTTGGGGGAGGAGCCACCACAGCCACCGTCCCCTAGCTTATTTTGGCACTGGGCACCCCATTCCCTGGGGCCCAGCTATCAATCCTGGGTGTCCTCCAGAGCACCCAATTTGCATTGGGGACCATGGGGGAGACTCAAGGCCCCCGCAGTTCCAGCTGGCTCCCCACCCCCTGTCGGAGCCTGCATTGCTTTTGCACACAGGGAGCTGGAAAACATGCCGCTCCCTGCCTGCAAACTCAATTGTTTCCTTTGCTTCCCTGCCCATTGGGTAGGGAAACAGAGGAAACCTTCATTCTGAGCACGCAAAAGCTGTTTGACCGATCTTGCTTACTCACAGCAAACAGGTATGTCCCAGGGGTGGGTCCCCTGGGACATAACAGGAGCCAGCCCAGGGCAGTGGCGGTTCCCAGGGCCATTATTGGCTCACTGAGTGTGGCCACATGACCCCCCTCCAACATGAAAATAGCACCGGGAAGGTGGCGGTCTCGGGGGCAGAGGGATTGCCACAGACCCCCTTCCTTATTAAAGCCCTGGAGAGGATGTCACTGGGGCTGCCGGAGGGTCATGTGGCCCCCTGTGTCACATTAAGTTCAAGCCCCGGGGAGGTGGTGGTCTCTGGGGTGCACGGCATGAGTTATAGTTACTTGAAATAACTCTAACTAGAACAGGTTTATTTCTATGGTTTTCTACATTTAAAATGTGAGCCTAACTATAACGTCCCTGTAACCTTTGTTTTTTCTGTATATTTCTATGGCCATTTTTAATGTAAAGTCATTTTTATTACTGCATGTTAATCCAACCACCACCACACAAGGACTGTGGCCAGACCCTATGGCCAACTCCCCTGACCACCCAACCGTTGAGCCACACACGGCCAAATGCTGGAGTGTGCCGCAGCATGTCTTTCTTGGTGTGAGAATAGGCCACAGGCAACAGCTTAGCCCCAGTGTCATCAGTGGGCCATCAGTAGTTCCTAGAGGGGGCCGCGTGCCCCCCTCCCATGAATATACCCCATGGGAGGTGGTGGTTCCCAGTGCTGCAGTGCCCTCTTCTTACGTTTTAGTGTTTGCTCTGGAAAGATGGTGGTCCTTTTTGCTGCAGGGGGCCCACAAGGCCTCTCTCCACACAATTTAATAGCCCCGGGGAGGTGGTAGCCCCCGGGGCTGCGAGGCGGCCACAAGGCCCCCCCATAGAAGTAGATTAAAGACCAAGGGAGGTGGCGGTCACCAGGGCTGCGGAGAGGCCATGCGGCCCCACAGAATAGAATTAGATTTAAGCCCCGGGGAAGTGGCTATCCCCAGGACTGCAGGGGGTAGGCAGCCTACCACATTACTTTTCTTTTAGTCCTAGGGAGGTGGCATTTCCCAGCGCTGGGGGAGGCCTGGGCACCTCTCATTACAATTCATTAAAGCCCCAGATAGGTGGTGGCCCAAGGGTTCCTCCCCTTGCATTATACTAGCAATGCCCCAGGACTTGGCCACCTGGGGGCTTCAGAATTACGAATTACAGGAGCCGTGCTTCAAGTTTTTTTTTACATTTTCACCAGATCCAGAACAGACAAGCGACAAAAATTAAAAAAAATAATACATTTTAGCCCTAGTTGGTGTCCATACCCTGGTCACCTTTTTTTTATCGTTTTTTTTTTTTGTGGGACTCGACTGGAAGCTGAGTTCCAGCATGGCTGCCAACACTTCCTTGTTCAAGTGTTGGTAGCCAATCAGATTACAGCACGAGATACCTATATGTGCAAATTTGAAATTCCTTCAACTTTTCAAAAAATACTGAACAATTATACACCAAATACCAAAAAGGACTCTTTCTGGACCAAGAGTTACCTTTCTGCCAAATTTGATGTACTTCTGTCCAGAGGTTTAGATGCTATTGCCGTTCAAAATCCCTGTGGAAAAATTAATGGGAAAAACGTTTTGGCACCCACCCACCTTTTTTCTCGGCCCTTGCTTGATGGATCACCATGAACCTTTCCAGACAGCAACTGAAGTGAGTGTCATAATTTCTTGGAAAATGTTGTGAAGATTTATCAAACAGCACCAGTTATTAGCAAAATAAAAAACACTCTTTCTATAAACTAGGTCCTAGCTATAAATAGGTAAAATATATGTATTTATCACTCAATCTGCTAGTGTCAGAGATGGAACCTTCGCCGTGTGATATACTGTATTCAAAAAGTAGAACACCGCACTCCAGGGAGCGCCTTTTCTCATTATTTTATTTTAAGCCAGGACACCCAAATCACACTTCCAACATGTTTCAACCACCCGTTCTTGCTCACAGTATGTGAGTCCTTTCTTCCTTTAACTTTTTACACTGCTCCCCATGCCTGACTATTATGATGCATTGTGGGATTAGTCGTAATTATGTAAAACACTAGTTGAGAACAATACAATCCCAATTAATATGGAGGTTAATTGTATAAATGTCGAAAATGTTACTGAGAAGTCTATCTCAGTTTCCTTTGTTTTGCTACATGGCATTCATCCACAATTTATATTCAACTATTGTGCCTTATATGCATTGTTGCTAAGGATCAATGATCTATCTTATGTTTCTAACTGATCTATCTTATGTTCCTATCTATATAGTTACATGTACTTCGTATCATTTCTGTTGGTGATGTGGCATTGATTAGACAGCTTTAGTAATCTATAATGTTGCCTCAGGGGGTCCTATCATTATATATCATTCAGCTAATACTCTTTACTCTATTGGGTGTATCTCATCATACTCCAATATCATTGCTTTGTGCTCATCCCAACTGAGAGTAATATTCTCCAATATCATCGCTCAGTGTGTGTCTTAACTGGCATTAGTATTCTTCTTACTGATAGTTTATACTATTATAAATCCTATGGAGAGTATTGTTTATGTATATGTGGAATAAAATCATCCATGATAACCACCATCAATTATCTCCTTTCCTTCCATTCACATGGATTCTAATCTCTATGCTAACCTTCTCATCAATGGGTGCCTTTGATCACAACCACGTGGTTAGACATCTCTTATCTCAATGATTACATGATCTTTTATAGAGTCTTGTACTATCAAAGCAGTACACTTTTTTGAATTACATTCTTTCATTATTTACAGAGGTACATGCACTTCCTCATCATTATTGAGTCCATACGGAGTCTTAGTGCACAACTTTATGAAGAGGCAGGACTCCAACCTTCAAAGTTTTAGTTCCCTTTCCCACCTCTTTCATGTTTGGGAATGTATGCTGTCCCATAAAAACTCATGTTCTTCCAATCACTCAGTGAATGTAGTAGATAATGTTTGGCAATAGCATAGCTGATATCTTTATGTTGCACTGCACGTATGTGTTCCAATAATAGTTTTTTAAACTGCAGAGAGTTCTCCCTCCATAACGTAATCCACATTGACATTCAATTCTACATAGACCTCATAGTTTGTTTCACTTATTCTTTGTTTAATACCCATCTGATGGCCTTTGTAATCTCATACTATCTTAGTGTGTTTGCCTTTTTGACAGGTTTTACATTTCTTGCATTTCACAAACCCAATTTGTTCCTTGTCCGACCATAGCTGTTGCTTTGATTTTATGAAATGGAATCTCACCAGTCTCTCAACGAGGGAACTTTATTATGCATAATTCTAGGATTCCGACCTACTTTAAGTCCAATATCTGGAGCCTTACTTAGCATTCTCCAGAATGTTTTCAGGATCTTGTAGATTTTCTCATTCTTTTTGCTACAGCTTAAACTCTTCTTTGTTCTTCCTTTATTTATTTGCCCTTGTTTATAACTCCTTGTGTGAGGATTTGATTCCAATCCACCATTCTCGCTCTTTTCATGCCTTGGTTAATATGTCTCTGTGAGAAACCTCTGCATCTGAACCTCATCTCTGTTGTTTTAAAGTGTGCTAGCATGTCCGTATCCAATGAACAGTTATTCCTTAGTCTAGAAAGTTCTCCATAGAGTATACTTTTTATCAGTTGTTTTTGATGGAAGCTGGTTTCACGGAGAATGCTGTTTGTAGCTGTGGGTTCGATGTAAAGCGATGTTTCCAGAATCTCATGCATGTCCTTACATCCAGAAAGACTATTATTGCAGGACTGGTGTTACAAGTAAACTTTAATCCATACTCAGTGTTTTTAAGGATTGTGCCTTCATGCCAGTCCATATATTGAAGAGATCATCAATAAATCTTAGCCATAGTGCAATTTTTGCAACAAAGTGATCATTTTCTTCTTTCCAAGCTACCTCCCTCTCCCTCCAGCCCATTGTAAGGTTGGCATAGCTGGGAGAGAAGGAGATTCCTGTCACTGTTGTAGTGTGTTTAGTTTCACGTATCCTTTGCGCATTAGCTTCAGGCTTTAGGCCTTTGTGCACTTTGCCCTGGATGTATTTTATTCATTTGCTTGCAGCTTAGAGCCTCTGTGCACTTTGTTCTAAATGCTTTTTATTAGGCTTCGTACTGTTATTTTTCAAATAGCCAGTTCTACTGTCTTGTTTTATATTCATATCACACTGTTTAGCCTACTTCGGCACTGGAGTTCTCCATAACACATTCTTGTTCACTCTGTGCTTCAGTCAAGGATACAGTCTGGTACATTGCCGAGAGACGTGGTAGGAGTTTAGTCTTTGGCATTCCTGCGTAGGGACATTTTGTGATCACGCTGACATGTTAGTTATAAAAACACTTCCTTGTCCCAATACACGCAAGAGGGAGATTCCGACCAGGGAACCACAACTAGACGCTGACTGCCTCGTTGCAGATGCTGAACCAAGATCACAGGCCTTTGCTCAGGTATGAGGGCTGATGTCTTCCCAGTGATTCAGAAAGGCAAGTTAGAAGCTTAACATGCTGTGCTCGAAATAGAACAAGCAGAGGGAGAGTAGAAACTATTAGACACAATGATAGCTTTGTTTTTATGTTTTACTCTCCTGGTAACTATTTCAATCCTACTGTGTTGTATGGTTCTGGTTATTGCGGCTCACGCCTTATTATCTAAAATGCAGTCGTTTTATTAAAACATTATATAAAACTTATATTGCCTTTTTCATTTGTATATGAGATCATATTGTAAATGAGAGAGTTGGTTTGGATCTGAGTGACCACAACTTCCCTCAGGAGTTCCAAAGATGTCATGCGCTCGGCTGCCCAATCATCTCTTCCCCGTGGGAGAAATGAGGCACTGCTAGTTAGCCGGAGCAAAAACCGGATTTAGGGTGACAGAGTTCTTTACACGTGGGTCAGACTCAGTCCCCCACACCGTTATCGATCCTGCTGCCTAGAAATCCAGTAGTCTCATTTAGGATAATGAGAGCCCACGCGACACTGTAAGATGCTTCTAGGCATACATCTGGCAGTTAAATGTAAATATGTTGTACTTCAAGCACATCTCAACCATTTCTATTAACATTTTTCAAATGTTGTAATTCCTTGATGTTTCTCTGTTCCAAGAAATATTCCACACCCTTTATTCCTATATAATGATGAATGGATGTGTAGAGGAACACCACATCAATTGTGACTATAAAATAACCTTCTTGCCATTGTTTTTCTGCCAGCATTCTCAGGAAATCTCCTATATTTTTGATGTATGAGCTGAGTGTTGTTACCAGAGGTGCTAAATATTGGTCAACATATTTTGAAACGTTTTCATAGAGGGATCCACAGCTGGAAATGATAGGTCTCCTGGGGCCTTATATAGAGTTTTCTGAATCTTGGGTGCAAAGTCTACGCCTGGAAAGATTGGAGCGTCTACCATGAGATATTGTACCTCTTCACCATACATACAGGAGACAGTCCATGTGCTATTCATTTAATTTTCTATTTAATTCCAACGTTAGACTATTGATCGTATTGGTCTCCAGTTTGACATAATTCTTCTTGTCATTCAATTGACTATATGCTTCTTCCAAATAATCTTGTTTATTGAAGATTACTATGTTGTCTCCTTTTTAAGCAGGTTTTATTTCCAACAAATCATTTTTCATTAAATATTTCAATGCCATTTACTCTTCCGTCATGAGGTTTTCTTTTCGTGTACCTTGTCTGTTATTTAGCATGTTGTCCAATTCTGCTGTCACTAGCTCATAAAAAGAATCTGTTTTGCTTTCTGGTGCAAGGACAGGGCAGAACTTCAACTTGGGCTTCAGATTGCTGTGCTTGTGGCAGTCAATTTGTATTTCCAACCTCTCTAATACTTGGGTTTTAGTCAGGACACCATCTTCAAAATTATTCCTAAGATCAAACACAGTTTTTTTCAGATTTTTGTGGAATTAATAAATCAGTCTCAGTTATATTCTTTTATGGTGCTTCATTCTGTTTTGGTACCATTTTTGAAGAATATTTGGCTACTTTCACATTGTGTGTATATTTATAAATGTCAATTGTAGTCTGCCTAAAATCAAAGTGTTTTTCAGAACAAGCGGTAAGTCCTTTTTTTAGGTAACTCATTTCTTCTCTTTGCAGTTGACAGTTGAATAAATTGACTAATAAAATGTTCTTGTTCCTTTTCCTTCACCTGGAACATTACTTCTGTTTCTGACTGCTTAGTTGATATTTTCTTCTTACTCCCGCCTCTTATTTTTCACCATCTCTTGGCCTTTCTCTTGGATGCACCCTTCCTCATATCTCCATCCCCTTCTTCTTCCATTGGTGTTTTCTGATCCATTTACATGAATTGCATTTCTCCTAAAAAGAGTAATTTTTTACTGGTTCATCCGATGTTCCTTCTTCCTCGCTAAACTCTTTATCACATTCACTGATCGTTCCATTTGGTGATGCATTTAGTTTGACGTGATCTGAGTAGAACTGCTTTTTTAGATTTACAAATCTTTATGTGAATGTGAGTATTCTCCCACTGGCATAATCCTGTTCGTCCCTAAGACATTTTCTCTGTTTGCGCCTTTGTAACTCCATTTCTTGCTTGTTCTAAGTCTATTACTTTCTTCTTAATGTTTCTGTTCTAGTATACACAACTCAACTGATTTTCTCTGTTTGCGCCTTTGTAACTCCATTTCTTGCTTGTTCTAAGTCTATTACTTTCTTCCTAATGTTTCTGTTCTAGTATACACAACTCAACTGATTTATCAATCTCTTCTATATCCAGTTTTACATATTTGATTATAATTCACACTATATTTTTTGAGCATGACATACTATTATGTTCTCATTCCTCCAACATCTCTGGTCTTGTACATGGATGACTCTGTAAGATTCTTAGGCCCCTTGGGACTCTCCCCACTTCAACATATTTTTCAAGTCTATTTTTATTTCTTATTTTAATACTCTCTACGATTGGATTGACACCTGCTTTTAAACCTAACTCATTCTCCCTCAATTTTCATTTTTGGTTGTCATGCTGGTTTGAATGTTTCTCTGTTTACTAAGTGGTTTCTCTGTGTTTTGTGCTCTTTTTGCTGCTCTAGCCTCCATATTTTTATGTGTACCTTTGCAATTGACTTCTGGTCGACTCACTGGTTGAAGTTATAGGCGCCTTGTATTGCGCTGCAATTTCCTCGAGCCACTCCCGGTCAACGTGCTGGAGAAGCTTCAGTTTCCCACGCTAGAGTACTACAACATAATTCAAATATAGTGGAAGACTTTATTGGCTCCTATAAACACTGGTGAAACGCTGTCCTGTTGTTACTCCGACTGCATCCACCTATTAGGGTTGCTGCTGAGCAATGGGCACAGGAACCACTCAAAATTCCAAACCAATACTGCGTCTCAGTAAATACAGAAAACACGCACTCTAGGGAATAATTTGTCATGAAGTTTATTCTACTGGATGGCGTGTTTCAACCAAACAGTCTTTGTCAAAGGCAAATACAACAATGGAAAAGTGCCCAATTCTCTTTACAAGCAAATCATCACCATGAACTTAATAAACAGACTTACATGCCTGAGCACTACATTTCCCTATGTTTCGATGTCTTGATCACATCAGTCTTAACTACGCAAGTCTCAAACCAAAATAACAAATGATGCGCTAATTAAAAATCAAAATTGCTGAGTAATTGCAACTGAAACGTTCTTTATGGACATTCTATAAAAAACAGTAACAACATATATTCAACAATATAAATACAAAAATTTCAAATTCACATTCTTGCATAATGTCATGTGTTTCAAGGAATGCCCAAAAATGTGTATGCACATATGACCATATTTGCCATCACACTGGTATCTGCAATACATGCCATAATTTTATCGTGCCCTAGCCAAGTGGCTGACGCAAGTCTGTCAACCAAAAATCTTGACATAGGACAAAAGGAAACTATAAAAACAGTGCAATCCCCGTGATGTTGTGCTATCTAATCAGAAAAAGGAAAAACAGAAAAATACTTTTCTTAACAATAAAACATCAACCCACTTTGAACTAGCGGGTTGCCAGGGGAGCACGGAGGCTCTCTCCACTCGGCCCGCCCTTTCCTCAGCAATAAGAAGGCGCCCCCGCGGGACGCGGGACTTTGAACTAGCGGGTTGCCAGGGGAGCACGGACGCTCTCTCCACTCGGCCCGCCCTTTCCTCGGCAATAAGAAGGCGCGCCCGCCGCGGGACGCAGGACTTTGAACTAGCGGGTTGCCAGGGGAGCACGGACGCTCTCTCCACTCGGCCCACCCTTTCCTCGGCAATAAGAAGGCGCGCCCCCCACGGGACGCACGCGGGTGTGCGCCCAGGCGCAGACCGGGCCAAGACGGGCCCGTCTGCGCCCGTCTTCGGCTGACTGAGGCTGGGCTGGGCCTACTCCATAACATCGTGGTCCCAAATTACTACGTAAGTGCAATTTAACATTTTGCTAGTCTCTGTGCATCAGCCACTTCACCGGCTATATGGGGAAGAGGAAAGCTGTTGATCCTCTGGATCCATTGTCTGATCGTAAAAAGCTGAAAAAGCGTTCTCTTAAGTTAGTCACTAAACCAAACCAAGTTCCCACAAACCCTTTGAAGAGATTGACCAGTTATTTGAGGAGGTGGAGGCGATTTTGAATTGTACAGTGGGCAGCAATGGAACCCAGATACCGAAAAACGCTCCTGCTCATCCTGGAAGGATCCAAGACTTCTTTAAAAAAAGGATGAAGGACCATGTTCCAAACCCAGTATTGTCTAATTGCAGAGTGGGTTCACCACCAATTCATAACAATACTTCCTTCCCTTCCAAAGGGCTAACGACCACGGTTACTGATCCTTTACTCAGACATGGGTCCCAGCAAGCAGAAGCCGAGGGAAGAACACCTTCTACAGTCATCCCATTGAGCCCCGTTATCAAAGTGATTCCAAATATAATCTGTAGGAACCGGTTCGATGCCCTAGTTGAGGAGGACGAACCCCCTACAGTTGATCGTATTAAAGAGAATCCTTCCTGTACCTTCGTTCCCAACTCTCCTCCTCCCTTGGTGCATCCCCCTACTGAGCATAGCGTTTTCCTCGTACTCCAGAGAGTTGAGGAAGTCAGGTCCTTGGTGAGGCAACTGGCAAAAGTTTTGCAGGAAAATCCAGTGTGTGGATGCAAATGTTACATAAGGGACGAAGGGGCAAAGGGTGGCTATACAGCATCTGACCCAATCTCACCTACCTGGTCTGTACAAGGGGGCCAAGTCTTCAATCACCATAGAAGAAAGGCACTCAGGGCTGGCCCAGTTGCGAATACAATATGCCCTGCAGCCAATTTCATACCAAAGCAGTTAGGTTCTATAAATGTACCCATTGGGGGGACTAACACAACAAACTATTCTGCCCCCAATGGCCACCCCCCGGATCTCTCAAACCACTTGTCAACCAAGTGGTGTAAAGAGCCGGATATTTTTTCACGCAAGGGGGTTTGCGTTCCCTCTTGTATTAGTGGCCCATCTGCTCCGTCATTCTCCTTTGGTCCCACTCGTGCTACTCCATCTCAGAGTGACCCTTGTGGCTCTGTGACACTGCCAAATGTTCAAGGCCCCAAGTTCGGGTCAACTACTCTCTTTCTGAAACAAGTCCCGAAATTATCACCGGGACTCATTGAGGACCACGAATCTAGGGTCAGTAAGGTCATTCACTGGTTACGATATCAACGGAACTGCCTATCGGTCATACGTCCAGATATTCTCAAAGCCACACGGTGGAGCCCCCCAGGGTTTAATCATGACGTAATCTCCATTGAGTTCCACAACAGAACCTTGGTCAAGAGCCTTATTGCTTTTAATGATCGTACTCGCTCTTTTATGGAACAAAGAAAGGGATGTATCACTCTAGAGTCAGCATTAGAGAATGGAGGCCGGGCTCCAGTCAAAAGCCATTCATGCTGCAACGTTGCAAGAGATCAACTAGGATGTGGCAATTTAATTGAGCTTAACCCTGAATGACTGGCCACAATACAGGAAGTACCTACAGGGGTCAATCCAGTGGAACCTTTTCTGACAGATTTCGAAGGGATTATCTCTAACGAGACAATTCTGGAGAAGACTAACTCCAAGACACCTAATGCTGCCTCTGATAGGAAAGGCCTATCAATAATGACATGGAACTTAGCCGGCCTTGGGAGGAAACTAGATGACACTGACTGGTGTTCATATATAAACTCCCAAGACATATGCCTCTTTCAAGAAACTTGGGCTGAGGAGAAGATTTTCATAGATGGGTTTCTCTCTTTTAATCTGGCTGCCCAACCTTCTACAAAGGCAACAGGCCGAGCAAAAGGGGGTCTTTTGAGGTTATTAAACAAAAATATGCAATGTGATTACAAGATTTTAACATTTGATTGCCCTGATTTGATGGGTCTGCAAATTATGTTCCCACAGAATTTTAATGTTACTTTTATCAATATTCATGCTCGATCTGTACCTCGAGGGGTAGAGTCCCAGATTTTAAATCAGTTATTTGATTTTCTAGATACCATACAATCAACTTCCCATTTAATAATAGCTGGGGAAGTTAACTGTACATTCGAACCTTCTGCATTATTAAATGACCTTACAGAGGAAGAAGATCTAATATGGGGGATTGCACAGCTGTCAAGTGACCACTTCTGCCCTAATTCTCGTGTAGCCTCCCAGTTGGCTTCCCTTTGCTTAAAGCACGGCCTTAGGGCCTGCAATGGACGTATGCCCTCCGATTTGGATATTGCTCCCACCTTCAAACGAGGCACAACCACTAGTGTAATAGACTATTTCTTAGTGGATGTAAGACTGTGGCCCCTGTTGACAGATATGAAGGTGGATGTACGAAGAGAAAGTGATCATTATCCACTGTTACTTGCCATATCAGGGGATGTCTTTGGTAGAACTTCAAACAACCAAGTTACTGCAGTTCCCACTCCCATTCTGAATAATCCATCCACGAAGGTTAGGTGGCTGAGGGTGCAGTCAAACCCTTATTTGCTACGTGAGATTTATTTAGTTTTTATCGACAATCTGGCCCCATACTACAATTGCGATTTTAATGATATCCCACTTTTATTAATACATGATAACATGGTCACCAGACTGCAAAGTATTTTTTATAGGAAGGTCGGAGTAAGTCAGCAAGGAGGCTCCTCAGCAAGTAATTCATGGTTTGATGAATCCTGCTATAGGGCTAAGACAGGATTAAAAAATGCCATTATGAACGGGAACCTTGGGGAAATACAGCTAGCCAGACGCACCTATAAGGAATCCATCTGTCGAGCTAAAAAATCCTGGGAAGAAACAATCTGGCATAAGCTGCTGGATGCCACACAATGTAATAATAATAAGTTGTTCTGGGAACTGTTGAGCAAGTGAGGGAAAGAGGGTAGAACTAGCCAAAAATCATATACAGCCAGAAAAATGAGTCGAACATTTTTCTCGCCTTTATGACTACACTGATATCCCCAAGACCCCCACAAGTAGGGAATTGGGGCAGGATTCTCCCTTCATCTCAGACGTGACCCTCAGTCACGTTCCTATATAAGGGGACCCACAGATTTTTGAGGGCCATATCAGTTTTTCCATTGAAGAAACTGCTGATGCCATCCGCTAGCTAAAATCTGGAAAAGCTCCAGGCCCAGACAAAATCCCGGGGGATCTTTATATATCGGAGCCGCCTATTTGGACCTGGTATATTAACGCACTTTCCAATAAAATTGCTGAAGGGGGGCAGATCCCCCCGACTTGGAAGGGTGCCGAAATTATTCCCATCTACAAAAAGGGGAATGCAAACCTCCCTATAAATTATAGGCCGATTAGTCTCATAGATAATCTTCAGAAGATTTTCGCCAAGCAACTTTTAGGCAGACTAACTAATTGGGCCACGGATCACCAGATCCTTTCCCCCCTCCAGGCAGGGCTTCGACCTAGGATTAGCACAGTAGATCAGGTCTTTAGGCTGGCCGTGCTGTACTGGAAATATACAGCTCTTGCAAATCAACCCTTATATATTGCCTTTATTAACCTGAGATCAGCCTTCGACCTGGTCCACAGGGAGAAATTATGCGAGGTGCTACATAGATCAGCGTCTCCAGCTAACATAATTCAACTCTTGAAGAGACTGCATGAAAACACTTACGCGCAAGTTAGATGGGGCAGCCTAGGCGAACTAACTGACAAAGGCCCTCATTCCAACCCTGGCGGTCATGGACCGCCAGGGTGGAGGGACACAGAAGCACCGCCAACAGGCTGGCGGTGTTCCAGGGCCATTCTGACCGTGGCGGTAAAGCCGCGGTCAGAAAAGGGGATCCGGCGGTTTCCCACCGGATTTCCCCTCACCCAGGGAACAGCGCTGCCATGGGGATTCCGACCCCCTTCCCGCCAGCCTGTTTCCTGCGGTTTTCACCGCCAGAAACAGGATGGCGGGAACGGGTGTCGTGGGGCCCCCTAACAGGGCCCCATAAAGATTTTCACTGTCTGCACCCGTCGCACCCCTGCAACTCCGCCGGCTCCATTCGGAGCCGGCTTCCTCGTTGCAGGGCCTTTCCCGCTGGGCCGGCGGGCGCTCCTTTGGCGGACGCCCGCCGGCCCAGCGGGAAAGCCAGAATGGCCTCCACGGTCTTTTGACCGCGGAGCGGCCAAGTGGCGGTTCCCGCCCGGCAGGCGGCACCCGCCGCCCGCCGGAATCGGAATGAGGCCCAAAATCACTATAAATAGAGGTGTCCGCCAGGGTTGTGTGCTGGCACCATTTCTATTTTCTATTTTTATCAGTGAGGTGGTACAGGTTTTAATGACATGCCAGAATGATGCTCCCACCTTGTGTGCTCAGAAAATCCTGATTCTTCTCTTTGCAGACGATTCCCTTCTCCCCTCCAAATCCCCCATGGGCTTACAAATTCTTATCAATAGATTTAGCTCCTTCTGCCATGATTACGGCCTAGAGTTCAACCATAAGAAAACCAAGTTAATGGCTCTCCGTCTTGGAGTACGGAAGAAATGTACTATTAGTTTAGAAGGCGTCCCCCTGGACAAGGTTAGCTCTATTGATTACTTGGGTGTGAGGATCACTGATAACAGGCACTGGACAGATCAGGTCAACAAAAGTGTTGGTCGTTTACAACACAACGCAGTATCTATCCTGTGCTTTTTTCGGGGTAAAACAGCAAAAACTGTCTCTCCAGCAATCAAGATCTATGTTGCCAGAGCTCAGGGAGCTGCCATCTATGGAGCGGAGGTTTGGGGCTTTTCCGATTGCAAAAGGTTAACTATAGGAGAAAACAGCTTTGTGAGGGCTCTATGTGCCTGTCCTCCCAGTACTCCGCTGATTCCATTGTTCCTTGATCTGGGCCTGGGACAGATCGCTGACCTAATTATCTTAACACCACTTTTATATTGGGTCAGGCTGTGGACCGTTCCAGAACTGGATGTCTACAAATCCTCACTTTTAGATCTGCTAAAGTGTCCCAACTCAACTTCCAGTATCCAGATGGTTTAGCAACCTGGGCCTTGGAGACTTTTGGGAAAACCCCCACAAACTTGAGAAAGCCCACTCCAGAGTGTTGAAGCGTGTATACTGGTCCTATGTATGGAATGACTACATTATCTGCAGATCCCAAGGCTGTTTAACAAATCTTTTTTTAGTTTTTAAGTGGTACCCGCAATTTGAATTATATCTGGACATTATACCCGATATTCTAGGTAAAAGTTTATATGCCAGATTCCGCTTCGGGTCGCTGCCATTGAAGTCTTTGACGTGTAGATGGGGCAAAAAACCAACAACTGATATATGTCCTGTCTGTGGCACAACAGTTGAAACAGTAGAACATTTTATGTTTTTCTGCCCTGCCTACTCTCCCCCCAGGTCAAAGTGGATTCGCAACTTGTGCCGGGAATTGGGAATAAGAGACTGCGCCTCTGCTTTGAGGATTTTAAAAAGTCATCACTCTATGGTTCTAATACATGCTGTAAGCAAGTATCTGCTAGCAGCATGGCGTATACGTAGCTTTGCTATTAGTAATGAGTTTCAAATATGAGTGGATATGTTCCTTTATCACGTATTGCTCGTACAAGTTTTGATCGAACTGTATTTTATTCTATTTTTTTTCGTTTTTATATTTATTGTATGTTTGCTTTGATGATCTACTGATCGAATAAAGCTTGTGTGTGTAACATCAACCCACAGACAATATGTATATAGTCAGTGAGGGCGACAAGAGTTACCCTGGGATATTTTTTGAGGGGGGGGAGTTTTGCAAAGATTCGTCAAACGGTGCCAAAGATATCGTCAAGTCCAAAAATGCTTTTTCTATGGAATCATTGACCTAACTATAACTACCCAGTGGCAACTACCACTAGGGAATATATAGATATATATAGATAGGTAGTTATAGTTAAGATCTACTTTATACAAAAAAAGCTTTTATTTTTTTTGCCTATATCTTTGGCACCGCTTGACGAATCTTCACACAATTTTCCACAAATATTCAACAGTCATGTGAGATGGTGTGTGGACAAATTTTGGGGTGATCCATCAAGCGGGGGCTGAGATAAAGGGTAGGTGAAATTTAGAGCTTTTTCAATGTTAATTCCCATAGGAAAAATTGAACAGCGATAGCGCAAAAACAGTTTTAGAGAAGTTAATGAAAATGAAAATGATGCGGACAATAGGCCTACGAACGCACGTGAGGTACCATTTTTATCGGGAGACTTGGGGGAACACAGAATAGAAGAACAAGTGTTATTGCCCCTTGTCTTTCCCTACCTTTTTTCCATCCAAATGTAAGACAGTGTTGTAAAAAGACGTCTATTTGAGAAATACACTGTAATTCACATGCTAGTATGGGGACCATGGAATTCCGAGATGTGCAAATAACCACTGCTTCTCAACACCTTATCTTGTGCCCATTTTGGAAATACAAAGGTTTCCTTGATACCTATTTTTTACTTTCTATATTTCACCAAATTAATTGCTGTATACCCAGCATCCAATGAAAACTCAGTGCAAGGTGCAGCTCATTTATTGGCTCTGGGTATCTAGAGTTCTTGATGAACCTACAAGCCCTATATATCCCCGCAACCAGAAGCATCCAGCAGACATTATGGTATATTGCTTTCAAAAATATGCCATAGCTGCAAAAGCTTTAGAACAAAAAGTGGACAGAAATGGCTCTTTTTTCACCTCAATTTCAATTTTGCTTTATTTTAGCTGTTACTTACTGTAGGAAAACCTTCAAGATCTACACAAATGACCCCTTGCTGAATTCAGAATTTTGTCTACGTTTCATAAATGCTTCGCTGTCCGGAATCCAGCAATTGTTTCACACCCATTTGTGGCACTAACTGGAAGGAGGCAAAAAGCAGAATTTTTTTTAAAAATAGGGTATGTCTCAGTAAAATGCAAACATTGTATTGTAAAATTTGGTTTTCTGATTCAAGTCTGCCTGTTCCAGAAAGCTGGGAAGATGGTGATTTTAGCACTTTCAGGGAACAACCCACAAGCTTACTTCTGCAGCAATTTTTCCCACTTTTAAAAACAAAACAAACGTTTCACTGTATTTTGGCTAATTTCTTGGTCTCCTCCAGAGGAACCCACAAACTCTGGGTACATCTCTAATCCCTAGGATGTTGGAAAAAAAGGATGCAAATTTGGCGTGGGTAGCTTATGTGGACAAAAAGTTATGAGGGCCTAAGTGCGAACTGCCCCTAATAGCCAAAAAAGTCCTTGCACCTGAGGGGGATAAAGCCTGGCAGCGAAGTGGTTAAATGTACCAAGCCATAGAAGTTCACCAGTTATAGTTAGACCTATCACAAGTAACTGTATCCTGTGCCCTAAGGTAATTTTAACTCATGCCCTCGCTATGCACAGCTAATTATCCCAAATTACTGTAAAATATTGAAGAAAAAACATAGTATGGCGAGGGTGTGAGTTATAGTTACCTTAGGGCATGAGTTATAGTTACTTGAGATCATTCTAACTGGTGAATTTCTATGGTTTGGTACGTTTAGAATGTAAGCCTAATTATAAGGCCCCTGTATCCTTTGTTTTTTAAGTGAATATATATATATATATATTTATATATTAGATAGATAGATGAATGGATAGATATATAGATAGGTAGGGAGATAGATAGATAGATAGATAGATAGATAGATAGATAGATAGATAGATAGATAGATAGATAGATAGATAGATTTACTATTTTACTCCTACTGTAGAAGAAAACATATTTTTTGACTTGCACCACTGCAATACTCTATGTCTCACCCTCACCTCTCTCAATAAATCCTCTACCTCCACTCTCTGACTCCTCCCAAATCTCATTCTAATACTAGGATCACCCAAATAACCCATTCTAAATTCTTCCCTCATGTATCCCTCCTTTGACTCATCCAAAATCTTATTTTACTACTATTTTTCCCTAATCCTTTTCAAGAGTCTCTTCCTTCCTCCATCTCTCTTCTTACTCATTTGAAACCTTATCATACTACTATGATCTCTCAAATACCACTTTCTAGACTCGTCCTTGTTCCCTCTTCTATCCCTCCATTATCCAATGTAATTCAGTTAACAGACTTGCACCTCCACCTCTCAAACGCACTCATAAATCCCCATACTAATCCACTACTAATTGTTTTTTGGTTTTGGACTATTGTGCTACTCGCCGAAAAGTGATTTGATGCCTCTTCAGGGATAGTAAATGCTAGTCAGGGCAAGGGAGTTACACGTCCAAGATAACCCCTGCTCACCCCCTTGGTAGCTTGGCACGAGCAGTCAGGCCTATCCCAGAGGCAACGTGTAAAGCGTTTTCACAACACACACAACACACGTGACGCAATATCCCCACCAGAAAGGAAACACACCACCAGATTATATGAAAATATACTGTATTGTACACAACACAATTATCAGACCAAACATCACATATCAGTACTATCCTGCTTAGCAGTTGTCAGAACGTTACACTTTAGCTACTCTGCAAACTAACAGTTGTTACACATAACACACAGGTTACTCAGTATTCTGCAACATAAGCAGTAGTCAGGAAACACATTCTTACACCAAAGCACTTGTCATAAGAATATCATAAAATGCCCATAATAGAAACATTAGAAAACATATGGCAAGTTATAAAAACATATTAGCAAGCATGTCCATAAAAGGAACATTTGCCCACATGTATAGAAACATCATAAAACAGGTAGGAAACATATAATACAATAAAGACTCTAAGAAGAACTTTTGGTATATACATTGTCACTTAGAAATACCTGGTTGATGATAAAGGCACCTCCAGTGTCTAGAAGACAAAGAAGAAAGGGGCCCCCGGCGCTCCTCTGCGCAATGTGGGGGCCTCCTTCAAATTCTGGGGAAATAGGGGGGCAGCACGCACCCCCTCTGCACTACAGATGGGCCCCTCCTGGGACCCATGATCACTGGGGGCCCCCCCAGGCCTCCACCAGCCCTCACGTGGGGGGCCAGGGTCACCCAATACTTTTATGGAGGAGGGGGGCACCACGGTCCCCGTCCGATTCGAGGGCGTGCCCCTCCTTGGATCCGCAAACGTTGTAGGGCCTCCCCGGGCCTTGACTGGCCCTCCACGAAGGGGGGAGCCAAAAAGATCCAAACTGGCCCACACAAAGACCGGCAGCGCAGGGGGCCTCTGGTGAGGCTTCCGCCCTGCCCGCAGTCCAAGAAACAGCAGGACGGCCTCGCTCCGATGAGGTTTCCTTCCCCCCGCCCGGAGTCCAGTTTTAGGTGCAGCCTGCCCGGCTGTCGAAGAAGAGGCAGGCACCAAAGTCGGTGCCTGCCAGTGCCCCGGGAGAGCTCCACGGAGCGCGCTTCTTCCCGGGGGCACGACAGGAGCACTTGTGCTCCTAGTTTAGAAGCAAAGATACTTTGGGTGCCCTGGGGGCATGAGGAGGAGCGCGCCGGCTCCTCTCTCTGTTGGCAAGTGCCCTGAGGCTGAAATTTCAGCGCGCTCCAACACGCTTCAGTGATTCACGGGGCCCGGCTGCGGCAGTGATTTCCTTTTGACAAAAATAAAAGATAAATACGCGGTCAGCAGCACGAAGCCCCAGCAAGGGGAAATCGCGTTCCAGTGCTAAGGGAATCCCCTGAGGAGTGCTTTCCAAAGCGCTTAGTTTTCCAACCAGGTGAAGCACCCCTCGTGCTTCAGGGTAAAAATGCAGAGGTCAGGGGACACAGCACCCTGCCCCTTGGGAGCCAAGTTTATTAGAAAAGGCCCACAGGCGAAGGGCCCAACAACAGGCCAGCTCAAGGAATGTGCAGCAAGTAGAAAGTCCTCTGCAGTGACCAAGCAGGTCACAGGTCAGCCCAGCAGCAGTAGTCCATGGCGGTTCCTGGTGAGTTCTTCCAGCATTTCTGTGTCCAGTTCCAAGATGTTTCAAGAGTCTCCAAATTGTGGGGAAAATTCCCCTATACTGATACTCAGTCCTTATAATGTGTTGCAATGGTAGGGAGAGGAGGTTCCAGCCAGTTACAACTGGTTCTGGGAGTGCCCCCTCTCTCCTTTCAGCACAGGCTCCAAACATCAGTGGGGGGTTAACTGCCCTATTGTGTGAGGCCAGGGCACAGCCTTTACAAATGTAGGTGTGCCACGCCTCTCCCTTCTCTCAGCCCAGGAAGACTGTTCAGTATGCAGATGCACCTCTGTGACACCTCCACCCTCCCTGTGTACAGGCTGTCTGAAAAGTATGCACAAAGCCCCAACTGTCACTCTGGCCAGACGTGGATTGGAGTCAAGCTGCAAAACACCAGAGTCATAAGCACAGATAAATGCACACTTTTTAGAAGTGGCATTTTTGTGATAGTAATAAAAAATACACCCACACCAGTAAGCAGCATTTATTATAATCATCACAACCATACCAAACATGCCTACGCTACCCCTCATAAATCAGACAATACCCCTTACACATAAGGCAGGGCATTTCTAATGCAATCCTATGAGAAGGCAGCACTCACAGCCGTGAGACACCAAGTTAGGCTGTTTGTCATTACTAGGACAGGCCACGCAACCCTGCACATGTCCTGCCTTTCTACATACATGGCACCCTGCCCATAGGGCTAGCTAAGGATTACCTTAAGGGTGACTTACATATAGTAAAAGGGGAGTTCTGGGCCTGGCAAGTAAATTTAGATGCCAGGTCCCTGTGGCAGAAAACTGCACACATAGGCCCTGCACTAACGGGCCTGAGACAGGTTTGAAAGTCTACTTCGGTGGGTGGCGCAAGCAGCGCTGCTGGCCCACTAGTAGTATTTAATTTACAGGCCCTGGGCGTAGAGATACCACTGTACAAGGGACTTATAGGTAAATTAAAAATGCCAGTTAGGTATAAGCCAATTATACCAACTTTAGATGCGGTAGCACCTGCACTTTAGCACTGGTCAGCAGTGATAACGTGCTCAGAGTCCTAGAGCCAACAGCGAGAGGTCAGAAAAACCAGGAGGAAGGAGGCAAAAAGACTGGGGATGACCCTGCGTAAGGAAAAAAGTGCAACAGTACTTAAATAGGGAATGGTCTCAACAGCTAGAGAAATCAGATATCTGATTTCTGTGAGAACTATTAAGTGGAATTTAATGTGCTCCAATGGGAATTTGATTTTGTTTGTTTCTGGTCAAAATCCATCTGGTAAGTTGTTGTCTAAGATTTATCACACTTTCAGCTCAGCCAGTAACACCCAGATATTTTTCTTCCCTGAAAATATATTGTCTTATACTTCTCATTATTTATTGAAGATGAAACGTTTATAACAAGGTAATTGCTGGTGGGCTTCATAAAGGTCAAGTTATGCACGTTTTTTTTACTGGTTCGAAAGTTTGATACTTCCCCCCCTTTTTGATGGACATTATCTTCATTGGTGGAATCCAACTAATTCCTTTTCTATTAATAGATGCACGGTAAATTAGTACATCAATTATAAGACATTTGATAGCACCTCATGCAAAAACAGTCTAATATTGAGGGTTAAATGATAGACTTGATAGATACAAAATGAACTCTTTGCCTTTAGGTATTCGCAAGAATAACACTTTGTCACCCTTGACTTACTTTTTGAATTCATCTTCATAGCTTCTTCTTATCCAACCAAAACTCACAAACTTCTTTTTACCGTAATAGGTGTTTGATGGCAGAATGTCTTTGATTTTCAAAGTAAAGTGTTTAGGTTGGTTACTAGTTTGGTTTGTTGTGCTTTATTGATGATATTTATCTTTTTTAGAATAACACCCTCCCTTCTTTTCTGTCTTCAAAGTTCTCTAAAATAGTTTTTTCATATTGCTTTTTTTCTTTACATATAGCCCATTGTCTTTTTACTTTTCTTTTTTCATCTTCTTGCGATTCATTCAAAATATTTCCTTTCAATGCTAATTTGTTTTAGGTTTATTTGTGTAATGTAAATTGTTACTTTTTAAAATATGTCTTTAGGCACCTTTCTACACAAAGACAATACTTTAAGGCATTTTCCCATAGAAAGAGGAAATAACAAGGAGAAATAATGATATTTTCCCTCATAATGCCTGTTTCAGGGAGCCATAGCTTTTTGACACATTCCCAGGTTTAAAAGTCTTTGTAAATCAAGGAATGTGCCAACAACTATGGGTGGATGCATGTCAATGACCATGCTTCACCAATGTAGTGCCTTCCTGACACAAAGTAACACAAGTAAGTGTAGAGTTGCAAAACCTTGGTAAATGTACTCCCGTGTGTAAAGGGCTTTTGCTGAGAGCCTGCTAGGCATAAGGCTGTAAGAGTACGTGGCTCAGGTGCAAAGCTTGGCAAAAAGTAAAAGCCTCAATCCAAAGCAACTAACCATGATAAATGTTGTAAGGAGTGGGCTGCATCACTAAGAGGGGGTGGTGCAGGACTTGTTGAACACCAATGAAGGGATTTCCCAGTAGGCTCTGGGGGCAAATGATGTGTCTGAAGACATTGGCCTGTGTATGGGGTGCTGCACAGGACTGAATGTCATGAACAGGAGTGTCTGTGGCCAAGAGAAGAGACTAAGCTGGTCATTACAACCCTGGCGGACGGTGTTAAAGCTGCGGTAATACCGCAAACAAGCCGGCGAAAAAAAAAGGGAATTATGACCGTGCTGGAAACCGCCAACATAGACAGCCACTTTAACACTCCGACCGCCACAGCGGTACAGACAAGCAGCACGGCAGTCACCGCCAACAGACAGGCAGAAGACAAAGTACCGCCCACAGTATTACAACCCACCAATCCGCCACCTTTCCCGGGCGGATTCACCGTGGATAAAAACGCAGCGGAAACAGCTTTTGCAATGGGAAAATGCTCACCTTAACACACTTCATGAGGAAGGAGGACACCATGGAGCCGGAACTACAAATACTCCCTGCGCTTGTCTTCCTGCTCCTCTGCGAACACCAGCAACGGCGGCGCCGAAGACAACGGTGAGGACTGCATCTACGACACAGGGGAGGGGGGAGGCAAAAGTCACGGACACACACACGCAACACCCCCACCCTCAACCCGACCCTCGCACACTACAACACACACACCAATGCATTTCCAAATATCACAGTAACAACCCCCAACCCCCACGGAAGAATGCAAAGACAAAACCAAATTTCTCGAACCATTGTAATGTATCCAAATACAGTAAGCTCATATATACAGAAATATATACACATTCCAAATATATACATCACGATTAGTAGTGCAGGTATGCACATTTCAGTGTCCATGGACCACTGGGCCCACAATGCATGGGCGAGGGCCACACTAGATACCTGTCCACAAACGGAGAGAACACTGCAGGGGCATCAGATAGAAATACAACAGGCACCTCAGGGGGAAAGGAAGGGGGGGCACCTCAGCCGGATGACAGCACCACGCCAGATCCACGACGAGGCTCCATGCCCATTGATGTATCCTGGGGAGTGCAAAGCCACAGTCTCTCAACTCGATAACAGTGGGTGGGTTGCCCACTGTACCAGCCTGGGGAGTGCAAAGACGCGATCTCTCAAGTCTCTACAGTGGTTGGGTTGCCCACTGTTCCATCCTGGGGAGTGCAAAGCCACAGTTTCTCAACTCGATTACAGTGGGTGAGTTGCCCACTGTACCATCCTGGGGAGTGCAAAGCCCCAGTCTCTCAAGTCTCTACAGTGGGTGGGTTGCCCACTGTTCCATCCTGGGGAGTGCAAAGCCACAGTCTCTCAAGTCTCTACAGTGGGTGGGTTGCCCACTGTTCCATCCTGGGGAGTGCAAAGCCACAGTCTCTCAAGTCACTACAGTGGTTGGGTTGCCCACTGTTCTATCCTGAGGAGTGCAAAGACGCGATCTCTCAAGTCTCTACAGTGGTTGGGTTGCCCACTGTTCCATCCTGGGGAGTGCAAAGCCACAGTTTCTCAACTCGATTACAGTGGGTGAGTTGCCCACTGTACCATCCTGGGGAGTGCAAAGCCCCAGTCTCTCAAGTCTCTACAGTGGGTGGGTTGCCCACTGTTCCATTCCTGGGGAGTGCAAAGCCACAGTCTCTCAAGTCTCTACAGTGGTTGGGTTGCCCACTGTTCCATCCTGGGGAGTGCAAAGCCACAGTCTCTCAAGTGGATAACAGTCTCCACTGGTTCTGGAGGGGGACTGGTGCCCAGAGTGCTTCATCCTGTGAAGGATTCAGGTAGTGGATGCAGTTCTCCACTGGTTCTGGAGGGGGACTGGTGCCCAGAGTGCTTCATTCTGTGAAGGATTCAGGTAGTGGATGCAGTTCTCCACTGGTTCTGGAGGGGGACTGGTGCCCAGAGTGCTTCATCCTGTGAAGGATTCAGGTAGTGGATGCAGTTCTCCACTGGTTCTGGAGGGGAACTGGTGCCCAGAGTGCTTCATCCTGTGAAGGATTCAGGTAGTGGATGAAGTTCTCCACTGGTTCTGGAGGGGGACTGGTGCCCAGAGTGCATCACGCTCCCTGTGACGGTCCCCGTCTCGTCACTATCCCAGCTGCACATGGGCTAACGATGCTTGAGTTATCGGTCTCTGCCCTGTTCAGCGGTGCTTTGCCATGGCCGTCTTTGCCCTGTTCAGCGGTGCTTGACTTTGCAGTTTCTGACCTTTTCAGCGGTGCTTTGCCATGGCGGTATTTGCCCTGTTCAGCGGTGCTTTGCCATGGCGGTCTTTGCCCTGTTCAGCGGTGCTTGACTTTGCAGTTTCTGACCTGTTCAGCTGTGCTTTGCCATGGCGGTCTTTGCCCTCTTCAGCGGTCCTTTGCCATGGCGGTCTTTGCCTTGTTCAGCGGTGCTTGACTTTGCAGTTTCTGACCTATTCAGCGGTGCTTTGCCATGGCGGTCTTTGCCCTTTTCAGTGGTGCTTTGCCATGGCGGTCTTTGCCCTGTTCAGCTGTGCTTGACTTTGCAGTTTCTGACCTGTTCACCGGTGCTTTGCCATGGCGGTCTTTGCCCTGTTCAGCGGTGCTTTGCCATGGAGGTCTTTGCCCTGTTCAGCGGTGCTTGACTTTGAAGTTTCTGACCTGTTCAGCGGTGCTTTGCCATGGCGGTCTTTGCCCTGTTCAGCGGTGCTTTGCCATGGCGGTCTTTGCCCTGTTCAGAGGTGCTTGCCCTGTTCAGCGGGGCTTGACTTTGCTGCCTCTGACCTGTGCAGCCATGTGTGGCATGACGGTCCCTCAGTGCCCAGCGGGGCTGTGGCTGCCGGGGCCCTCCTGGGCACTGACTCTGGTGGTAGTCTCCAGACCAGTGACGATAGTGCAGCCCTCCTGGGCACTGACTCTGGCGGTGGTCTCCGGACCAGTGACGATTGTGCAGCCCTCCTGGGCACTGACTCTGGCGGTGGTCTCCGGACCAGTGACGATAGTGCTGCCCTCCTGGGCACTGACTCTGGCGGTGGTCTCCGGACCAGTGACGATAGTGCAGTCCTCCTAGGCACTGACTCTGGCGGTGGTCTCCGGACCAGTGACGATAGTGCTGCCCTCCTGGGCACTGACTCTGGCGGTGGTCTCCGGACCAGTGACGATAGTGCAGCCCTCCTGGGCACTGTCTCTGGTAGTGGTCTCGGGACCAGTGACGATAGTGCTGCCCTCCTGGGCACTGACTCTGGCGGTGGTCTCCGGACCAGTGACGATGGGGCTGGCGGTGGCGTCCTGACCAGAGGGGAGGATGGCGGCCTTCTCCGCCGTGCTGCTCTTACCAGACTTTGGAAACTTCTTCTGCCCCTTCACCACCTTGGGAGGAGTCACAGCTGACTCTGCACTCCCCCTGGGACCCTTGTGAGCGGCTTTGCTGGCAGGAGTCTTCACCCTTTCCCGTCGGGCACTGTCCAACTTCTGGTGCTTTTCAGGGGGTGGACTGGCAGTGCTTTGGCTACGTGTCACACTGGCTGCCCTGGTGCGCGGTGCACTCCATATACCTCTAACACGCACCACTGGAACCGGACTTTTTTTGGATGAGGTGCTAGTACAGGACCTATGAATTGGAGGGGGGGGTGGTGGGAAAGAGGTTAAGGTTGCTGAGGAAAAGTTTCTGACGAACACTGGGACGGGTAGCTGGAGGGGGTCTGGGAGTGGAGGAAGAGGACGTGGTTGTAGGAGGTGTAACTTTAGATGTTTTGGGTGCAGGTGCATGTTCTGGAGGCTGTTGTGAGGTGGATGGATGTTGGGTGTGTGGGTGCCCGCGTTTGTGTACTTTGGGAGGGGGCGTCACAGACACACTGGGTGAGGACACAGGGGACGTGTAAATGGTAGTGGGGGTGGTGAGTGCAGGTGAGCGGGGTGTGGTGCTGGGTGTTCTGGTGCGAGTCCTAGTGGCTGTAGATGTAGTGCGTGCAGGTGAGAGTGTAGATGAGACTGGGAGGGAGACGACGAGGAGGGGGACACCGTGGAGGCAGTGGATGTTGCTGTGTCTGTATGTGGGTGATGCTTGTGTGAGTGCCTGTGGGATGTGTGGTGTCTATGTTTGCCAGAGCCACTTTTGTGTGTTGAGGTGTGTGCATGCTGGTCTGATTGTGTGCTTGGGATAGGCTGGGGTACAGGGAATTGGGTCTGGGTGGAGGAAGTTGGAGGGGGGAGGCTAGACACAGGGACAATGGCTGCCATCAGTGCTGAGGCCAGAGATTGCAGGGTTCGATGGAGGGCAGCCTGACCAGAATGAATGCCCTCCAGGAATGCATTTTTCTGTTGCAACTCCCTTTCTACACCCTGGGTGGCATTTACAATGGTAGACTGCCCAACATTGAGTGACCTGAGGAGGTCAATGGCCTCCTCACTGAGGGCAGCAGGGGTGACAGGGGCAGGGGCTGAGGTGCCTGGGGCGAAGGTGATGCCCACCCTCCTGGGTGAGCGGGCACAGAGCGAAGGCTGAGGGGCTGCTGGGAGGGCGGTGCTGGTAGGGGGGGTGGCGGCAGTACCTGTAGAAGTGGGGGGCACAGATGGTGCCACCACCACAAGGGAGCTCCCATCGGACGACGAGTCTGTGTCGCTGGTTGCTGATCCAGTGACTGATGTGAAGCTCCCCTCGCCCTCTGTCCCACTGGTGTATTCGGAGTCCGTGGTGTGGCCCTCCATGGCCATGTGGGATGCACTCCCTCGTGCTTCGGTGCCACTGTACCTCCACCTGATGATGCTGATGCACAAAAGAACAGGGAGAGCACAAAAAGGGGTGGGGAAACAGAAGAAAAACAGGTTGAGTGCATGGTTACCGCTACCGTTGGTGGACAATACAGACACAGCAGCCCCCTGTACTACGCCGTGCTCTTGGCCTCTACAGATGCAGTTCCTGGGATATGGCCTACATGGCTATGAGTGTCATCTGTCCACATAGATGACACAGGGGCACGTATACCTGTACTTGGCACTCTACAGAGGTGGGGTGGAGTGGCACATGCCTTGCATTCTGGAGGGGCCTAGCCAACGGAACTCGCCCTGGCCTAGGGAAAAAACAGCCCTCCTCCCCCACCCAGACCCCTCCACTGCGCGCAGTCATCAGAATGTGAGTGTACTCACCCCCTTGTGTCTGCTGTGATGCCCTCAAGCGCCCATCCAACTCAGGGTAGGCCACCGCGAGGATCCGGAACATCAGGGGGGTCATGGTGCGACGGGCACCCCTCCCACGTTGGGAGGCCATCCCCAGCTGAGCCTCCGCCGTCTTCTTGCTCCATCGGCGAATGTCCTCCCATCTTTTACGGGCAGTGGGTGCTCCGTCTCTGGTGGACCCCCAGGGTCCGGACTTCCTTGGCGATGGCACGCCAAATATCCTTCTTCTGGTGGGCGCTGACCTACATGACATGTACAAGGGAAGAAGAGAAGTCATTACCAACTGCACCGTCGAAGTGAGTGGCCCACATCCCTGCCCTTGCCATGTGGCGCATGCATTCACACTCCTTCATGCTCGCATAACTCTGCCCCCTTCCTACTTACATCCAGCCCTCTCCACCCAGGCATAAGCCATACAACTTGCACTTTATGTACTCACCTGTTGGTCTGGAGGACCGTAGAGTAGCGTGTACTGGGGGAGGACCCCGTCCATGAGCATCTCCAACTCCTGTGCAGTGAAGGCAGGGGCCCTTTCCCCAGACGCATGTGCCATTGTCTCTTCCAGACCGAGGTCACAACAGCACTTGCAGTGTAGGTCCTCTCCTGTCGAAGATCAGGTATCGAGTGATAGAACAGATAGAAAATGGCGGTCACGACCGCGGCGGTGACATCCGCGGCGGTGCGTATCATCACCGCCGGCACACTTCGTCATTGGCTCCTGGGACCCATAGGGTCCAATGTTAACCAATGCAGCATTGCGCCGCGGTCTTCCACCGCCTACCGCGACGGTGTACAACGCCAGCGCAGTTACCTCACATCCCTTTGTCCCACTTTAGAGGTCAGGCAGCCGCCATTTCAGGGGCCCACATGGCTTCATTTACAACTGCGTCACACATACCTCGGCCTGGACTCAACACACTTACAGACAACTTTTTGGATTATGTTTTGTGTACTGTGTAGCTGTGGGTACATACCTCTGAGTTGCTTGACTCTGTGGTCGCTGTTGTCCTTCCTAGGCATCGTCAGCTGGGACATGTGAGGAGGTGGTGGAATCCTCCGGTGTACCGACCGCTGGTGGACCTGTTGACAGTGGAGGAGCGACATTTAATCATCACCTACAGGTTTGACTGTGCCACAATCTAGGAACTGTGTACCCAGTTGGAGCCTGACCTGATATCACCAACCCGCCATCCCACAGGAATCCCCCCTCAAGTGCAGGTGCTGTCAGTACTCCATTTCCTAGCAAGTGGGTCATTTCAGACAACAGTGGCCATGGCATCAGGGATGTCCCAGCCTATGTTTTCCAAAGTGTTGTCCAGAATGTTGTCTGCCCTGCTGAAACACGCGAGGAGCTACATCGTTTTCCCTCAGGTCGAGGATTTGGCTACAGTTAAAGGTGACTTCTATGCCCTGGGACATATCCCTAACATCATAGGTGCCATTGATGGGACCCATGTGGCTTTGGTCCCCCCCCACAGGAGTGAACAGGTGTACCGGAACCGGAAGAGTTATCATTCAATGAATGTACAGATGGTATGTTTGGCAGACCAGTACATCTCCCAGGTAAATGCTATGTTCCCTGGCTCTGTGTATGACACCTACATCCTGCGGAATAGCAGCATCCCTTATGTGATGGGTCAACTCCAGAGGCACCGGGTGTGGCTATTAGGGGACTCTGGTTACCCCAACCTGTCATGGCTATTGACGCCAGTGAGGAATCCCAGGACCAGGGCAGAGGAATGCTACAATGAGGCCGATGGGCGGACTAGGAGGGTGATCAAACGCACATTCGGCCTCCTGAAGGCCAGGTTCAGGTGCCTCCATATGACAGGTGGTTCCCTATTCTACTCACCAAAGAAGGTGTGCCAGATCATCATCGCCTGCTCTATGCTTCACAATCTTGCTTTGCGACGCCAGGTGCCTTTTCTGCAGGAGGATGGTCCAGATGACGGTGTTGTGCCAGCTGTGGAGCCTGTGGACAGTGATGAGGAGGAAGCAGAGGAAGAATACATTGATAACAGGGACTCTGTCATAAAGCAATATTTCCAGTGACACACAGGTGAGAACAAATATTTTTGACTATTACATTTCCTTTCACACTTCTACCTCTATCCTGTCTGTCAATTTGAGGCAGTATATGCTAACTGAGTGGTACATTTCCATTACGGTTTCACAGGTGTGGTTACCAACGTGTGTCATCTGCTTGCATCCTTCATGGGCTTGTGACGTGTGACAAAGGTATGTTGACATTACATTTTCGAACGGATTTTATCATTGTCATAGATAATACACATTTTCATAATCACAGACTGACTCCAGATTGTTTTGTGGTTCAAGGGTGTTTATTGAAGTGCTAATTATTGGAGGGGCTGGCAAAATGGTGATGGGTGATGGTGGAGGAATGTCCATGGCAGAGTCCAGTCTATTAGTCTCACAGGTGCACTGCCCATATGGGCATAGGAAGTGGAGCTGGAACAGTTCCAATCTGGACAGGGTAACAAAGTGGGACAGTGGGATGACAATCAGGGTGGTCTCATTTCCTGGTGGGGGTCTTGCCATCCTGCTCTGTCCTGTTCCTGGATCATAGGGACTGCTTGCGGGGTGGTTCTCTGTCTGCATGGGGTGGGGTGCTTGTGTGGTGGTCCTGTGGCGGGGCGTCCTGTCCACTAGCGCCGGCGGAGGTGGTGGGCAGTTCATCGTCCAGGCTAGTGTCAGGGGCCCCTTGGATTGCCACGATGCCCCTCATGGTCTTCTGTATGTCCTTCAGCACCCCTACTATGGTGCGCAGGGTGGAGCTGATGGTTCTGAGCTCCTCCCTGAACCCCAAATACAGTTCGTCCTGCATGCGTTGGGTCTCCTGAAACTTGGCCAGGACCGTCGCCATCGTCTCCTGGGAGTGGTGGTATGCTCCCATGATGGAGGAGAGGGCCTCGTGGAGAGTGGGTTCCCTAGGCCTGTCCGCCCCCTATCGCACAGCAGCCCTCCCAGTTCCCCTGTGTTCCTGTGCCTCCGTCCCCTGGACCGTGTGCCCACTGACACTGCCCCCAGGTCCCTGTTGTTGTTGGGGTGGTGGGTTATCCTGGGTTCCCTGTAGTGGTGGACACACAGCTGATTGACATGTCCTGGGAACGGAGGTATGGGCCCGCTGAGTGGGTGCTGTGCTGGTGTTACCAGAGGGTGGAAGTTCAGTGTTGGGCTGTGCCTGTGTGAGGGGAACTGACTGTCCTGAGGCCCACGATGGTCCGGGCTGGTCATCTAGATCCAGGTAGACAGAGCTGCTGTCATCACTGTGGGCCTCTTCTGTGGATGGAGTGGAGATGTCTGGACCCTCCTGTCTGGTGACGTTAGATAGTGGTCCTGCAGGGGTTTAAAAGCCTGATTATTGCATCTGTGTGTGTCATGGTGTGCAATGGGTGGGTGAGCGTGTACCCCAGTGCTAGCATTCCTGTGTGGGGGCTTTTGTGATTATGGTTAGGGGTTGTTATGGGTATGTGCAGTGGGCATGCTTTAAAGATGGGTGTCCATGCTTTGTTGTTTCATGCAGGGCTTGGTGTTGGGATGTGTGGTTTGTGTTGTTAGTACATTAGTGAGGAGTTTGAGTGATAGGGGAGGGGGTGAGGGTGGGGGGGTGTGTTAGCATGCAGGTAGGGTAGGGGATATGATAGTTAAGATTTGACTTACCATTGTCCATTCCTCCACTGACTCCTCCGAGGCCCTCTGGATGCATAATGGTCAAGACCTGCTCCTCCCATGTTGTTAGTTGTGGGGGAGGAGGTGGAGGTCCGCCGCCAGTCCGCTGAATCGCGATGTTGTGCCTGGAGACCACGGAACGCACCTTCCCCCGTAGGTCGTTCCACCTCTTCCTGATGTCCTCCCGATTTCTTGGGTGCTGTCCCACTGCGTTGACCCTGTCCACGATTCTTCACCATAGCTCCATCTTCCTAGCTATAGAAGTGTGCTGCACCTGTGAGCCAAATAGCTGTGGCTCTACCCGTACGATTTCCTCCACCATAACCCTGAGCTCCTCCTCTGAAAACCTGGGGTGTCTTTGCCGTGCCATGGGGTGGTGTAGGTGATGTGTGGGGTGGTGTATGTGGTGATGAGTGTGGCGATGTGTAGTGGTGTGTGGTGTTTTGTGCGTGGATGTTGTGTGGGTGATGGTGTTGTGTGCCTCTGTGTGGTGGGGTTGTCTATTGCTGTGCTCTCTCTGTCACCTTCGTCTCTATTTTTTGGTCGTAGGGGTTTGTGGGTGATGTGGGTGTGCGTTTTATTTTGTATTGGGTGTGTGGGAGTGGTATTTGTATGTGTATCAGATGTGTGTATTTTGAATTGTCCAATGTGGCGTGTTTTGGAGATGTGTGTGTATTTTGAGCGCAGCGGTGTGTACCGCCAATGGAATACCGCGGTTGAAAAACCGCGGCGTGGATTCGTGGGTCGTAATAGCATGGGCGTGTTTCTGTTGGCGTGACGGTGGAGGATTTGTTATCGCCAGTTTATCACTGACCTTTGGTGTGGCGGACTTGTGAGGGTGTCTTAATTTCGGCGGATTCCAGGATGTGGGTCATAATAGCTGTGGCGGAATTCTGCGGCCGCGGCGGTGTATTGGCGGTCTTCTGCACGGCGGTAAGCGGCTTTTACCGCCAATGTTGTAATGACCCCCTAAATGGCATGACCACAGACCGTACCTTGCAGCCAGAGACTGCTTGTCACCACAAAAGGTCATGCCAAGATTGGATGAGGTATGTAACTTGCTGCAGGAATGTGCATTCTTACAGCCAAAGCCTATAGCTAAATTCTATGATATGGTATGATAGTGCTTTCAGGAGGCATGGGGTATGGGTACAGAACACCGTCAGACACTATGCTGTGTGCCCATTTTGTGAAACATGTGGGTGAAGGCAGTGTGCAGTTGTTTATTTAGGCATTGAAATTGGTGCAGGGTGTGTCTCTGCCTATAGCTTACAGTGTATGGCCAAAGACCATGAACAACTGGCTGAGGATACTGTGGGCAGAGGGCACAGTCTGCATTCAGAAAATGTAGTGCATGGCTGAATGGTGCATGCAGTTCTTTCTTGTGCACTGGGGCTTGGGGTCAGTCTATCACCGAAGGACATATCCAGCACTTGGATTTAGTGCCCAAAAGGCAAAGATCATGCAGTATGGTTTCTTGGTTACGAGTGATATAAAATGTAACTGAGAAACTTTGTTCAGTTGAAATTGTCATTCTTTATTCATGGATGCAATACCTAATTTATCAAACAAATGTAGCAGTAATGGTAAGTAACACAAATAAGTTACTCCCGTGTATTGCTCACTCCCAGAAACATATCACAAATAATATCATCACTGATGTTGTAAACAGTGTCACCACCTAGAATGAAGACTTGCTAAAATGTAGACAACATGACAATAAATCACATAACAGAGTCAAGGTTTGAGGCCTGTGTTCACAAATGGAAATGCTGGTGAGCTCAGCATTTTTCAAAAGGTTTGCTATATCCCTAGGCACATATTTATTTTTGTGCAGAGCTGTGCAGCAAGTCACCTTGCTGCACTGCCCTGTGACAAAGGGAAATGGCAGAAATGTGTCATATATATAGCATACAGTGCATTCCTGTCCTTTCCCACTCTGCTGGTGCTGTTTTGGCAGCCTAATGCCAGTGCAGGCACGCTTGCACCATGCTGCAAGGGTGTCTGTGTTGTAGGCAGGATTGTTGCACAAAAACTATTTTCTGAGGTGTTTTATTCTTTCCATGTGTGCTGCAAAATGCAGCACACATAGAAAGAGGAAAAAACAAGGAGAATTAAATATATTTCTCCTTGTTGCCCTCCCCTGGGGGGTGTAACGGTTTAGTACATCACCAGGTTAACAAATTCTTATAAATCCTGCAATTCATCAAAATCCATGAATGTTTCATGGGAGCAGCCACCGCTATGCCCATGGAATGCCTTTCTTGTGCAGAGTAAGGCAACGCAGTGATTCTCGCTGTCTTGCCTTACTCCATATCTATGAGGCCATTCAAAGCCACGCAAAGTGGCTCATAGGTATGATTTAAAGGTTTGCACAGCCGTTGCATCACAACGTGTTGCAAAGGGCTCTTAAATATGCCCATTAGTAGGCAGTGGGTGCAGTCTTTGACCCAGGTTTACAAAGCCTCGATGTAACGCAGTGCAGCAAGCAAAATTTCTGTGCTGCATTGAGTATACTGTAGAGATGAGAACTGCACCACATCTACAAAGTAGCACAGTTTTGCACTCCTCCTGTGCTACTGCACTTTCAGCAGCCATGCTTTAACTCAGGCACCCTTGCATGTTAATGCAAGTGTGCCTGTGTTGTAGCCTGCATAATTTTTGTGCAGAGTGGCCCCTTCCTGCACAAACTCAGGGGCATATTTATACTCTGTTCGCGCCGAATTAGCGTAGTTTTTTTCGACGCAAATTCGGCGCAAAACTAACGCCATATTTATACTTTGGCGTTAGACGCGTCTAGCGCCAAAGTATGGGCAAATAGCGTCATTTTTTAGCGTGAACGCCTTCCTTGCGTTAATGAGATGCAAGGAAGGCGTTCCCGTCTAAAAACAGACGCACATAGCGGTGCGTGGTATTTATGCTCCAGGGCAAAAATCACTCCCGCGCGGCAGGCGGCGCAAAAAAATGGCACAAAGCACGAATAGTGTGAAATTTTAACGCCTGGGTCAGGGCAGGCGTTAAAATGGGGCAAACACACCTGTACTTAATCAGAACACACAGAACAAACAACAGAGCAGCAGAGCAGCAGAGCAGCAACAGGGAGACATGGAGGTGCTTTTTCTTCAACATGCACGTAGACGCAGAGCCCTGCAGCAACAACAGCAGCCACAACAACAACAGCAGGGACCCCAAAGACAGCGCAGAAGGCAGGAGAGGATATTCCGCCCACGAACAACCCTGCATGGCCTCAGGGAACGAGACATCATCCAGAGGTACCGGTTGAACTGGCAGGCCATTCAGCAGCTGCTGACAAATATTGAACAGCAATTGGCCCCCACTTTAGTGACTCCACGCACTATCCCAACCGAAACAAAGCTGCTTGCCGTACTTCACCTGCTGGCAAGTGGCTCGTTTCAGACAACTGGTGCCCTGGTTGGTGGAATCTCACAACCATCTTTCTCCGCATTCCTGCCTAAATTACTGGATGCCATCATTGGACTGACACCCCGCCACATCTGCTTCCCTAACACAGTGCAGAAGCAGCAGGAAACAAAACAGGGGTTCTACGCCATCAGTGGCTTTCCGCACGTCCTTGGTGCAATCGACTGCACACACGTACGCCTTGTGCCACCTGCTGCGAGTGAACACCTCTACCGCAACAGGAAGCACACACATTCCATCAACGTGCAGGCCATAGTCGATCACCAAGGACTGATCAGCAACATTGTGGCTAAATATCCTGGGAGTGTACATGACGCATTCATCTTCCGTCACTGCACCATCAACCAACACTTCCAGGATGGACGGTATGGCAATGGACTACTTGTTGGTAAGGACAAAAATCTACTTATATACTCACTGCACAGAAACCCTCTAGGATAAACAACCCATACACCACAATAGCAACACCTAGACAGGAACACACTGAGGTACTCACATCACTAGCCATGTGTCACAAGTCACCATTGAACCTCTCACACATTTGAATTTACTCCACAGCTTAGTGTGAAGACATTCATGACTGTGGTTGCTTAAATGTCACCTTGCAAATTGGAAGTCTCACAATAACCTGTACACTAATACAATGCATAACTTTTAAGGGATGGGATGGCCTGGCTATGTTCATATGAACGTTTCTAATACCCTTTCATGTTTCAACTCTGCATGGAACTATCATCACACCCCCAGTTAGGACACACGGACACCTGTGTCACAAGTCACAATGCAAGGGAGGGCACACTGTACTTGAGAAACCAATACATCCTGCTGACAAACAGTTAGACAACAAACACTTGCTCAGCCAAGGAAAAAAAACAATGCCAAAGTTTCCACCAACAACCATAGGTTGTCACATTAGTACACCAAATAGTCACAGACAACACAACACAACTACTGCCATCAAAGATACGTACAACAGTGCCTCCTACATCTAATTGATACCATTCTGTGTTTCTCTTTCAGCTGATCAGGGGTATGGCATCCAGCCTTGGCTAATGACACCATATGGGAACCCAAATACTGCTGCTGAGCGGCCATACAATGACGCCCACAAGAGGACCCTCAGCTGTGGAGAGGACCTTTGGGATCCTAAAGTCAAGGTTCTGCTGCCTTGACATCACTGGCGGAAGCCTACTATACTCCCCAGAGATGGTATGCAAAATCATACTCACTTGTGCCATATTACACAATATTTGTGTACAAAGGAACATTCCCCTCCTTGAACCGGACCCAGACATGCCTGAGGATGATGATGAGGAGGATGCTGGCCTGCAACAGGAGGGGGAACAACCTAACACCGCAGCAGGAGTGCGTAGGCGCCAACAGTTTGTGAACAATTTTTTTACTTAAGTTATTATAATCACTTGTATTCCACACTTGTAAATAAACACAGATCACAAACACCACATCATGCTTTGGCCTATTCATTTCTGACCACCTTTAGTTTGAAATAGCTGAAGATGAATGTCGTCTCATTGATCAAGAATGCCATTAAAATTCATCACACCAAAAATAAACATCACAACTGTATGCACAGAGGGTAGGATGTGACATGTTACATTACCATACACAGAGCCCAACAAGAGTACAAATGTGACAATTACACATGCCGGATCCAAACAACTGAAACAGTCTCTCATCCAGCCCAAAATTGGAGATCATTTGAAAGTCACATCACACGTGTTCAGAGACAGGGTGGGACCATCCATGTGTACGTGAACATGTCATCAATGGCTTCTCTCAAGTGTATGATGTGAGCAATATACAATTGCAACAACATCAGCTGCCACTAACTCAGGAGGAGACCTTGAAGTTACAGTGACAACATACACACAGACAGGTCATACTGGATCCACATTCCCACACACATGTACACATATGTCATACAACCAACCTAATATTTGAAAGTAGACCATCACAGTTGTGTCCCAGTTTGAACCTAGCAGGAAGATTGTAACATGACACTAAACCAGTTTATGCAGAAAGGGACACAGACAAGCAAAACAATCTTCGCATTATCACATCGTGAACGCTGAGAGTCTTGCAAACTTAGGGGGTCATTCTGACCCTGGCGGTAATTACCGCCATGGCGGAGGTCGGCGGTAGCACCGCCAACAGGCTGGCAGTGCACCGATGGGCATTCTGACCGCGGCGGTTCAGCCGCGGCCAGAAACGGGAAGTCGGCGGTGTACCGCCGACTTCCCGCTGCCCTTGAGAATCCGCCATGGCGGCGGAGCGCGCTCCGCCGCCATGGGGATTCTGACACCCCCTACCGCCATCCTGTTCCTGGCGGGTCTCCCGCCAGGAACAGGATGGTGGTAGGGGGTGCCGCGGGGCCCCTGGGGGCCCCTGCAGTGCCCATGCCAATGGCATGGGCACTGCAGGGGCCCCCGTAAGAGGGCCCCACAAAGAATTTCAGTGTCTGCTTTGCAGACACTGAAATTCGCGACGGGTGCAACTGCACCCGTCGCACCTTCCCACTCCGCCGGCTCCATTCTGAGCCGGCGTCCTCGTGGGAAGGGTGTTTCCCGCTGGGCTGGCGGGCGGACTTTTGGCGGTCGCCCGCCAGCCCAGTGGGAAAGCCAGAATGACCGCCGCGGTCTTTCGGCGGGAACCGCTTGGCGGGCGGCGGTCGTCAGAATGACCCCCTTAGTCATATGAAAATGGTATGCAACTTAGCTCCAAATCATCATTACTGCAAACGTCAAATGGGCTAATGAGATGAATGAATGGTCAACAGTCATTCATACCATATGGCCTTACATTCGCCCGCTGCTGCAGGTTTGCCAGGATATGATAAAAATACTCCATGGATACAGTAGCTATTCTGGATGGTCAAATCCTAGGGTGCTGGGGGCCTAACTCCACCTCTACCACCCCCAAAACATACAAGAATCATGTACTTGTGAACTAAACACATGCATAAGGCACATGTGTGGCCTCCATGTCACAAGTCCTACACAAATATGAAACACAAAATCATAATGGGACATGGTCAGCCCCATAAAAACTGAAAGTGACTCTCCCACTCCCTGTTAGGACTACAGATAAAAGCATCCCCATCATAAAGGTGGGGACATTTTGGAGACGGAATACATAATGCTATCAAAAACATCATTTCAAAATAGCCATCAGCAATTACACCAAATATGTTGTCAAATATGGTCAATACATTAGTTAACGTATCCCAAACATCACAGTGTGAAGGCCGTCTATACATAAAAGTACGGACATTTGTCATATACAAACACAAATGTGTCTCACATCGCACCGTTTTACCATGACAAATCACCTTTCCAAAGCTAAACACATGAAGACATTTGGATAAATTTGCTCCATATTCTACGCATACAGCATGGCCGTCATAATTAGTTCACGTACATGAGTGCACACAATGCAGAGTCAGATACAAATGTATCCAAAAGTGTCTTGATATTTCACCTTCAAATTATTATTTACATCCACAATATTTTTGACTCTACATCATGTGCACTACTGTACGTGTAAAAAAAAACACGCCCATGATGTATGCGTCGTGAAATTGACGCTACATGCACAATATATTGGTCATTTCATGTACAGTATTACTTATTAATATTCATATCATATTTTTTCACTCCGCATCATGTTCACCACTGTACGTGTAAAAAAAATGACGCCCATGATGTATGCGTGGTAAAAATGACGCTACATGGACAATATGTTGGTCATTTCATGTACAGTATTAATTATTAATATTCATATAATATTTTTTCACTCCGCATCATGTGCACCACTGTACGTGTAAAAAAAACAACGCCCATGATGTATGCGTGGTGAAATTGACGCTACATGCACAATATGTTGGTCATTTCATGTACAGTATTAATTATTAATATTCATATCATATTTTTTCACTCCGCATCATGTGCACCACTGTACGTGTAAAAAAAACGACGCCCATGATGTATGCGTGGTGAAATTGACGCTACATGCACAATATGTTGGTCATTTCATGTACAGTATTAATTATTAATATTCATATCATATTTTTTCACTCCGCATCATGTGCACCACTGTACGTGTAAAAAAAACGACGCCCATGATGTATGCGTGGTGAAATTGACGCTACATGCACAATATGTTGGTCATTTCATGTACAGTATTAATTATTAATATTCATATCATATTTTTTCACTCCGCATCATGTGCACCACTGTACGTGTAAAAAAAACGACGCCCATGATGTATGCGTGGTAAAAATGACGCTACATGGACAATATGTTGGTCATCTCATGTACAGTATTAATTATTAATATTCATATCATATTTTTTCACTCCGCATCATGTGCACCACTGTACGTGTAAAAAAAACGACGCCCATGATGTATGCGTGGTGAAATTGACGCTACATGCACAATATATTGGTCATCTCATGTACAATTTGAAATATTAATATTCATATCATTTTTTTTCACTCCGCATCATGTGCACTACTGTACGTGTAAAAAAAATGACGCCCATGATGTATGCGTGGTAAAAATGACGCTACATGGACAATATGTTGGTCATCTCATGTACAGTATTAATTATTAATATTCATATCATATTTTTTCACTCCGCATCATGTGCACCACTGTACGTGTAAAAAAAACGACGCCCATGATGTATGCGTGGTGAAATTGACGCTACATGCACAATATATTGGTCATCTCATGTACAATTTGAAATATTAATATTCATATCATATTTTTACACTCCGCATCATGTGCACTGTAATGCGTAAAAAAAATATGACGCACATCTGTGTATGCGTGAAAATATGACGCATTACGCGAAAATAAAAACGGCGGCCATTTTATGCAGGAAGTGATGTAATAGGATATCCTGTTTACCAAATCTGTACTGGGAGTTGACTTTCACTTTCACTTTGCAGTCTCAGAGTTATCTAGACTGTGTGGTTGTGTGAAAGGTGTTGTCCTGTGTTTTACTGCTTTAGTGTCCTGTGTGCCTTGTATTTTGTCTTTGTGTCAATCTTTTATTGTTGTCTAACATTGTCTCAGTCTGTTTAGTGTTATTTTGTCTATACCTGTGATAGTTTGTATTGTCTGTGGGAGTCTGTTGTGGGTAGCATAGTTTGGGGGGTTAGTTGGGCTATTTTTCTCCTTCTTCTTTTTCTTTCACACCTCTACCTTTCCCCATTTCCCACTTTTTCTTTCATTTTTCTTTTGTACTTTTTTACACCTCTCATCATGTCAGGTAGGCCTCGCCTGTCCAGGATGGGTGAGGACGAATTGGGGGGCTTCATATGGCTCGTAAGCCATTTCCTCCCACTGATGCTGGAGGCTGGGGGCCGTGTGATACAGGGGTATCACACGGAGGCGAGGAAAATCCGTTGGGAGAAGGTGCGCCATCACCTGGTCCGGGTCTACGGGAGTCTTAGGAATATACATCAACTCAAGCACCGCTGGGCAGATCTGATCAGCAGGGAACAGGACCTGCTGGACCACCTGGGACTCCGGATTGGTGGCTGTGTTGGTGAGTACTAATCAATTACATGGGAATAATAGGAATGTGTGCGTGAACATGTGATGATTGGTAGCCAATCTGCAAAATAAGTAGCTGACTGCGTGTTATGCTAGGGAAACCTAGGCCCATGGGTATACACATAAATCCCCATTTTTGCTACACATGTACACCCAATTACAGCAGTAAAATGCAACATCTATTTGTATTTTGCTAAGTAGCCCCCTCTCTGCGTCACAAAATGATGCAAATGCTGCGCTACAAAGGTATACATATGTGTCCAAATGTGTATTTGTTGCAGGATGTGTATGAAGACCTATGCTACCAGGCCGATGCCTCATTTTTGCAACACATACCAGATGGCTGTAGCTGCATGGAATGTACTGTTGCATTTGTGTCTGAAAAGCAACACGTGAACTGCTCTATTTGTACTCTACTGGTCATAATGGCCAGTGAGTACGTCATGTAGAAACAACATACCTACATATGTAGACGCCATAGCTAGACCGAAAATTGCAAACACATGATGATGCTACACATGTGTGTTGCCTTCACGTCACATGAAGTTAGTCATGTTGTCCACACATATGTCACATGTGTGTCTGGTTGCTGTGTGTTGAACCTGTCCACATAGCCTGTTTGATTGTGAGTGGTCATGCAGTCCTCATGGAACCAGTTGTGGAATGTTTCTCTCTGGGATGCACATGCCGAGATGTATGGATCACATGATTGTTGGGGCCTACTAATGGAGGATTAACTTGGACGACACATGACTGTCCTGGCCACTGCATGAGTGTAGTAGGGTGTGTCACTGGAGCAGGAGACTCATCCAATGATAATCTAGAATACAAAGTCAGCCAGGCAGGATGAGCATGTGTGAAAGTGTATCATTACCATGTAATATTCACACACTGTCATTGTAACAGAAATTATTTGTCTGTTCACCCAGTCTGAGTATAATCTTCCTTTCGTGCTTTACAGGTGGACCAGCCCCGTACACCGTTGGTGAGGTGGCCCATTTTGACGACCCCGATACCTACAGTGAGTGTTGCCTAAGTGCTATTTACATTGTTTGGAAATGAAGCATGATGGATTACTGTGTGTTCAGGATAATTCATGATTTGATGTGCTGGCCGTTCATTGGCTTTGTTGTTTTGGTGTGATATCAAATTGGAATAATGTTTCTGTAAAGCAATACGTAGTCATCTCTCAGATTGAGGGGCAGTAGGTCATTCAATTAGTGCGACAATTGGGAATGGCATGACTCATTTTGAATACACTGGTCAATGTTAGACTTGGTCAGGAACTTGCCATTAACTGAGTCAGCATATCAGACTGACAGTCTCCCAGATAGCTTAGGCACATGGCTTCGATGACAAGTGCTTCTTCCTAGTTGAGGATGGACTGTGTACACTGTAGGTCGGATCTTCCGGGGGCATGTACTTCCACAAGGTGACCTCGAAGTGTGTGTGACTTGAGTGCAATGGCCTAGGTGTTCTGTTGAATCATGTGAATGGGTGTTCTACCTCCTCTGTGTGTGTTGTAAAACATGCCTCACTAATAGTATGTTATGTTGGGCTAAGTCATATCATTTTGACATGTGTGGACCTGGGATGTGACAAGGTTGGGCTGACTCCAACGTGTTGCTAGCCCTTCATAGGTGTTGTGTGTGAAGGCACATGCTTGTTGAACTTTCTGTACACTCCTGGTTGTGCATTGATCATGGGATTGTTGTTTGTTCTTCCCACACCACCCACAAAGACTGGGATGTTACTGTGAAACAGGGTACCTAGGACTGTAGCAACCAGTATGTTACACGTACTTAACACCTTTTGTGACTTGAGTTTGTACCTAGGTCCAGATGTAGCAAAATGTCTACACATTGCAAATAGCATAATTTGATGTTAGTGAGTTGCAAACGTCTGTTTCCTAATCCGAAATATTTTTGGTGGTCATGTACATATTCGCAAAATGCTTTTCTAAATGAAAAAAATAAAGGAGTTTACCAGCCCTACTTGCAAATCACAGTGGTAGGCAATCCCATTTGCTAACGAGTACGTGGTTGCAAAGTGAGTAGCTGTTATCATCCACTTGAAGTGGATGCTAACCAACTTGCTGACTGGAAGGGGTCCTCATTGTGAACCTTCACCTTTGTGAGTGGACCAAAATACTCCTGCACAAAACAGCCAGTGGTCTAGGGGAGCAATAATTATTGTGTAAATTACGAAAAATCAATTGTTGTGAATTTAAACAAATCGCAGCTCATTTTCCTTTCAGATAAAGGGCCTACACTTGGTGAAAAATAACTTGCTTCATTTAAAAGCAGTCACGTCTATGGAGTTCTGCTGTTCCCAGCAGGCCTCCATCCCCGTGAGTGCCCATAGTTGCTAAGGTGGTGCAAGTTGGAACCCACATCATTGATGTTCATGAGGTGGGATTTAGGGACCCCATAGTGACTCGCAGACGGTGTCAGAGACACCGTTCAGCTTTGCAATTTGCTAGTTGATTTCCCATCAATTCCTACATCTGGCCCATAGTGTCGACATATGATTCATGGCCAGGGGTTCAATCTTAGCACACAACTATTTCGAAATGCCATTGAGTGAGGAGTGTGATTCTTATCACATACAATGACATATGTAGTGAAGTCAGTATGCGGACGAGCTGGTGCCATAATGTATAATGCCTTAGGTATGAATTGTATGAGTAGTTTAGGGTGATGTCATCCATCATGTAGAGACATGGATATGCTATATGTGATATGCCCTTCAGTATGCATGATTCACATGTACTTCTTCTGAGCCTTCCCGTGAACTATGTTGTAACAATTGCTGCAACCAATACATTGCTAGTAATGGACAAATTACCCATTGTGGTATTCAACCCACTGTAAATTCTATGCTCAATATTTGCCTTTTCTCTTCACAGCTGCAAACCTGAGTGCCGCAGCTCGCAACCAGTTTGAGCGCCGGGCAATGAGGTACAGCCACATCCTGCAGGTGCAGTGTGGGTATCGGAGGATGGCCCGCAGATACAATTCAGAACGGGCCTCCGGGGCGTGGTATGCCACACCACAGGCTCCCCCAACGGTGCCCCCAACAACCCCCGCCACTACATCCACCAGGTCTGGCCAAGTGGACCCAGCAACGGACCAGGCATCCTCATCCAGACCTGGACCCAGCCGTGTGGTGGGAGCAGGGCAGTCCCGTGCCCACACCACTCCACCAACACAATCCACCTCCACCGGCACCCAGACCTGCACTGACCCTCCGATCAACCCAGCGGACTTCCACGCATTGTCAAGGAAATTGGACAGGTTGATTGGAAAAGTTGACACCCTGACGGAGGACATGGCTGAGGTGAAGAAGAAGGTGCGCTCCATCCGGCGAACACTACGGAGGCCAAATCAGTAGACATTTTGCCCTCCAGAACTTTTACCCCTCCCCTCTCACCTCTTTCCTATTTCATACTGTTAGTTGGGTTTGGGGGGTTAGTTATAGGATAAGTGTAGGAAATTAGCTTAGTTAGTGTTAGGTAAGAGGGTGGGGGGTCCTTCTTCTTTATATCTTATCTTTTTGTGTGGGTGGGTGGGTGGGGGGCAATGTTGGGATTCCTGTTTAAAAAAAAAAACTATAACAAAAAAAAACAAATATATATATGTTTGTTTAGGATAGTGTAGTATGTGTGTAGGTTAGTAAGTGTTGTCCTGCATGTGTCTTGTCTCATAATGGTGGGTGGGGGGTTGATGTTTAGATCGTTTCGTTACATGTGTAGAGTAAGTTTAGCTTAGGTTAGTTAGGGACAGTTGTGGGTTAGTAGTAGTCAGGTTAGATTAGTGTAGGTTTATCTTTCCCTTAGTTGCCTCTTTTCTTACTTATTGGAAATAAAAATTTTGTTAACCCTTTACCTGATGCGTTAGGTGCTACCTTTTCATGGCCTTGACATCAGTGTAGCAGAAAGTTTTAGTATGACATTTGTGTCCTATGCTCGCTATCCCCAGGCTATTGAGGTTTAACATGCCAGCTACCCGTGTGCTAACTTGGTAAGTATCCACCATGTGGGAGAGCCACCATTGGTAGTGTGCATAGATCATCAAGATTTGGGGTTGGTATGTATCCTACTTCACAAAGAGTGCTTCCAGAGTTGATTTTGTAGGTAAATAGATAGGTCGGACAGCATTGTGAAGTTCAGGGAGAGCTTTGTAGATGAGTATTTGTTCACACTCTTGTCTTGTTGCTGTCATTGCTGACCTACATCATGTGTGTACTGCTTGAGCATGACTTTCCTTCATGGTAGTATACGCTGTAAGGGTGATTGATGCAGTGTAATTTGGTTATCATTCCTTTCATTTTACAGCATAATTTCTTGTTTTAGTATTGCAAGGTGCCTACATTTCTCAGCCACCATTAGTTGTCTAGAATAGCTATGGATGGGGCCTCATTCTGTCCAACACAGCATGATTGTGTGTGCTTAGTCCCTACATCAGTTATTTTCCTCAGTCTAGTAAAGCTATGATGCAATCCTGGCCACTGCACAGATGTTTCAGTATACATGAAATCAGGACAGTAGTATAGAGAATCGACATGGTTGCCACACAGCCACTTTGGAGTTATGTACTGCACAGTTGAAGTGTGAAATGACACAGAGACACAATAGGTGTGCAAGTGATATTTATTTTTAGGTGGAGTAGTGCAAAAAGTCCATTAACAATGTTAGGTGAATCCGTTCTGGTGCATTCTTAAATGGTGATCCTATTTACAGGGTGTGGATGATGCTCCTGACATGCTGGGGTGATGTCACAGACGGTGCAGAGGAACAGGAATTGCCAAATGGTAGGAGAGAAACATTTACAGCCAATGTGGACAAGTTAAACAGTGGATTGCCGAACAGTCATTGAGGGTAGTTGGAGTGAGGCTGGCATGTGTCAAAACGTAGGACCTTGGTCAGAGTAGGGCATGGTGGAGGGACTAGGGCTTCCGGGTACTCTTGCGAGTGAATGTTATCTGTTCCATGTCTTCTTCTTCTGATGTGTGTGTTGCCTGGTGTGTCCTTGTTGTTGTTGGTTGTGAAGGGGCAACACACACCTCAGTGTCAGAAGACATGGAGGCAGACATCCCGGGGGCTGATCCCTGTCCAGTTATGAAGGGCAGTACTGCAGCAAGGAGGGCGTGCTGGTTTTTCAGAATGGCAGCCACATCCCGATGGTAGGCAGCCAGGTCAGCCCTGAGGGGTTCGAGGTTGCATTCGTGCACAGGCTGACTGGCTTGCTGTTGGAGTTGTTTGGTCAACTGGATGACAGCTGTGCAGATTGCCTTCTGTGTTACTAAAAGTTCCTCCAACAGCGATGTTCTGGCTTGCATTGCAGCTGCCTGATCAGCAGTTGACAGCATGCACGAACGCACCCCTTCAAGGCTGGCTGCCATAGTTTGCATCCCCACCCGCACCTCCTTGGCCAGCTCCCGCTGGACCCCAACGACTGTTCTTTCGAAGCTGGTGCCAGTGTCGTCAGAGTCCTCAGCTGTGTTGGAGCTGGCAGGTCTTACAATTGGGGTGGCGGGTGGTTCTACTGTGGTGGCTGCTTCTTCTTGGCTCCTCCTTGTTACTGAAGGGGGGGTTTGGAGGCTTTCGAGGACCATGTCAATGGTCTCTTGTGTGAGGTTGATGGTCTCGTCATCCATGTCATCAGGGAACTCATGGACAGGCATATCGGCAGGAGATCCGTGTTCCTCTGCAAAGAAACAGGGTACAATTAGTGTGTCTGTGTTGAGATCATTTTGCACTAAGATACAAGCCTTTGGATGCCTTAACTTTGTACTCTGATTTTGTCTTGGTATCTGCTGTCCGTCATAGGGCATTGTTGTAGGCCTATGGCCCACCTGTGTGTCACATGTATGATATGGAGCTATCAGACATGCCTGCCATGTCATCTCTAGGTGTTGATTTGTAATTATTTCGGAATATGCATTTTTTTGTCCTACTCCTCCCTCGGTGTTTCACTATTGTTATGGAGGGACATTTGTTTGGGTGGGCTCTCATTATCCTACACGTGATTCTTGGCTTTCTAGGCAGCAGGATAGCTAATGGTGTGGGGGACTAAGTTTGACCCACTTGTAAATAACTCTGTCACCCAGATATTCTATTTAGCTCAGACAGACTAGCAGTGCCTCTGGTCTCCCACAACAGAGGAATGTTTAGAAGTCCAAGCCCATGACATCTTTGGGACTTCTCAGGGAAGTGGTGGTCACTCAGGTCCTACACATTTCTATCTTTTCCGGTATGTTCCCATACACAAATGACACAGACAGTATTTGTTTGATATGAAGTTTCATTGTACAACTGACTTGTAGGAATTTAGGTGTGAGCCCCAATAACCAAAACAATACACACAGTTAGAACTGAAATAGTCCGCAGGAGAGTAATACATTGGTACACAGCTATCATGGTGCCTAACAGTTTCTACTCTCCCTCTGCTTGTTCTATATATAGCACAGCATGTTAAGTTTGGAGCTTGGCTGTCTGAATCACAGGGGAGACATCATCCCTCATATCAGAGGAATGGGCTGGGATCTGGTTGTGCATCAGCAGCAAGGCAGGCAGCATCTAGATGTGATTTTCTGTTTGTAAACTCCCCCATGCGTGTCTTGGGACGAGGAAGTGAATTTAAAAGACATATGCCATTGTGATGACAAAGTTTCCCTACGCAGGAATGGCAAACCTTAACCCCTACCACATCTATCATCAACGAACCAGACGGTATCCTTGACTGGGGCACAGAGTGAATATGTTCTGGCAAACTCCAGTGCAGAAGTAGGCAAAACAGGGTGATTTGACTAATTGCCAACACCTTAGGACTGACTATTTGCTACATTAACTGATAGGAAGGGCAATGAGATTCATTTAGTGCAAAGTGCTCTGAGGCACTTAGATGTGAGCAAATGAGTATAAGTACATTCAGGGTAAGATGCACAAAGGCCTCCAGCCTGAGGCTATTGCGCAAAGTATACGTTTCACTTGCCACGCTACACTTTGACTGACTGTGGGTGTTGTGACTGCCCTGCCAGCACACTTGCCTCACAGGCCCTGCATACACTTTTTATTCACATTGCATGATCTGTACATGTTAGGTGGCATGACCTATGTATGTCAATGTTAGGATGTGGTATGGATGTAAACATTGTTGATGTTTGTATCTGATGGGGTCTCATGTGTGTCTTACTGGATTGGCCTGTTTATCGTATGAATGTCCTATATTTATGGTTAGACTGTGCAGATGTGTTTCATTGACCAGTTGCCTGTGTCCCCTCGTCAATGTTGTTGTCTGAGCAGTATGACATTTGTGATGTAGCATTGTTAGGCAGGCACGTGAGGGACCCTGACGTATGCAGCATGTGTGTGTCGTTAGTGCTGTGTAGCTCCTATTGCTGTTTACTTAGGCTTATGTATGTGTCAGTTATGGACATTCGGCATTTATGTGTACTGGTACCTTTGTCTTATTTCTAGGAGTAGTTGCAGATGTCATCCTCACCCCCTAATTTAGGTATGTATGTTCCAGGGTGGGGTTCCTGCCATTTGGTACTATAGCTGCCCAGAGATGAGAGGTGTTATTGTCAACTGTGGTGGCAGTTAAGTTGCAGTTGTTGTATTTGCTACTGCATTACAGGTAGGGACCTAGTTGATGGGGAATAGTTTGTGCAAAACAAGTGCCTGGATGTGGATTCAGGGTAGTGTCCTTCCCACCTGTCACTGGTTTCCCTTGGCTCTCTTGTTGTAATTACAGGATGTCCCCGTGGGACTGTAGTGGTGGCAGTATTTTGTCGTGCCCCGGCTATGGTCAGTACTGGCCATTCCCCCCTGCCGTGCCCCTTTCCCCATGCCACTTCATATATGTGCTAAGTTACATGCATTGTGTAGTAGGTATCCCCCCCCTGCTTACAGTCCCCATTATTGCATTGTAATTCCCCATGCGACTTACCCTGCATGTGCGTAGTGTCGTGGTAGTCTGCGCTGTCCAGTCCTTGTATCCCTGTGACGATCTCCTCCGGGATGACGGCTGCGACCATCTCCTCCATGTGGTCCAGGGCCTCCTGTTGTGCTGGACTCCCCCCTCCAGTCTGCATTGCTGCCTTCCTGTTCCTGGCCATTTTCTCTTTGGTCCTACGTTTACAGTCATGCCAGCGTTTCTTACACTCGGTGACTGTCCGGCGTTCTTCAGCCACACTGTTTATCTTGTCCACAATTTGTTTCCAGATGGCCTCTCTCCTACTGAGTGGCAATTTTGAGGATATGAAAAGTTGGTGCTGGTGTTCCGTCACCTCTTTCACCAGGATTTCCTGCTCCTCTGCACTGAAGCGACACTTTCTTTTTTTCCTTAACATGTCCTGGTTCCTGTATGCTTCCTCCTGGCTGGTTCCTGGTCTGCTCTCATCCTCCTGGGGTCTGTTGGGGCATCTAGGATCCATTTTGGGTCTCCTCTCCTGTAAGTGCAGTTTTCGCGCAAAAATGTCACGCAATAGCGTGAAAAAAACCGGCGTTTTTACGATTGCGCTTTCGTAAATCGACCCACAGTGATTTGCGTCACTTTTACGTGGGTTTCCCTTACGACAGACCGACGCTGTGTGCGTCACGAAATAATGACTCCCACCTGTTGGTTGCGCCGCCGTACGTCAAAGTATAAATTTGACGCCCGAATGGCGCATCCAAATGGCGTTAGACGGCGCAGTTTTGCGTCAAAAAGTATAAATATGGCCCTCAGTGCTTAAAGGCAGTTTCCTCTTTGAATGTGTGCCATAGAATGCAGCACACGTGCAACAGGGAAAAAACATGAAGAAATAACAATATGTCTCCTCCTTTTGCCAGGCTCAAAGAGGTGCAGAACTTTGGCTCAAATCTGTTTCTTTAATTCTTTGCAGATATAGATTTGTGTCAAAATCCTTAGGTGAATGCATGGCAGGGCTTAAATTAAGCCTGTAGTTTCAGGTTCTTAGCAGCTACACTGTCAACACCGGCACTTATGACAGTCTGCCACATGGTGGCACTGTTTGTCTAATTTAGACACAAGCACAACAACAGTTGTTTATTAATTCAGTGTACATTAAAAATGACTAATACCTGATGGCAAAACCATTCCTATAGGTTTGGGGGCCTGCAATAGTCAGAAATGGCACACTTGTATGAGGGTGATAGTAACTGTGATGCTAATGTACTTGGGAGCACTGACAGCGTCAATGGATGGTGCAAGCAGAAGTGACCTCCTGAGGAGGGCCTTGGCACCTTTTATTTTAACAAATTAAGCACTGATGCAATGGAATGCCCTTGCGCCACCCATGAAATGCCGCCTTCAGGCACAGTAATACTAGGCAGCGCATTGTGCTGTTTTATTACTTTTGGTTACAAACCAAGGCAAACCACTATTTGCTTTAGCTTGTAAATATCAACCTGGATTTTGGGGTCGAGACTGTATTAAAAAGAAATGGAAACCAGGCGCAAAATACTTATAAATCTGGGCATTAGCAATCCACAGTTTTCTGGCCACACATGTGACTAGCATCTTCTAGGTACTTTGTTAACTGCAAATAAAATCAGCAAATACTTTGTGCCGGCTTACATGAGTTGATTTTTTACTACTGCATGGTTTTCAGTTTGAAATTAATGTAATTACTTGTTTTTTAACATACCAATTAAATAACAATTGTTATATTAGAACTGAGGTATTAATTTTTACATTTACAATATGTAACAGTTTGAGGACAACTGAAAACAGGGATTAGCACATATAATCTACAAGCATCCCTTAGCCCCGGCAGACTGTTCCTTCCATTTTTATCTGGCTCCAAAAGGGAACAGAGATTGAATTACATGATGTGGGGAAAAAGTTAGCCTTTCCAGTGACATTGTTAATGCTGAATTTATTCATGAATATTCATGTATTTTGAGTGTTGAATTTGCGTAGAAAATGTATTAATGCACACATTTGAAGTTGCGTCCACCAGAGTGGCCGTCAATGTTCATGAAGTGTACTTACTAATAGCTTATTAATGTAAAATGTTGAGCTTATGTTTGATTAATGTAGTAATATGTCATATTAAAGGTTCTGCATTATGTATTAGCTTTTTTAATCATATGCCTTAACTTAGTGAGGTCTTGGGCCTAGTCGCAGGGCCTCATGTCAAGCTGCATTTCTTAGGTGTTTTATAACATGGATGCTTAGAGAATTAAATTGTGATTTTCCACAATACTATCCATGTGCCCCTAGCTGAAGTTTGTTCTCATGAGAAACTGCTTGCTAGAAGATGCTGTACTAGATAGAGAAACATGGTATATCATAGTATGTTTCAGACTGACTTTCCCAGGAGAAGACAATGGATGCACTGACTGAGGTATAAGGTGCAACAATATTGATACCCGACGAGCCGAGTGACGAGAGCGGGAGAAGAGGAGCCTATGATCGACATGTGAACCGAGTGAACTGAGTAGTAGTAAAACTTTAGATTAAGGGTTTTATTTTCATTGGACTAAGTGTAAACAGGTGATTCTTTGACCAATACGGACATGGGAAGTAGTTTTAGGAAATCTAACTCAGCCGGACTGCACCAAAAAAAAAAAAGCCCATTCTCTCCCTATTCTTCTTGAGCGTTAAGTAATTCTTTTCTGAGCTGCATGAAGAGACTTTGCTTTTTCTGAACTTTAATGCTGAGTCCTGATGTCTTGCTGACCGAACTGATGTTCTATTGATGAAGACTGTCACAGCTTGCTGAACCCTACTGCGGCAAGGTATAAGACGATGTTACTGATTGTTATGTTTATTTGCTTTTTTTTCTAGGTACCAGCCGCTATTTTGATAGAGCCATGGTTAGATTTTTTTCCAAATTTGTGTGACTAAATTTTTTTACATGAAGTCCAAACATGCAATTCTGATCTGATGTTAGTTAGGGTTCTCCCTCGTGAAGTTTGCTACAAGTAATGACAGTTGATGTATTTTTTTTGCTGAATCTGTATGTATGTTATTTAGTTTGCGCAGTTATTTTTGCTATTAATTTGTACTGTAACTTTAGAATGTGTAGTAGTTCAAGCTTTGATTAGATTGCGATTCTTTTGCCGCTTTGGTCAGCCAGTATTGTTTTTGTATGTTTACCATTTGATTTTGAGACCAAGTTACATGACATTAACATTGTTGATACAGGGAAATAAAGATTCTTTTATATAAAGGTGTGGTTATTCATGGCCGAGAGGTCATGATGTGCGAAAATTACTGGCTCCTATTGATTGTTGACGTCATTGACTGTTGGTGCTATTGATCTGTATTTGTATGTGCAGTCAAAAGGTCCATTGGCCTATATGTTTACTTTATAGGGTCTGATACTCTCACAGAGATGGCAGAAGAGATTGATGGTTTGTCTCCTTAAGAGGCCATCATAGAGGCCCGGTACATGGTTTGTCTCCTTAAGAGCCCATCATAGAGGCCTGGTACATGGTATGTCTCCTTAAGAGCTCATCATACAGTCCAGAGATAGGTGGAAGAGCATTTGTTCCAGAGATAGTAAGCGAGAAGTAACAGTTGTTCCCAGAGATGGTGGTGGAGTAAGGGTTACTATCCTACAGAGAGCTAAATAATTCCCAAATTTGGAGAAATTTGTGATTTTTTTCTTTCCAGATCCGATGATACAAAGTGGAAAGAAAATGTGCCCCTAAGTACTTAAAATGACTTTCCCAGAATCTTGGAGTTTGCCAATGATTGCCGGAGGATATTCTTGGCGTTGTAGTGACGGTATGAATGAACTATCAATCAAATAAATTATTTATTTATTTATGCTTAGGAACTCTATGCTGGGTCCACATAATAAAGCAAGAATGAAATATACATACGTAAATGAAAAGCAATACTTAAAAAAGAAAATTCAATAAGCCCAAAACACCCCCAACAATCCATCTGTACCGTTAAGTGCTATATACTACAGTCCAGCTGGGCAGGAATCCCCCCAATAGACACGCAGGACAAAAATTGTACTGTCCCCTAATACACGACTGTTCAAGACACTATAAACTAAGGGGCATATTTATACTCTGTTTGCGCCGGAATTGCGTCGTTTTTTTGGACGCAATTCCGACGCAAAACTAACTCCATATTTATACTTTGGCGTTAGACGCATCTAGCGCCAAAGTTCATGGAGTTTGCGTCATTTTTTAGCTTGGACACCTTCCTTGCGTTAATGATATGCAAGGTAGGTGTTCCCGTCTAAAAAATGACTCCGAGGCATATGCGCCGTGTTTATACTCCCGGGCAAAAATGGCGCCCGGGAGTGGGCGGCTCAAAAAAAATGACGTCCAGCCGATTTTTTGTCATTTTTTTGCACCTGGTCAGGGCAGGCGTTAAGGGACCTGTGGGCTCGGAAGGAGCCCAGAGGTGCCCTCCCATGCCCCCAGGGACACCCCCTGCCACCCTTGCCCACCCCAGGAGGACGCCCAAGGAGGGAGGGACCCACCCCTGGGACATTAAGGTAAGTGCTGGTAAGTATATATATTTTTTTTTTTGTGGCATAGGGGGGCCTGATTTGTGCCCCCCTACATGCCACTATGCCCAATGACCATGCCCAGGGGACAAAAGTCCCCTGGGCATGGCCATTGGGCAAGGGGGCATGACTCCTGTCTTTGCTAAGACAGGAGTCATGTTAATGGCGTCTGGGCGTCAAAAAAAAATGGCGCAAATTGGGTTGAGGCGATAATTTTGCCTCAGCCTGATTTGCCCCATTTTTTGACGCCCAAGCTCCATTTTCCCCTACGCCGGTGCTGCCTGGTGTGTGTCATTTTTTTTGACGCACACCACTCCGCAGCGCCGGCTAACGCCGGCTAACGTCATTGAATAAATACGGCGCCCGCATGGCGCTTCAGAATGGCGTTAGCCGGCGTTAATTTTTTTTACGCACAACTGCGTTGGCGCAGTTGTGTGTCGAAAAGTATAAATATGGCCCTAAAGGTCTCTAAAATATACAATAACCTTGCAGAGCTGACCAAAATGTGCAAATATAAAATATGCAGATTAATCACAAGTCGCAACAACAAACCTCCTTCATAGCTTTCTCCTTACACTGATAAAGTGCCATTATGCATAACCTTAAAAGAAATGTAAAAAAACATTTTTAAAAAGTTAAAAACTCTATGACAGAACAGTTCATTTGGTGGGGCATTCAAGGCATGGAGAAACCCAGATACCGACATCACAGAAAACTGGAGACAAATGGGTCTTAACCATTCACGTCGATAGGGAGCAAGGGAAGGACAAACAAATAAAACATGATTTATATCTTGATAGCTGGTAAAACAAAAATTACATTCTTTAGCTCAACCATACCAATTTGCCAACAGCACATTCAGCGGTAGCAATCCCAGATGCAGTAGCATCAAAAAACGCCTGATCCCATGAGGCAAGTTCCATGTTACATATGGTTGTGCTTTTTTTACGAATAAGGATTTTGCTAGAATTGAAGAACAACTTCTTTTTGCACAGCTCTCTAGATCCAATTGATAACTTAAGGTCCATATTTCCTGTTTTAAATCGTTTTTCATTTGCAAAGAAGGGGTAACCAAGACCTGATTGAGCTCTACCTCAAGCATCTCTAGGGCGTACATAAGGTTTTTACAGAAGGTATACCTAAAGGCATTATTTTCTGCTGAGACTTCTTTTTGCAATAAGGCCTCAGGGTATTATCCTCAGCCTTACAAAGGGAAGCAGCCCAATGTATAACCCCAGCTAGTCCCTGGACAAACGCACTTCTTAAGCTCAGTTCCTGCCTTAGGGCAGCCACTGGTACAGCTGTATTTACCGATAGGAGCTTTCTGAGGATCTTACCTTCCAGAAGATTCAAAACCCCCCATTTGAAGCAATCTAAGTTTTCCAGGCAATAAAGGAGAGGAGTGGATATCTCAGTTCGATAGACAGTTAAAAGGTGGGCAAAATGTATTTTTCCTGTGGCCGTATATAATGCCCCCAAACCTCTTGTTTGACTATCGGCTTTAGATTTATTAGAAGTAATATGGGCTATGTCACTAATGTTCCCGCATACAATTTTTGATAAAAAAGTGTAAGAGTTCACAATTTACAATTCTTGGTTACCTAATGTCCAATGGAAATTAGCGAAGTTCACTTTCCTATTACCATGGAAGTGTAAAATCTTACTCTTTCGAACACTGATCTTTAAAAAATGGGGCTCAGAGAATTGCAACAAAGATTGTAGTTGGTTCTGTAAGCCTTTAGGGCTTAGGTCAAGTATAATGATATCATCCGCGTACAGTAAACAGCAGATCGAGCGTCCACCTATTTGGAGGGGGAAACCCTGGCTCTAGGATTAAAAAGAAGGCAAATCCGAGAAGTATTATCGGAAAAGTATGAGAGCCAAAAGGCATCCCTGCTTTAAACCATTCAAAGTGAACATTTAAGGTGAAAGGCCTCTGTCCCCTAGAAGAATTCTACACCAGGTAGAAGAATGAAGAGCGGTCAATAGCTCAAGAAGGATGGAAGGAATGCCCAGAATAGCCCGTTTTCTCCATAATAGGGATCTATCTACTTTCTCGAACGCTGTGGTAAAATCAATAAAAGCGGCATAAACCTCTCCACTTCTTAAGCGTCTAGACCCCGTTTGCTCTTGTTTTATTACGGAAATGGGTGCATTATCAGGGTCCAGTGCAGCGGAACAGCGCATAGAGCAAATAGCTTGCTCTATCTCTTTCACTGTCGGAAAGGAGATAGAATACATCTCCTTACTACTAAAGGGCCGAGAAAATAGCCCCTCATTTGAAGCATACAAAGAGGCGATAAATTCAGACCTGCGGACAGGAAAAATGGCAATGGAAGAGGTTCGATTTTAGCTCCACACCCTTCCCTGACCAGGGCCCAGAAACATCCAGCTTGCCCCTTTACTGCTGCTTACCTGAGGAAAATCCAAAGCTTGTTACAGGCATTTCTTGCGATACGTAGTTTCATAAGTTTCCTTCTCCTTTTTAATAAAGCCACCCTGGAGTTTCATAAAGATGAATACTCTAAATACTGTGCCCAAACCAACTTATTTATTTCTCTATTTAGGATGAGTAGGGGATGTGGAATAATCCCCTGGCCACTTTTAAGGGTACTCGGGGGGGGAGTTGGTTAACAACTGATTGATACATTTTGTAAAGTTTTGCAGTTCCTTCCCGTCCCAGGTATCCAAAATTACAACCGCAGATTCCAGTGACTTCCTAACACCTAATATCCTTCTCGGGACACACTGGTCCTTCCTGTCTTTTTATCAAAGACCGGAGTTTCACCATCCAACTCTCGACCCCCTGTCATTAACAGATTAAAATCTAATGTAAATAGAATAGGGTTATGTTCACTAAGCAGAGTGTTTATAACCTTTAGATCAAGTAGCAAGGAGTAGGCACCATACCACAATATCACATAATCTACAATTGCCTTTCCCCCAGGAGCAACATGAGTAAAAGAGGAAGGAGAATCAGATAAAGATCTTCCATTCACAATGATACAATCACTTTCTGTAAGGAGCTTAAGCAAGAGTTTCCCTCTTCAATTTGTTCAAATCGATGAAGGAAAAAGGCAAACAGGGATTTGCAAGGCTGTCTCTCTGTCAACCTCGCAAACCTGTGATATGGCATGGTTAGATATCTTACTATTTAGGTCACCTACCAGGACTATAGAGGTAAAAGACTCACTAACTGTAGTGATTTTTATATGCAAAAATACCTTTTGTAGCAAGGCATTATAGTCAGTATCAGGCGGCATATATGCATTTAGCAATAGCAGAGAGGTAGAACCTTTATTATTTTGCAACTAGAGAGATAAAGCCATAAAATGGTTACTGGGATCTTTAAAACATTCAAAATTCCCCTTGCGTCTAGTTGATAACAGGCAGGCCACACCTCCCTTGGCATGCCCCTTTCTAAAGGGGATAGCCTTGCAATAAATAACATAATAATCGTCCCACATTAGATCTTTATCTTGTCATGTCTCCTGAAGACAAATCAAATCAGGTTTTAGAGAGGTAACGGACAATAGTTTTTCCTTCGCATATTTTACCCCTGCTATTTTCCAAGAAATAATGGTTAAGTCTGTGCTAGTTAAAGTGGCTGGATATGTGTCTGGACCCCCGCGCCTGTCTCAAGACGCCCGGGAGGCAGCTCCACCCATTCAAATCAGTAAAACTTTGATCAGGGACGACCTGTATCTCTCGCAGAAACACCTTCCTCTCATCCCCCACTAAAGAGATTTTAAGGGCCTGTGTATCCAGGCTAGGCCTAGACTCGTAATGGCCAGGCTGATTGTAAGCCTCAAAGGCTGGATAACAGTCTGTTAGCCTATCAGCAGGTATTTCCCTGCCCCTCTTATTGCCCATCCCAGAATAACTTGGTCCTAGGAAAGGGACCACATCAATTCCCCGACATTGCAGGAAGTCAGCATTTTGAAGGACCAGGTTCATCACACACTTGCAATGAAATGTAATCCTTGATTTAAAACCTACTTCAGAATCCAATATTGAAACCAAAGCGATATCTTCACTTTGGATTGCCTTCAATGAGCTAGAATCTGAAAAACAATTTAACATGGTAGATCTGTTCAAAATTAAGTCAACATGAACGAGTGGGGAAATATCTAGAGTAAGGGGAACCCCATAGTGTCCCCTCATAAGGGTGCCCTTCAATAATGAGGTTTCATTAAAGTTTCTCGAAGACCTCAGAGGCAAAAATACTGGAGCTGTTGGATTCAAAGCAGGAAACCCCCCAAGAGAGGGGGAGAAGGACAGCTCCCTCCTAGGGACTCCTCCATGCTTCTTTGGGGAAGACAAAGTTGAAAGATTAGGCCCTGAAGTAGGGCAAAGCTCCAGAGTAGATTGAGTAGTCAAATTTAAGGGCTCCAGCCGGACTTGAAGAGAATCACTTATCTCAGGAGAGTGTACTTTTCCTCTGCCTTTTTTAATAAACCTTAGAATTGGCTTTTTCTGATTTATCTCCTTTTTTTTCAATTCTTCCTCTTACATTTCTTATTTTTCTTATTCTTTCCTTCCACTCTTTTTAAAGGAGGTTGCAAGTCCGAGGAGCCCTTTTTAGGATTAGATGTGATTTTGAAAATTGGAAATGTCTCTTGGGCAGGCTGATTAAGGATTTCCTCTTGCATAGTGCTAACTTGGGATGAATCGAAGATAAATCTAGTAAAGTCCACTGGACTATTCTGTGAAGGCCTTTTATCACATTGCTTATTACTGTGGGGTCTTGAGGTTTGTGTGCTCACTTCAGTTCTGAGGCCCACACTAGGGTGTGCCTGATTCTTTGTTAACCATGGTGACGCTGACTGTGCCTCTAAAAGATCTAGGGGCAAACGCCGATTTTTATTATCTTTGGTCAGTTCCTTCAGAATAATCATCAGATTCAAGAATGCAGTCGGACCCACCTACACATTTCTCCAAAAGTTTTAATATTGAAGAAAGCAGATTTTCCAAGCTATTCAAGGACGCAGAGAGTCTAACCTCCTGCTCTGGGGGTTGACTAGGCAATGCAACACTTGTATCTTGAACTGAACTCATAGATAAATGAAGATAAACAGAGGTTGAACTATTGAACAAATGTAGTCCTGTGGAATGTAACACCGACAAAGGCCCTCCAGAAGGCGAAGAATGGCCCTTTCCTGGGTGCCCATGTCTACTGCAAATGTTTAGGTCCAAGTCGGGCAGAGTAAAATCTTGAAAGCCAGGTTCTTGGGGTGCTGCCATAAGCTGCCTCAATGAGTTAGCAAGCATAAGATGGGAAGACCGGGTGGGAAGAAGAGGCTGTGTACCAAACAAGCTTTGAGTATATATTGAATATACTCTGTAGTTCCTATTGGAGAGAATAGGGTGACTGGCTCCTCATCATTCCTCCCTAAATTTTTCTCCACAGGGCAGATGTCTTTTAAGGCCTTTTTGGGTGGGGATTCACTCAACTCCATGCCCTCTGACAGCCCATGGAAGAATCATGCTGTAGCTCAATCTGGGAAGATTTACCTTTCTCCCAAAAGGAGAATAAATGGTTGTGACCTTTCAGTTGTAAAGCTGAGATGCTTTTATTTCAAAGAGGATTAGATCTATTTTTTACAGAAGGCCTTCCAGGCAACAGACGTCCTGAGTGGAGTTTCTTTAAAGTCATGATTACTTCCTTTTCGTGTGTCCCTGAGACTTGGACTGAGAGATAGGAGGCCGATAGAGAGTACAGCTGACTGGCAGGCATACAGTCACCCCTGCCTCGACACAATATTAAGCGCCGCCTCACCATTTGCCCCTCCACTGCTGTATTACGAGATTCTGTCACCGTGGGCCGAGGCGGGCACAAGCACACTTAAAAGGTACTCAGGTCCAGCACCATACAACATGACTCTTCTGCTGTTCTATATTATTAAGTGTGGGTTAGTTGTGCGGCTTAGGGTGGGCTTTAGGTGGGCTTTAGCTGAATGGAACGATGCATGGAGCATGGGCGCTTGGGTTCAGTACCAAATGTTCAATGTATCAAGCTCAAAAGGTCAGGGCTATGTTCATCTATGGTTGTAGCCGTACCCACCCGGGTCCACCAGGGTCCGGAGGTTCAATATTACAGGACTCACCAACACTAGCTCCAAAGTTCACCAGAAAGGAACCAGCCACTGCCACTCCGCCACTCCGCCACTCCGGGTCCCAACTGGGCGCCAGTCCACTGCCTTTCAGGACCACGATGATTAGTTCCTGGCTCCTGGCACCTGACTCTTGGCGCCCAACCCAACTCCAGGGAGAACAGGGTAGGGGACAGGCACCGAGGAAAGAGGGAGCACCAAGGAGCACCACAGGAGCAAAGAGACCCCACAGGCCCCTTGACTACCTCATCCCCACCAGACCTCCCCAATCAACAAATGGGGGGCGAAAGCCCGTCAATGCCACCACCTCCCCTGTCCACCTGCATTCGAAAGGTACAGCGGCAGGTGGACAGAGAAAAGAAAGAATACCAGAATCCAATTGAGGTCGACAAGTCAGAGTGTGAGTCAAAGTGAGTGAAATAAATTTTCGACTGAGACCTGGCGAGTCCTATGTGCACCAGGACAGACCCACTGATCAGTTGAGAGTGAAATTTCAGGTCGAATTTTACTTGTGAATCAGGGAAACTGAGAAAGAAGGAGTAGCTGCTAGAGCAAAACGCCGTAAGGTTTCTGAAGCGATTGTATTACCCTACCTGTAGTAAACAGACAAATTGGGTTTTGATTTTGTTTAGTACTCACAATACGTTTGCATTAATTTTGTGTGAATTTGAGTTTGGGAAGACAAACTGCAAGACTTTGTCAGCCTCAGTACTTGTGATTGTGATGTCATTGGAACCGCGCTGGGATAGGTTGCTTAATGAGAAGGGGCCTGCACGGATTGGCAGCCGTCAGTGAAGCGCAATTGGTTGAGAAGGTGGGTGAAGAGAATTCTGGGATTAAAAGTCACTTCCTCATTTGATTTTGAATAATATAAAGGTCGCAAAGATGACATTTTTCAAAGCTTTAATGAGTGCTTTAAGGGGAGATACGTACATTACAATAAGCATAGGGGATATTGCACCTCTTGGTGGTACACCAGCTTACATTGTAATCTAAGAGCATGGTGTTGTGCCATGTCTTTGGCTCAAACAATGGTGCAAAGTGACTGAGATGGATGGGAAATTAGCGTTTCCTGCCCACAGAACATTTAATTTGAGGAGGTTAGAGAATCTGAGGAGGGTGCTATATGATTTGAACCCCCCCCCCCCCCGAGACCTACACAGTTCGATGCATTAGCAATCTGGGATTTAGTAGCCAGACAGCAACAGCAACAGAAATTTGAAAGTTGGATAGGAAAGGCTGGAAAAACGCTAGCGGAGGCTAGATGGGACAGCGATCAGAAATTGTGGAGTGCCAAGACATTACAGGGGATTAAACTGTTTCCAGCAATTACTCAGGAGAGCGAGGAAGAAAAGATACTAACAGGAGCCCTTCAGAGAGTCTGGAGCAGAGATCAAAAGAGACTAGAGGATCTTTTACACTTGAGGACGAGTCAGACGATGATGAGTTTATTTAGCAGTTATTCAGAAATCGTACTTCACCATATGCAGTACAAGAGAGTGGTCCGAGCATTAGTGTAAATCCTTCAGCTCCGACCCACGTTAACATAACAATGATCCCAGCAAGGCTAATCCTAGAATGACACAGAGCCCCATGCAGAGTAGTCTCAATGTCCCTATTACTCCAGTAGCACAAAATAAGGTGCCGCAGTCAAATGTCCAAAGAATTTACCCTGATGTACCTATAGTGGAAACTGCTACAAACCTAATAGTGCCAACAGGACAGGTTTTCCCGAAACCGATGTCAGTTCAGACATAGCCGACTCCACTTTTACTTCCTCAAGTAGAGTCACAAACATTGCCAACATATGCGCCAATAATAGGGACACAGTCAAACAAGGCTGTACTGCTGAGCCAGAATACGGGAACTATGCACTGAAAGAATTTGAGTATCAGACCAAGTCCGATGCTGTATCTGTACCTGTCAACTATTGGTCCAATTGTACCTTTGTTCAAACAAGAGAATACCAGTGCAAATGGACAGGGAGTTGTGAGTCAGAATTCAATGAGGGGAGGACTTAATGAGAATGTCTGAGTTGTCTCTCCTGTGGGACAGACCGTTGATGGATTGAGATCATTGCTAGGTCATAACCCATTCAGAGTTCTTTCGGATACTGTCATAGGGTTGAATGTTAGAGCCTGAAATTACTGATGCCGCAGTCCCTGAATACAGTGGTGCAACAAGTGCCAAATGCCCTGCCCAACAATTGACTGAATAGTTAGACATGCTGAATACCCCGCAGAGTGCTCCTAGAGAAGATGAGGACTTGAACTATATGAGATTAGGAATGGAAGCGGGTGAGCTCATTAAAGGAACTATAGGTATGAACAGACTAGAGTCTTATACAGAAGCAGAACTGAGATATCTGTGCCCGAAGATTACGAGGGAAGTGAGCAACGTGCGTCAAAGGCTAGCAGACCTGGCAGAGAAGTACAGCATATAAATAGAGAAAACAAAGAATTTGAAAAGGAGGTACAGGTTAGGTTTTGACACAAAAGGCTTCAAACACATGAGGTCTGCTGGAATGAAGGCACACCTTAGGGAGTTACTCCAAAGTGCCCAGACATGGGGAGTATTAGACAAATGGGAAAGCAGATGGACGAAGAAAAGAAATAAAAGAAAAAGGGATTCTGCAGACCTGATTGCAAATGTGCAGCAGGGAAAGGATCCAGTGAAACTTTTACCAATGAGAGAGATTCATGTCCCTTGGAGTAGAAGCGGCATTCTGTCTTTTACAAATGACTATGCCAGGTTGAGAGAGAAGCCAGTAGAATTGCATCAGCAGACAGACAGGTTTGTGAAACTTGCAAAATTCCTGTGGAAGACTTAAACACTCTGTTAGAGATAGTAGTCCCAGCGGATCTGTGGATGGAGTGTAAGATGAGTAAAGATTGGCTGACAAAAGAACCAGAGAGAAATCCGGCTAAAGGTGCGCCATCTCCCAAAGTAATAAAATATTACAATAAAGTGATTGAATGTTTAAAGACGATAATTTTGCCCAAATATATTGACTGGCAGAGAATTAATAGGACAGCTCAGGAGACAAAGGAGTCAATACATGCTTATTATGAGAGACTGTTGCAGGCATTTAAGCATTACAGTGGTACAGAGACGATTAAACTGAAAGACATGATTCATTTTGGGTTCAGGTTTGTGGAAGGATTGAGACTTGAAATTAGCCAGATGATTAAGATTCATTTGATTTGTTGGCAAGCAAAGCTGATTGATGAGGTGTTGCAGTATGCAAGGTACTGTAGTGACAAGATTGAGTTGAAGCAGAGAAAGTTGAAGGAAAAGGCAATGGTGATGCAGATTAAAGCTGCACAAACAGGGATGCTGGGAGATTTTCCACAGCAGCAGCAGGGAAATGTGTTGTTTCAAAATCAGATGAGAGGTAGAGGTCACAGAGGAATTGGCAATCGAAACCGTAGTCCCGATTTGAGTGCTGTAGTGGTCCAGAATGATGTGCAGAAAATTAAGAGAGTGTTGCCTTGTCACGCTTGCGGAGCGGTCAGAGATTGGAAGTGGGAGTGTCCGATGATGCAGGAAGATGTCGTTCAGCAAACAAGTGACATCAGTTTGTTCCAAAACATGACAGGACCGAAAATGAGAGGTCATAATGCACATTTTCATGATAATGTGAATCAAATTCTGAAATTTCAACCCATGCAGCAGGTGCAAATGCCATGTCCTCAAATTACACAATTTCAGCTGATGCAACATCAGGTTCAAGTGGTACCGGGACAGCAAACTCAAATACCTCAAGCCCCAATGGAACAGCAGCAGGTGATGCTTTCTCAACAGGTCACAGGTCAGACATTTAACAAGAGTAATAACACAGTTCACCAATTCCTGTTACACGGTGATAATGGAATAAACAATGATTGGTTTAGCAAGAGTTCGGATAAAGAGGAATGTGTGCTTGCAGCTTCTTTAAAAGTAGATCAGAAAGACCCATATTTGTAGGGAAAGGTAATGGGTCATAAGGTTTTATTCTTGGTTGACACAGAAGCTACACACTCTACAGGAAGAACTGCAGTAGTTCCAGACTTGCCCCTTTCAGGAAAGAGAGTCCAGATTGTAGGAGTAGCAAATCAGTATTTTTCCAGCCCAATTACAGAACCAGTTCAGGTCAAAATTGGCAAATTTGAAGGACTGCACAAATTCTTAGTCTGCGATTCGAGTCCGGTATCCCTATTGGTAAGAGATTTGCTGTGTAAAACCAGGTGCTTGATTACTTGTTCAAACGATGGAATATAGAGACAGACGAATAATGATGATGAAGATGACCTAACTCCTGAGGGTGAGATCATAAATGAGGAGTACCCCCTGAATAATTTCTTTACAGTATTCACTGTGAAGGAGCTTCCTCCTGATTTACAAGGAACGGTTAAAGAGAAAGTATGGGATTTGACAGGGAAAGAGATAGGCCTGATAAAGGGAATTGAACCAGTGAAAGTTCCTGTAAAGCCGAACACAATTTTTCCCCAGATTCCCCAGTCACATGCCACAGGACATCCTTATGAAGGTTGCTCAAATAATTATAGAATTTGTAAACCAGGGGCCTTGAAAGACTTGTTGAGCAGCCCATGTAATTCACCAATAATGGGATTGAGAAAGCCCTGTGGGAAAGTTTGAATTGACCAGGATTTGAGAAAAATAAATTACATTGTGATCAAATGCTGCCCCATAGTGCCATATCCATCTGTGATTCTGTTCCAGATCCCATGTGATGCTGAATGGTTCACCATCATAGATTTGTCACAAGCTTCATGAGGATAGTCAATTTCTCTTTTGTTTCAAATTTTTAGACCAAGTTTACTGTTGGTGTCGAATTCCTCAAGGGTTTTCAGAGTCACCTTCGATATTCAATCGGATCTTGATAAAGAATTTGGAGTCATTGGAATTGCCTTTCAAATTGACATTGGTACAGTATATTGATGATTTGCTGATAGCATCCAAAACAAAGGAAGAGTGCAAGTATGACACCATTTGCCTTGCTGAACCATTTGAGAAAGAATGGTCATAAAGTGTCTCCACTTAAATTACAGTACTGTCAGAAAAAAGTAAAATACTTGGGTCACCAGATAGCAAAAGGAGTAAGGAAAAAATCCAAAGAAAGGATTACAGCCATACTGCAGATGAATCCCCCGACCACCCAGCGAGATGTCAGGATGTTCCTAGGGACGGTAGGCTATTGTTGCCAATGGATTCCCAATTTTTCAGTCATTTCTAAGTCCTTGCACAAGGTGACCCACAAACAGGGTTACCGATCCCCAAATGTTGGACCAGGCTTGCATGAAAACGTTTTCTGAGTTGAGAGAGTCTGTGTAGAGCTCCAGCTTTGGGTATGCCTGACTACAATAAGTCCTTCAGCTTGTTTTGTCATGTGTGTGATGCAAGGTCTTTATCTGTCTTGACGCAGGTCCACGGAGGTGTAAACCACTCAGCAGCATATTTGTAAACTACTTTGGACCCAGTTGCAGCTGCTGTTTGAGTCCTGTTGTAGCAGTTGGACAGAACCTCACACAGTATGAAGGTATTGTGATGGAACACCATTTAACCATAATGGTCCCTCACTCGGTTAAAAGTTTTAGTTACCCAAACCAAACCCCAGTACCAGTCAGATGCAAGATTGAGGTGAGATGAGTATCTTAGGGTCACCTAATGTGTCATTAAAAAGATGTACAGAGCTTAACCCGGCAACCTTACTTCTGAATGACAATGTTGAAATTGAAAAGTTGGAAGACATTGAGCATGATTGTCTTGAAGTAACTGAACTGTGCATGAAAACGAGACCTGATATTAGAGACACCCGATTGGAATAAAAAGACCAAATTATCTTTGTTGATGGATCATGTCTAAGAGACAATACAGAAGCACTGAGAGCAGGATATCCCGTGTGCACCAATACTGGTACTGGAAGCATCCTGGCTTCGAGGAGTATATTCTTCACAAGTAGCAGAACTGGTAGCCCTTACTAGAGTGTGCCATGTTTCTGCTCAGCTAAAAGTTGCTATCTATATAGATAGCCAGTATGGATTTGAAATAGTCCATGACTTTTGGCAGTTGAGGTTTCATGACCATTTCTGGTTCATCAGTGAGAAATGGCGAGAAAATTCATGATTTGTTGCAAGCTATCCAGCAGCTGGAAAAGAATGTTGTGGTGAAATGCAGTGCACATTTGAAATCGCAAGATTTTATTTCTATGGGAAATGGATATGTGGACCAAGTCACAAGGTTTTGCGCATTTAACTGTATTTAATTCAAGGATAAGTGGTAATTGTTACCTGAAGAAGATGAAACCTGTACAAGTTATGCATTGCATGTAATAGATACATTGGAAAAATGAAGAACACTGCTCCCTCTGCTTTTAATTTTGTCACTATAGGCTAGTGACTTAATTTACCAATTTCAATTGACACAATCAACCCACCTTATAAGTCCCTAGCATATGGAACCTAGGTACCCAGGGCATTGGGGTTCCAGGAGATCATTATGGGCTGCAGCATTTCCTTTGCCACCCATAAGGAGCTCGGACAAACCTTTTCACAGGGCAGCAACTGCAGCCTGGGTGAAATAATGCACACATTATTTCACAGCCATTGTCACTGTACTTAAGTAACTTATAAGTCACCTATATGTCTAACCTTCATTTACTGAAGGCTAGTTGCAAAGTTACTATGTGTGAGGGCCCCCTTGCCCTAGCAAAGGTGCCCGCACATAGATGCCATTACACGTGTGCAATACAAATAGGTCAATACCCAATATGTAGCTTCACAATGGTATCCCCGAATATGGCCATGTAAGGTGTCTAAGATCATGGAATTGTCCCCCCATTTCCAATCTGGTATTGGGGAGCCAAGTCCATGCATCCTGGGGGCTCCACCATGGACCCCCAGTACTGCCAAACCAGCTCTCTGAGACATGCAATGCATCTACAGCTGCTGCCACCTTACAGACAGGGTTCTGCCCTCCTGGGCTCTGAGCAGCTCAATCCCAGGAAGGCAGAACAAAGCATTTCCTTTGGGAGCAGGGTGTTACACCCTCTCCCTTTGGAAATAGGTGTTACAGGCTGGGGAGGGGTAGCCTCCCCCACCCTCTGGAAATGCTTTGAAGGGCACAGATGGTGCCCTCCTTGCATAAGGCAGTCTAAACCGGTTCAGGGACCCCTTGTCCCTGCTCTGTCATGAAACTGGACAAAGGAAAGGGGAGTGACTACTCCCCTGTCCATCACCACCACAGTGGTGGTGCCCAGAGCTCCTCCAGTGTGTCCCAGACTTCAGCCATCTTGCTTTGCAAGGTGTGGGGACACTCTGGAGGACTCTGAGTGGCCAGTGCCAGCAGGTGAAGTCAGAGACCCTTCCTGATAGGTCCATACCTGATAGGTTAGTCAATCTGCCTCTCAAGGCTATTTAGGATCTCTCCTGTGGATTCTCTTCAGATTCTACTTGCAAGTTTCCAGCAGGATTCCTCTGCAACTACTACTTCATTCTCTGACCTCAGATCAACTGCAGCCTGCCTCAGGAATCACTGTAACAGCAACAAAGTATCCAGAAGGGATACTTTTCCTCTGCAATTTCAGCTCCAGCCAGCAACTGCAACAGTTTCCACGGTGTGCACACTCTGAGGACTCCCTGTCTTCACCCTGCACCAGAAGAACTGAAGAAATCTCCTGTGGGGTGACGGAGTCAATGTCGATGAACGGTTCTCTTGGACTCTTCTCCTGGCAACAAGCATGCTCCTTGGAACACAGAGGGTGGACCCCATCGACACAGACTGTCCTGAGGTCCTGCTGTCCCAATTTGGAGGAGGTGGGACCTTGCCTTCCCCCAGAACGACAGTGCCACTGTGATCTGTGTCTTCTTCACCTCCTGCGGCCTCTGTGCACTATTTGCAAAATTCCTTCATGCACAACCTGCCCCTGGTCCCCAGCTCTCTTTCCTGTGACGCTCAACTCACTGAGTTGACCTCCGGCGGCGTGGGAACTTCCTTTGTAGTGCTGCACCAACCTCATTTTGCACCTCCTTTGTCCCCAAGTCCTGGGACTCTCGTGGGTGTTATCTGGTACTCTGAGGGATCTCTGAAGTTCTGGGAGCCTTCTCTTCCTCCTCACACAGAGTTGAGGCCCCCAGGTACCTCCTGGGTCCAGATAGCGCCTACTTGATGCAAAATGTGACTTTGCCTGAACCAAGGCTTGTTGGAGAAATCCAGTGCCAAAACTCACATGCATCCAACTTCACGACATATGACATCCAGTGCATCATGTAGGAACCTGCTGACATCTTCCTAGGGTGCAATTCTGCAGTCTTTGTCCAACCAGGGACTCTTCTTTTGCACCCTCTTCAGGGTTGGCAGGGGCTTCTGTCCTTCCTGGAACTTCTTTCAACTTCTGGACTTGGTCTCCTTCCTTTGCAGGTCTTCAGGTCGAGGAATGCACCATGTGTTGTTTGCAGACTTTGTTGGTTCTTGCAATAACTCTAATCACAGTCTTTGTCCAACCGGGGACTCTTCTTTTGCACCTTCTTCTGGGTTGGCAGGGGCTTCTGTCCTTCCTGGAACTTCTTTCGACTTCTGGACTTGGTCTCCTTCCTTTGCATGTCTTCAGGTCCAGGATTCCAGCAGTTGTTGTTTGCAGACTTGGTTGGTTACTGAAAAATCCCAATCACAAGGTGTAGTGTGTCCTGAGGAAACTTTGCAGTGCTTTACTCCTGCTTTTCTGGGCTCTGGGGTGGCATAATTTACTAACTTTTACTGTATTCTTTCTCTCCCAGCGATTATGCATACACTAAACTTGTCTAGGGGGTAATTTGTCATTTGCATTCCACTTTCTTAATATATGGTTTGTGTTGCCCCTAGACCTAATTTCTCCCATTGCATTCTATAGCATTTCCTATTGTTTGCACCATCCTATATCTAATTACTTACCTTATTTTTGTGTCTAGTGTATATATTGTGTATAATACTTACCTCCAGAAGGAGTATTGCCTCTAAGATATTTTCGGTACTGTGTCACCCAAATAAACTACCTTTATTTTTGGTAACACTGAGAATTGTCTTTACTTGTGTATAAATACTGTGTGACTATAAGTGGTATTGCAGGAGCTTTGCATGTCTCCTAGTTCAGCCTAAGCTGCTGTGCTATAGCTATCTCTATCAGCCTAAGCTTCTAGAAGACTACTACATTTCACTAATAAGGGATAACTGGACCTGGTGTAAGGTGTAAGTAACCAAGGTACCCACTACAAACCAGGCTAACCTCCTACAGGGATGCCATGATTCACCTTTTTAAGCAGAATTGGTTCAGTCCGAGGTTTAGACAAGTTGCTGAAGCAGTTTGCAGTCGTTGCGACATTTGTCAAAATATGAATGTGGGAAAAGGGGCAGGGGTTAATTTTAGCCCCATTGGAAGAGCAGGAGGTCCATTCAGCAGAATGCAAATGGATTTTAGTGAGATGCCTGTGTGTGGAGGATTGAGATATGTGTTTGTGATTGTCTGCATCTTTAGTCATTGGATTGAAGCATACCCTACACGGAGAAATGACAGCCTCACAGTAGTGAAACTATTGCTTAGGAAACTGATACCACATTTTGGGTTTCCGATCTCTTTAGAATCAGATAGAGGAAGTCACTTCAACAATGAAGTAGTCAAATTACTGTGTGCAGCCTTAAACATTGAGCAGAAGTTGCATTGTAGATTCCCCCCTGAAGTATCGGGACTAGTGGAACAGATGAATGGTACCTTGAAATCAAGAATGGCGAAAATGTGTGCGTCCACGAATCTGAAATGGCCTGACGCATTGCCGTTAGTTCTGATGACAATGAGAAACACACCCCACAGGAAAACAGGACTGTCACCACACAAGATCCTCATTGGAAGAACAATGGGGTTGCCAGCGGTTCCTGCAAATGCTCTTCTGAACATAAGAGATGATATGGCGTGGGACTACTGTAAAGGTCTGAGTGATGTAGTTCGCTCTTTCTCTCAGCAGGTGGAGGCCACCACACTTCAACCATCCCAAGATCAAGGACACAACCTCAGGGCGGTTGACTGGGTTGTGGTCCGAAAACATGTGAAGAAGATGTGTTTGGAACCTTGGTGGAAAGGCCCTTTCCAGGTAGTGCTGAGCACTACCATAGCTGTGAAGTATGCTGGAGTTCCGAACTGGATACACGCAAGACATATGAGAAAAGTGGCATGTCCTCGGACAATGAAGAGGAGTTGTTGAGAGCACCAATAATGACCAGACAAGCCTGAGAGCTGGAAAGAAACGAAAGAGGAACTGAGACTGGATCTGAGCACATTGAGAACAATTCAGTCACTCGTGTGAGAGACGAAAGAGAAGACCTCAAGGAGAGTGACAGTGAGCCCATATTGACTAAGGCAGCAGGAGAGTCTAGTCAAAGGAGGGATCTCCCAGAAGTAGACAAAGTTGAGAGACAAACAGAACAAACACCAGACCCCGAGGGGGAAGGAGTTGAGGTGGATCAAAGCCAAGGTGATCTGCCTCCTCCTGAACCAGTTGCAGTTGCGAAATCCTGCAGAGCAAGAAGAAGTTTTGAGTTCAACACTGAAAAGAGCATTGACAAAAGGTCCACTGAAAGGAGGTAAGTAGCCCAAGTCACAAACAAAGAGGAAGGAAGAAGTTGTTGTGACAACAATTGAGGAAGAAGTAGATACAACAAGGAGAGAAGACCTGGATGAAGGAGAATTAAATGGAGATAAAAAGTTGAAACAAAAAAGAATAGCAAGTCGAAGGTACGCAGGTCCTGAATGGGCGTATGCAACAACAAGTAAATGGCAAAGAGAAAGTTTGTCTTTTAGCTTTGATCGAAACATTCTAGGTCAATATTTTGGCACTTTAAGAAAGCTAATGAACTGAGCTGTAGAAATTACAAATTGAGAAAAGTACAAAGAAATAAAGACTGTTGAAGGTAACAGGAAAAGGCTTTGATAAACTGATTTGACAAGCTAGACTAAGCTAAACCTAGGCTAATCCGATTTAGACAAAGGATCCTGGAACTGAGACTGAAGCTGTAAATAATTGCAGAAAAGAGATTGAAGAATTTTGTTTTTGATTTTTGCTGCATAATTACTGTTTTTCACTTCTACTTTATGATTCTTTACAGATCATGAGTAACGTTAGCCAGCAGGGTAGGAAAACCAGGTGCTGTAAATATATGAGTATTGGCTTGGCAATTGTATGTGTGATATTATGTGTGATATTGAATGTGGGTATGACTATTCTTAACAAGAGTAAAGCCTACCGTGCTTCAGCTTTCGAGACAACTACTGCATTAACAGCGATAGAGAAGTTTAGGTAAGATGAGAAGTATCTGCACATAGACAATGCACAAGGGGAACTTTCTTCTAATGTCTTCTATAGCTTGTTGAGTGAGTATATTGAGACAATGGATGCAAGGAATTGTTCTGTGTGCACGCAGTTGAAGAAGGAGTTACCTATCATAGTCTCCTACTTATGGGATAAGTTGTAGTCTGTTACTAACAAGATTCTATAACCAGGAGCACACTCAGTAATTCTGCTCTAACCACAATGTTTTCATTGGTCCCCATAATTAGATATCAGAGTAGAGTAGCTAAGGAAAATTACATAGTATTAGTAAGGGGTTTCTGTGAACCCACTTTAACTTTTGTAACAGCATGCACATGAGAATAGCCTGACATGCTTGCTTACACCTTTAGAAAAGAGCTTCATAGATCAGACAGATGACAGGAGAAAAGCATTGAAGGAGAAGTTAGAAAAGGGTTTGGAGGAAAGGGCTTTTAGGAATGATTATGCTTTTAGTGAAATAAAGACACAAGGGAAATGAGCTTTAGATACGCTACATGTAGGGAAGCTTTGTGTATATAGACCTAAATCTAGTACTGACACTTTGTTTGTGGGAACGAGGGAATGTAAGCATGTGTTTTTATTTCAGAGTAAGTGGATATTTATGTTGAATGGACAGGATCCAGCGATTCCTGGTATATATTACATTTGTCTACGTAATGCTTATTACCGTCTTCCGAGAGGATGGTATGGCACATGCTATTTGGGGATAATTTTCCCAAAGATATTCCAACTTGATGACTTGAAAAGATCACCGAAGTTGACCGAGTTACATCACAGTGGAGAAAGATGAAGGTCTCCTTCTGGTATAGTAGGATATATATTTGGAGCAATGATTCCTTCAATAGGAGTTGTTCTGAATTCTATAAAGATTTGAAAGTTGTCTACTATTGGGGATAACATGCTGACAAATTTTTCAGGAGCCATGATCCTGATAGATACAAAATTAGCTGCAGAAAGAGCTATGACTCTTCAGAACTTGGGTTAGACATTCTTTTAGCAAAGGATGGCAGAGTTTGCAAACTGCTTAATTCGAAGCATTGCTGCTCGTAAATTCCTGAAAATAGTACAAAAATTAGAAGCTTACTTACTAATCTGACTAAAGAAAGTGCTGATTTGAAAGAGTTGAAAGAACCAGGGATTGGGAGGAGGTTGGCAAAGGATTTGTTTCAGTTTGTAAATTGGCTCAGCAACATTGGGAAAGGGATAATATTGAAAATAATACATGGGATATTGATTATTGTGATTTGCATAATTGGAGCATGGGGAATATTTAAATTGTGCAGGAGGATTAAATTGAAGAAAACTAAAAATTGTCAAAGAAGGGAAGAAATGAAAAGGGAAAATTGGTTTAGGGAAAATTAGAAAAGGGAATGAAGATTTAAGGGGATAGAGATGACAACATTTTAGCTGAAGCAAAGGAAAATTTTGTGTGGGAAAATTTAGTGTATTGACACATTTAATCATCAGAGGAGGGATTGTTAACACTGAATATATTAATGAATATTCATGGATTTTGAGTGTTGAATTTGGGTAGAAAATGTATTAACTTAGAGAAAATTAGTGCACGAATTTGAAGTAGCGCCCACCAGAGTGGCCGTCAATGTTCACGAAGTGTAATTTTTAATAGCCTATCAATGTAAAATGTGGAGCTTATGTTTAATGTGGTAATATGTCATATTAAAGGCTATAAATTATGTATTAGCTTTATTAATCACAGGCCTTAACTTAGTGAGGTCTTGGGCTTAGTCGCACGGCCTCATGTCAAGCTGCATTTCTTAGGCATTTTGTAAAATGGATGCTTGGAGTTCGTTCTCATGAGAAACTGTTTGCTAGAAGATTCTGTACTAATTATAGAAACATTGTATATCATAGTATGTGTAAGATAGACCTTCCCGGGAGAAGACAATGAATGCACTGACTGGAGTATAAGGTGTAACAATCTTGATACCTGACAAGCAGAGTGACAAGAGCGGGAGAAGAGGAGCCAATCCTCGGCTTGAGAACCAAGTACTAGTAAAACTTTAGATGAAGGGTATTATTTTCATTGGACTAAGTGTAAACATGCGATTCTTTGACCAATAAGGATATGGGAAGTAGTTTTAGGAAATCTAACTTAGCTGGACTGCACCAACTAGAGAGAGATCATTCCCTCCCTATTCATCTTGAGTGTTAAGTTATTCCTTTCTAAGTTGCATGAAGAGAGTTTGCTTTTTCTGAACTTTGATACTGAGTCCTGATGTCTTGCTGACCATAGTGATGTCCAATTGATGAAGACTGTCACAGTTTGCTGAACCATACTGAGGCAAGTTGCAAGACAATGTTACTGATTGTTATATCTATTTGCTTTTGTTTCTAGGTACCAGCCGCTATTTTGATAGAGCCATAGTTAGATGTTTTTCCAAATTTATGACACTACTTTTTTTGCATGAAATCAAAACATGCAATTCTGATCTGATGTTAGTTAGGGTTCTCCCTAATGAAGTTTGCTAAATGTAATGACAGTTGATGTCATTTTCATTGCTGAATCTAAACATATGTTATTTTGTTTGCGCAGTTATTCTTGCTATTAATTTGTACTGTAACTTTAGAATGTGTAGTAGCTCAAGCTTTGATTAGATTGCAATTATTTCGCCGCTTTGGTCAACCAGTATTGTTTTTGTATGTTTACCATTTGATTTTGATACTAAGTTACGTGACATTATCATTGTTAATGAAGGGAAATAAACATTCTAACCTTTACATAAAGGTGTGGTTATTCATGGCCAAGAGGTCATGGTGTGTGGAAATTACTGACTCCTTTTATTGACGTCAATGATTGTTGGTGCTATTGATCTGTATTGGTGTTGGACTTTTGCTTATGCAGGGTCATCCCCAGTCTTTTTGCCTCCTGCCTCCTAATTTTTTCGGACCTGTTGCTGTTGGCTTTTCAACTCTGAGCACTTTACCACTGCTAACCAGTGCTAAAGTGCATATGCTCTCCTGTTTAAATTGTATGTAAGTGGTTTATCCATGATTGGCATATTTGATTTACTAGTAAGTCCCTAGTAAGGTGCACTAGAGGTGCCAGGGCCTGTAAATCAAATGCTACTAGTGGGCCTGCAGCACTGGCTGTGCCACCCACATAAGTAGCTCTGTAATCATGTCTCAGACCTGCCACTGCAGTGTCTGTATGTGTAATTTTACACTGTAAATTCGACTTGGCAAGTGTACCCACTTGCCAGGTCTAAACCTTCCCTTTCCTTACATGTAAGGCACCCCTAAGGTAGGCCCTAGGTAGCCCCAAGGGCAGGGTGCAGTGTATGGATAAGGTAGGACATATAGTAATGTGGTTTATATGTCCTGACAGTGAAATACTGCCAATTTTGTTTTCACTGTTGCAAGGTCTGTCTCTCTCTCATAGGATAATATGGGGGCTACCTTTAAATATGATTAAAGTGTAGATTCCCCTAGAGAGTAGATGGACATGTGGAGTTTGGGATCCCTGAACTCACAATTTAAAAATACATCTTTTAGTAAAGTTGATTTTAAGATTGTGCGTTTGGAAATGCCACTTTTAGAAAGTGAGCATTTTCTTGCTTAAACCATTCTGTGACTCTGCCTTGTTTGTGGATTCCCTGTCTGGGTCAGTTTGACAGTTGGGTTGTTTTTCACCTCACACCAGACAGTGACACAAAGGGAGCTGGGGTGTAATCTGCATTTCCTGATTAGCCATCTCTGCTAGGAGGGAGGGGTGGAGTGGTCACTCTCATCTGAAAGGACTGTGCCTGCCTCTGACAATGCTGTCTCCAACCCCCTGGTGTGTGTCTGAGGCCTTGCCTGGGCAAGGCAGGATTTCACAAGAGGGTGTGAGTCCCCTTTGAAGAAAGGTGACTTCAAAGACTAAAATGGGTATAAGAAGGGCACCCAAACTTACAAACTTTAGAAACACTTCTGGAATCAAGAGGAACCTCTGCCTGGAGAAGAGCTGATAGCTGAGGAACAAGTGCTGCCCTGCCTGTGACTGTGCTTTGTGGAGCTTTCCTGCAGTGCTGCTTCTGCCAGAGTAAGAGGGCAAAGACTGGACTTTGTGTGCCTTCCATCTTGAAGAAGAAATCTCCAAGGGCTTGATGTAGAGCTTGCCTCCTGTTGTTGAAGTCTCAGGGATAGCAAAGACTTCTTCCTGCCAGCACCTGGAGTCTCTGGAGAGACCCCTACTCTGCTCTGTGGTGCCCTTCCAGTTCCTGGGACCCTGAAAGGAGAGGCTGGCAGCCTAAGGACAAAAATACACGCACCGAGCACCGTGCGGAGAAAAGATCGACGCGAATCCGATCGCGGCTGAGAAAACGACGCGACGCCGGCTCCGCAGCTGAGAAACGACGCCGCAGGAAACGCGACCGGAGAATCGACGCCCGGAGCAGGAGAAACGACGCGCAGCATCGCTGACGAAGGCTGAGAGATCGCACCCTACGCCGCGGGACTTTCGGACCGTCGCGTGGCTGGCTGTTTCGACGCACATCGCCGTGCCGAGTTGTTTTCGACGCATATAACCGTGCAGGGTTATTTTCGACGCACACCGCCCGTGCGGGGTTATTTTTGCCGCAAACCAGGTACATTTTCACGCTAGCAGCGCTAGTGTGGTGTTACAACTACCTAAAGACTCTTTTTATTTTAAACCTTTAAAAAATCATAACTTGACTTGTGTATGTTGGATTTTTGTCGTTTTGGTCTTGTTTTGTCTAGATAAATATTTCCTATTTTTCTAAACTGGTGTTGTGTCATTTTGTAGTGTTTTCATTAAGTTACTGTGTGTGTTGGTACAAATACTTTACGCCCAGCACTCTGAGGTTAAGCCTACTGCTCTGCCAAGCTACCAAGGGGGTAAGCAGGGGTTAGCTGAGGGTGATTCTCTTTTATCCTAACTAGAGTGAGGGTCCTTGCTTGAACAGGGGGTAACCTGACTGTCAACCAAAGACCCCATTTCTAACATTGGTGACCAGCGGTCGGGATTTGGACTTGTATTTGTACTTGACATACAGTAATTGAGTGTACACTACTGTTTTTGATCTCAGACCACTACGTGACCACATACTACTTGTCTTGTGATTCTGCTTTTTGTTCTCTGATGTCCTCCTGGAAGTATTGATGATATTTTTGGACTTTGTTTTTTGGTTGTGAAGCCTTTGCAGAAATGGAAGTCAATTTCTGGCACCTATCTATGTATAAAAAGTGGCAGCTTAAAGCATTCTGCATGGAAAGGGGACTGGCTGTGAACAAGGAATCCAGAAGGGAGGATCTTGAGTCAGCCCTGTTTCAGGATGAATTGAAACGTTGTCAGGCAACACCACCAAATGAGTCTGAGGAGGATAACTACTCTGAGGAGGAGGACTACTCCAAAGAGGAGGGCAGTGGCCCTGAGGAGGGAACAGAAAGAGATGATAGGCTCCTAGCTCGAATCCGGAGTCTGGAAGAGCTTAAGAGGGCCGAGGAGAAGAGAGCCTTAGTCCTGGCAGAAAGGAGGAGGGACTTAGAGATTAAAAAAATGATTTATGCTTACGAGCTTAAATTGAAAGAGCTGGAAGTCATGAGGGCTGAGTCCAGCTGGAATGGTGGCAGCAACAATTGTATATCCAGTGATGCTGCAGAAGTGCACATGCCCAGAGAGGTGGTGCCCTACTTGAAGGAGGGAGTTAACACACGCCAGGAGGTTCAGGGGTATGAGGTAGCTCCAGTGATGCACAGGGTCCCTGAGGTGGATTGGGGAACTGGCATGGGGAGTCATATTCCTACTGGTGGGAGGGACACTCTACTGACTCTAGGTGAGAGTGACAGGGAGAGGGGTTCCCCCCAGGTAGAAGTCCTGGTTATGGAGTGTGAAAACATCCCAGAAGAGTGTGGGTTGAGTGTCAGGGACAGTCAGGTACTGTCTCACCAGTCTCAGGAGGGTGATGTGGGGTGCTTTTTCAAAGCAGAGTCACTGGATGGTTGGGTGAAGGGTACTTTGGTTAATTCATGTGAGGGGCTGAGTGATGTAATTGCTGGAGAGCATATGTCTAGTCCTTATTTTCCAGAGCTATGCCAACACCAGGTGGAGTGTGAGTTCTCTGACCCCAGGGAGCTTACAATGGAGGCAGACTGCTGGGTGAGTACCAGAGAGTCTGAAGAGGCATTTGGGGGTGCTCCTGAGAGGAGTGGTCTAGGTAGTTCCCAACCAGGTGAGGTAGGGAAGGATTGTAGTGTCCCAGGTAGGTCCCAGTGTAGTGGGATGGGTGAGGGACCCCATGTCCAGTCTCAGAGGAGAGGGAATGGGGATGGGTTGAGGCCCAAGGTGCCCGAGATCCGGTCCCAGGTCCTGGAGGGTTCCCTGCGGGAACACCAGGAGGGGAGCCTAGCCTGTACCATAGGGCCATCTGTTGAGGGAGACCCCACAGTGTCAGGAGAACTTGGGGGGGCGGCTGTAGCCAGCGTCCCACCAGTTCTGGTGTCTGGCAGTACCATTCCTAGTGAGGGGGTGCAGAAGTCCAGACAGAGGGTTGAGAGGGGGTTGCGGACCCCAGTGGAGAACCTGGAGGGTCAGGGGTCAGCTCTGAGAGCAGAGCCCCCCATGAATGACCTTGGTGAGACCATTTCTGGGCTGGGGGGAATCCAGACTCTGTCACATGGGCAGAGGTCAGGAGACCTGCGCCAGCCAGACTCTTGTGTGGCCCTTCGGGACAGTGTGTCCCTTGAGGGGGGTAAGTGTGCCCCCCTGGAAGTCCTGGTGTGCCAGGCAATGGTTCAACCGCAGGGTGGTGACTCTGGGTTGAATAATCAGGTTCAGGGGGTAAACTCTGACCTGATGGGTGGTAAGTGTGCTCCCAAGGAAGTCCTGGTGTGCCAGGCAGTGGTTCAACCGCAGGGTGGTGACCCTGGGTTGGATGACCAGGTTCAGAGGGTAAACTCTGACCTGGTGGGGGGTAGGTATGCCCCCCAGGAAGCCCTGGTTTGCCAGGCAGTGATCCAGTCTGTGGGTACAGACCCTGGATTGGGAGGCCAGGTTAAGGGTGTCCCCCCTGACCTGGAGGAAGGGGCTACTGCTAACAGTGCCCCTACCATGTTGTCTTCTGGGGGGGCCACTCCTAGTTGGGTGGTTCAGGACCCCAGAAGAGAGGGCAGGGGGAGGGAAGCCTCACCCCTGGCCCTGGTCCAACCTGAAGGTACAGACCCCAGGTTGGAGGATCAGTTGCAGGTTAACATCCCTGCACTGATGGAAGAATTGTGCAGGACTGCTTCTACAAGCACCCTGACAGTTTTTGACTCTGGGGGTGCCGCTTCTGCAGGGAGGGTACAGAGCCCCAGAGGGGAGGACCAGGGTCAGGTTAACATCCCTGACCTGGTGGAAGAGAGAGTGGTCAAAGGGTGCCAGGCACCTGGGGCTACCACCCCCCACTCTCCACAGTCACAGTGGTTAGAGAGGCCTGAGGTCGGGCTCTCATCCCTGACAGTTGTCTGGGGCCACTGTGGCTTGCTGTCCTGGTGGACAGAGTTGCCCCTGGGGGGGGGAGGACGAGAGTCACACCCCGGGGGTGGAGTGGGCAACACCACTGTGTTGGCCCTGGTGGTACTATCTGCCCATTGCAATTCATCTGTGAGCAAAGTAAAGTTAGGTGCTGCACAGATGGTGTCTGTAGATGTGGAGAAGGGTTAGCTTAGTGGGCCCTGAGAGTATGGACAGAGGGATCCAACTGGAGTCAGGAAGGCGTAGAACTGGAACATGCCCCTGCTGTTGTGGGCCTGGGTCCTTGTTCTATCGCCCCAATCAGGGAAGTACATCAAGGTATTGATTGTTCTCCCCTGGCTTTAGGCTGGTAGGGGGTCGTGTTGGACTTTTGCTTATGCAGGGTCATCCCCAGTCTTTTTGCCTCCTGCCTCCTAATTTTTTCGGACCTGTTGCTGTTGGCTTTTCAACTCTGAGCACTTTACCACTGCTAACCAGTGCTAAAGTGCATATGCTCTCCTGTTTAAATTGTATGTAAGTGGTTTATCCATGATTGGCATATTTGATTTACTAGTAAGTCCCTAGTAAGGTGCACTAGAGGTGCCAGGGCCTGTAAATCAAATGCTACTAGTGGGCCTGCAGCACTGGCTGTGCCACCCACATAAGTAGCTCTGTAATCATGTCTCAGACCTGCCACTGCAGTGTCTGTATGTGTAATTTTACACTGTAAATTCGACTTGGCAAGTGTACCCACTTGCCAGGTCTAAACCTTCCCTTTCCTTACATGTAAGGCACCCCTAAGGTAGGCCCTAGGTAGCCCCAAGGGCAGGGTGCAGTGTATGGATAAGGTAGGACATATAGTAATGTGGTTTATATGTCCTGACAGTGAAATACTGCCAATTTCGTTTTCACTGTTGCAAGGTCTGTCTCTCTCTCATAGGATAATATGGGGGCTACCTTTAAATATGATTAAAGTGTAGATTCCCCTAGAGAGTAGATGGACATGTGGAGTTTGGGATCCCTGAACTCACAATTTAAAAATACATCTTTTAGTAAAGTTGATTTTAAGATTGTGCGTTTGGAAATGCCACTTTTAGAAAGTGAGCATTTTCTTGCTTAAACCATTCTGTGACTCTGCCTTGTTTGTGGATTCCCTGTCTGGGTCAGTTTGACAGTTGGGTTGTTTTTCACCTCACACCAGACAGTGACACAAAGGGAGCTGGGGTGTAATCTGCATTTCCTGATTAGCCATCTCTGCTAGGAGGGAGGGGTGGAGTGGTCACTCTCATCTGAAAGGACTGTGCCTGCCTCTGACAATGCTGTCTCCAACCCCCGGGTGTGTGTCTGAGGCCTTCCCTGGGCAAGGCAGGATTTCACAAGAGGGTGTGAGTCCCCTTTGAAGAAAGGTGACTTCAAAGACTAAAATGGGTATAAGAAGGGCACCCAAACTTACAAACTTTAGAAACACTTCTGGAATCAAGAGGAACCTCTGCCTGGAGAAGAGCTGATAGCTGAGGAACAAGTGCTGCCCTGCCTGTGACTGTGCTTTGTGGAGCTTTCCTGCAGTGCTGCTTCTGCCAGAGTAAGAGGGCAAAGACTGGACTTTGTGTGCCTTCCATCTTGAAGAAGAAATCTCCAAGGGCTTGATGTAGAGCTTGCCTCCTGTTGTTGAAGTCTCAGGGATAGCAAAGACTTCTTCCTGCCAGCACCTGGAGTCTCTGGAGAGACCCCTACTCTGCTCTGTGGTGCCCTTCCAGTTCCTGGGACCCTGAAAGGAGAGGCTGGCAGCCTAAGGACAAAAATACACGCACCGAGCACCGTGCGGAGAAAAGATCGACGCGAATCCGATCGCGGCTGAGAAAACGACGCGACGCCGGCTCCGCAGCTGAGAAACGACGCCGCAGGAAACGCGACCGGAGAATCGACGCCCGGAGCAGGAGAAACGACGCGCAGCATCGCTGACGAAGGCTGAGAGATCGCACCCTACGCCGCGGGACTTTCGGACCGTCGCGTGGCTGGCTGTTTCGACGCACATCGCCGTGCCGAGTTGTTTTCGACGCATATAACCGTGCAGGGTTATTTTCGACGCACACCGCCCGTGCGGGGTTATTTTTGCCGCAAACCAGGTACATTTTCACGCTAGCAGCGCTAGTGTGGTGTTACAACTACCTAAAGACTCTTTTTATTTTAAACCTTTAAAAAATCATAACTTGACTTGTGTATGTTGGATTTTTGTCGTTTTGGTCTTGTTTTGTCTAGATAAATATTTCCTATTTTTCTAAACTGGTGTTGTGTCATTTTGTAGTGTTTTCATTAAGTTACTGTGTGTGTTGGTACAAATACTTTACGCCCAGCACTCTGAGGTTAAGCCTACTGCTCTGCCAAGCTACCAAGGGGGTAAGCAGGGGTTAGCTGAGGGTGATTCTCTTTTATCCTAACTAGAGTGAGGGTCCTTGCTTGAACAGGGGGTAACCTGACTGTCAACCAAAGACCCCATTTCTAACAATTGGTATGGAGTTCATGGTGGGAAAAACTCGAAGCGAAGTCAAAAGGTCCATCAGCCTACATGCTTCTCCTTTATAAGTTTAATTAATAAGGTCATGAAGTACTCACAACATCGTCAGAAGTATAAGGTTGGAAAACTGGCCCATGATCCAACATTGCTTGTATTCTCACAGTTTCAATTACAGTAGTTCCAATGCTTAACAATTTTAAAAATATGAACAGTTAGACAACAAAAACGTTGAGTGATTGACAAGGGTAAGATGCTTATAACCAAATTAATTGGATTTAAAATGTGGGAAAGAGATGGTTCTGCTATGATCTTCAAAAACGGTAACAGCTGAACTCACTTTCCTTGTTAGCGGACTCAAAACGTTGCAGTCAAATATTAACGTTTCCATAATTAGCATAAATTGTTTATCAGCGAATCACGTTCGAGAACATTAACTGGCTGCTGATCAGCATTTTTTTTAAGCAGCATTCTTTCCCATTTAAAAATGACTAGTAAAAGTCTAAAGAAAATGTTTACTGCTAGTTGCTTATCCGTAGATACGCCATGGAAAGCGTTTTAAAAGAAAACTACACATTCATGCAGGTACAAAACAAAAGCTGACATCATGTTTTCCCCAAGTGTATCTGACTCATCAGGTGAGCAGAGAACAGCTTAGTGTTAATGTTAGATTACTGTACACTTGCCAGAATCATTGAGAAACCCATTAGCACTGCAATCTGTCAGTGTGTGTGCCTGTGTGGGTAGAAGCGGCCATGGGCTACCGGTAATAATACAACAGTGCAAAAAGGCGCAGAATGAAATTTCACTCTACCTTATGTGTACTAGTTGAGCCATTGCTGTCGTTATAGAAAGACGAATAACAGAAATCCTAGTGGGTTTTTTCTAGGACTACTCAAGAGCACACCCATACTTGTATTTCCTCTACAAGGTATATGTTTTCTTTTGCACAATTTAAGATTTGCCGGCATGTTTCTGTACCTGTGTACTTCCATCAAAATTAAATAAACGTGGGATAGAAACAGTTCTTCAGATGAAGCATTTACTGGCAAATTACACATTTTCTTGCCTTTATGATAGGAAATCCTGCTTTTTTTAACACAAACTAAATGCTGTGTATATTTCCTCTTAATCAAACTCTTCTCACACAGTAGTGAAACAAATCAGAAACTCGAAAAACCTCTGGAAACGAGTAAAATTAAATCATGGAATGATTTAGACCATGGCGGTGAGAATGAGCCACCATAAACTGCCAGTTCACACCACCACGTGTTGACAATATTCAGGCCTGCAGTTATTAGGAGGGGATACTGGCAGCATTGCTTATTAAGCAAATATGTTTGTTCAAAAGAAAGCGATCCTGCCTTTATAGTTTCAAATCCTGCTTTTGACAGGTCAAGAGATCAAACTTGTGACAATTGTACAGAATATAGGATTGGAGGAAGCCATTGCCCATTTATATGTTTCACCTGCATAGTGCTTGGTATGTGCTCGCAAAATCTCTTGTGACTAAAAATAAATCTTAAAACAGTCTTAAGTCCAGACCATTACTTGGTATTAGTTGGCTCCCACGTCATTCTCATTCTCGTACTTCACATTAGTCAAAGCCTCTTCCTCACCTCAACTTCTTCCTGATGCTTCGGCGTGTGCCCCTGCTGTGGAACAAGGACCAAGTACAGTGTGCTGCTGTGCAACATGGCTTAAAGGAAAGAAAAGAGCTATGACAAGGTCAAAGGTGGCAGCAACTCTTGGGACCTGATTTACAAAGGTAAACACACTTCATTTTAAGTTTATTATTTTCTGTTATTCACAAACACATTTTCCTAGTAGTATATTTAGAACTGTGGAGTCTCCACACTCAAGTCAGAGACTGCACATGAAACAATGAAACAGGCCTATATTTTTATGTACGGAGTCTCTGCCATGAGGTTGGAGAATCCTCAGTCTTAAATATACTACTGGTAAAATTTGTTCTGAATGACAAACAATTGTAAACTGACACCGAAAGTGTAAGCTTACCTTTGTGAATTAAGCTGTTAGGTCTTGCTAAATCTGCCCTTTAATCTTTGTGGGCAGTCTTCAATTTTATGGACTGTTAATTGATCAACTAGCCCATGATGCATTATAGCTGTTAATGTATGCCTTTTGCAATGTAGGAGGAGGGTTCCTGGAATTTTCATGACATCCCTTCTCTTCATATTGAAGCTGGTAGATTCTGTAGACTGTTATTGGGATTGTGCACAACTCACCTAGTTTGACTTGCCATGGCAATTTGGGTATATATGTGATAAGGTTAACTTGGCTACAATACGATTATAGTTTTCCACCTGGGCTAACACTATGACTGGGCTTTAGCCTACCCCTCATAATAAACATCTCATTGACATGTCCGGGTTGACAAAGATGTTTATTGAAAGATTATTTATTGTCAAAAGGTATTTAGGAGGTTTCGAAAGGCAATAGCTCATTTTATTTTATGTTCGCACAAGCTGGGCTTTCACCAACAGTAACTTACCAAGTGCCTGTCATTGTAATTTTAAGCAAACCGTTGTGCATGTTATGTCTTCTTTTGTAACATTGACACACCGGCTTGTAGCATGTATCTTAACCCAATGTTAAAAGGTTTGGAAATTTTACAAACTCGAGTTTCTTCTTTGTATATACAAATGTTATCGACAATCAAGATCCAGCTTTGCTATGGCGTATTTTGGTAGTGGCTATTAAGATGTGTCATTGCATACAATTAATTTAACATGAAATTTAACCAAGTTGTTTTTAATGTTTACTGTTCTGTGTTTTACATTATTTGTATTTCTAGCTATGCTGACTAACTGATCGAACCACCATAATTGATAGTTCACCCACCCTACAGAGTTTGCAGTTTATGCACCTAATGTAACAGTTGGGAGTGCCAGGTTTGTTCTAGCTGAGCATCGGTTGGCTCTGTTGGTGCAGATTATGACCTTGAGGCTCATATGCTACATAGAAGTCAGGCCATAGTGAAGGTTGCTTTTGAAATTGGGTCTCTAGTTGGCAGATGTATGCACCTTGTCCAAGTGGGGACCACAATCCTAGTCAGGGTAACTCAATACATAGCCTAGATTACCCTGTGCTCACCTTCTAGTAGCTTGGCAGAGAGCAGGCAGGCTTAACTTAGAAGGCAATGTGTAAAGTATTTGTGCAAAACTCATGCGTTAACATAGTGAAAACACCCCAAAAAGAATTCCATGCCAGTTTAGGAATAATTATCTTAATGAACTAAGACCAAAATGACAAAAATCCAATATGCACAAGTGAAGATATAACTTTTTAAAGGTTCAAATAAGTCTCAATCCTTAAGAATCAGTGGTTGTATCCTTAAAACAGACAGTAGCTGGAATGCGCCAAAAATAACGACGCATGAGGGCTGCAGAGGTGGGTCACAGACACAGTCTATATACCCAAAAATGCCTTTCAAGTGAGGCAAACCTCAAAGAGTGGTTTTGAAGTGGACAGGTTTCCGTATCAACCCAGCTCTGTCTGCCAGAATCCCTGTGGGGGATTATCAGTCCTCTGTGTGGGGTCAGGCCACTGGCCTTTGAAGTGTACGTGAGAACCCTTCCTGCCATGGGAGACCCATTCAGTATGCAGATGCATGCAGATGTGACTTAGGGGGTCATTATGACCCCAGCGGTTGGTGGTAATATGGCAGTAAGTACTGCCAACAGGCTTGTGGTACCTATTGCCATATTATGAGATTGGCTGAAGCCAACCCACCAATGTTCCACTCCGACCGCCATGGTGGTGACTGTCGCTGGGCTGGAGATATCTATCTCCAGCCCGGCAGGCGTTACTGTCCCTCCGAGGGATTATGACACCGCCTACCGCCATGGTTCTTGTGGCTTCCTTACCGCCACGAAAGCCATGTCAGTAGGCACTATCAGTGACAGGGAATTTCTCTCCCTCTCCAGTTACCCCCCAACCCCCTTGCCACTCCAAAGGCCCCCACCTCCCCTACATACATGGTCCCCTCTGCACACACACACACATATACACACACTTTCCCACAAACGTCCGCACATGCAGACATCCACTCACACACACCCGCACACACTCTCAAACATACACGCAGACATGCAGACACAAAATAAAACACACATGCACTCACACCTTCATACATGCACACTCGCATCCAACACGCAACACACAGCTGCATCCATGAACACACAAACATACACACACACCCCTCACACACACACAACACCCCCCATCGGAGACCTGACTTACCTTTAGTCAGGGGGTCTTCCACCAGCAGCGTCTGCCAGCAGAACACCGCCAGGCCGTTTTATGGGTCACAAGTGCCACCTTACCGCCATTCGCCTCCATGGCCGCAGCCGGATTTCCACCATCCTTCTGTCAGAAATCCGGCTGCAATCATAATACAGCAGACGGCTGATAGCTGCGGCGATGGTCTTTTTACTGCCAATGCTATAATGAGGGACTTAGTGTCCTGCGTTTATGGCTGTCTGGGTGGAATGCAAAAGGGGAGCTGTCAGCTAGCACAGCCCAGACGTGGTTTGGAAATAGGCGGTAAGGCACATACGGCAGTAAGCGCAAGGAAATGCCCACTTTCTAAAAGTGGCATTTATAAACTAGCAATGTTACATCCAACTTCACCAGTAAGTATGATTTCTTACTACCATTACAACCATACCAATTATGACAAATCAATTCCTCTCGAATCAGGAATTACCCATTAAATGCATATAAGGGGATGATTAATGCTGGCCTATGAGAGAAGCAGGCTTCACAGTAGTGAAAAACAACTTCGGAGGGATGGGGGACTCACACCAGAACATGTAAAACTTACAAGTACATGTCCTGCCTTTTACTTACATAGCACCCTACCCTATGGGTTACCTAGGGCCTTCCTTAGGGGGTGACATATGGAAGAAAAGGGGATTAAGGCTTGGCATGTAGTATTAAATGCCAAGTCAAAGTGACATTGAAACTGCACACACAGGCCTAACAATGGCAGACCTGAGGCATGGTTAGGGGGGCAACTTATGTGGATGGCACATTCAGTGCTGCAGGCCCACCAGTAGCATTTAATTTACAGACCCTGGGCACATCTAATGCACTCTACTAGGGATTTATAAGTAAATTAAATATTCCAGTTGAGTATGAGCCAATGTTACCATGTCTTAGGGGAGAGCACATGCACTTCAGGACTGGGTTGTCCTAAAGCCAACAAAAACAAGTTCAGAAAAAGAGGAGGAGGAAGGAAAAAAGTCTGTGGTCACCCTTCAGAGAGGGCCATTTCCAGCCATATTTATTTTGATTCTCATGATTTTCTTGCTCAGGAATACAATGCTGGGCATAGAGGTCCTATGCAGGCAAATCAATGAATAGCTCCCATGTGCAAGGAGGAAATCCTCTATGCATCGAGGTTGACAGTTTGGTTAACATTACCACACTTCTTATTTGAGAGCTTTTTGTGCTAAACAGAAATGCAAACCAGGATCAAAGGAACAAGGCACCTGCCTGGCATTTCACTAAGCCTACAGTGGGATCTGCTGGTGCAGCAGCTCATTTGTATGTTTTGAGATGTAATTTTGGGGGGGGTGGCTCTGTAAATAGGCAAGCAGTGCCCTGCCAGAGGAGTCCACAGTCTTTGCTGACCTGAAGGGCAGTCCACTCTACTTCGTACTTAAATGGTATATAAATGATAGGATGTGCTTTTTTTACACTAATGGTATCCATTTCTACAGAATATATCCACACATTTTAGGAAATAACTGTAGCAAACAATGTTTCTGATGGTCATTGTTTTTGCAAATCTCCTGCCACAGCTAAACAGAAGTTGTGTGTGATATTAAAATCACACATCCAAGTAATTGATAGAAATGCTGTACTGCACCGGGGCCCGGAGTTTTTGCGGTGATCTAATTACTGGTCATTCGCTTCTCCTGATCTTTAGGGGGTAGTATTTATGAAACCCACTACACTGCTTCCCTATTGTCGAAGACCCCGGGATCTGTTCCCACTCAATATTTGCCTGAAAAGGTGAACGAAAACTAATATTTCCGCAAAAGAAACTGTACCAGTTGACAAACATACCCACATTTTCGGAGGAACTGAACACCCAACAGCTACCTCCAGGTATGTTCCCTTAAGATATTGCATATGAATTTACACTGTTCAGGATCAGGCTCCTTCAAAAGAAAAATAAACAAAAAAGTACTTCAAAAAATTAAGCACGCCATTTCAGCTACTATTAGTAGTAACCTCTATTTGTAGTGTAAGAGACGTCACTAAATATAACCACACAATAAAAAGTATAATGGAAATTAAAAGTGCTGTGAAAAAAGCTCTCTGATTGACCTCTATCTTTAAATAATCACCCATTTTCCTGTAATCAACTAATAGATAGCAGTACCAGCCAAAAAACAAACATGGGTGTGATAGTGCCAAAAATGTATCTTTCTCACATTTACCATGTGTTAGACCTGACAGCCTTAGGGTAGTCACCCCTAACTTTTTGCCTGCCTCCCTCCACTTTGTGGACACTGTTTTTGCTGGTTTTTAGACTCTGCGCACTTTACCACTGCTAACCAGTGCTAAAGTGCATATGCTCTCTCCCTTAAAACATGGTAACCTTGAATCATACCTGATTGGACTATTAATTTACTTATAAGCCCCTAGTAAGGTGCACTTTATGTGCATAGGGCGGGTAAATTAAATGCTACTAGTGGGCCAGCAGCACTGGTTGTGCCACCCACTTAAGTAGCCCCTTTTCCTTGTCTCAGGCCTGCCATTGCAAGGCCTGTGTGTGCAGTTTCACTGCCACCTCGACTTGGCATTTAAAAGTACTTGCCAAACCTAGAACTCCCCTTTTTCTACATATAAGTCACCCTTAATGTGTGCCCTAGGTAACCCCTAGAGCAGGGTGCTGTGTGGGTAAAAGGTAGGACATGTACCTGTGTAGTTATATGTCCTGGTAGTGTAAAACTCCTAAATTCGTTTTTACACTACTGTGAGGCCTGATCCCTTCATAGGCTAACATTGGGGCTGCCCTCATACACTGTTGAAGTGGCAGCTGCTGATCTGAAAGGAGCAGGAAAGTCATATTTAGTATGGCCAGAATGGTAATACAAAATCCTGCTGACTGGTGAAGTCGGATTTAATATTACTATTCTAGAAATGCCACTTTTAGAAAGTGAGCATTTCTTTGCACTTAAATCCTTCTGTGCCTTACAATCCACGTCTGGCTGGGCTTGGTTGACAGCTCCTTGTGCATTCACTCAGACACACCCCAAACACAGGGTACTCAGCCTCACGTGCATACATCTGCATTTTGAATGGGTCTTCCTGGGCTGGGAGGGTGGAGGGCCTGCTCTCACACAAAGGACTGCCACACCCCCTACTGGGACCCTGGCAGACAGGATTGAACTGAAAGGGGACCTGGTGCACTTCTTAGCCACTCTTTGAAGTCTCCCCCACTTCAAAGGCACATTTGGGTATAAAACAGGGCCTCTGCCCTACCTCAGCAGACACTTGCTGGAGAAGAAACCTGTACCAGAAACTACATCCTGCCAAGAAGAACTGCCTGGCTGCTCAAAGGACTCACCTGTCTGCTTTCTACAAAGGACTGCTGCCTTGCTGTTGGCCTGCTGCCTTGCTGAACTCTTGTCTGGCTGTGAAAGTGCTCTCCAAGGGCTTGGATAGAGCTTGCCTCCTGTTCCCTGGAGTCTCAGGACCAAAAAGACTTCCCTCTTTCGCTTGGACGCTCTGTGCGCCGAAAATTTTGACGCACAGCTTGTGCCGCGGCGAGAAAAACGCCGCACACCGACGCTGATCGACGCGACGCTCTTGGGACGACCGAAAATCCGACGCACGGCTTCGCAAGGACAACGCCCGACCTCTAGAGGAGAAATCGACCCGACGCCTGCCGTGAGATCGTAATTTCGACGCGCAGCCCCGCAGAACGACGCGCAGCCGGAAAACAAGCAGGAAAATCCACGCACAGACCCGGGACATCTGGTAATCCCCGCGATCCACGAAAAGAGACTCTCCGCGCGCCGGAAAACGACGCACGACTTCCCCGCGTGGAAAATAACGACGCAAGTCCGTGTGTGCTGAGGAGAAATCGACGCACACACCCTTTTTCCACGCACCTCTTCTTTTGTGGCCCTCTGAGGAGATTTTTCCACTCTAAAGCAGGTACTTGTGCTTGAAAGAGACTTTGTTTATATTCTAAAGACTTAAGACACTTTATATCACTTTTCAGTGATATCTCTACAATTTCCCATTGCAACTTTATTCTTTTTGACCTACAATTACCCTGATAAATATTATATATTTTTCTAAACACTGTGTGGTGTATTTTTGTGGTGCTATATGGTGGTATTGTATGATTTATTGCACAAATACTTTACACATTGCCTTCTAAGTTAAGCCTGACTGCTCGTGCCAAGCTACCAGAGGGTGGGCACAGGATAATCTTGGATTGTGTGTGACTTACCCTGACTAGAGTGAGGGCTTTTGCTTGGACAGGGGGTAACCTGACTGCCAAACAAAAACCCCATTTCTAACACCATGAATGCTGTTTGAGTCATCTATATTGTAATATGTATTAGATAATGGCTGCTAGCAGTATATTGTATTTGCTCAATGATAGTACAAATCAGTTATGTTACACACACCATAAGGCAGCTCTTAAACGTCACGTTATTTAAAAAAAAAAAAACATGCAACAGAATGCACAAAATAATACATTAAATATGTTTCATTATATTTATGTGACGAACTGCACAAAAGTATTTGTTTCTCAACTGTAAACACTGTGACGATTAAAAGATATGGGAAAGAGATGCATATAGAATAAAAACAAAATATTTGGACAGCCTTAGCTCTTTGACGTGACAATGACAGTCAACTGTAAGGGCGTGCCTTCTTTTCCAATTAATTTTCATGGATGCAAGAATATTTGTTTCGGATAGAGAAGCATATTTGGCCATTTTGTCCCTACTCGTTGGCTCAATATTGACTCCAATACTGTACTATATGCTTGCTTTGCTTTGAACTTTCAGTCCTAATAATTACGCAATACTGCCTGGGCTTCCTGGCAGTCAGTTGGGCACTACTAATTTCTTTACATAAAATTCAGCATGAGAAAAGATGTCCCAGTTTGTAGAGTTTCAACATAGTTGTGGTGGAGTGCAGAATACCATTTAGCCAGACACCAATAATGTGACAGAGACGAGTCAGTGAAGACTGTGCCATGTGATAATCCTTTTGAAGACCACTCAGGTAAATTATGCAAGCCGTGTACTTCACTAAAAGATACGTTTCCTTGAATAATACACGTCTGAATTTCAGTCTTTGGTCAACTGTTAGAAAATGAACATATTGTGGGTCAGGTCTTAAATCAAATGGGTTATCCAAAAGATAACTTTACTGGATAGTGCCCCTCTGTGATTGCAACATCTCTGAGTGCTTCCTGTTTGCAGTCTTTTCTATATGCTTCTGTATAGATTTTTCTAAAACGGTGGTCCCATCCCATCAGTTCAAGAACTAGACTATGGTCGGTGTCCTAGAATTAACTTGGCAATGAGGGAGGATTTTCCCAAAGCTTGCATGTAGGTTGGCTTCTGGCCAGCAGGTTTAGCTTGGCATTTGACTTTTGTAGTTTGATACTTTTCTTTTTGAGTCATGTTGAAGGGAGCTAAGTACAGGTCATTGTGGCAGCAAAAGAGCCAGGGTAAAAGCACAGAGGTTTTATACGGATATAACTCAAAGTGAGGGGCAGCAGGTTAAACTTGGCAGTAAAGGGGAAATGTTGTTTACTTTGAATTTGGACATCGAGAGAAATGCCTCTATTAATTCAGATAAGGAAAAATGATTATTAACCTATCTGCATTTATAAGGAGTTGAAGATCTTAAAGAATGTTTGTTGTGGGTTTAGCCTGGACAAGTCATGTGTGGCTAGGAAAGGCAGGTGGGTGATAGAGGAAGGAGTGTTCCATGGTGGATACCTTATAATTAAGTTTTTTAAGGCCTCACCTCTGATCATTAATGGATGTGTGAAATATGCACAATTTTCTTTTGTGTAAAACAAAACATTTTGTGAAAATATATGTAATTACGCAAATTGCTAAACTAGGGAGGATGCATTTGACACTTTAAATAGGTGCTGCACACAGCAGCCGCTTTCATGACAGTCTTTCACATAGTTCCCATAGTTATGTAGCTAGGTTAATGGGAAATTATCAACTTTTTTTAATGCTACGCAAATTCCAGGAAAGGTTAAAAATTATGAAAAACAATGCCTAGCCTTTTAGTGTAAATTTCTGACTTTTGTGGCTTGAGCCCCTAAGAGCAACTTAAGGAGAGGATTTCCTTGATTGTAGGTATTTCCTGTGCCTATCAGTCTCCAATGGTGTCAACAGATTTAGGCTGGTGATTTTATTTAGCAAGTAGAATTTGCCTTTTTTTGGCTTTATGCTGGCCCTATATTATTTAATGAACTGGGGGTCAGATTTATCATTCTTTCTTGCAGTGCAACACACTGCGTTGTGTGAAAGGGCAGGATTGTGCCATATCTACCATTAAACAGCGTATTCCTGTCCTTTCCTAGTGCTGTCACTCTTTTCACTGCCTAGCGCCAAATCAGGCTCCCTTGTGTCATAATGCATTGCTGCATGCGTTGTAGGTAGGATTTATTTTGCGCAAAAGGGACACCTTTCTGCCCAAAAACAACCCTGAGAGGCATTTTCCTTTGTATGTGTGCTGCAGAATGCAGCACATGTAGAAAGAGGAAAAAATGAAGTTTAATAACAATATTTCTGCTTGTTACAGCTCACCTGGGGGAGCACAGCATTATTCCCGGTCTACGACTAATGGTAAATCTGGGAATGCGCCAAAATCCATGGATGGATGCATGGGAACACCTAAGTTCCACCCAGGGAACGCCTCCTGCCACACAGTAATACTTACCTATTTGCCCTGCCTTGCGTTACTCTAGATTTATCAAGCCACGCAAGACCACGCAATCTCGCCTTGCCGGGCTTAATAATTATCACTCAGGTTTAGTGTCACACTTGTGTTGCCCTTGCACACCCTTCTTTGGGTGGCGCAATGGTGACACAAAGCCTTGATAAATATGGGCCTGGGGTCAATGGAGATCTGGAGACTGCTACTAACTGAGCACAAATTCAGCTTACTATTGTAAATTCGAGCAAAACAAAATTTTCATTTGTATTTAGTAGAAGAGATAGATGTTGAATCATGAAAGGTAAATTTACTTTTCACTGATTGACAGACTTACAATCAGCTGACAGAGCACACATGCCTATTAAATATTACTATGAGGTAGGCTAGTAACAGTGTGTTGAAGTAAAAACAATTTAAAGAACCTAAGTAAAACAGAAAGAAATATGTGTATTATACATTTGCCAAGCATAATGGGGCGTGATATCGCCAACCAACAATGAGAGAGGCACAGCTCACATATTAAAAATAATTAGAGTGTCACTGTGGGAGTTTCAAAAACTATAATTACTGAAAATACCTGCTGTTATTTTTTCTGCCATTTCAATAAATCCTTTTTAACAGACAAACACAATGTTCTGGCACTAATCTGTAACAAATGTGTGCATCTGTTCGAAGAAACTGATTTTTTTCTGCTGATTTACTGATCACGAAGTAAAAAATATTTCTCTATCATACACTTTTTCAGTAGCTGAGACATTTTAGCAAATTGAACATACAGTGCATGGCATTTCCTTAGCAAGCAATGCTACAGATGAAAAGTATATTGGCACTTAGACAAACCTTAACATCCTGTTATCTACAGCAGAAACTGGAATCAGAAATAATGACTGCAGATTGTATTGACCCGTCTAAATCCTGCAATTTGAGTGAAAGTTCAAGAAATGGGGAGTAACATGTGTCCATAGCACTACGCGGTCATATGCTGCATGGACTTCACCAATGATGTGTTCCACCAGCTTAGCAGTCACCTGCTGTATACCTGCAGGTGATGGTGGTTTTGTCAGGTGCAGAAATGCACTTAACACAATTGGACACTGTGGGGCATATTTATACTCTGTTTGCGACGAATTTGCGTCGTTTTTTTCTACGCAAATTCGGCGCAAAACTAACGCCATATTTATACTTTGGCGTTAGACGCGTCACGTTATTTCACAACCATTTTCACTGCACTTAAGTGACTTATCAGTCACCGGTATGTTTAACCTTCACTTGCTAAAGGTTAGGTGCAAAGTTACTAAGTGCGAGGGCACCCTTGCACTAGCAAAGGTACCCCCACAAAGTTCAGGGCCATTTCCCCGGAATTTGTGAGTGCGGGGACACCATTACACGTGTGCACTACATATAGGCCAATACCTATATGTAGCTTCATAATGGTAACTCCGAATATGACCATGTAACATGGCTAAGATCATGGAATTGTCCCGCCATGCCAAATCTGGTATTGGGGTGCCAATTCCATGCATCTCCCGGGGCTCCACTATGGACCCCTGGCACTGCCAAACCAGCTCTCTGGGGTTTTCTCTGCAGGTACTGCTGCTGCCACCCCACAGACAGGGTTCTGCCCTTCTGGGGTCTGGGCAGCCCAGTCCCGGAAAGGCAGAACAAAGAATTTCCTCTAAGAAAGGTTGTTACACCCTCTCCCTTTGGAAATAGGTGTTAAAGGCTGGGGAGGGGTAGCCTCTCCCAGCCTCTGGAAATGCTTTGAAGGGCACATATTGTGCCCTCCTTGCATAAGCCAGTCTACACCGGTTTAGGGAACCCCCAGTCCCTGCTCTGGTGAAAAACTGGACAAAGGAAAGGGTAGTGACCACTCCCCTGTCCATCACCACCCCAGGGGTGGTGCCCAGAGCTCCTTCAGTGTGTCCCAGACCTCTACCATCTTGGATCCAGAGGTGTGAGGGCACTCTGGAGGCCTCTGAGTGGCCAGTGCCAGCAGGTGACATCAGAGACCCCTCCTGATAGGTGCCTACCTGACTAGGTGGCCAATCCTTCTCTGAGGGCTATTTAGGATCTCTCCAGGGGGCTTTTCCTCAGATAACGACTTGCAAGAATTCACCAGAGTTCCTCTGCACCTCTCTCTTTGACTTCTGCAAAGGATCAACCACTGACTACACCAGGACGCCTGCAAAACTGCAACAAAGTAGCAAGAAGACTCCCAGTGACATTGTAGCGCCTACTCCTGCCGGCTTTCTTGACTGTTTCCTGGTGGTGCATTGTTTGGGGGCTGCCTGCCTTCATCCTGCAGTAGAAGCCACGAAGAAATCTCCTGTGGGTCGACAGAATCTTCCCCCTGCTTCAGCAGGCACCAAACATTACCATCACTGGTACTCTGGGACCCCTCTCATCCTGACGAGCGTGACCTCTGGAACACAGGTGGTGGACCCAGGTGTCCCAGACTGTCCAGTGGTCCAACTGTCCAAATTTGGAGGAGGTAAGTCCTTCCCTCCCCTCTCCAGACAGTAATCCTCTCCAGACAGTAATCCTGTGCACCACGTGAACTGCAGCTACAAGGGCTTCTGTGTACATTTCCATTACATCCTGCATGCACAGCCAAGCCCAGGTCCCCAGCACTCTGTCCTGTGATGCTCAGCTCCTTGAGTTGATTTCCTGTGTCGTGGGACCCTCTTTTGCAGTGTTAGGATAACCACCATGTTCAGACTTCTTGAACCCATGTTCAAGGACTTCTGCGGGTGCTAACTTCTTGTGCGTGGGCTCTACATTGCTGAGGGCCCCCTCTGTCTCCCCTCTCAAGTGGCGACATCCTAGTTCTTCGTGGGATTGGGCCGCATCCTTTTTCTTCAACTGCAACTCTAGCAGCTAGCAAGGCTTGTTTGTGGTGTTTTGCCAAGGAAACAACTCTGCATCCTCTAGCACTCCATGGGACATCTTCTGCATGAAGGAGAAGTTCCTAGACCCTTTTGTTGTTGCAGAATCGTCAGTGTTTTCCCTCTGGAGGCAGCCATTTTGATCCTTCATCTGGGGTTTAGTGGGCTCCTGCCCCCCCCCCGGACACTTTCACAACTCTTGGACTTTGTCCCCTTCCTTTGCAGGTCCTCAGGTCCAGGAATCCGTCTTCAGTGCTTTGCAGTCTGTTGTAGTCTTTGCATAATCCTCTATCACGACTCAAGTGTGTTTCTGGGGAAATAGTAGTACTTTACTCCTACTTTCCAGCGTCTTGGGGTGGGGTATCTTGAACACCCTTAGTGTTTTCTTACACTCTCAGTGACCCTCTACACAGTACACTAGCCTAGGGGTCCATTCGTGGTTAGCATTCCACTTTCTTAGTATATGGTTTGTGTTGCTCCTGGGCCTATTGAATCCTATTGTATTCTACAGTGTTTGCACTACTTTCTGACTGTTTTACTTTCCTGATTTTGGTTTGTGTGTATATTTTGTGTATTTTACTTACCTCCTAAGGGAGTATATCCTCTGAGATATTTTTTGGCACATTGTCAGTAAAATAAAGTACCTTTATTTTTAGTAACCCTGAGCATTGTCTTTCTCATGATACATTACCTATATGATATAAGTGGTATAGTAGGAGCTTTGCATGTCTCCTAGTTCAGCCTAAGCTGCTCTGCTATAGCTACCTCTACCAGCCTAAGCTGCTAGAACACTACTAATCTACTAATAAGGGATAACTGGACCTGGCACAAGGTGTAAGTACCATTGGTACCCACTATAAGCCAGGCCAGCCTCCTACACCTGCAAAACACACCCCTTCCTAGACCATGATCATTTGCCACTGCACTGTGAGAAAGATACCAGAGTCCACCAATCTAACTCATCATTGATAGATAAGGGACCCCTTTTTTCATCATCCCATTCAACACCTTTCACACACTTTGTACATTCTCTCAATATCACTTTTTAGAAGTCCCTGTCACCCATTTTATTCTGCACCCTTGTCATGTCCCAACAATCTTCATTTTTCTGAAGATGAATTGAGAGTCATGGTGGATGAAATCATATGAGTAGAGCCACAATTAATTTGATCCAGCACACTCCTCTCAGTAGGAAAAGGGAAATGTGGCAAAGTTAACAGAGAAAATGCTGTAGGCACCACCCTGTGCACCATGTAGGACGTTAGGAAGAGGTGGACTGAGCTGAGGGGGAAGGTGTATTCCCTGGCCCCCAGGTAGCACATGGAGGCCCGGAAGACTGGTGGTGGTCCTCCCCGTGCCCCAATACAACTCTTTCCTTGTGAGGAGAAGGTCTTAGCCATTCTGCATCCTGAGTGCTTGAAAGGAATAGATAAGGAGTAGATTCTCGTAAGTTACAAGACAAAACTGCCACAAATATTCAGTGTTCTGCAGGTTCACATTTCACCTTTTGCCACTTTGTTGTTCATCTACTTTTCTAACAATGAATACTGAAAGTTGCATAGATGTAAGCTTGTCATTGTTCATTGTTGTACATAACATCAAATGTATCAATCCCCATTACATGCCATATGTTGGAAAGGGTCTGTAAGTTTTTCAATATCAAAAGATCATCCCCCAGGCCCATGGTATGTGTCAATAGATAAATGTACTGGTCAATCTAACTGCAGTGCAGCACTTGTCCAAATACACCTGTGTGTCATTTAAAAAATGATGCACCCTCCCCTGGCAGTTTTGCATTTGTTTAGTGTGGGGCGTCAGCAAGTGACATGACTAAAACTACCAAGAGGCCCTGTTATTGTACCTCAAACAACAGGCCTTTCAGCACTTGTCCAAATCCATCTCTCAAATGTTGTTCACTCACATGGGAGTGAGCAATCAACATATCATGCTAAACTCAGAAATGTGTCTAGCTTCATCTTGTCCTGACATCCCAAAATGAAACTAATGTGAACAGGAATGACACTTTTCTGAGTGTGTACATCAAGTATTCCTAAGGCATTAAGCTGTTTCATCAGATTGGTAGTAGCAGTTAACACATTGACTCAGAACTGCTCATATGATGGCTACAGCTACATTTACTACACGGTTGTGTGTTTGCTTGTATCCCACACAACTAGGCTGTGGAATGGTCAAATACATGTCTCATCTCCGCTGTGTTAGCTTAACTGTTAATTTCTTCATCTAAAGTGCAATTGATCACATAATCTAATGAGCTGTTTGAGTCTAACAGTATATGCAAGCTTCACACATGTCATATCAACAAATCCAATACCATGGTAACATAACACAATCAACAAACCTAACACTTAAGAGTGTCAAAGGTCTCTGCCTACAATCAAGAGGTCGAGCTGGCACAGCACCTGGCCATACATTGTTCACGGACCAGACTCCCAACCCACCTCTGAATGAGGCCCTCAGTTATGACAACACTTCTGGACATGTGTACATGGATGATGGTCCTGGCCCATCTGGGCAGCCGGGTCAGATGGCAACAGTGAGTCTCACTGGCCCACAACAATACCTCCCACCCAAGTTGCTTCAACATCACAGACAACAACCTGCCCTCCAAACTGTGTACCTATCACAGTTGCTACTATCTTGTGCCCCCATTCATGGTTCCTGGGGTTCAAATCAACAATCCTGACTCTGAGGGTCCAGGACCCAGTTGAGAGGGCACCCTTTGCCAAGGGCACAGACTCATGAGGTAGGGTCTGTGAGAGGGAAGCTGTGGGCCAGCAGAGTGAGGCGACTGGGCCCACTCACAACCAGTATACCATCAACCAAGTCTTGGGGGCTTGCCATGAGTCCCAAGACATGATCGACCAGGTGCTAACTGAACTCTTGGAAATCAAGCAGCTGCAGTGGGACATAAACCAACCTATGGAGGACCATAACTCCAACATAGACACCCTAACAGGGGTGCTGAGGGCCATCCATTTAACCCTGATCATGGCTTTTCCCCCAACAACTATTCCTTCCCGTGGGCCAACTGCATCGAGCCCGAGCACATCTCTGGCAGACATAGGAAAGGAGACCCTGCCAGAGGACCAAACACCCTCAGACACCCCTGCCTCTGCAGCAGCTGACCCCCTCCCCATCCTCACAAGCAGGGGGGACGTCCATGTAAAAATCCAGGAGGTGCGGATGGCAAGACACCCATCACTGCAAGCAAGAAACCCTATCCTAAATGTCCTTCTTTGTGTGTCACTCATACACTCTGTGGACTTACCCTGAACCCCATTCCATTTCTGATGGGACGAATACTCTAGACTTTGGACTTCAGATGATGTGGCATCTACTCCTATAATTTCATTCACCATGACTGACCCCTTCACTTTTCATTTATGTAACTTTTTGCCACAATTGTTTTCACCCTTGCACTGCAACAAATTCACCAGTCATGAACTCATTGTCTGCTGTCTTAAATTTCACATTTAGCAATGTGTCTATGTATGAACATGTGAACCATACAAAGAAAATACAAGCTACTTGTGGAAGCAGGGATATGTTGAATGTACACAGTGTCCAGCTCAGGATTACAACCATTACACACATACTTACAAGTGTCTTGTCAAAGAAGAAAATGTATTACATTGTTCAGCTCATAGGCTGTCAAAATGTCTGAAACATAGTAATTCACACATGATTGAATCATACTGGGTAAATTATTAAATTTACATATATAGACCTCCAGACCATGTAAGGAAGGGATATTTCAGACATTGTCTGTAGAATAGGCAAACAAGAAATTGGTTGATGTCATCAGCTGGAGCCGGATTGCCTACCTCGCAAAAGAAATCCAACATCATATACTGCAAGCCCCAGACAGATGGCAGTACAACAGTTTCTCATCACAGGGTCATTACACTGCTGTGCTTCTGCAAGTGGTGGTAGGACACACAAAAATGTCAGTGATGTGCCACAGGCACTTTGGCCTACAATGATGAAACACATCAACAGCTACATACAGTTCATATAAAAAGAGTGTTTAGCCAATGTGAAGGGAAACTAACATGAATTCAGTCTAGCACTACATATTTTCTGACCACATAATGAAACATATGATGCATCAGGGCCAACAGACGACAAGGTACAACTCAAATAGAGACTTCCAAACTTCCATCCTATCACTGTGCACACTGTCTTGGCACAGGTCTTGTACACACAAAGTCTGTGACATACTTTCCCAGGATAAATCCATGTCCACTTTGCTTGTCTGAACAGAATCATATTCCTGTGTTAGCAATGGGGTCTCAGGTTGACAGTCAGTTTGCACTCTGTCCAATAAGGGACCCTCAATCTAGTCAGGGCAAAGGATATACTTTCTTACAATAACCCCTGCTCATCCCCTTGGTAGCTTGGTACAAGCAGTCAAGCTTATCTCAAAGGCGATGTGTAAAGAATTTGTAATGAAACACAGAGTAATACAGTGCAAAAACTACAAAATGGAAACAACACTAGTTATGAAAAAGTAGCCAATATGTATCTAAATGAAACAAGACCAAGACAACAAAAATCCAACATAAACAAGTCAAGTTATTAATTTTCAAAGCAAAATGAGTTTTACTCTATTGAAAACAATAGATGCGTTGATGTTACACAAAGTACCTGGTTTGCATCAAAACTAAAGCTGCATGGGCGAGCATGCATCGGAAAAGTTAGCAATGCGTCGATTCCATACTCGCAAATAAGGTGCATTGTTTCTTCTCCAGTCGGGTAGGCCATGCCTCGTTTTTCTCTCATGCAAGAGAGAGCGATGTGTCGATTTCCAGATAGGCACATCGGGTCCTGGCAGGTTCACGTTGATTTTGACGCCCAGCAATGTTGTTTGTGAAATGCAGCCACACAAGGATGAAAATCGTGCTGTGCAGGTTTTGCGTCAATTTCAGCAGCGGCAACCGGCTGTTGCGTTATTTCTCAATTTGCGATGCAGGCGATTCGTCGATTTTACAGCTGCGATGCAGATTTACAGCTGTGTTGTAGGTGGGGTGTTGACATATTTCCAGTTCGGCTTCTGTGCATGAATTTCCACCTTGGTTCCACCAGCTTCACCTTTCAAGGGCACAGGGACTACTGTAGATAGGGCACCACCATTGCAGGTTAGGAGTCTCAGCAGAGAGTCCAGGCGCTGGCAGAGGAAGAATTTGATGGCTCTGAGTCTTCAAAACAGAAGGCAGGCTCAATCAAAGCCCTTGGAGACACTTCACAAGCAGGAATATACCACAAAGTCCAGTTGTTGTCCTCTTTCAGGCAGAAGCAGCAAATGCAGGCCAACCTAGCAAAGCACATTCACAGTCAAAGGGGCAGTACTCCTCCTCCAGCTCTTCAGCTCTTTCCCTTGGCATAAATTCCTCTTGGTTCTGGATCTGAATCGGAAAATCTGGGGTTTTGGGTCCTTCCAGTCTTTGAAGTAGGCAAAAGTCAAAGGAATGTCTCTGTTGTTCACTGGATCCTGCCTTACCCAGGCCTAGCTCCAGACTCTCACCAGGCAGGTAGAGACTGCATTGTGTGAGGAGAGGCACAGTCTATTGAGGTGTAAGTATCAGCTCCTCCCTCCACTCTTGCCCAGATGGCCCATCAAGATATCCAGACTACACCCTGGCTCCCTTTGTGTCGCTGTCCAGTGGAGATTCACGAACATCCCAACTGTCAGTCTGACAGGCAGAGTCACAGAATGGTTTAAGCAAGAAAATGGCCATTTTCTAAAAGTGGCATTTTCTAACTGACTAAAAACCAACTTTACCAAAAGATGTATTTTTAAATTGTGAGTTCTGAGAACCCAAACTCCAGATCTCTGTCTGCTCCCAAAGCGAAACTGGACTTAAAATATATTTAAACTCAGCCACATTTTAACCTATGAGAGAGATAGGCCTTGCAATAGTGAAAAACAAATTTGGCAGTATTTCACTGTTGGGACATGTAAAGCACATCTCTACATGTCCCACCTTTAACATACACTGCACCCTGCCCATGGGTCTACCTAGGTCCCACCTTAGGGGTGCCTTACATGTATAAAAATGGAAGGTTTGGGCCTGGCAAGTGGGTACTCTTGCCAGGTCAAATTGTCAGTTCAAAACTGCACACGCAGACACTGCAGTGCAGGTCTCAGCCATATTTACAGGTCTATTCATGTGGGTGGCACAATCAGTTCTGCAGGCCCACTAATAACATTTGATTTATAGGCCATAGGCACCTCTAGTGCACCCTACTAGGTATTTAATAGTAAATCAAATATGCCAATCAGGGAAAAGACAATTATACATACAATTTACACAGGGAGCACTTTCACATTAGCACTGGTCAGCAGTGGTAATGTGCCCAGAATATCAAAACCAGCAAAAACAAATTCCTGGTCACAGTCAAAACAAAGGAACCAGAGGCAAAAAGACAGCGGAGACTATGCCAAGGATGCCAGGTGTTACAATCTTACAATGTCACAACTCAAAAATGTCCCAATTGAAGAAGTCATTGTAAAGATACCTGAACAAACATAAAAACGAGGAGTATAGTAATGAAACCATACATATCACACAATTCACATAGCAAATATCTTTTGAACCCAGTCCATGTTATAAATCACAAACAAACAAAGCAATATCTCCAAAATGTGATTGTGTCAAAAGCGTACTAATCGGAAACACTTTGGTGGTCATTACAACCCTGGCGGTCGATGTTAAAACGGCGGTAAGAGCGCCAACAGGCCGGCTGGTAAAAAAATTGCAATTACGACCGTGGCGGAAACCGCCAACAAAGACAGCCACTTTAACACTGCGACCGCCACCGCAGTACAAACAAACAGCGCGGCGGTTACCGCAGCAGACGAGGCTCCAATACCCCGCGGGGAACATCCAGGAGAGACCCGAGACCCGGAGAAGAGCACTTCCCGCCACGACCCTGGAGGGTCGTGGCTTAACAAGGTACGGTCCTTGTTACAAGGACACCGAAACCCCTCTTTTTCCTATCGGGCACAGGGGAGAGGAGGCGGAGAGAAGAGGGGAGGGACTGAGGAGGGCATGTGCGAAGGGGGTCACCGGAGAGAGTGTATCTAAGCGAGTTGAAACTTGGGCAGAGCACTGAGAGAGATACTTACCACAAGTGCATCAATCCTCTCACCCCCTCACTACTGTGTCTATCTATAAACCTTCTCTACCTCTATCTTAAGGATTTTTCCCTCTCCCTGCATGTCTAAACGCTAACCTACGCCAGAACCCCACAAACCACTTACCTTTGTTTTCGCTCCTGTGTTTTTTTTTCGGTTGCGACTGGGAGGTCACGTGAGCCGGCGCCATCCAAGAGACCTAGAAAAGACAAAGAACAGAGACGTTATAAAGAAGTCAGCTGGAGTTTTCGCCATCAAACTTTTGTTACCTCATTAATTTCCGTTGCCTATTGTTTCAACTTCTTAAGAAAAATAAACCTTCTCTCTCTACATACGGCCCAGAGTCCTCTGTACCGCCGATCCCCCACCACAGTGGTGTCAGAAGTAGGATTAGAGCCCATAGGCGGTACAACAAAGAGGCAAACAGGATGGGGGAGAAACCTACGCTAGAGGATATGATTAAGCAGTTGGCGGAAGGCCAGAGACACCTCCAACTGGTGTGAGAGGCTCATCAAAGGGAAGCAAAAGAAGACCGAGAGGCCCTTCAAACTGCATTAAAAAGCCAAGCCACCATCATGGCTAATAATCAGCTGGTGCATGAGACTGCGCTCCAGAAATTAACTGATACCATCGCAGCCAGCAAAGTACATCCTAATGTTCCGAGCTCGGTCCTACAAAAATTCCAAGAAGGTGAGGACCCTGACTCCTTCTTCACAAATTTCGAATGTGTGGCATCCTCGGCCCAATGGCCGGAAGAACGCTGGGGGCACTATATCGCGCCCCTCCTAACGGGCATCCTTCAAACAGCATACCAGGCCGCTAATGCCGGGGGTACTACCCCTTACAAGGATATTAAGAGTAGTATCCTAGAAAGGGTGGGTCATGACTCAGAGTACTATAGCATGAAGTTTAGGAAGTTGAAATGGGGACAGAGTGAGGATCCCCGTACCTTCTATTTCAGGGTTAAGGATTTGGGGCTGAAATGGCTAGGACCGTTAGGAACAGACTGAGAAGATATCATTAAAGCCGTTATTCTGGAACAGTACCTAGACTCCCTCCCAGGCAGTACCAGGAACTGGATAAGACAGCACCCCAAAATCGATACGGAACTGGCTGTAGATCTAGCCTGCGCCTATCACCGGTCTATTGGTGTTAAGACTCCAGGCCCCAGGAACAATGTCAAACCTCCCGTGGGACCACTCAAGTATTCTCCCCGATGACCACCAGAAGAACCAGGGACTCATAGACACTGAGAGGCAAACCCCATGCAACAACCACAATGTTTTAGCTGTGGGGAGTGGGGACACATTGCGAGGGTGTGCCCAAGAAAAGGCGACCGGGTAGAACCCATGGAAATAGGGGTCACCCGGGGTGGGGTATTGTGTACTGGTAGAGGGAACCGTACGCTCAAATAGATCATTAAAGTAAACGGAACCCCAATAGAAGCACTGATCGGCTCGGGCTGTAGCCAGTCAGTAATACGCGGCGACCTGATAAGCCAAACGGACCAGACCCCGAGCCAGTGGGTTACTATCTGTTGCATTCATGGGGATAAAAAGAACTATCCACTAGGGCTGGTCAGAGTAGAGTGGGGAGAACATCACGATTTTCTTCCAGTAGGGATTATGGACAGATTGGTAGAAGTCTGTGTCATCGGTACGGACTATATCCGGTTCACTGATCTCTTAGATAAAACAAGGTTACCCGTGCCATCTCCGGATTGGTGGTCAGAAGCACTGTTTTCTAACAGTCATATAGAGAGCTCCCCAGTTCGCATAAAACTGACTAGAAGGGAGAAAAGACAAGAGAAACAAAAATATCAAATCTCAAGGTCTGAACAAACACCAGAGAAACTAGTAGCCAGTACCGACAACGCCACCATTTCTTTCAGAGCTAGCCAGCGAGAGGACCCCACTCTATGTCACGCATGGAAAAACGCCAAAACGGAACCCACAAAGGGGGTGGGTCCTTATTTTCTAATTCATAAGAACCTTCTATACAGAATCACTACGTCCACCAACGGAGAGAAGAAACAACTGGTGGTACCTGAGCCCTATTGGAATCAGGTCCTATTCTTAGCCCATAACCAGCCAGGGGGTGGACATTGCGGTCGAGAAAAGACTGAGGAATATTTGTTAAGGCGATTCTATTGGCCAGGGGTTTATGCTCAAATCAGAATACTGCACACAGTGTCCTAGGTGTCAGTTAATAGAACCATGAGCCCTGAGGAAAGCCCCTTTACAACCCCTGCCCATTATTGAGATTCCATTTTGTCGTGTGGGTATGGATCTAGTAGGACCACTCTTGCCATCATCTAAGGGTCACATCTATATACTAGTCTTGGTAGCCTACGCTACCAGATACCCAGAGGCAATTCCCTTATCTAGTATGACCACGAAATCAGTAGCCCAAGCCATGATAACCTTCTTCTCTAGAGTAGGATTTCCCCAAGAGATCCTAACAGACCAGGGTACTCCATTTATGTCAGCCCTTATGAAACAGATCTGTAAAACACTAGGGATCACACAGATAAAAACCTCAGTATACCACCCCCAAACTGACGGTTTAGTGGAACGCTAAAACCGCACCATCAAAACTCTGCTGAGGAAAACAGTGGAAGACTCCGGAAAGGACTGGGACCAGAAACTACCTCTGGTTCTCTATGCCATCCGGACTCATGAACAATCCTCCACGGGACATAGTCCCTTCGAACTAGTGTTTGGGAGGCAACCCCGTAATTTACTTGATATGGCTGCAGAAATGTGGGAAGAAGAAGGAGATGAAGAAAAACCCCTGTTAGAGTATTTCAATAAATTGAAATCTCACTTACAGACACTATGGGAAGATGTACAGAAACATCTAGAGAAGGCACAGGCAAACCAAAAGGCTTAGTACAATCAGGGGACCAAGTTACGGTCTTTCCACCCTAATGACCAAGTACTGATAATGCGACCAACCTCCGAAAATAAGCTGTTAGCTAGATGGCAAGGGCCCTACAGAGTGATAAAAGCAGTTTCCTCCGTCACATATCTCATTGAATTAAATCAGCACCCAAAGAGGACCCAAATATACCATGTCAATTTACTAAAGAAATGGGAGACACCAGAAGACACTCCCAACCCTTCTGCTACCGGGTTCTCAATAACCCCAACCACTACTTTAGGTATGGACCTCTATCCCACCAATAGCGAAGAACAGCGGAATTGTCCATGTATAAACAGTTCTCTCACGGAAGCAGAAAAAACCCAACTATCAACCTTGTTACATAAACATTCACAATTTTTTTCTGGTACACCAGGTAGAACTACGTTAATCCAACACTGTATTAGAACTCCGGAGGGCCAAACCATTCGCCTACGACCCTACCGGATTCCCGAAGCACAAAAGCATCTTATTGAAGAAGAAGTAAAGAAAATGCTAACCTTAAAGGTTATCTAACCATTCACAAGCCCCTGGTGCTCCCCGGTGGTTCTAGTTCCTAAACCAGATGGGTCAGTTCGGTTTTGCATCGACTTCCGTAAGTTAAATGACATATCTCTCTTTGACACCATATCCCATTCCACGAGTGGATGATGTGCTGGAGAGATTAGGAAGTGCCCGATATATGTCCACCCTGGACCTAACGAAAGGGTACTGGCAAATCCCACTCGCCTCTGCCTACAAAGAGAAGACAGCTTTTGCAACTTGCATATCAGTTTACTGTCCTTCCCTTTGGCCTTCACCGGGCTCCAGCTACATTTCAACACTTAATGGATCGACTCTTAAAACCGTTCCAAGCATTTGCAGCGGCTTACTTAGACGACATTGTAATTTTTAGCAACACCTGGACTGATCATCTACAACATCTCGAGGAGGTGTTCCACACCTTAAATGAGGCCGGCCTTACGGCCAACCCCAAAAAATGCATCTTAGGAAACACACAAATCGCCTATCTCGGATACCTTATAGGTAACGGGATCATACGACCACAGAAAGATAAGATTGAGGCCATATTCCAAGTGCCTGTGCCCAAAACCAAGAAAGACCTTCGATCCTTTTTAGGTTTGGTGGTGTACTATCGCAGGTTCATTCCCCAGTACTCCACGATTGCCACCCCTCTCACTGACCTCCTGAAAAAACACGACCCCACCAAATTACCCTCATTCACCGACTCTCAACTCCTCAGCTTTTACCAGCTCAAATGGTTCCTCACGACCGAGCCCGTCCTTAAATGTCCAGACTTTTCCAAGTCCTTCCACTTATATATGGACGCTTCCAACGTCGGTCTAGGTGCTGTCCTCACTCAACCCGACAGTAAGGGTCACGAACATCCCATAGTGTTCATCAGTAGAAAACTACTTCCCAGGGAGTGCCACTACCCCGCTATTGAGAAAGAGTGCCTGGCTATTAAGTGGGCCGTAGAGAATTTACGATATTATCTATTGGGCAGACCTTTCATCCTATATACCGACCATGCACCGTTGACCTGGTTAGCCTCACATAAGGACACAAATTCTAGGGTATTACTTTGGTTTCTGGAGCTCCAACCTTTTACTTTTCAGGTCCGCCACATTCCGGGTTCCCAGCAGGGCCCTGCCGATTTTCTGTCCCGGTTTCCCAACACTTCGGTCCTCTACCAGTCCCGATCATGGGTTGGGGAGTGTAGACGGGTCTCCTCGACCGCGACTATCAGCTCCTCTGACTGGCGCCTTTCGCGCGTCTCAACCGGAGGAATCACGCGTTCCCATGGAGACATGGGAACGCCTACGGACGCTTGGAACCAGGATTTCCGGGTTCCGACATTAAAAGGGAAAACGGACTCCGGGAAAGGGAGGAAGGAGTTGTCTCCGAGAACGACACCGAAGAAAGAGGAGAAGAAGACGCCACGTACGGAGGACGAGAAGACCGAAGCAGACGAGGTTCCAGTACCCCGCGGGGAATATCTAGGAGAGACCCGAGACCCGGAGAAGAGCACTTCCCGCCACGACCCTGGAGGGTCGTGGCTTAACAAGGTACGGTCCTTGTTACAAGGACATCGAAACCCCACTTTTTCCGATCGGGCACAGGGGAGAGGAGGCGGAGAGAAGAGGGGAGGAACTGAGGAGGGCATGTGCGAAGGGGGTCACCGGAGAGAGTGTATCTAAGCGAGTGGAAACTTGGGCAGAGCACTGAGAGAGATACTTACCACAAGTGCATCAATCCTCTCACCCCCTCACTACTGTGTCTATCTATAAACCTTCTCTACCTCTATCTCAAGGATTTTTCCCTCTCCCTGCATGTCTAAACGCTAAACTACGCCAGAACCCCACAAACCACTTACCTTTGTTTTCGCTCCTGTGGTTTTTTTTCGGTTCCGACTGGGAGGTCACGTAAGCCGGCGCCATCCAAGAGACCTAGAAAAGACAAAGAACAGAGACGTTATAAAGAAGAAGTCAGCTGGAGTTTTCGCCATCAAACTTTTGTTACCTCATTAATTTCCGTTGCCTATTGTTTCAACTTCTTAAGAAAAATAAACCTTCTCTCTCTACATATGGCCCAGAGTCCTCTGTACCGCCGAGCCCCCACCACAGGGAGACAATGCACCGCCCACACTCTTATGACAGGCCAATCCGCCACCTTTTCCAGGGCGGATTCACCGCGGATAAAAACACAGCAGAAACAGGAATCCCGAAGGGAAAACGCTCACCTCTACACACCCCACGAGGAAGGAGGAAGCCATGGATCCGGAACTCCAAATTCTCCCTGCAATAGTCTTCCTGCTCCTCTACCAGGAGCACGAACGGCGGCAGCGAAGACCACAGTGAGTACTGCACCTACGACACAGAGGAGGGGAGGGAAAAAACAGGGACACACTAACGCAACACCCCCACCCTCACCCACTACAACACACACACTAATGCAAATCAATACATCACAGTTACACCCCCCCAAACCCCCTGGAAGAATGCAAAGACAATAGAAAATGAGTGCAACCATTGTAATATATTAAAAGCAAGTAGACAGAAATATATATATATACACCATGTACAAATATATACCAAGCATAGTAGTCCAGGTAGTGCTCTAAGAAAGTCCGTGGAACACTGGGACCACACGGTATGGGCGAGGCCCACACAAGATCCCCAACCATGACGGAGAGAACACTGCAGGGGCATCAGAGAGCAACTAAACAGGCACCTCATGGGGAGGGAAAGGGGGGCACATCAGCCGCTTGAGTGCACAACGCCAAATCCACGAGGGGGCCACATGCCCACTGTTCCATCCTAGGAGTGCAAAGCCACCGTCTCTCAAGTCTCTACAGTGGGTGAGTTGCCCACTGCCATATCCTGGGGAGTGCAAAGCCACAGTCTCACAAGTCTCTACATTGGGTGGTTTGCCCACTGTTCAATCCTGGGGAGTGCAAAGCCACAGTCTCACAAGTGGGTGGGTTGCCCACTGTTCAATCCTGGGGAGTGCAATGCCACAGTCTCTCAAGACTCTTCAGTGGGTGGGTTGCCCACTGCCATATCCTGGGGAGTGCAAAGCCACAGTCTCACAAGTCTCTACATTGGGTGGTTTGCCCACTGTTCAATCCTGGGGAGTGCAAAGCCACAGTCTCACAAGTGGGTGGGTTGCCCACTGTTCAATCCTGGGGAGTGCAATGCCACAGTCTCTCAAGTCTCTACAGTGGGTGGGTTGCCCACTGCCATATCCTGGGGAGTGCAAAGCCACAGTCTCACAAGTCTCTATAGTGGGTGGTTTGCCCACTGTTCAATCCTGGGGAGTGCAAAGCCACAGTCTCTCAAGTCTCTACAGTGGGTGGTTTGCCCACTGTTCAATCCTGGGGAGTGCAAAGCCACAGTCTCTCAAGTCTCACAAGTGGGTGGGTTGCCCACTGTTCAATCCTGGGGAGTGCAAAGCCACAGTCTCTCAAGTCTCTACAGTGGGTGGTTTGCCCACTGTTCCATCCTGGGGAGTGCAAAGCCACAGTCTCTCAAGTCTCTATAGTGGGTGGTTTGCCCACTGTTCAATCTTGGGGAGTGCAAAGCCACAGTCTCTCAAGTCTCTACAGTGGGTTGTTTGCCCACTGTTCATTCCTGGGGAGTGCAAAGCCACAATCTCTCAAGTCTCTACAGTGGGTGGGTCGCCCACTGCCATATCGTGGGGAGTGCAAAGCCACAGTCTCTCAAGTGGATAACAGTCTCCACTGGTTCTGGAGGGGGCATCGTGCCCAGGGTGCCTCATCCTGCTAAGGACAGAGGTAGTGGATGGGATACTCCACTGGTTCTGGAGGGGGTATGGTGCCCAGAGTGCTTCATCCTGCTAAGGACAGAGGTATTGGATGACAGTCTCCACTGGTTCTGGAGGGGGCATGGTGCCCAGAGTGCTTCATCCTGCTAAGGACAGAGGTAGTGGATGACAGTCTCCACTGGTTCTGGAGGGGGCATAGTGCCCAAAGTGCATCATTCACCCCGTGACAGACTCAGTTGCGTCAGTGCCCTTGCCGCTCATGGGCCTTCGTTGCTTGAGACGGCGGTGCCCTGTTCAGCGGTGCTTGAGATGGCGGTGCCCTGTTCAGCGGTGCTTGAGATGGCGGTGCCCTGTTCAGCGGTGCTTGAGACGGCGGTGTCCTGTTCAGCGGTGCAAGAGACAGCGGTGCCCTGTTCAGCAGTGCTTGAGACGGCGGTGCCATGTTCAGCGGTGCTTGAGATGGCGGTCTCCATTGCAGGGTCTCAGCTGCTGGCGGTCCTTCATGGCCCAGCAGGGCTTTTGCTGGCGGTCCTTCATGGCCCAGCGGGGCTTTTGCTGGCGGTCCTTCATGGCCCAGCGGGACTAGTGCTGGCGTTGGCCTCCTGGGCCGGTGGGCTGGTGCTGGTGGTGGACTCCTGGGCAGCTGGGCTGATGCTGGCGGTGGCCTCCTGGGCAGCGGGATGATGGCGGTCTTCTCCGCCGTGCTGCTCTTCCCAGACTTGCCGGGTTTCTTGTGGCCCTTCCACACCTTGGAAGGTGTCACAGCTGACTCCACACTCCCACCGGGACCCCTGGGAGCGGCTTTGGTGGCTGGAGTCTTCCCCCTCTCCCGCCGGGCACTGGCCAACTTCTGATGCTTCACAGGTGGGGGACTGTCTGTGCTGTGGCTCCGTGCCACACTGGCTACCCTGGTGGCCGGTGCTCTCCAGATTCCGGTGACTACAGGCACCACTGGTCCCGGAGATGTTGTGGCTGAGGTGCTAGTTTGGGACCTAGGAGACGGACGGGGTGTGGGAGGTGTGGGAAAGAGGTCAAGGGTGGACAGGAAAAGTTTTTTGAACACACTGGGACGGGTAGCTAGAGGGGGTTTGGGAGTGGAGGAAGAGGTGGTGGTTGTAGGAGGTGTACGTTTGGTGACTTTCAGTGAAGGTGCATGCGCTGCAGGCTGTCGTGAGGTGGATGGCTGTTGGGTGGGTGTGTGCCTGCGTTTGTGTATCTTGTGAGGGGGCGTCACAGACACAGTGGTAGAGGACACAGGGGACGTGTGAATGGTAGTGGGGGTGGTGACTGCACGTGAGCGGGGTGTGGGTGTGCTGGAGAGGGACGTAGTGGCTGTAGAGGTAGTGCATGCAGGTGTGAGTGTAGACAAGACTGGGAGGGAGGAGGGAGACAAGGAGGAGGGGGACACAGTGGAGGCAGTGGATGTTGGTGTGTCTGCATGTGTGTGATGCTTGCGTGAGTACCTGTGGGATGTGTGGTGCTTATGTTTGCCAGAGCTTCCCTTGTGTGTTGACGTGTGTGCATGCTGGTCTGTAGGTGTGCTTGGGATAGGCTGAGGTAGAGGGGATTGGGTCTGGGTGGAAGAAGTTGGAGGGGGGAGGCTAGAGACGGGGACAATGGCTGCCATCAGTTCTGAGGGGACGCCTGACCAGAATGAATGCCCTCCAGGAATGCATTTGTTTGTTGCAACTGCCTCTCTACACCCTGGATGGCATTTAAAATGGTAGGCTGCCCAACAGTGAGGGACCTGAGGAGGTCAATGGCCTCCTCACTGAGGGCAGCAGGGGTGACTGGGGCAGGGCCTGAGGTGCCTGGGGCGAAGGTGATGCCCACCCTCCTGGGTGAGCGGGCACGGGGCAAAGGCTGAGGGGCTGCTGGGAGGGCGGTGCTGGTAGGGGGGTGGCGGCTGTACCTGTAGATGCGGGGGGCACAGATGTTGCTACCACCACAAGGGAGCTCCCATCAGAGGACAAGTCTGTGTCGCTGGTGTCAGCTCCTGTCCCCGCCGTGGAGCTCCCCTCGCCCTCCGTCCAACTGGAGAACTCTGAGTCCGTAGTCTCCCCCTCAAGGGCCATGTGGGATGCAGCTCCCTCGTGCTCCAGTGCCACTGCTCTTCCGCCTGATGATGCTAATGCACACAAGAACAAGGAGACCACAAAAAGGGGGGGAAGACAGAAGAAAGACAAGTTGAGTGCATGCATTACCGCTACCGTTAGCGGACACGACAGACACAGAAGTCCCCTGCACAATTCCGCGCTCTTGGGCTCTACTGTTCAATTCCTGGTGTTGAAGTAAGCCTCAGCAAGGCCTACTAGTGCAAGGGGTTCACCCTTCTCTGCACAAAGTCCTCAGACCATATAGGAAGAAGTTGGCACAGAAACTGAAATAAAAGACAAAGTTTATTATACCTCATGAGGTGGTACTACAGTTCAAACAGCACCCTTCGGTAATGTTTGAAGTAGCACACTGAACTGAGAGAGCATGGTCATTTTATACCCACGCAGGGGCTAAAAAGAGGTGGTACAATTACAGAAGCAAGACTTGCATCCTTGTAAGGTCATGTGGAAATGCACAGTCGACAGGTAGGAGGGGCTAACAGTTTTGAAGGACTAACAGCTGCAGAACTTACTGGCCATGTGCGAAAGTGGGAGATGCTAAATATAACTTGTCACTAGGCAGATTTTCAAGAGTAGTTAACAGAAAGGTAGGACAGAGCATATGGTGAGCAGATGGCAGCATGTGGCAGAGAAAATGGCTGCCATGAATACAAAATGGATTCCGCGAAATGTTCACAATAGTTACTAAATACAAGATTTCTTCTGCTAATGCTTAATCTAATCGCTGCTAAACTACAACAGACGACCCTTTCAGCATTAGCTGAAGACATTCGTCTTTCTGGGATAATCTAAATATTCATCTTGTATATTTATGCTCATCATTTCAGCTATTTCCTTATCTAACATGTGTTGTGCTTTCATTTCTGTAATATTTCTTTTGGTAGGCATACAATCAGTAATACACATGGAGCAGAACATTGGACCACAATGAATACAGATACAGCATGTGAAAAATATTGCAATCATTACACACAGGATAGTCAGTAGTTTCCAGCCCCAGGCGGAAACAAGAGCCCAAAACCATCCAGAAAAAGTCCAAGTACCAGTCTCTGTGTGGATTTCTGCAGCAATTTTATGCAATTTAGAGATTGCATCATATACTGAAGGTGAGTGATCTGGAATAAAAACACAGCAACTACTACTGATGATGCGACATGCACCACCTCGGTCAGCTAATATCACATCTAGTACCAAACGATTTTGGAGCGCTACAATCCTCGCAATTTGGAGCTCCTCTGTAATATTCCCAAGTGCCAGAGCTGCCTGATTGGCACCAGCTTCCACAACCCTAGCCAATCGTCTCACTTTCGTACTGTGTAACGCAGCACCCACAAAGGAGAACAACCCTGAATTAAAATCAACATATTGTTGCAGGCTAGTATCGGTTTGGTCTACCTCATTTGTACTTATTGCCCTTTTATATCTATTTTTAATGATGTCATTGAACAGTTTAAAATCTCGGTGATATGATGCAGGGGCCAAAAACACAGGTGGTAATAGAAAAGATACATAACACACACCTGACCACCCAACAGGTAGTTGGTGAAATCCATAGTTACCACAAACAAAATATGTATTATGTGAAGCTGTAAAACTACTATTATTTACACCCTCAGTAGTTGTAATCAAGGTACAATCGCTTATCCCTACTGGAATTCGCCCAATGCTATGTATACATAAATCTGCTTTAGTTTTTGTAACAGAAATCACAAATTGTTCTTTCTTGTCAGAGTCTCTTATATTTGTGAAGACATATGGTATTGAAACATTGTCCGGTTGATACTCTTCCCATTCCCATTTAGTTCCTTTGGCTTGGGGATACCCATCTTTGTCTTGGTAGCATACTTTATTAAGGCGAAAAAGAAGTCCGCCCTCTGTACGTTTTCCAGATGCAAACAAAAGCGTATACCAAGCTTGACAAGAACCATTGTGTGAAAAAGGAAGAGGAATGAAAGGTGTTCCTCCTTTCTTCTGATGCACAGGTATCATTCCACATACCCAACAGTTAGTAGTATTTGTAGCATTATGAGTATGATGCAACATCTGAATGAAAGTATTATTGAAGTACGATTGACGGTGCTTCTGCTCATGATAGGGAAGCGTAAAGTAATAGTGATCCTCTGGTACTGGAGTAGTGGCAACAAAAAACTCATGAGCAGGAGCCTTCTTTTCAACAAACCAAGTGATTATTGCTATAATCACCAAAACAACAACAAACCCCATAGTACTAATGATCAGTTTGTTATTCATTTTAGCAACAGTGATAATCGACCCTTTCAGAAATGAATTAAAAACAATCGTTGGAGCTCTTATCCCTGGGCAGCCGCTGATTTCTTCACCACGGGCCAAGACGGGTGTCACTACTCAAATGCATGGGTGATCCCCCCCCCCCTTGCCACATTGGCTCTCCGTTTCACTAACCCAGGGTGGTAGCTCAACTAGTTAAAAAAAAATAAAAAAAATCAGATTCTTTCCTCGGTCTCAAATTATATTGCGACACTCCAGAAGTCGTATGGTCCGGGAAGACCTCTGCAGATTCGTCAGGTGATATAGCACGGCCTTTCTCCGTAGTCAAAATCTCTCGATGATCGGTCAGCATAGCAGGTTCCACCAAGGTAGGTAGCACTCTCTTGCAGTTAGAACTATGGACCCAATTCTTTCGGTTCGTCACTCGAACTGCTGTCCTTGTCGCAAGGAGCACCTGTTCTGGGCCTCAATTCTCCTTCTTCAGACCATTGCTCACGTTCTTTCACAGAAGCAGATTTCTGTATATCTAATACGTCTTGTCTAGCATTATGCCAACGTTCAGCTTGTGACTTCACTACATACATAGAAGTAGTACTTCGCTGCATCGCAGTCTCACGTGCTACGCAGTCCGCAAGAGCATTACCTTGCCCTATCTTATCGGTCACTTTCTTGTGTGCACTACATTTCACAACAGCTAGTTTCTTTGGATATGTCAATGCAGTCAAGAGGTTATGCACTAATTCTCAGTGCATTATCTGCATCCCGTGGGATGTGAGAAAACCTCTCTCCTTCCAAAGCAAACCAAAATCATGAGCCACTCCAAAAGCATAGCGGCTGTCTGTATAAATGTTCACACATAAGTCAGTACTAAGCTCACATGCTCGTGTCAAAGCTATTAGTTCAGCTGCTTGAGCTGACTTCTGTGGTATACGAGCTGTCTCCACTACCGTGTGTATTGTGGTGATTGCATATGCAGCTGAGGTCGTACCGTCTGGCAACTTCAAACAAGACCCATCAACCCACAGTTCCCCGTCTACATCTGGAAGGGGTGTATCTTGTAAATCAACATGACCCTTTGTCTGTTCTTCGGTAAGGAATATACAATCATGTGTTTCTTGTGACTGAGGCTGAGTCACCGGATATGGCAACAAAGTGGCTGCATTTAGTGTTGCACATCTCTTCAGTGTAATGTGAGGAGCCAGCAATGTCAATTCATATCCTGTCATGCAAGTGCTAGTTAAATGTTGTGTCTTTGTTTGATTTAAAAGAGCATCAACCGCATGGGGTACTAACACCAACAGCTTATGTGACAAAACTATCCCTTCACTCTGACGTATTGACACAGCTGCTGCGGCAACTGAATGAAAACACCCAGGCAACGCTCGAGCGACAGGGTCAATTACTGCTGAAAAATATGCACAGGGACTCTGCTTATCGCCATGTGTCTGTACTAAAACTGAAAATGCACATCCATCTTTCTCATGTACGTAAAGTGCAAAAGGCTTCATGTAATCTGGAGTACTCAACACTGGTGCTGAACAAAGGGCTTGTCGTAGCTGCCGGAAAGCAGTCTCACATTCATCTGTCCATGGGAGGGGCATTGGAGTATCTTTAGTCAAAAGTGCTAGCAAAGGTTTGACAATGTGTGAAAACCCTAATATCCATTGCCTACAAAAAGAAGTAAGACCAAGGAATGCACGAACATCTTTCTGAGTAGAGGGTACTGGTGTGTCTAAAATTGTTTGAATACGATCTGATGTAAGTGCACGGCCCTCCTTAGACAAAAGGTGACCTAAATAGGTTACCTTTGGTCTACAATATTGCAATTTCTTTCTTGACACTTTATAATGGTGTGAAGCAAGAAAAGAAAGTAAGGACAAAGTGAACTTTTCACATTGCTCAGGGGTATCAGCCGCCAACAAAATATCATCAACATATTGTATGAGAGCCACACCTTCAGGCAAAACAAAAGAATCAAGTTGTCGTTTTAACGCTTGACTATAAATACTTGGACTCTCAGTATAGCCTTGAGGAACTCTGCAAAATCTAAATGATCATTTATTCAGAGCAAAACCAAACAAATATCGGCTGTCAGGATGAATAGGGATCGAAAAGAAAGCATTCTTCAAGTCTATCACAGAGAACGTAGTTGCTGTCGGGGGAACCACAGTAAGAAGTGTCGTGATGTCAGATTCCACAGGATATTGTGGTATCACAATCTTATTGACTTCTCGTAAATCAATAATGAATCGGTAAATCCTGGTATCAGTATCCTTTTTCAGAATAGGAAGAATCGGACTGTTACAAACATTATACAGAACTTCCTCAACAACTCCAACTGCAATAAGATCGTGCACAATTCGTGTGAGTGCTTCTTCGCCCTCCTGTGAAATTTTGTATTGAGACAAACGTGGCAATACAGCTCCCTCCTTGACACTAATATGTACCAGTGGAATAATCATTTGTCCCACATCAGTATCTGAAGTAGCCCACAAAGTACTAGGGAGTGAAGCTAATGCAATATCCTCTTTAACAAGACAAACTCTTTCCATCACAGGATGATTATCATTTAAAATAACATGCACCCCTTCAGGAGAGCATCGTATTGTAGCCCTGAAATACTTGAGCATATCAAGACCCACAATATTGTCTGGTGTATTTGGAGAAAGCAAAAATGGACATGGAGCAGTAAATTTATCAACATGGAATGCAAGTGGTTGTGACAATGGGCTAGGGGAAGGTGTTCCATTGAAACCTATCGATGTAATGGTTAAGCCAGACAGGGGAGCCCTTGGAATCAATTGTTTAGACAAGGCGCTAAGAGTAGCTCCTGTATCAACCAGAAACTGATCAGTAGAACCCAACACATGTGCTGTAACATAGGGACCCCTCTGATCTACTGGAACTTCAACTGATTCCTTGCCCCATCCTAGGCAATCCTATGCATAAGCAGAATCTTGGAAATCAGGCTGCACATCGTTAGACATCTGGTATTGGTTCCAACTATCAAAAGTGTTAAACCCATCCTGCCCTCGTACATTAGCATCAACCCTAGCATGATCATTCGTGCTTCTTCTAGGTCCTGAAAATCCTGAGCGATTTCTCATTTGTCCCCGACCACGTGAACACTGCTGAACACATAGTGCTGGACAATATGCAGCCCAATGCCCAAATTTCTTACAATACGCACACTGATCAACAGACAAATTTGAACGAGTGTAAGAAGAACCATAAGATCCACGTCCACCTCTATCACTACCTCTAAAAGGCGGACCATAAGCTTGAGCCAACATAACCTTCCTCTTTAATTCTTTAATCTTTTTATCCTCGCTACCTTTTGCTTCTAATTCCTGACGTTCATAATACTGAGCCATAGTCAAAAGAGAAACCGGAATAGAGGTAGTCTATGAACTTTCACTAGCTTTTAGACGACTAGCTATTCCTGGTAACAGATTTGCGACATATTTATCGACAAACAAATGTCTGCCCGTATCATCTGACAATAACTGGCCGCTAAAATCATGAAATGCTTCTTCAAAGCGTGTAATCAGAGACCGATTCATCTGCCTTTTGCTTACAGGACGCTAAAACAGTCCAATCTATCTTTTTAGGGGGAATAATTGTTTTTAACTTAACTAATATGGCTGCAGGAAGATCTAGAATCAACTGATATGGCTTTTTCGCAGGTTCCCTATCCCCGTCCATCTATTCTAATTCTTTCCATGACGCCCCAAAAACTACGCGACCATCAATTTTACGAACAGTTCTCCACATATCTGGTGGTAATATCAATCCGAAAACTAAATCAATGTCAGCCAAAGTCATAGTACAAGAACTAATTGATCCCTCAACTTCCTCATAAAAGGGGGATGCTGTTTTAAGTGCCATTACATCTGCCCTATTCCAAGGAGTAGACACCCAATTATAAATAAAATAACCCTTAGCATCAACAGAAGTTTTATCATCACTTGTACCCAATCCTTTAGGAGGAACATACAAAGGCGCGGCCTCCCGCATTGGTTTCGCGTGAACTATCATAGTCTTATCTGTTCCGAAGATGGAAGCTTGCACCCCGCCGGTCTGAGATGTCTGTGCAACTACGTCCACAGCCCTTTTCTCCCTTTGCAAACGGACTGCCACAACACATAATTTCACCAAACGCCTGACTGCATCAGCCACCTGGGAGAAAACAAAAAGACCATCACGCATTTGCTTATGATCAGCTGCTACATCATCGGGCTCTAACTCATCAGAATATTTCCGATATAGTTCAATAACTTCTGAGCCAAATGCCTCAGTAAAATATAGCTGCTCCTTTTCGGTCCATCCTTTCATGTTGTCTAAAAGTTCAGAAGCAGAGACAACGCTACAAATTGTTTTACAAGCAATAGATCTAAGCTCAGACGCACGTTCAGCAGGCAACATAGAGCGACTATCTCGCATCTTCTGTTGCTCTGAACTAGAGACCTTAGCTAACTCATGAGGGGCAGAAGGAACGACATACGGAGGTGGAGGGCGATCTAGTAACAAAAAATCATCATGTGGTTTATTAAGGATAGGATAGAGAGGTTGCCTAACGGTGTATTGGCCAGTTACCTGTAATTTACGTTCTTTCTCTTCTAGCTCCTTTAAGTCATTTATTTCTTTCTTTCTCATTTCCAATGCTTTCACATATACATTCTTCCGCTGCTCTTTCTCAAGCAAGGCTTGCTCAAGCTTCACTCGTCCACGCACTTCTTTCTCCCACATTCGTACACAGTCAAACATATCTTGCCTAGACTTTCGCTTACACATACATTGTTCCACATACTCAATCTTTCGCAAATCAAATGACCCATGCATAGGCCAACGTAACTCAGGATCCGCACGAGTGTATTTATTCAATAATGTGCTGTACATGTTTAACATACATATCTCTATTGGGCGTCCCCTCTGGGGGTGCCGGTTGCGATTCTTCCAGTCTCAAATTGGTACCATTACAAAAGCAACACATCCTACGAAGTGCGCTAAAAACAGGCATGTCAAAAATAGTGCAGAATATGCAATATTATAATCATAGTAGCACTTAAGGTGCCGTTGAAATTAAAATTAAATTGGAGAAAATTCTCCTCATTACCTGCCTATATAAATTGCAATTTATATATCAATTCAAAGGACACAAATTGACTAGTCACCCAAAACACGAGAGCCACAGTAAGTAGTGCTAAACTTTATTACCAAACAAAGGCATCAAAACCCACAGCAAGTGCCGTAAAACGGCTCTTACCAATCACAGCGTGTCCAGGTTCCAACTGCCAAGTTCTAAAATTGATCAACTGGTCACTGCATGACGAATGAACAAAAAGGATCTCAGTCGAGGACCGGCGCCACCTGGATGGTCAAATCAGAAAGAAGGGAAAAATGCTGTGGTTGCCAAGACTCGGGTCTCCTCAGGCATTGATCGTCCGCAGCGAGATCCCAATCCTTCGTCGCGACCAATCCCTTTGGCCGTCCGAGTCGCCGATGAGTCCCTGTTCGGGCGCCAATTTGTTGAAGTAAGCCTGAGCAAGGCCTACTAGTGCAAGGGGTTCACCCTTCTCTGCACAAAGTCCTCAGACCATATAGGAAGAAGTTGGCACAGAAACTGAAATAAAAGACAAAGTTTATTAAACCTCATGAGGTGGTACTACAGTTCAAACAGCACCTTTCGGCAATGTTTGAAGTAGCACACGGAACTGAGAGAGCATGGTCCTTTTATACCCACGCAGGGGCTAAAAAGAGGTGGTACAATTATAGAAGCAAGACTTGCATACATGTAAGGTCATGTGGAAATGCACAGTCGACAGGTAGGAGGGGCTAACAGTTTTCAAGGACTAACAGCTGCAGACCTTACTGGGCATGTGCGAAAGTGGGAGATGCTATATATAACTTGTCACTAGGCAGATTTTCAAGAGTAGTTAACAGAAAGGTAGGACAGAGCACATGGTGAGCACATGGCAGCATGTGGCAGAGAAAATGGCTGCCATGAATACAAAATGGATTCCGCAAAATGTTCACAATAGTTACTAAATACAAGATGTCTTCTGCTAATGCTTAATCTAATCGCTGCTAAACTACAACACTGGGAAATGGCCTACAAGGCTATGGACGACATCTGCACACATAGAAGACACAGGGGCATGACTAGGTGTACTTGGCACTCTACAGAGGTAGGGTGGGGTGCCACATGGCCTGCCTTACGGAGGGGCCTTGCCTACGGAACTCACCCTGGCCTAGGGAAACCCACAGCCCACCTCCCCCACCCAGACACCTCCACTGCACGCAAAGTCAGCAGAATGAGAGTGTATTCACCCCCTTTTGGCTGCTGTGATGCCCTCAATCGCCCATCCAACTCCGGGTAGGCCACCGCCAGGATCCTGAACATCAGGGTGGTCATGGTGCGACGGGCACCCCTCCCACGTTGGGAGGCCATCCCCAGATGAGCCTCCACCGTCTTCTTGCTCCAGCGGCGAATGTCCTCCCATCTTTTCCGGCAGTGGGTGCTCCATCTGTGGTAGACCCCCAGGGTCCAGACGTCCTTGGCGATGGCACACCAAATATCTTTTTTCTGGTGGGCGCTGACCTACATGAAATGTACAGGGGAAAAAGAGAGGTTATTACCAACTGCACTGTCAAAGTGATTGGCCCCCATCCCTACCCTTGCCATGTGGCACTTGCATTCACCGTCTTTCATGCACGCAGCACTCTTCCACCTTCCTTCTTACATCCTTCCCTCTCCACACTGGCATAACCCATACAACATGATCCCTGTGTACTTACCTGTTTGTCTGGGGGACCGTAGAGGAGCGTGTACTGGGGGAGGACCCCATCCACGGGCTTCTCCAACTCCTTCGATGTGAAGGCAGGGGCCCTTTCCCCAGACACTCAAGCCATTGTCTCTTCCAGATCGAGGTCACAGCAGCACTTGCAGTGTAGGTCCTCTCCTGTCAAAGATCAGGTATCGAGTGATTGAACAGATAGAAAATGGCGGTAACGCCCGCGGCGGTGCGTACCGTCACCGCCGGCATACATCGTCATTGGCTCCTGGGACCCATAGGGTCCAATGTTAACCAATGCAGCATTGCGCCGCGGTCTTTGACCGCCTACTGCGACAGTGTACAACGCCAGCGCAGTTACCTCACATCCCATTATCCCACTTTACAGGTCAGGCAGCCACCATTTCAGGGGCCCACATGGCTTCATTTTCAACTGCGTCACACATACCTAGGCCTACACTCTACACACATACAGGCCATTTTTTGTGTATGAATGGTGTTCTTTGTAAACTGTGGGTACGTACCTCTGAGTTGTTTGACTCTGTGCTCGCTGTTGTCCTTCATAGGCACCATCGGCTGGGACATGTGAGGAAATGGCGGCATCCTACGGTGTACAGACCGTTGGTGGACCTGTCGACAATGGAGGAGCGACATGTGATTATCACATACAGGCTTGACCGTGCCACAATCCAGGAACTGTGTACCCAGTTGGAGCCAGACCTGATGTCTGCAATCCGCCATCCCACAGGAATCCCACCTCAAGTGCAGGTGCTGTCAGTGCTCCATTTCCTTGCAAGTGGGTCTTTTCAAACAACAGTGGCCATAGCATCAGGGATTTCCCAGCCTATGTTTTCCAACATATTGTCCAGAGTGTTGTCTGCCCTTCTGAAACACATGCGTAGCTACATCGTTTTTCCTCAGGTGGAGGATTTGCCTACAGTGAAAGGTGATTTCTATGCCCTGGGACACATCCCCAACATCATAGGTGCTATTGCTGGGACCCATGTGGCTTTGGTCCCCCCCACAGAAGTGAACAGGTGTACAGAAACCGGAAGAGTTATCATTCCATGAATGTACAGATGGTATGTTTGGCAGACCAGTACATCTCCTGTGTGAATGCCATGTTCCCTGGCTCAGTGCATGACGCCTACATGCTGCGGAATAGCAGCATCCCTTATGTGATGGGTCAACTCAAGAGGCACCGTGTGTGGCTATTAGGTGAGCACCTGGAAGCAAGTCAGTGGGAATGGTTGTCTCGGTCTGCGGATATCCCTCCAGGTTAGTGCGTGTCTAACAGTTGTCCCTCGCTATTTGCAGGTGACTCTGGTTACCCCAGCCTGTCATGGCTACTGACCCCAGTGAGGAATCCCAGGACAAGGGCAGAGGAACGCTACAATGAGGCCCATGGGCGAACTAGGAGGGTGATTGAGCGGACCTTCGGCCTCCTGAAGGCCAGGTTCAGGTCCCTCCATATGACAGGTGGATACCTATTCTACTCACCAAAGAAGGTGTGACAGATCATCGTGGCCTGCTGTATGCTTCACAACTTGGCTTTCCGACGACAGGTGCCTTTTCTGCAGGAGGATGGTCCAGATGGCGGTGTTGTGGCAGCTGTGGAGCCTGTGGACAGTGAAGACGAGGAAGCATAGGAAGAAGACATGAACAACAGGAACTCAGTGATCCAGCAATATTTCCAGTGAGACACAGGTAAGAGTACAGACCTGCCTACTACATGTACTTTAACACTACTACCTCTCCACTGTCTGTCGTTTTCACCCAGTGTATGGTCACTGAGTTGTCACTTTCCCTTACGATTTCACAGATGTGGGTCCCACTGTGTGACATCTGCTTAGATTCCTCATGGACTAGAGCTGTGTGACATAGGTATGTTGACATTACAATTGAAAGAGCATTTTGTCACTGTAATTGCTAATACACTATTTCAAAATCACAGACAGACTCCAGATTGTTTTGTGCTTTAAGTGTGTTTATTTAAGTGCTCAATATTGGAGGGGGTAGTGAAATGGTGAGGGGTGATGGCGGAGGAATGTGCATGGCAGAGTCCAGTCTATTAGTCTCACAGGTGCATTGCCCATATGGGCATAGGAAGTGGAGCTGGGGAAGTTTAAGTATGGACAGGGTGACAAAGTGGGACAGTAGGATGACAATCAGGGTGGTCTCATTTCTTGGCAGGGGTCTTCGCATCGTGCTCTGTCTTGTTCCTTGATCTCAGGGACTGTTTGCGGGGTGGTTCTCCCTCTGCAAGGGGTGGGGTGCTGGTGTGGTGGCCCTGTGGGAGTCGTCCTGTCCACTAGCACAGGCGGAGGTGGTGGGCAGTTCATCATCCATGCTAGTGTCAGGGGCCCGTTGTAGTGCCACAGTGTCCCTCCTGGTGTTGATTACTTCCTTCAGCACCCCTACGATGGTGCCCAGGGTAGAGCTGATGGATCTGAGTTCCTCCCTAAGGCCCATATACTGTTCCTCCTGCAGTCGCTGGGTCTCCTGAAACTTGGCCAGTGCCGTTGCCATCATCTCCTGGGAGTGGTGGTATGCTCCCATGATGGAGGAGAGGGCCTCGTGGAGAGTGGGTTCCCTTGGCCTGTCCGCCCCCTGTCGCACAGCAGCCCTCCCAGGTCCCCTGTGTTCCTGGGCCTCCGTCCCCTGGACCGTGTGCCCACTGCCACTGCCCCCAGGTCCCTGTTGCTGTTGGGGTGGTGGGTTAGCCTGGGTTCCCTGTAGTGGTGGACACACGGATTGACGTGTCCTGGGGACGTAGGTATGGGCCCGCTGGGTGGGTGCTGTGCTGGTGTTTCCAGAGGGGGGAAGGTCTTTGGTGGCCTGTGACTGCGTGAGGGGAACCGACTGTCCTGAGGTCCCCGATGGGCCCGGCTGGTCATCTAGATCCAGTTGGACAGAGCTGCTGTCATCACTGTGGGCCTCTTCTGTTGGTGGTGTGGACATGTGTGGACCCTCCTGTCCGGTGACGTTGGGTAGGGGTCCTGCAGGGGTATAAAAGGATGGTTATTACATATGTGTGTGGCATGGTGTGCAATGGGTGGGTGACCGTGTACCCCAGTGCTTGCATTCCTGTGTGGGACCTTGTGTGAGGGGGTTGTATGGGTATGTGCAGTGGGCATGCTTTAGTGATGGGTGTCCATGTTTTGTTGTTGCATGTAGGGCTTGGTGTTGGGATGGGTGGTTTGTGATGTTTCGACATATGTGAGGAGTTGGGGAGCTGGGGGTGAGGGTGGGGGTATGTGCTGGCATGCAGGTAGGGTGGGGGATGTAATATTTAAGATTTGTCTTACCAGAGTCCATTCCTCCACCTACTCCTGCGAGGCCCTCAGTATGCAGATTCGCCAAGACCTGCTCCTCCCATGTTGTTAGTTGTGGGGGAGGAGGTGGGGGTCCGCCGCCAGTCCGCTGAACCGCCTGGTGGTGTCTTGAGACCACGGAACGCACCTTCCCCCTGTAGGTCGTTCCACTTCTTCCTGATGTCCTCCCGATTTCTTGGGTGCTGTCCCACTCTGTTGACCCTGTCCACTATTCTTCACCATAGCTCCATCTTCCTTGCTATTGAGGTGTGCTGCACCTGTGATCCGAATAGCTGTGGCTCTACCCGGACGATTTCCTCCACCATGACCCTGAGCTCCTCCTCCGAGAACCTGGGGTGTCTTTGCTGTGCCATGGGGTGGTGTAGGTGATGTGTGGGGTGGAGTGTGTGGTGATAAGTGTGCTGATATGTAGTGGTGTGTTGTGTGAGGTGCGTGGAAGTTCTGTGGGTGATGGTGTTGTGTGCCTCTGGATGCTGTTGCGCTTGCTGGTGGTGTCTCTCTCTGGCCTTCTTTTTTTGTCGTAGGGGTTTGTGGGTGATGTGGGTGTGTGTTTTATATTGTAATGGGTGTGTGGGAGTGGTGTGTGTATGTGTATCAGGTGTGTGTATTTCGACTTGTCCAATGTGGCTGTGTTTTGTAAGAGTGTGTGTATTTTGAGCGCGCAGTGTGTACCGCCAATGGAATACCGCAGTTGAAAGACCGCTGCGTGGATTTGTGTGTCGTGATAGTGTGGGTGTTTTTCTGTTGCCGTGACGGTGGAGGTTTTGTTTTCACCAGTTTATCACTGACCTTTGGTGTGGCAGACTTGTGTGGGTGTCTGAATATTGGCAGATTCCGTGCTGTGGGTCATAATAGCTGTGGCGGAATTCCGCGGCCGTGGCGGTCTTCTGCACGGCGGTAAGCAGCTTTTACCGCCAATGTTGTATTGAGGGCCTTTGTCAGTATTTGACAAAGCTTCAACTTCAGAACTTTACAAACAAGTATACTCCTCACATCATCACAAAAAGAGTATATTGCACACTCAAAGTCATGCCATCTCATGAAATACTTACACTAATGAGAAGAAGCTGTTGTTCGGATCTTGCCACAAGTTAGCTCCTTCCTCTTCAGCACTATTAACGTCATTGGTCATTTCTGGATTCTCACCCCATGGCACCGCAGACTTCCCCTCCTCTGGGATGTAAAGGATTTCTCTTAGCAGGGCGATGTTATAGAGCATGCCCTTGTGATCTAACATATCTTCCCAGGTGAGTAGAGGAGAGCTCCCCCAGTCTTGTCCAGACAACAAAATCTGACCTTCAGAAGTCCAAAAGCCCACTCAATTGGCTGTGGTGTTTTTCCATGGGCCTCATTGAGTCACAAACTTCCTGATTGTACCACCTGACATTGCACACATAGGATCACGACAGATGTAACTTACCAGCAAGCCAGGTCCTCTCTGGTTGCATTTGTGACATCAGTTGTGGTACGGTGCTGTTCTTCATAACAAGGAATCATGGGGTAAACCTGGGAACTGGGCACAGACATTTGAAATGTACAGATCTGACAAGCAGACAACTTGCACGTTGATCAAATGGAAGTTTTTAGCAATAGACTTGTTCACTGGGATGTGGTGGCACCAATGCAATATAGGTGCCATCAATGGCTCCCACAACATGTGGGAGGCGACCATATCCCTAGAAGTCAACCATCACATTGACAAAATTCTCACATCTGGGGAACCTGAATTAGCTGCCAATGTGTTTCATCATTGCTGATAGCACATCTCTTAAAACACCACTGAACATAGGTTGTGACATACCACCTGATATAGCCTCTGTATATTGAAATGACCCTGTGGCCAGAAAGTGTAATACAGCTATGAGTCTCACAACAGGTAGTAAACATGCTGGAATATTTTTTGGAAGCATGAGATATTGATCCAACTGACGACATAGATCTTGGATTGTTTGCCTATTCAGACGGAACTGCTTTATCGTGTCACATTCTTCCATGGTCCGGAGGTCTGGAAATGGACGGGAGACTGGAGGTTGTTGCATCCTCCCTCTTGCTGGGTATCTATTTGGGAAAAATTAAATGAGTTGGAGCATTAGTCACTGTGTCAAGTCCAACATAGCTGATGAGTAGAACCAAAGTCATGTGACTAAACACATAGAAATACATTACACCCATTACACATCAAAACTGTCTACTACTTAGGGTTCAGCTATGCAGCTATGACCCCAATGGTTGTCTAGGCATTTGTCTACTACATCTCCGTCTCCGGGGTGAGCACGCCGCGGGTAGGTGACTCAAATCGAGGACGCCTATTTAAAAAAGCAATAGGCTGGATCGTGCTACTCCCCAAGGGGCCCCCCACATGAAGAGGGCGGGCGACCTTTTTTTGTTTGAGACTCTTGACGGGACAGTTTACTCAAAATGTAAGTGACTGGTACCTATTTCTCACACACATAATTTGTTAGTGTTATCTTTTATATATAGCCAGGAGAAGTCTAGTTTGATATAGGTCCTGATGAAGCGTTAGAGGATCTTTCACGACCACAATTACGCGAAACATGTTGACCAGACCCTAGGGGTCAGGTGACAATTTCCCAGTACTCCAGGCTTTTAAAGTGGTTGAGCATTATTCTCATTTTCCACTTAATTATGTTTTTAAGCTTGATCGTGACCCTTTTGGATTGCCAGTAAACAGATTAGTTAAGGGGTCTCTAATCAATCTTAAATTCTTTCACTCTCCTGCCATACTGAGTGCCTGACCTTCTTGATTCAACGGCAGCCACCATATATAAAAAGATCTCCGGCAAAGAGCCCCCGAAAGGGGAGCCCGTCAGATATTGCACCAGCCGGTCTGACGAGGAGCTTCCCGATGATGAAGCATGACACCCTTTCGGGTGTGTGAGGGCTCTAGCTCCTAAACTTTAATTGTTCACCCTAGTGCTAGGAACAGTGTACTTTTTGTATTGATGTGTCTACTACATACATGTGCACATAACACACCTATCTGTTCCTCTACATGTCAAGGGAGCTTTACATCTGTTGAGATGTTACTACATATTATTAGGTGTTGTGATGCATTTAAAAGTCACCAAAATGGAGGATGCCTGGCCTCGTTCAATTGACTTTAGGAACCTCCCGCTGCCGGTGGAAGTCGACAACACATTGAGCGGTTCCAACAGAGGCAGACTCAGCCATAGGCTGACGTTGTTGACTGTGACGGTTGTGGCCCAAAGGCTGGGTCAGTCGACGGTGATGACATGTATGCCACTGTTTAAAAAATAACTCACTTGCCTCCTGATACTGCTGCCATCAGCACCTCCACAGCTTCAACTGTTGTGTTCCACCTCTGGGAGCAATCATGCCAGGCTAGGCAGGTGAAAGGGCCACTGCCTTCTCTCCAGAGGAGCTGCCGAAACTTGTTGAACAGGTCCTTCCGCTGTATGGTCAGCTCCATGGCTCGACAGCAGAACAGGTAACTATCTCACATATATATTCGGCTATGTTTAAAACCCTAATTTCCTTCCTCACAGGCTACAATGTGCCTCTGAGTCCAAGTGAGTTATTTGGGCGCCTGTGGTCAGCCTGGTGCTCTGTGTATTTCAAATGATCATTGTGTTGTGTGATGTGTAATGAGCCTTAGATTCTCCTTGTGCTGCATTCATATATCTATGCAAGTAAACTTTAAAGGCAAGCAATGAATGATCTGATGATCTGATGATGAGAATTAACACAGTACATGTATTGTATTAAAGATCAGGCATTGGCAACCTGTGGTATGAGACCAATATAAAACTCACTGAGCCCTTCAGAGTGCCACACAACCCTGATCTCGCATATAGGATGGCCACATGATGTACTGTCATGCATGGAAGTGATGAAAATATGCTGTTCTCGTAGGTTTTGTATGCTCAACCAACAGAGGGCAAGGCTGATCAAAGCCTTTTCACAGTATGTGACAGAGTCCAGGCTGGTGCACAGTAACTGTGGCTATACAACTGAGACACTGGGCCAACTCCCTATAAACCTTCTGATCCTTGAATGTGGACAAAATGAATCTCCAGAAGCAAGATTTGAGCCGAATGATTTTACATTGACTACATTAGGAATGGGGAGTGAGGTAACCACTTAACCTGGTACTTATTTCTATTGACAACCCCCATAGTCAATGTGTGGCATTGCCTAATGACAGGCCCCTTACTCCCACATGTCTGTTGTCACCTTTCCAGAGGTCATGTTTGTTTAGTACAAACCTATTGCACAAGTGACAACCCCACAGAGCAGATAGATGGCTGATGCATTGGAGATCATGACATGTGAATCTCTAGCTTTGTTATATGCACCCAATCAGGCCTAACGTACCTTGGTATGCTGAATGTCATCTCTGTAGGAGTGCCACATCTGGTAAGTGGTGTTTCCTGTGATACCAGTAAGCCGGATCCATGCCAGATTTTTAGCATATCCACATTTAGAAAAAAGATGTTTCAGAAATCTACATTTTTCTAAATGTGGATATGCTAACAAATCTGGCATGGACCTGGCTCTCCAGGAACGACTTTGCAGAACCCTGTACCACACAAAGCCACTTGGAATTGTGAGGAGATTCCATTATGTGGACCACATGTCCACAAGCTTTCAGTGACACCCATGCCAGCCCTTTCATTATAATTTAGGTCACACAGTCTGTACCATTGTATTTGTCTTTATTGACCGTATGCAGTGAGTCTATATGCCTGGAGGTTAAGATGTCTCTACAGTCAGGCACAAGTAGTTGGCCCTTCAGAAGGTCACAATGGTGTGTTGTTTTTCCTAGTGACTCACTTCACAGTACATGTTGCTTGACCCTGGGCTTCATGCTATCAGTGGGCTTGCTTAGTCAATGTAGGCCATGACCAGGTATGTAGATAGTCACCTGATGACTCCAAAAGTATGTTTTTATGTACCTGTACTTATCACCATGTGTACTTAACACATATTATGTGTTGACATTTACAAAATGATTGTGCTAGATGTTTCCAAAATGTGTGCTAAACAACTAGTTACCCTACAATAGCTGCAATTGTGACCTCTTTATTTGCCTTTTGGATCCAACACCCATCAGAAGCAAGGGATTGGAAAGCCGTCCCCCAAAAGGTGCTTACCCTTGGGGTCCATCGTCGGCGGTGCATCCACTGTCGAAAGAGATGGGAGGACCTGAGGCACTGAGCCCAGAAGTTCGCGGAGGTCCAGCTGTGTCTGTCCTCCCAATATGGGCGGGGCGCCCACCGGACTCTGATCCCCCCACTTATGGTCTGCATACTGGCAGTGGCCTACCCCAAGCTTGATAGGCTTTTGAGGAAAGCACATCAGCTACAAGGGGTTGAGTCCTGGGCAGATTCATGCCTGCTAAATTGCCAGGTTGATGTGTTAGAGGCAGTCATCTCTCACTGAATACTGAAGATGGCTAATGTGCGATACATAGGATGAGTTATTATTTGTGTAGGTATAGAAGTTGGTGCATGGTGATGTGCCTTCCCTCTTGTCCTAGAGACCAGGGAAACAACAGAGTACAGTCCACTGCCATTATTGTCTCTTGAGCAGATGCATGGCTCAGTGCAGTGTCAATCATCTTATGTTGTTTCATGTTCTGGGTGTCAATTGTACCCAGCAGTCTACTTGTCTTCAGTGTCAGTCCCAACATCAAACAACATGAGGTAACAGATTACTGTACTCAGCCATGTGTCTGCTTAAGAGAGTATCTTGGCATCTATACCCAACAGGCCACTTGTCTTCAGTGTGTCAAGAGTGCTGGTTCTTCACTACTGCCTCTCATGTGACATAGCTTACATTGTCCTTTGTGTGCAGTCACTGAGCAATACTTTTCCCTGGAAAGTAGGGAAGGTACAGTTACATTATTTGGGTAAAATCACTGCTGGCATCAAGTTTTGTGCCTAAATGTTGGCATGTTTACCTTCCACCTTTGTAGTATCATTTCCACTACTGTTCCTTACATGATCTACCTGTCTTCATGGCATGATGTCTGATTCCATCACACGTGTGCATGCTAGAATCTCTAATAAAATACTTTCATATGATCGGTATACAGTTCATGTAGTACCACAGACAGGAGTGTGTCAACATAATTTGTTGGGTCACATATTTCTTAACCCGTTACTCCCTGTCCTTTTTCATGAACAATTGCAGAAGCAATGAAGGACATGACAGGTAGACCTACAGTACTTACTCACAATGTGCACTTCCATCCCATTGATGTTGACTCTTTTGGCTAAGTGCTTTGCACATCATTTGTTGAAGTTTCATTACCTGACTGTTGATATGCATCAGGGAATGACATGTTGGGATCATATGTGAGTGTGTATTCCCAGTAATCCAATGGAATCTGTGTTTGCATGACATAAAGGTACAGAGATGTGCCATCCCATTAAGAAACATGTTAAAGGCCCTCTTCATATTTTGAAGATTCCCCGAGCCACAAAAACATTCAGTTAACTATTGCCTTTTAGTTATTCAATGTTAAAAGCGTCTTCTCAGCAGTACCAATTGAAACTGATGATTTCCCTAGGCTTAGCTGATTCATTGTGCTGTAGATGTTTCTGACCAGATTGTTTCCAGTGTATTTTTCTGTGGAAGATGTGTTATCTAGCAAAGCAACATTTTTACAACACCCATTACACTATTTTGACAATGTACATATTGTGAAATTAACATTGGTGAGTTTTTTCAGTGTGACATGGGTGCTTCCATGGCACCTTTTTCGGGCTACTGTACTTCTTACTGCAAAATGGCAGGATTATTTGGCCATCATTTCATCATGATGTGATATTGTGTATATGAACATCTGCTGATTGCAGGATCTGGTGTGTAATCTGTGAGAATGTCCTTGGCATTGCTATTATATTTGATGCCATCCAGTTAGTGAGGGGTACTACAAGAGCCAAACCATTCAAGGTGACATGATCTCTGTTACGGAGAGTCAACCGAGGCATGGCAGGTGGCTCTTCGTATGATCCCCCAGTGCCGCTACAAGAATACCCCAGGGGCTCACAGGAGAGGCGTTACTTCCCAGGAAGTTCCCCTCGACTTCTGATGATCGGAGAGACTGCATAGAGTGCTGGGAAGCTGGTGGATGCCTCGAAAGAGCAGGAGAAAAACATGGAGAGAGAAAAGAAAGACGTGGAGGGAGAAGGAAGGAGACACTGCTGAGAGGAGAAAAAAAGGTGGAGAAGGAAGAGACAAGGGATCCCAGGGACAACAGAGACTCACCTAGGAAGGGCCCCGGAGCACCAAACCACTGTGAATTCTCCAGTCACGTCTCAGGAGGGACGTGGCTTGCCAAGGTATGTGGCCAAGGCTAGCACTGGTGGCCCAGAGAACATGGGAAGAAAGGGAGGGGAGAGGCAAAGACAGTGTACCCATAGGGGAGACCAACTAAAGGTGATTTCCCACAGATACACAAGTAGAATCATGGGGTATTTGAGGGATTGGGCCCTACACTATCATTTTTTCCTCATGTGCATAGGACCCTTTTTCCCCTCCTTAACCTTAAAAAGACATAATGTACTCACTTACCTGACCAACAGTCCTTTTTTTTCCTTTGAGGGAGGCTGGAAACCCTAAGAGAGGAAAGACCAGGAAGAACCTAAGAAGGATGTTACTCTCACCACCACCGGCATTTACCTAATAAAAAAGAAACTGAGGATAACACAAAAAACTTTTTGGGTCCTAACGACATACTCTTAGTCTAATCCTCATTTATCTGGTACATTATTGTCAAGGGCATAGCCCCTACACCCCTAGACCTGTATTAGGAAGCCAGGGCATCTTCACTTAGTGAACAATCAGAAAACCTTGCCCTGTCACAGTGGCGCCTGAACAGGGACCTGATACATCTGGATAAGCCCAAGCAGCATGGAGGACATAATAATACAGTTAGCGGAAGGACAAAGGCACTTACAGCTGGTAATGGAGGAGCAAGTGTGTACATCTCAGAAAGAACGGGAACAGTTACAAGAAGCCTTGAAGTTACAATCAACTCTGATAGCCAATAATCAACTGATGCACAAGAATGCTATACAAAAGTTGTCTGAAATGATTGCCAGTTCCAAAGTACATTCCCCTGTCCCAAGTTCAGTCTTTCAAAAGTATCAGATGGGGGAGGATCCCAATGTCTTTTTTGTTAACTGTGAGAGGGTAGCTTCTCCTGCTGCCTGGCCAAAAGAAATATGGGGTCAATACACAGCCCTTTTACTTACAGGGGAGCTACATATGGCATAACATGTTGCAAATCCAGAGGGAGAGACCCTGTTTTCAGAGGTTAAGGCAGCGATATTGAAAAAAAAATCCTCCAGAATTGGTTGTAGTGGAATCCTTTAATTAGTAGAAATGGGCATCACAGTAATTAGATGAGCATTGTTCCATAAACACAGCCAAGTAGTCGGTTGAGCATTGTTCCATAAACACAGCCAACACATATTTCGTCACAACAGGTGACTTTTTCAAGGCTGCAAAATATACATAGCGATGTAGTTGCCTAGTCTAATATGCCAGGATAGAGGATGCTAGCATAGAGGGTGCACGTGTATGTTCTCTTAATAAGGCATGCATGCATCCTTAGTGAAGGACGGGAGTTATTGTGCCCATGCAAATCTGAGAAGGGTGGCTTCGAAGCAAGGCAATCTAGCCAGAGTAACATGTGTAAGCTAAAGAAAGCCACCTCATAGAGGGTGCCCACCACATAGTAGTGTCCTGGTATCAATCACAAAGTAAGTGAATCTTAACCCCATCACTGGTGAATTAGGAATTGTGTGCTCAGAAGGCCCAAAATAATTAAAATTGTTGGGAGACCATGTATTAAAACGAAAAACAACAATGAAAGAAGTATGAAGGAATAGTGGTAGGTAGGTAGTACCTGCTTATGTAAACAGGCTCGGAAGAAGTAGACCTCACATCTAAAAGAAAGGGATTTAAGAAAATTAAGTCAAGGGCCCCATAGAATAAAAGATTAGTTGAGTGTAAAAGGGACCAATCCATGAATTAGGAACTCACCTATGAGATGGGACAGTAAGTAGGGAGGTAAACTAGGTCATTCACTAGTAAGCTAAACGGGGTGATGGGTAAACCCTGCTTACCATGACCGTGGTAGTTCTCGTGCCTGGAGGAAAGAGCACAAAAAAGTAGCTGGCGTAAGAACAGGTCAGGCGAAATAGGGTGAGGTTGCAAAGGGCAGATGGTACTGCCCACATAGATGAAAGCAACACTGGCAGATAATGCAGTCCTGGCTGGGAGAGAAAAGACAAAATAAAAAAATGTCCGGTGAGTGAGTACTAACAGCAAATGCCTGAAACCTGTAGCAGCAGGCTCAGTGCAGCGTGCAACGAGGCAGTAATGCAGTGACTGGATAGTAAAAACACACACAAAAAATTTAACAGGCTGCCCAAAGGACCCACAAAACAGCGGGATAAAGAAAGTAACATAAAAACAGGGTGGCAGGGTGAACGCAGTGAGCATTAATGGAAAAGAGGGAAATGGGTAAAAACACTGCACTAGGTAGAATGTGGTTCCTTACCTTGTATGAGGCGACCGCACCTGTGCAGGAAATGGAGTCCGACCTGCACCGGAGCACTAAAAACACTGTGAAAATAAAAGAGGGACAAGCCAAGTAAGGGGAGCTAGAAGAAAACTGTTGCGGCCATATTGGAACATGGCAAAAATACTAGAGAGGGATAGTGTGGAGGGAAACACAGTGCTAAAAGGGTGCACCAATGGGGCCACTGCAGTGTCAAAACCACTGTCTTTGTAGGGACTGGATCGCACTGGTCTATATTGGGTAGCTCGACACAAGTCAAGAGTGCAAACCAGATATAATAGAAGAAGAAGGTCCTAAGTAGTGCAGTCGACTCTGCAAAGTAACATGCAAAAATAGAGGACCAGATTAGGTAAAGCTGGATGAAAACAGGAAGCAAGAAAAGCTAAGGTCCAAAACAGGGGCTGAAAAATGAGGAAAAAGACAAATGGGGCCAGTGTAAATATGTACTCATACAACCAAAGTGCCAGTGCTCAATACCTATCACGCAGACAGCAAAATAGAAAGCATGCACAGTAGAGTAGGGCAATATGTTTTAAAATGAAAGTAGAGAAGGAGAGATCAGGAGGGTTGTACAGAAAACCGTAGTTCTGCTTTAAACATTCAAGGTGATGCCAAATCAATCCCACCTCACTACTCCTGTGAGGTGATATTGATAATTAACAGTGTATAAACAAAAATCTCCGGGCCTGGGTATACATATGATAAAATCAAAACAAGTCATCGGAAAGGCATACAGTGTCAACTAATATTGATCAATGATAGTATATAAACAGAACAATAGGTACAAAAGTAAATATGCTGAAATAAAAGAAAGCTTTCCCACAAAGGCATACAGTATCAAGTTGAAAAGAAAGTGAGTTGAAAAAGTATACAAAATTTGACAGCAGTATATGGGGTGGTCTAAGCCACAAGCAGGTTCCCTGCCAAGTGTGCGGAAATGTATACTTAATATAGAAATGCAGGGGAAAGTCCAGGAGGCTGGAAGTGCCACATTGTTAGCATGATAACACTCCCTGGCCCCACAAGGGGGTAGTACTAATACAGAATTTATGATTAGACATCATCAGCGGAAAAACATGAAAAGGCAACCCATAGATGAAGTAACACAGAACATGGGTGTGGGGTATGTGTTACATAAACATGTATGGGACAAATATTCCACATAAATCTCCAGAAGGAGTGGTTAGCAGAAGAAAATCCTGCCCTGGAAGGACGAGCTGCCTCATCAATCTAACACAGCCCCTTGAAATCAATTTAACCCCAACCAATCCGAACACCCAGGGAACAACTCCCCTTATAGAACATCATTTATCAAAAACCAAAACTGAACAAATATTAGAACTAATCAAGAACAATCGAGATGTTTTCTCACCTACCCTTGGGAAAACCTCTGACATCCAACATAAGATATGGAGAGAGCCAGGAAAAGTAGTCAAACTCAGACTATACAAGATCCCAGGGGCTAGAAGACTATCAGTAGAAGATTAAGGCCCTCACTATGACAGTGGCAGTAAATCACACTTACCCCCGCGCTGTCGTCCGCCAACATACTGCCACGGGGCGGATATCCGTTCACCATATTATGACACACACATCAATCCGACAGAATACTGCCACATACACAAATCCGCCAGTCCAGAGGTCAGTGCTAAAGTGGCGATACCAACACCCATACTGTTACGCCAACAGAACAACACCCAGCATATTATGACCCATGAACCCTTGGTGGTACATACCGCTGTGCTCAGAATAGGCACCCACTCACAAAACAACACCACATTGGTTGATACTAAAAACACACACCTGACACTCATACACACACCACACCAACACACACACACCACTATAAAACACACACCCACATTACCCACAACCCTTTACGAACACCAATTGCTACCAGGAGACCGAGACGAAGAGCACAGAGACAACTAGACACACACACCACTCATTCCCATGCACCCCTCATACACTCCATATCACACACCCCACCACATTACCCAACACAACACACCACCACCAATACACATCACACAACACCTATGGCACCACAAAGGCACCCCCGTTTCACTGAGGAGGAGTTAAGGGTCATGGTGAAGAGAATTGTCAGGGTAGAGCCACAGCTCTTTGGAGCACAGGTACAGCAGATTTCCATTGCAAGGAAGATGGAGATATGGCGGCGAATCTTGGACAGGGTGAATGCCATTGGACAGCACCCAAGAACAAGGGACAACATCAGGAAGAGGTGAAACGGCCTACGGGGAAGGCACGTTCCATAGCAGCAAGGCACCAGCTCGCCATACAGCGGACTGGTGGTGGAACCCCACCTCCTCCTCTACAGCTCACAGCATGGGAGGAGCAAGTACTGGCATTACTGCATCATGAAGGACTCATTGGGGTTGCCAGAGGACTGGACACTGGTGAGTAAACATTTATTACCTAACACCCCACCAATACTTGCATGCCATCTCACACCCACACTCTCACTCCCATCACTCTACTCCAGCCCACACACTGCACCTACCCATCTCACTCACCCCAATGCCAAGCCCTGCATGCCAAACCAATGCATGGACACCCCACTCCAGCGCTGCCTGGACACCCATCACTAAAGCATGCACAGAATAAGGAAACTAACATACCCACAATACATCACCATATACAAGCAAAAGCTGGCAGGGCAACACCAACGATAGAGGGGAAGCCAAGGATGTAAAAATGCCATAAACTTGAAACATAATATATCACTTACATCTCCACAGGTGCCCCAGCCAATGTCCATGCAGAGGAGGTGCCATCACTATCCAGTCCCCCAACAGAAGAGGCCTCCCTGTAACTTTTGAAACCTGGCCCATCAGGGACCACTGGACAGCCGTTCAGCCAAACACAATCACAGACCACCACAGAGCCTTCCCCATCAGGATCCAACACCAAAGCATCCACCCAGCGTACCCACACCTCTGTCCCAAGGACATGTCAATCAGCAGTGTGCACACCTGTACAGGGACCCCAGGCCACACTTCATACCCAAGAAAATCAGGGACCCGGGGTCAGTGGCAGTGGGCACACCATTCAGAAGACAGGGGGAACAGGCCAACAGGGAACTAGGAGGACTGCTGTGTGCCATGGACAGGACCATGGAACCGACTCTCCAGGAGGCACTCTCTGAGATCCTGGGAGGCTACCAACATTGGTCACGATGGGCCAGATCCTTGACAACGTGCAGGAGAACAGGCGGCTGCAGGAGGGACAGTATCAGGGGATCAGGGAAGACTTGCAGGCCATTAACAACACCCTGATCTCTATAGAAGGGGTGCTGGCAGACATGGCCAACATCATGATGGTGGCAACAGCACACCAGCGGGCCCCTACCACTAACAAGTCAACTGAACAGCCCTGAACCTCCGCTGCCGCTAGTGGCCAGGAGGCCCCGCCGCAGGACCCATGGGCCACCAGCACCCCCCCCCCCTGCAGAAGGTGAGCCACCCCACAAACGTTCCTTGCAACCCAGATAGAAGCCAGAGACACTTGCCAAGATCACTGCCAGGAAATGAGACTCTCCTGATTGTCCCCCTTGTGTCCCACTCAGTCACCCTGTCCACCTTGAACTGCCATTGCTCCCCTTCCTACATCCCCTTGGACACTGCACCTGTGCTACAAACAGAGTGGAGCAATACCCTGGACTTTCCTCTATCATCACCCTATTTCATTGTACTTTCCCCTCTATTTCTTAGCACTACAATAAACACCCTTGGAAAAAACTTGACTACTAGTATTTCATGTATTGAAAATTTGTATTGATGGAAACAGCTACATCCATAGCAAATGAACTGTACATTGTGAGAGCATAAAAATGATGACCTGTATCTGGCTGTAGTGATCACATCAGGACATTGTTGTCAAATCACCAACATCTGTAAAATGATAATCTATAGGTGACAATAAGTAGAGTTAAAAAGTTGGTAATGCCATCATGCCACAGCCACACAGAATACACCAATAGTGATAGAAATGTGATGTTGCACTGTTTCACCTGTGTGTCATTGGAAGTTCTGATGGATAACTGATGTTCAGTGATATGGATAGTCACCAAGGCCTGATGAGGAGCACACACCTGGGACCCACAATGCCCTGCCTGAAAGAGACTACTAACAAGCTAGGTCACCTGTATTTGTGATGCAACCATTACCGTAGAAATAACCCATGCTGCAATGTCTGACCTGGCCTTAGGGGCATCCACTAATGCACAACCACCATCCAGATATCACCCCACCAGCCCAAATATGTAATGATACCAACTGTACTCACCCCCTTGTGGCTGCTGTGATGCCCTCAAGCGCCCATCCAGCTCAGGGTAGACCACCGCCAGTTTGCAGGCCATCAAGGTGGTCAGGGTCTGATGGCCACCCCTTCCTCGTTGGGAGGCCATCCCCATCTGGGCCTCTGTGGTCTTCTGTGCCCAGCGTCTCAGGTCCTCCCACCGTTTCTGACAATGGGTGCTCTGCCTGCCATAGACCTCCAGCACGTCCTTGGCAATGGTACGCCATAATCCCTTCTTTTGATGGGCACTGACTTGAAGAGGCAATAAAGATAGGAGAACACCATTACAGTAACAGTCTTGCCTGTCACACACATGGCCCACCATACCACTTTCTATCACCATTTGCACATACATAGCCCAGCTCACAACATGTACACTACCAAGAGATAATCCCCCACTTACACAGTGCCTTCACACACATCTCCATGCATTCATGCCACATGCATCGTGCCCACAGTGTACTCACCTGTTGGTCTGGAGGCCCACACAGCAGTCCGTACTGGAGTAGGACCCCATCCACCAGTCGCTCCAACTCCTCCGAAATGAAGGCTGGGGCCCTTTTCCCAGTCACACAGGCCATGGTGGGTTCCAGACACAGGTCACAGCAGCACTTGCATCATTTGGCGGAGGAGCAGGGGTACTGGCGACAAAGGGAGCTGCATCCCACAGAACCCGGGAGGCAGAGTCCGCCAACGCTGAGGGAACCAGTGGGACGGATGGCGAGGGGAGCACCACGAAGGAGACAGGAATTGATGACAAAGACTCAGATAGCTCCTCTGATGGGAGCTCCCTGGTGGTGGCGAACACTTCTGTGACCACCCCAGCTGCAGGTACAGCTGCAACCCCCATACCAGCACCGCCCTCGTAGTGGCCCATCAGATAGTTTCCTGTGCCCGCTCACCCAGGAGGGTGGGCATCTCTTCTGCCCAGGCACCTCAGGCCCTGCCCCAGTGAGCCCTGCTGCCCTGAGTGAGGAGGCTATTGACCTCCTGAGATCCATCTCTGTAGGGAAGTCAACCATTGTGAATGCCATTCAGGGGCTGGCATCCCAGATGCAGTAATGCAATGCATTCCTTCAGGGCATACACAGTGGATTGGCGGCCCAGCATAGATTGATTCAGGCTCTGGTCTCCTCTCTGATGGCAGCCATTGTCCCTGTTTCTCCCATTCCCCCCTCCAACTACCACTTCCCAGTCCCACTCCCCCCAACCCCAACCCATCCCAGGCACACATATAGATGAGCATGCACACAAGACAACACACAAGAGAGGCACAGGCAAACACAAGCACCACACTTCATCCCACAGGCACTCACACAAACACCATACAGTTGCAGACACGACAACATCCACTGCCTCCAGTGCCTCTACCTCCTCCCCCTCCACCACCTCCCTCCCAGTCACATCCACACTCACACCTGCATGTACTAAATCCGCATCCACTACCAGCATCACCACACCAAGTAGAACACACACCTCACAAGCAGACACCTCCACAACATCCATCCACACGTCCCCTATTTCCTCTCCCACTGTGTCTGCCCCCTCTCTTAAAGGACACAAACACAAGCATTTACACACCCAACAGCCACCCACCTCACATCAGTATACTGCCCATGCACCTGCACCCAAGTCCAGCAGACATACACCTCCAACAACCACTCCCTCATCCTCCACTCCCATTACTCCTCCCACCCCAACATCCCTTAGAAGCTTTTCCTTTTCCAAATTGACCTCTTCCCTACCCCTCCCCCCATCCTGCGCATATGGGCAGGGTACAAAGGACACAACCCAGCACCTCAGCCAAATATTCCACAGGAACATGGGCAGCACCACCTACTCGTGGTGATACGGATACCAGACCTCCATCACAAAAGGGGAAGGAGCCAGAACCACCAGGGAAGAGTGTGAAGGGGTCTGCAGCACCATGGAAGAGTGTGAAGGGGCCTGCACCACCGGGGAAGAGTTTGAAGGGGCCTGCAGCACCTGTTAAGAAGGGGAAGGAGCCTGCACCACCAGGCAGAGAAGGGAAGAGCCCATCCACCCCTGCCAGGAAGGGTAAGGTCTCCACAACCTATGTACAGGAGGAGATGAGGCACTCTATGCCAGGGGAAGCTGTCAGGCCGACACCGCCACTAGCTATCATGAGGCCTCATCCCCAGCTGTTGAAGTGAAGCCATCAGTGAGTGCAAAGGCTGCCCAGGAGGCTCCTCCAACCACCACCACAGTGCAGCCATCGGACAGTGCAGAGGCTGCCCAGGAGGCTACTCCAACCACCACCACAGTGCAAACATCGGACAGTGCAGAGGCTGCCCAGGGGGCTTCTCCAAACACCACCACAGTTCAGCCATCACCGACAGTGGACGCCTTGTAGGTCACCCTCCAAGGACTGCTGTGCGGGCTGCCCCCTCCAGAACCACGGGCAACTCACCCACTTCAGACACTGTGGCCTTGCACTCCCCACGACAGAGTAATGGCCATGGAGCCCCCTCCAGAACCAGTAGGCAACTCACCCACATCAGAGACTGTGGCCTTGCACTCCCCAGGACAGAGTAATGGGCATGGAGCCCCCTCCACAACCAGTGGGAAAGTCAACCACTCCAGAGACTGAGGCCTTGCACTCCCCAGGACAGAGTATTGGGCATGGAGCCCCCTCCAGAACCAGTGAGAAAGTCAACCACTCCAGAGACTGTGGCCTTGCACTCCCCAGGACAGAGTATTGGGCATGGAGTCCCCTCCAGAACCAGTGGGAAAGTCACCCACTTCAGAGACTGTGGCCTTGCACTCCCCAGGACAGAGAAATGGGCATGGAGCCCCCTCCAGAACCAGTGGGGATGTTCCCGTATTCGGCTGAGGTACCCCACCATCCCCCCGAGGTGCCTTTCCACTTGCAAAATGATGCCCCTGCAGTGTTCTCTCCGGCTGGGTCAGGATACAGGTTGGGCCTAGGACTGTGACCTATGGCCTTGTGTGCCCTCATGACTTTGGACTGGGCATTGGCCCATTATGGACCTTTGTATATATTTGGTTCGTGTGGTGGATATTGCTATGCTAATACTTGTTGTTACTCCAGAATTGTGGTCCGTGTTTTATTATGCTGTGTGTTGTGTGCCGCTGGTTGTGTTGATGGTGTGTGTTTGGATGGTGTGTGTTGTGCGTGTGTGTGTCACTGTTGTTTTCCTCTCTCCATCCATTGTGTGCTAGGCAGCTGTACTCACCGTCGTCATCTTAGTTGACGGTGATGTTACAGGTAGAGCATGACGTAGAAGATCATCGTGGTTCCATGGTGGTGTGGATCTTTCGTGTGTCTCCGATGGTGAGTCCTTTCACTTCTGGGCTCTGTTTCTGCCAGGCTTTTGTTGGCATTGGTACCGCCCCGGAAAAGGTGGCGGTTTCGTGTGTCATTGGTGTGTTATTATATGGTGGACGGTACTTTGTCTCCCGCCTGGCTGTTGTTGACTACCGCCATGGTGACTGTTGTTTCTGCCATGGCAGTTGGTGTGGTTATCACCGCCATTGTGATAATTTTGCAGAACTTACCGCCAGGCTGTTGGCGGTATTATCGCCACTTTATCACTCACCGCCAAGGTCATAATGAGGGCCTAAGTGACTAAAATGCAAAAGGGTGGGATTATTGAACGTTCTCAAAGCCCGTGGTGTTCACCTGTTGTCTTACTTCCGAAACCGGATGGCAGTGTTAGATTGTATATCAATTTTTCACAGTTAAAAGCCATCTCCAAGTTTGATTCATAACCCATGCTGCGTGTCAATTAATTAATTGAACAATTAGGAACCGCACGGTATCTGTCAACTCTTGATCTAACCAAAGGAGATTGGCAGGTGCCCCTAGTGGATGCAAACGGTGAAAAGACAGCCCTTTCCACCCCCTCAGGTCTGTATCACTTCAAAGTGATGCCTTTTGGGTAACACTGTGCTCCAGCTACTTTTCAGAGACTAATGGATCTTCTGTCACAGAAACATAAACACTTGTGCAGCTGCTTATTTGGATGATGTTGTGATTCATGGCCCCTCTTGGAGTTCTCACTTAGAACACCTACAACAAGTGTTAAACATCCTAACACAGGCCGGCTTAACAGCAAAACCAGAGAAATGCCACTTAGCCAAAGAATCCATTGAATATCTAGGGTATGACATCTCAAAGGGAACCATCAAATCACAGTTGGAATAGGTACAAGCCATCAAAGAAATACCTACTCCCTCCACAAAAAAGGAACTAAGATCTTCTTGGGTCTGATGGGGTACTAATGATTGTTTATCCCTAGAAGTGCCATGGGTCGATCTAATCGGCCCCATGCAGAAACTGAAAGTGCTCAGGCCGATCTAATCGTCCCTGAGCGCTGCTCTCCAGTAGGAGGAAATTATTCCCTTCTGTACTCCCTCTCGGTTACAGTTGTGTCTGTCGTAAGCTTCAAAACCCCTTCCTTGGTAAATTCCACAGTGCTTACAACAAGCTGGCATTTTACATAATAAGCTGAAATGATTTTAAAATGCACATTCTTTGGGTGTTGTGCCGGCCCCATTCAGCAAGATGATTACCTGCATGCCCGGTGACAGCCTGGAGCTGTTTGAAAGACGGGTTCACTGATGGGCAGTTCTGGCATATAAGGTGGAGAACTATGTGCCTGCAGTACAGGGCACATAGTGAAAGACTGCAGATTCAAGGCATAATCAGAATTTGTTTTACCATATAGCTAGAAAAATGTTTTCTCATTGTGACTTTCGGAGGCTGAGTCATCTGACGTTTTGTTCACCCGTAGTTGAATCAGGTAATGGAGCTGTACAAACCTGTGATGTTGATAACTGGGCAAGTAGGAGGCGCTCACACAACTGTGGGAGCAGTTCACAGTCAGCAACCAGGCAGGCAACAGACATTGAGGGGCATATTTATACTCTGTTTGGGCCGAATGTGCGTCAATTTTTTTTACGCACAATCGGCGCAAACCCTGCCCCATATTTATACTTTGACGTCCGACCCCGCGGGCATCAAAGTTCCACCATGTGCGTCATTTTTTGGAAGGGGGGACCAGCCTTGTATTAATTATATGCAAGGTAGGCGTTCCCTTCCAAAAAATGACTTTAAGGCCTGTGCCCCATATTTATACTCTGACATCATTTTGACGCACAGGAGGGGGCAGGCCTTAAAAAACGGCGCCCAGCCTGATGGGCGCCGTTTTTTAACGCCTGGGTCAGGGCAGGCGTAAAGGAACCTGTGGGCTCAGAAGGAGCCCAGAGGTGCCCTCCCATGCCCCCAGGGACACCCCCTGCCACCCTTGCCCACCCCAGGAGGACACCCAAGGATGGAGGGACCCATCTCAGGGAAGTTGAGGTAAGTTGGGGTAAGTATTTTTTTCGTTTTTTTTTTTGTGGCATAGGGGGGCCTGATTGGGGCCCCCCTACATGCCACTATGACCAATGACCATGCCCAGGGGACATAAGTCCCCTGGGCATGGCCAATGGGCAAGGGGGCATGACTCCTGTCTTTGCTAAGACAGGAGTCATGTCAATGGAGGTTGGGCGTCAAAAAAAATTGCGCAAATCGGGTTGAGGCCTGAATTTTGCCTCAGACCTGACTTGCCCCATCTTTTGACGCCCAACCTCCATTTTCCCCTTCGCCGGCGCTGCCTGGTGTGAGTCATTTTTTTTGACGCACACCAGTCCGCATCGCCGGCTAACATCATTCAACAAATAAGGCACCCGCATGGCGCTTTGGAATGGCGTTAGCCGGCGGTAAAATTTTTGACGCACAACTGCGTTGGCGCAGTTGTGCATCAAAAAGTATAAATATGGGCCTGAAAGTGTAGGTTTGGCTTTGACATAGATGTGCATGCTGTATCTCCATCTCTGAATTCCACAGCAGCTGACAGTGACCCCATGGCGGACCTTTGTTTGTACTAACCCACTGTCTTTTCTCCAGACCCAGTCATCGTTATTTGTGCACATCCCTGGGAGCATGCCATACTGCCCAGCCTCCACCAGAATTAGCTTGTATTGTTGTTTCATTTATTTCTAAAAGTTTTGCAATTAGACTTTTAGTGCTTCTGAAATGGACTAGCGAACCATAGCGTGAGCCACATGTAGGGGAAATGGTGAAGGTGAGTTGTCCAGTACAATAGTGTGAGTATAAAAACATTCTGCAGTTTCTTTCGGTTTTTCAATGCTATTTTATTTTTGCATAATTCTTGCTGGAATCACATGCCCCAGTATGCAGTGCAGCCCCGAACTTGACACTTTCTCTTATGTCCATAAAACTGAGCTGCTTTTTTAGTGCAATGCAGACCGAATACTGTCCTCCGCCCTTATAATGCTTCAAAGTTGGGGTGCACCACCATACCCACAGGACCTGTTTTGCAACATTCAGAAACAACGCGAGGGAACAGCAGCACTTCCAAGTTTCCCAGGTCCATGCATAATGCACTGATACAGGTTGGGTTTTCTCTTTATGTTCTGGGACTGTACAGTTTAAACTTGTGACCCCATCCTATGTCCTTTGGGCTTGAGTCTGCTCACACTGATTTGAGTGGACTGGAGGTGGCTGGTATGGGAGGAGATGAAACCCGTGTGCACTTGTGCGAATATTGTTCACTACAACTGCGTGTGTACATTGTTTTCTCTGAGCCACGAAAATACTCTGAAATAGAAGCCTTGAAAGTGGGAGCTCAACAGATTTCAGCCTTCCAAAAAACTAAACACAAAAGTTCCCATTCCCACTTCGTCCTTCCCTCGCTTTCTTGACATTACGGAATATGACAGGTATCCCTCCTTAGACTCAAATATAACTTAGTTTGTAAGGCAATACGGCCCACCACTTACCTCGTCCTTGTTTGTATTAGACCACACTCACACGTTTGCCTAGCAAGAGAAGACTAAAATCACTTTCCTGGCTGACTACAGATAGTTTTTCCATAAAACCTTCGTATTACGAAATTATCTTTGGAAGGTGCACCTTGCATTGTTCTGTTTTCCACCGACAAATGTTTGCAATCAGCCATGCAGTAGAACTCAGTGTGCACCGAGAGTTCTCCTGGGGATTGAAAATGTATCACTTTGGGGGGCCGGTGCTCTGCAAAAACTAACTTGCTGAGAGCTACCATCTCTGACAGTAGCATTTGCAGAGGGTGGAGGTGCAGCAGCCATATTGTCACTGTAAGCAAGCCCCGGCCAAGGTTTAGAGCGATCCCGTGGCGCCTAAAAGTGCCTTGACAATCAAGCCAGAGCAGAGCTTTGGCAAGGTAAGTACGCAACTAGAGGTTCTTATTGCACGCTAGTCCATAAATTCCCGGGGAGTGATCACCAGAATTCACTGTCCCTACGTACAGCTATGCCAGGGATAGAAATGAGTTCAGGAGACTGAGTTATGTAAAAGGTGGAGAACAGTTATAGGAGAAGTGTAAGGAGTGGTTGTAAGAGAAGTGACATTACGAGGACAGCTACAATAGAAGAGCGTAAACGTGCTCCAGTCTCCAGTCCAATGCGTTTGCACTGTCAGCCCCAGAGACAGAGCAGCGCGTGATTTGATTAGAGGATGAATTTAGCTTAGGCTCCGCACATGCTCTGTCTACTCAGCTCAGCTGTTCCAGTGCCTGACAGGTATTGAAACTTGAAGTAATGTTTATCACGAGATGTAGAGAGTCTGAAGTTTTCGTGTACTTGACATGAGGAGGCATATGGGCAGAAGGAGACCAAATTCACCTTTGTTTATACAGCACTGCAGCTGAGATGCCCCTGTAAAAACAAAATGTTCTGTGAGGTGTGATCTTGAAAAATATCCCCCTACCCTAATAAAGTTTTTTTTTTTTAATTCTGGGAAACTCAGGAGCTACTTGAACTGACCTTGGCTGGTAAGTTGAAATATTTTTTTGTATTTGAACAGTAATGGGTCAAATGTAGATGAAAGATTTACATTTGAAAATCGATTTTTGCAATGCTCAAATTTGACAAGTACGCAATCTGCAGGCTTCGCTTGTATATTTAGCAGGATCTAAAAATTGTGTCATTATGCAAGGCTATGTATGTATATATTGTTCACTACTAATTGTAGTTGTCTGCATGAGAGTAACGGGTTGCGGTAATATGAATGTGTATTTCTTTCTGAATGTGTATATTGGAATTTGTGAGCTTTTGTGGATATTGAGAATATATGAATGTGAGAGTAGCTGCTCATTCATCTGCTGGTGTAGCTGGTTGTAGGACACCATTCTTCATAGCATGCATAGTTTTCACGGATGTCTGAATGGTCATCTGCACATTTAGGTATAGTCAGTGAGTGTATTATGAGTGGAAAGGGGAGAGTTACATGGGATAAAGTTGACAGGCAGTAGGTAGCCTGAGAGGAGGCAAAGGCTAAGGGAGAGCTGAAAGGAGAAATGCAGAGATGTGAGGGCAGAGGTAGAACTTCAAGAGATGTGAAAGGGGTGAGCTTTGGCGCCTGGAGGAGGAGTCAGATGTTGAAGAGAGAGAGATGGGTAAGAGTATTAGAAGTGAACAACAGAACAAGAGGTTAAAGAGAAGTGGAAAGAATAGAAAATCAGAGAAATTATAGATCTGCAGAACAGTCTTTCTGAGCAGCAACAGTAACATTACCATTTTTGGCAGGCAGAGAAGGAAAGGAAGGAAAGAGGAAAATTGTCCCACTGTAAATAACCCATTCTTTCTTCACTGAGAGATCCCTTCTGAATAATTCCCTTCACTTCACCTTCCACCCTTGAAAAGAACACATTTCCTTCTGCTCGTTACCTCAGGAGCATGGTATTAATCACTTTCTTGATCTCACAGTGGGTCCCTTTCATTTGCTGGTAGGTGATGCAGTTAGAAGCTCTGCAAATTCCAACCTGCTCCTGCCCCCTCCATGTCTTTCATTTCTCTCTTTTCCACTTAAGTCTGTATGATACAGTGAATTGAGTCATCATCTCAAGTGAGTTTATCAGTTTCATAAGAAGAACTCGTGACTGCACCTACATTTTCCTCAACCTGGACCCACAAAACATTTAGACCTCAAGCCTAGTACTGCCTTCCCTCTAACAAACTCTTCTCTCCTTATTGTGCCCTAATGATCTGTACTATTCCAGAACTTCTTTCCTCTACATTGCACCATACACATCTGCATCCAAGCAGTTTGTGCTTGTTTAGGTGGTTTTGTATGTGCTGATATCCTGCATACTGAGAATTTTTGGGGTGGATGTTGTGGCCTCTTGAGTTCCAGCCAGCTGTTCCCTGCAACAGTCTCCAACTCTTATCTCCATATTGTGGCCTAAAGGCTCCTAAATCTCCATTTCCAGGTGTCAAATGTCTGGCTATGTCTTCTGACAAATTGCTATGGGATTGGTGTTTACTATTCTTTCTCTGACATCAAAGTGAGAGGAGTTTTTAAAGTGAATCATGTGACAGTTTTGCTGAGGTTCAGGAAATGAGAAAGGAAAGATTGTTGTTTTTTTCCCAACACACTACACAATGTAAATACCTGTAAATGACCTGTATGCAGTCAGCAGTTAGGAACACAAAAATAAAGCAATTTTTTTTGCTAATCCTGAAGTGTGCTGGAAACCGATTTTACCACAGTCTAAACAAATCAAGACATTTCTCATTGCATAAGGCGGAAGAGAACACGACTTTCCGTTCTGCCCAGTTAATCTCAGGATTGTGATGAGTTAACCATGGTAAGCCAGGGATAATTCCATACTGAGGAGCATGGATAACGTAAAAGATGAGCTTCTCTTCATGTTTGGTTCTTTGATCTCCCCCATCATAGATCACCGACAAGGGGACAGTCTGAAGAGTTACTGGGCCTCCAGTCAAGAGTTTTCCGTCTACTGCTTGTATTATCTCTGGAGTCTTTTTCTTGGTGCATGGGATCCCCCATGCGCGAACCAATTGGGCATCAACAAAGTTCCCGGTAGCCCCAGAATCTACAAGGGCGTTAATGAAATAGTTATTTTTCTTTACCTGAACCTTAATGCCCAGCTTGAGATGCCTAGACTGTGAAGGGTCCACGGTGAGACCCAAGAGCAACCCTTCTTCACATCTTGGGTGATCTAGTTTTCCGGCTCGACTTGTACATTGGCTGCAATTTTCTGGACAGGACCTCGTTTACTCTTTTGTTTGATTGGACAATCTTTGGCGAAGTGACCCTTGCACCCGCAATAAAGACATTGTCTGTTCTTTCTACGTAGGTCCTTTTCGTCTTTGGTCAAAGGTCTCCTGACAGTTCCGATTTCCATGGGTTCCGGAGTTCTCTCTTTCTGAGTTCTTGATTCTCTATGTTCGTGAACACTCCAGGAATATTTTTCAGTCTTTTTGCGTGTTCCCCTTCGTTCTGCAAGACGATGATCTAGTCTCAAAACAAGGTTTATTAGATTTTGACAATCTGTAGGCTGCGAATCTATCTGGGCAAGAATGTTCTTTAACTCATCCTTGAGTCCTTTTTAAAACAAGGCTGCTTGCTTTTCTTCAGGCCAGGATGTCTCTGCCACAAGCCGATTAAAACTAGCTAAGTAGGAAACTAGATCTTGGTTACCTTGTTGCAAGTCTAATAGTTCACGATCTGCCGACAATGTCACTGTTCTTCGATCAAGCACTCGTTCAAACTCACAGACAACATTTTTCCAATTGTAAAGCAGGGGACTGTCTTTACACACAAGAGGGATTGCCCAGGAGGCTGGGTCCACAGTCAGGTAACATAACAAGAAGGCCACCCTGGATTGGGCATCAGGGAAAGTGTTTGGTCCGCAGGTAAAATGTAATTCCACTTGAACCAAGAAAGATTTCGCTTTCAGGGGATCGCCTGAAAAACATTCTAGAGGAGCCAGGGGGATAGCTGAGGGAACATTGAGGGAATTGTTCGTAGGAGGATTACCTCCAGAAGCTTGAGAAGGAGGACCAGGCCAAGATACACCCAACGGACTTTGTTCCTTCTTTTCTACCCTTTCCTGCAGCTGACTCACTATCTCAGCTAAGCTGGCTGCTATATCCTTTGATGACACTACCTCTGCTTGGAGCTGGGTGATAACTTTGACTAGCTCGTCCAATGTGGCCATGCTGGGAACATACGCAAACCAGAAGGATATTAATTTGTGGGCTCACTATTCTGTCAGGGAGACCAGATCCTCGGGGTCTGCGCACATTCCTAACATGTCCACCACTAGACAGCTCCAAAGCTCTGATAGAAATACCACAGAGCCGGAGAAAGTCCAAGTGGGGGAAAAGAGGGTTAGGTAGGGAACAGCTGGGAAGGAGACCTGTAGGAAGCAAGAGGTTAAACAACACAATATCAAGATATAATCACATTGACTTTCAATAGACTATGGTTCTAGGAGTTCTTATACTGTAATAATGAATAACCTAAGAAATGACTATAACTAGACCTCAAGAAATCTAGGTGCCTGGAAAAAATCAAGAATGGGTTAGTACAATGTTTCATATGAGCCTTTCATGAAATACCACATACTGTCTGGAAAAAAAGAACCTCCTTGAATAATGTTTCAGAAAAAACATTGCATTTTATATGAGGACAAAGGCTATCTGAACATTCCCTGAAAACAACAGGAACTGTACTAGGGACTGAATATGCACAAAGAATGTCACACTTTGAATTAAGCATCTTCACCGAAATTCCAAAGGCTCTGGAATAAATGTGTGCACCTCAACAAACACAACACACCAAAGTTTTCAATGCCATAAAATGATCGCGCACACTGTTGAACTAAGAGCCAAGCGCTTTATGCCAGGGTTGAATCGCGCACACTGTTGCCGATTCAAACAAGAATATGTAAATGCCATGAAATGATCGTGCACACTGTTGCCGATCTGAATGCCAAGGTTTACATGAGAGAAATGAATCGCGCACTCTGCCGATTCAAACAAGAATATGCAAATGCCATGAAAAGATCGTGCACACTTTTGCCGATCTGAACGTCAAGGTTTACATGCTGGGAATGAATCGTGCATACTGCCGATTGAAACAAGAATATGCAAATGCCATGAAATGATCGCGCACACTGGAAGTTTCACAACTAGGCCCAAAACTCGAAAGTCTTTGAGAACGGGGTCGGGGGCCCAGCCCGACCTTCGCCTTACCACCCTGCTCAAGGATCACCAATATAATGAGGGCAGGCCTGGAACGTCAAGGTAGGCCTCCGGAACAGGAGCTCAGGAAGTTGCTGCTGCTCTGCACCGGGACCTCTGAATAGTGAGCACGTGGAGCTGGGCTGGCTCCCTTATATGGAGTCTGGCCCAGCCCACAAACCAAACCCAGTCATGCTGCAGGGAACGCTTCTAGAAGGTCCTAGAAAGGGACCACACCCTAACACACTCAGTAAGCCTGCAGCAATACCTTGCAAATGAACAGTTATTTCAAACATCATTAATACCGCATATAAACACAATGCATGAATTATGCTCTTGCATAAAGACTGGGTTTTTGCATTTTTGTCGCCCGTAGAGCGCGCACTGTCCTGATGTTGACCGTATGTCTTGTTTAATTTTGATCTAAATAAATTTAAATAAGTATTGTACTAATATGTCACCTGATTTAGTTGTCCTCATTATTAAATATATTAAATGCTGATGTTAATCTCCCGTTATTGGCTTTTAGCTTGGTGCCTTAGTCGGTGTGTTAGGTCAGTTTCTTTTGTTTTTCCAGAGTCAGCCATTTGGTGAGGTTTAGAATCTACAGTGTGGTCTTCAGCTCAGATATGAATCAAGTGTACATCTACCTCTGAGGAAACAAATGTTGGTTGCCCATCTTTCTGCTCTCCTAACCAAAGCATCTTCAAAAGCTGAGGATCAAGACAGGCTCCAAAACAACATAACTTCAGTTTCAGCAGCCCTTTCCTGGGATCATCCTTATCTAGCTGCCGGTCCAACATATTCTACATTTTTGGAACCTAGTGTCTTAGAATTATGAACAATAAATTACTTTAACTCTTCAGATTTACAGATGATGCAGTAGTAATTGGTAACATACAATTTGAAAAGTGGTCTTCCATTGGCTTCTCCTCATCACTTTCTATTAACAATGAAGGAGAGTAGGATGGTAAGGAGTGCAGCTATAAGGAACCAGCTTCCTATGTGCTTCTCTGAGGAGTGGGTATTAGCAGCACAACAGAAGTGAAGCTGTATCTGAGCCAGCTACTCACAGCTACACACAGCTGAACCGGGTGTGGGGAGCACAGCTCCCAATGATGCAGGACTTGTGTATCTATACAAATTCATATCTCAGGGTATAGAGTCCTCCAGAAGCATATGGGTTTCTCTGAAAATGTGTAATTCTGGCTTCTGTGGTGCCCAGAGAGGGTAAGAGCTGCAGAGCACCGTGGGGTCTACCAACCTTGCTACAACTCCCCAGACGGTCAAATCCAAATGTCATCCTAAGTCTCCCAGGTCATGCTATACATGACTTGGGGGGCTGCTTTCCATTATGGTAAACAATCATGAAGCTTGCACATTTACTTTGAGGGTCTGGAAGTTGGAAACCCCTGTTGGTAAATCATAAGGCTGTTGTTAGAGCATGTTAGAATAGAAGAAAGATTCTTGCAGACGTAGTATTGAAAACTGTAATACTTTGTTGATGCTGACAAAATTGACAATGGGATAAGCATGTCTTGATAAAGGGCATAAGAAGGCTTTATTGACAAGCATGAATGTGACAGTTTATCATTACATATTCCAATGAAGTTGATTGACATGTTTTTAAACAGTTTATTTACATGTACATGGTTAACAGTGAGTCATGATAGGTATTGATAAATTTCATAGTAAAATTGTACCACTCATTGTGATGTTAGTGGTGTTGCATTGGTTTTAATGACATGTTTCTGTTTTCCCTATTGATTACCATTTATATTATGTATAGTGTAGGTAGGGCGGATTGTGGTTATAGGGTTCAGTGCTCACTAGGGATGTGAGCTGTTAAGAGGGTGTCCTCATAGGCATTTCCATCTTCCTACTTGCACAAATGTGTAAATTAATGCATACTTGTAGGAAACAGGATTTTTGATTGAGAGGGGTGAAGACCCTTCTCAAGTAACAACCACCGTCGCTGTTACAGTGAATCACAAAAATAACTAAATTACCCTGAGCTTTACCTTTTGGTACCTTGGCACAAAAGCAGCCAGGCTTAAATTAGAAGCAGTGTGTAAAGTATTTATGCAGTTCACAACCAGGAACAAAGTGAAAACACAACAGAAGAGTAATCCCACACCCATGTAGGAAAATAGAGAACATTTTAGTAATTGATACCAGAAAGACAAAAATCATATCAATAGAACCAGAGATATGCAATTTTAAACTTTTAAGTAAATTAAGTGCTGAAAAAAAGACACACTCAGTCATCTGGTCATGTCAGACTGGGGAAAAGTCACAAGTTCAGGCCGACCGTGCTGGTGCGTGGTCAGATATGGGGACCAGGTTAGTTAAGATGAAAAAGTTACCTTCTCAAAGTCTGACACAAAGAGTCCAGTTTGCAGGAGAGGAGGCTGAAGGGGCGAGAAGACCATCATGGATGGTGGCTGCTGTTTTGCGAAGGTACGGTTGGGCATCATAGGTGGTCATTGCTGGAGCTTCACCTTGGCAGTCACATTGGTTGTTGCTACTGTAGTACAAAGTGCAATTGTAGCTCAGAACAGAAGGTCAGTCAACTGATCCTTGTAGTCATTCAGGCAACTCCCTGAAGAACAAGACAGGCCACAAGCAGCAGTGCAGTCCTTAAATAGCAGCAGAGAAGTCCCCTGAGAAACAAGGCAGACCTCGAGAAGCAGACAGCGCTCCGATTGCAGCACAGCAGTCCTCTGAGATGCAAAGCAGGCCTCAAGCAGCAGGGCAGTCCTTTGAGTAGAAGGCACTCCTTATGAATTTGTCCACAGGTCTAGGATTTTACTAAAGAGTTGGTCTGAGGGTCCAGTGTTTATTCCTGATGCCTGCCTTTGAAGTGGACGAAACTAGACTTCCCTCCACATCTGTTTTTTGAGATGTCCTTCCTCTCCTGTCCAGATTCCAAGAGATCTAGGGTGACAATAGGCTGGTGTCAACTTCTTTGTGAGTGTGCTGGAGGCAGCCCCTTAAAAATGTAGGTGGGGCAGGGAATAGCTATTGCCCTTTCCTATCCTGAGAGGATGGCCTGCCCTGCCAGCAATGAGTTCCCCTTTTTTTCACAGTTTCGAAGGAATAAACAAAGACCAATTGCCACACTATTCACAGTCATGTCACCCGAACACAGGCTGCAGGCTCCAAATGGTTAGGAAAAGAAAACGTCAACTTTCTAAAAGTGACATTTTTAGAATTGGGACTTAAAATGTGTCTTTAAAATTATAGAAGATTTTTAATGACAATTCTTTTGAGAGCAAACATGAGATTTCTATGTGTTCCCAATCATACGTTATCACTTAATAAACATAATAAGTTACCCACTTTGTTATTCTACAGGAGATGTAGGCCTTGTGCCTCAAATGTAAGAGATGTTTTGCAATCAGGACATGTAAATCTTAAAGGTACCACTTTTTACGTGCAATTCACCCTGCCCTATGGACTGTTTAGGGCCTACCAAAGGAGTGACCTGCATGTATTAAAAAGAAAGGGAAATTTAGGCCTGGCAAAATGTCTATTTTAATGTATTGTGCCAGGTAGAACTAACAGTTTACAACTGCACACAGCCTGCAAAGGCAGGACTGATTTTGTTTTTTAAAGAGCCACTTAATTGAGTAACACAAAAAGTGCTGAAGGTTTACTAGCAGCATGTAGTGTACGGGCTCTGGGTACATTTAGTACCCATTTACTAGAGACCTATAAGCAAATTAAATGTAATATCAGGTGTAAACCAATTTGACCTTATTTTAAAGGAGGGAGCACAAACACTTTAGCACTGGTTAGCAGTGGTAATGTGCACAGAGCTCTAAAGCCAATAAAAAACAAATACAGGAAATGAGAGGAGTGAAGGCAAAATGTTTTGGCATTACCATGTGGAGAGAGCCAAGTCTACCAATAGTACTGAGTTATGTGTGTATAACAAAGTAATTTTTCTTTTTTTAAGGAAAAGTACTGAAAGGACAATGATTTAATGGGTCATGTTGAGTTCCTTAACCTTTTTTGAAGGACAACTTAAAATGTATCTTTTGCATAGCAGTATATTTTGCCTCTTTAAAGCTGTTAGTTTTGTCATGAGGCAATGTCTGTAAATCCTCTATAGCACCCGTAATGTTTAATGAGAATATGCTTATCTATTTTTTTTAATTGAACGAATCGGCAGGAAAAACATGAGTGGTGGTTGGGCTAATCCATGTTTTTGCACACATTTAGTCATGCTTGCATGTGGCAATGGTGTCATCAAAATGTCGATATCATGATTGCAGTGGTAGTGAGTGTTTTAATAAGTGGGATGACAATGGATTTGTTAATAGGAAACAACAGGGGATTGTGGGTGGGGATGAGTTACATGACGGTGTGAGAACAGGGAATGCCTATTGTATGTTTGGAATAAGCAACAATGTTAGCTAACCAAAAATGTAAGATGCATGGGTGGGAAGCCCAAGTAGCGTGTTGCCTAATGGCTGGGAAGCTACATGGGTGTACAGATGTTTCTCTTATGCTGAAGGTTGGAAAAGCCAGTTGCTTGGTCTAACTCGATTGTTGTGCTGCTGGGGGGGCAGAATATATGAATTACAGGGTCCAGAATGCCAATGTACCTGTAGAAAAGCAAACTAGGAAGAAATTCCTACTGCACATTATTACTCCTGTGTCATCCAAGGCTAATGTTAGCAGTGCACAGATGTTTGTAAAAGTACTGAAAAAGTTATTTCATATAGATGCAGGTGAGATAGACTCAAGTGGATCGCATCCTTCCTCACTGGAAGAACAAAGAGAGTTCACCGTCCACCTTACACCTTGGAGGCTAAGAACATCATCTTTGGAGTCCTTCAAGGTTCATTCCTCAGTCCCACTCTGTTCAATGCCTACATGACCCTCCTGGCCAACATCCTCAGAAATCCTAGAACAGACATCCTACGCAAACAACACCAAGCTCTTCCTCTCTCTATCCGAAGACCCTTTCACCACTAAGGCCAGCTTCCACCCCTGCATGACCAGCGTTGCCTAACGGATGCAAAACAACTGCCTGAAGCTCAACACAAACAAGACAGAGGTAGTGATCTTTGGGGGCATTGCCTAACTGTGGAACAACTCCTGGTGGTCTACTGAATTGGGACCCTCCCCTGTCCCAATAAACCACGCCCAGACCCTCAGCATAATCCTGAACAGCAAACGCACCATGAAGAACCGGCTCACTGCAGGCTCCTCCACCTTTTTTCTCACTCTGATCATGCCCCAAAAGATTTTCAAATAGCTCCAAGTCTCCACTAGATGCACCATCACTCAAACCCTTTTCATCAGCCAGCTGGACTACAGCAACTCATTCTATGCAGAAATAACATCACAACGTCTGAAGAGACTACAGCCCACTCTGATCTAAGTAGTCAGACTCATCGTCAACCTCCCCAGATAGACCCACATCAAACCTCATTTGAAGAAACTACACTGGCTCTCCGTCCACAAGAGATGCCAATTACAAATTCTGACTCATGCCTACAAGGCCCTGCACAGCTAAGAACCAGCGTACATCAACCACTGCCTGAGCTTCCACCAACGCTGCAGAAACAACATTAAAACTATACTATTGCATGTGATAGTTATCCTAATTCTACAAGTTTAACATTTATGCCATATACCAGAGAAGTGCCAAAGAGTACATCTGTTCATGAGTGCACAAAAATCAGGTTTAACTCCTGCATCTCGTACATTTCACCTTTACTAACCAAGGAGATACATTATAATTTCTTAGTAATGTGGGCCATTTGTCTTTAGTTGCCATTGTCAAATTAAAAAGGACACCATTCTATAATACAAAGGTGCGATTATTAGCTTTATCAGCTGTTCTTTTCATAAATAGAAAACTTGTTTGTTTCCTTTCCAGATAAATTTTGGGATAATTGATTAATCTCTATAGTCTTGTTTCCGCCATGGAAAACAGTCTTAAACAGGGAAGCGGTTTAACATAACTCCGTTCTAACCTTAAATGTTTACAGGCTGCATATCTTTCCCACTTCAATCAATTATGGTTCAGAGTTTCAAACATTAGATTCTAAATGTACCATAAGTGTCAGAGTTAGTTTGATAGGAGTATTTAAAGAACTGTAAATGGGTAACTGTAAATAACAAGAGTGTGCCTCACCAAAAGGTTCTGAGTGACATCAATTATACAACAGTAGTGAAACTGGAGTGGTTTACAATATCACTTAGAACACTAACATGAAAATTTCCCTTTTATACACAGTTATTGATTTACAATTTATGTTATGTATGGCGACCACACCCTCTATCCCCAGCTCACATCAGCAGCACAGAGGTAGAGTCATTGGGGAGCCATATATAAGCTGGTGTCCAGCTACCCACCACATATACCTGGGGTAATCTATCCTCCCCCTATCAAAAATTAATACCTTCCACACCACTCTCTTCAATTCCAACCCCTTACCCTTTTCCATAAGTACCAGGCGCGGCACCACCACTATGGCAGAGGAACATCACCTCCTCCCCTGTCAGGAGCAGGAGCTGCAAAATAAAAACAATAACAAACAGTGTTTAATATTTTTCAGGGGTGTGGGGCTACCGGCAGATACTGGGGCAGAGGGGGAGTGCACTGCACTCCCACTCAGTGTGCGTGTATGTTTGGCTGGCCCAAGTTGGCCGGCCAAACACATATGTGCACTGTTCTCTGTCTAACTCGGCACTGCGTTGGCGGGTTGGAAAGAGAAGGCAGAGGCTCCTGCACTGCCTTGGAGTGCCAAGCTAGGGTGCTCCGGCCAATCCTATGCTGCTGTCATGTGAGAGCAGCGTTAGGCTTAGTTGCAGGGCAGGCTGGGAGCCTGTGCCTCCACTGAGTGGAGTGGGAGCCAAAAGAGCGGCAAAGCAGTCGCAGCAGCGGAGGTAAGTTTCCAATTTTAAAATATGTATTCATGTTATTGTGTCCCCACCCCTCAGCTTTGCCCCTACAGGAGTCACCTCTGATAAGTACAAAACCTTACGTACCGACCTTCCATCATCCCCATCCACTGCTTGGAATTACCTCCCTTCGACCCAATAGAACAGAACGCTACTTGGCACCCTCCCACCCTTCCTTTCCACCATCTCTTGTCCCATCCATACAAATAGTACCCACCTTGTGTCATCAAAATTCATCACCATCTTCACGCATTCTCTCCCCTCACCCTACTCTCCTTCAAAACATTCCTTCCTTTCATCCTGGACACTACTGTGAATTTACCGCCTCTCTCTACCCTACTTTCTTCTGTAGCATTGAGAGCACAGCGCAGTCGTCACAATGGCTGCTTTGGATGCTGCTTTTCTCTGTCTTTGGCAGTGCAGGTCTGGGCAGAATGTCACACTTCCTTCAGGTCTCAAAAAGCCATAAAGAGGTGGGAGACTGCATTGGACTTCGGAGACCATGATCCATTATTCTCCTGCTCTGCTTGGGTCTCTGAAGACCAAGGCAAGGTGAGGCAAATACCAGGGAAGCAATCGCTTTTCTGGTGACGTCACAACAGTTGAAAATACAACTTTTGTTTTTCGGTGCTGTGAATACCCAGATTTCGAATCCGAATGTTCACCCTAAAGACTATCAATTAAAGCCATCCATAACATATCCATTAGGTGTCCTTGCACCTCCTTCACTTCAAAATGAAGATATGTCGGTCTCTCCTTGATGCATTTTCTCTAAAATAGGTAGGAATGAATTCAATTCATTCAATCCAAAAAGGTTTTCACCATGCCATGCAGCAGGTTATGGAAAATGTCGATGTGAAAGACTGTGAGGTGAATCACGTGCTTCTTTAAAATATATGCAGATTAATTAATATCTCAGTAACCACGGACGGCCCACTTTCCGCCCTGTAATCCATTCATTGGTTCGCTGGCTAGCATGACACTGACCCGGCAACATACAGATGTTAATGTTCGAGTCATCCATGCCAGTAATGTTCCTCGTTCTTAAAAGAATGAGGAAATATGATGCCGTTATGAAGAAAAAGATCCATGGTGCATAATTGTACCTGCCTCAGTATCGCTGACCTTCTTTGAGACTTCAGTTCTACCCGGGCAGGAAGAGCTATAAAAGAGGAATAGTCATCCAATTAAACTTCAGAATATTGAAAGATGAACAGGTGGGAATGGAAAGCGCTGTAATTCTTGAAGCGCAGTAGGCTCTAAAACGTTAATGCCCATTTTTTTTTGTTAGAAAGATTGCAGAGAGAATATAAATGACACATAAAGTAGGCTCAGACATGTTCTTCAGAAGAAAAGTTGAAATGAGAATCATAATGAAAGGGTGAGGGATTCAGTTAGAATGTGATAAAAACTTCCCTTTTCGGTTCTCATAAAAGTTTGATTTCAAGTCTTACAATGAGTGGATCTGAACACTCTTTCCTGGCACACGTTTGCTAGCACGTGATTTAGTAAGAAAATAAGCAAAATCTTTTTTGATACCAGGGAAGTAGTTAATTAAAAACAAAAATTCCGTAGTTTAATATACACCTACTGGCTCAGTAACGGCATCCGACTAAAACTCTGGCATATGCGAAGCAGCGAGATCCTTTGACACCACAGCATCTGGAACTGCATAATCTTATGAAAAATGTAAAAAAATTCTAGAATATTGCCAAGTTGTTTTGGACTAATTGCAACAAAAATAATTACAGAAAATAACTGCAACTAGATGACTTGGTTTAGAAAAGTAAATAATCCAGAAGCAACTAATTTTTTTTAATTAAAAAGGTCTCGCTGGAAGAATACTATTGAAAAATATATCAATTTATTGAATGAAGTAAATTGCATGAATGGGACAGGGACTCCACTGCATCTCTTCAAAAATGTAAATGTCTTTATGTTTTATGTCTACATTATGTCTTTTTGTTTGGTATGATCTATATGTATCAATATTTGCATTCGCATTATAGAGCCGCCTAATTAATGCATTACTTCATGTACCATGACTCTTTTATCATCATACTACATAACCATCCAATAATAATAAATGATATCATTATAGCTTGTTATTGCAAACATATCACACAATTGCCAAGCTTTGCAGCAGCTTTAATTAATATCTATTGTTTTAACCATTTTGGTGGCAACGAGGATTGGGAATAATTTTTAATCCCACTGGTGGAATTGGAGTGAATTAGTAATTCCAAATTACCCATGTAACACAGAATTACTAATTAAATCCGCCGTTTCACGGGCGGAATGAAATCAGCACTGTAATAGTTTTAAGCAGGGCTGGAAGAGGGAGCAGTCCCTCTATGTTTAAAAACCACAGCACATTAAAAACTTTAATCTGCAGTGATTTTTAAACATAGAGGGACTGTCCCCTCCTCAAGATTTGTAAAGTGCAACTGCAATGCAGTGCATACGCACCCCTCGGTGCCCTTACATACGCATGTATCCACTCCAGTGCAGACCCTAAATCTAAATGGAGCAGGTGGTTCATCAGTTTAGGGGACAAGGGACTTCCAGTACCCTGTCCAAAATCCCCTAAATAAGTTGCTATGTCCCTCTTCATGCCCACATTAAATGTTGCAAGTGAACCATGTCTGGTATACAAGCATTACTGCAAGCTCTTTAAATGTGAAAAATAGTTCCATCTACTTTCCCTTGCATGAGGACATAAATAACTTTTGCTTCGACCAAAAATCCTGACCTCAGTGTCGCTGATGCAACCTCTGCAGTAGCTATTGTGCACTCAGGTACAAAAACTTCACAAGATACTGGTGCTAAGGAACGTCTAGCTCAATGGTCTTCAAACATTTTAATGTAATGGCAACCCTTATGTAAAAAACAGCAACATTACAGGGATCCCCGGGAATGCCGAACATATTTTCCTATAGTTATGCTATAAAATTAGCAGTTCTGACACAAAATTTAAAGAATTTAATGATTGCAGTTTCAGTTAGTTATCCCTTTTAAAAATGCAATCAAATTCATGATTGACAACAATCAATTTCTTTATCATAATTCTTGGTAGAGACTCTGAGGATTATTTGGAGCACCCTGTCCCCCACCTCAGTTTTAAACCTACTTCCACCCACAAGTTGTGAAAAAGGGCATGCTCGCTCACTGCCACTTTGTTTTCGTTCACTAAAAGCACAGCTCTTCTTTAAACATGATGTTGCTCACTGTTACCAAGGGGCATGATAAATGTCCCTCATGACCAAAGCTTGAAGGCCCTGTGATGTCAATTCAGAATCCCCCATGTGGGCCTGCCATCCGGTTTGAAGACCTCTTGTCTGTCCAGTTTCTGTAGGATGTATAGAAATGATCACTTGCATCCTGCGCACAATACAAATTCAGTTTCACAGTTCCCAATAGCAATCCTTCTTGAACAATAGAAAGCTACACGATCAGCATAGGTGAAAGGAAATCCACAGGACTCATGCTTCGGCATACCACCTGCACTTAGTGTGCTACACTGAATATAACACAAAGGTAAGGGGTGAAACGCTCAGCAACTTCTAGTTTCGCCGGGTCATACTCCAGTCCATTGTTTTCACTTTCAGGGGACTAAGGAGTTATATAAAATTCCCAGCAAAATTGGAGTTCTGCCTGGAGATAATGAAGCCTATGAATCTTTGGTCACTGCTTAGGAAAGGGCAACAGCTTGTCAAGCAAACTTAATTAACAGAACCTGACACTGCCAGGCAGCCTAACACGTGTTTTTTACACTGGAATCACCAAAAGTCATATCTAGCCATCTGTGATCTTAGAAACATGCCTAAGGAACAAACAGTAAAAGGAACCACTTTTGAAAAAGGTCTTCCCAGAGGACTCCTGGCACCCCTCTCCAAAGAAGTGGATCATTAGAACATGATCTGGGTAGCTGCCATTTCCTTGAATGAGGAGATGGTTGCTATAAACTACCAGGGGAAAAATTAGCAGTGGTTGTATGAGTTGAAAGTGAAAGAATCTGGATGCCCTTGCCATTAACCATTTAGCAAAAGCTAAGAATAGTGCTCTCTGGTTTAGCTTTAGCTATACAGTAACACAAAAACGGTAATCATTGCCTCATGACAATTATAAAGCAAGGGTTTCACTACCTAAAAATCAGAACATTGCTGAGAAATGGTAAGAGAAGTGTTGAATGTTGATGGTGTTCTAACACCTTACAAAGCCCCAAAAACTGAGCACTGTTTTCCTATGATTTCCAGGGTCTCAAGGCTATTATTATGGCAAGTGATCTACTTGAAGTCTACATGAATAAGAGGATTTGGGGCACTTTTGTAAAAAGGACAAGCAAGCACAGTTGGGAATGGACTTTTCCTAGAACCCTGGCATAAGAAAGCGGCAGAGAAGCCTATCTAGCACAGCAATGGATGGCTATACTCCTAGCAACTTTTCCTTAGTGTCTGGGGAACAGTTGGAGTGAGCAAGAACTAAACAGTCAACTCTTAATGAAGTTGGGACTTTTACATTTTTCAGTCTGAGAGGACTGGGTGCGTTTCTAAGAATACAAGATGGAACTGTCAATTTGCCACAAACTTTAAGACTCCTGTAGGACAATAGTTAGAAGTACTGTAGATGCATGGAGTCCTGCCCAGGCACTGCTCCTAGCCATGCCCATCTGGAGTAGTTTGACTTCTTAATGAGTGGTAAAGTTCTAAAGAGAAATGCAATATCAGTTGAAAATAAGTCAAGTAACAATGCAACATCAGCCACTCTGTTACATCACATTTGTCCCACTAGGCACTACTCAGAGCACAGTTCAAAACTTCAGCAGAACGGCAGAATAGGCATCCTGATTGAAAGTATCCCATCCTAGGGCCAGTATCCTGCCTTTCCCTACTGGAAGTTCTTGAATTCTGTAAAATAAAATAATTATTTACATTTAAGATTGGCCAGTAGCCTACTAGCTGATTAATGAGGTGAATGCCCACACAATGGAGTACCACACATCCATTCTACAGATATCCACCAGCTTGGGTTTGATTCTTTTGGCAGAATTGCTTCCATTGACAGGAGCACTTTTGTCAGAACTGTAATTCAGGCCCGCCACCACCATGTCACAGTGGCCACTTTGCATTTTTTGCATTTCAAACAGATCAATAGTCCTGGAATGCAAGAGATTTTCTTGCTGTGTGTGACATACATTGATAATTTTTCCTGGATGTGTTTACCACTGCAGTGGTTTCTTCTTTAGGGCTGAGTGGCTGCGCCCCTCTGAAAGTACCACACATTAATAGCAAAAAATATTAAATGATCGATTTGTTCAGAGATACGATCGTAACAGTCATAACTCTAAACAAATCGATTAATTTAAGTCTGGGCTGTCTGTCCCAGGTTGCCTGCCATACCTCGCTCTGAAGCAGGAGGCAGAAGTCAGGCAGTAAATCAACTGTCTGCACTGTGATGCAAGACACAGGGCTTACTGCTCTAAAGCCCTTCATTTCCATTGTGTTCTATGGCAGTATTCACTGTAGACCAGTGACTCTTTTAGCGTTATAGTTTTGGGGTTTGGTGTCTTCATCCCTGTCTGAGGGCAGCCATCGCTAATCTAAAGGCATAGATCCCACCCTTTCCCCATTCGTTATGCAGTATGAGTTGATGCAAGCATGTGTAACTTGGTGCCTTGGCTTTGGTAATGATAAGTGTTTTAAAGCTAATCTTGTGTTATTTTGTTTTTACTGAGACCCCTTGTCACACTAGCCTCCCCACTATGATACCCCAGGCCCTAGCTGCAGATCGCTGGCTGCTGGATTAGTTCCCCCACAAAATTGTTACAAAAGACGAGCATGGTTCTTGTTCCCTTGTGAAATTGATCCAAATATCAGAGTCAAGCCAAAGGGAGAAATATGTGCTTACAGTAAAGGCAGTTATCTGCTGTATGGCATTACAACTGGCTCTATCAGCATGCCCTTAGCATTAATGCCAAAAACATGACTTGATAGGTGAGCTATGAATATAAAAAAGTGATTTAGTTCTTCTCTTATTTCACGTTTTACTTAGTGTTTCATTTGCCAACAGAGTTAGCTGTTTCATCATGTTCAGTTTCTGTATTTCTTTTTGCGCATTTTATTACTCTTGCATAGTGCATACTTTGACTCGTGCCAGGTGTTTATGAGGGGCTTTGATTGAGAGCACTGATGCTTTGGTGAAAGGCAAAGCAAAGTGCCTGTAGGTGGATTGCTGTCTCTGCAGAGCACACAGAACAATGGTCATGCATTCCAGTTACAATTGAAATTCAGTGCAACTGTGTATGAAGGGGGTGAACAGAGGTCAAAATATTTGGAAAGCAAATACAGTGCTAAATGTGAATGATTGTAGTGTAAGTTCAGGGTGGTAAAATGAGGAAGATGGGAGGAGGTGCAGTCAGGAGAGAGTGAAAAGAGGGTTTTGAACAGGAAAAAGCAGAGGGGCTTACATATGTAACATGAAGCACTCATAACTGAAGGCCCTACTCCTTCCACAGGCCTCAATAATATTTAATTCACAGTCTCACAATTTCATAAGTGAAACAATACCAATGTTAATTATTTATTACTGTTAGAATTGGGGTTTCTGGTTGGCTAGGGTATGCACCTAAGCTAGGCAGAATCCACCCACTCTAGTCAGGGTAAGGGAGTTACACGTCCAAGATAATCCCTGCTCGCCCCCTTGGTAGCTTGGCAAGAGCAGTCAGGCCTATCTCAGAGGCAATCTGTAAAGCGTTTGCACTACACACACAACACACGTGAAGCACTATCCCTATCACAAAGGAAACACAACACCAAGTTATATAAAAATAAACTGTATTGTACACAACATAATTAGACCAAACACAACATGTCAGTAATACCCTGCTGCTCAAGTAGTTGTCAGAACGTTACACAATAGTTACTCTGCAGAAACCAGCAGTAGTCACACATAAAACACAGGTTACTTATTGTAGGAAAGTACCATCTTGTCTGGCATGTTACCCCCATAATTTCACTGTATATATGTTGTTTTAGTGTATGTGTCACTGGGACCCTGCCAGCCAGGGCCCCAGTGCTCATAAGTGTGCCCTGTATGTGTTACCTGTGTGACGACTAACTGTCTCACTGAGGCTCTGCTAATCAGATCCTCAGTGGTTATGCTCTCTCTTTACTTTCTAAATTGTCACTAACAGGCTAGTGACCAATTTCACCAATTCACATTGGCATACTGGAACACCCTTATAATTCCCTAGTATATGGTACTGAGGTACCCAGGGTATTGGGTTTCCAGGAGATCCCTATGGGCTGCAGCATTTCTTTTGCCACCCATAGGGAGCTCTGACAATTCTTACACCGGCCTGCCACTGCAGCCTGAGTGAAATAACGTCCGCGTTATTTCACAGCCATTTACCACTGCACTTAAGTAACTTATAAGTCACCTATATGTCTAACCTTTACCTGGTAAAGGTTGGGTGCTAAGTTACTGAGTGTGTGGGCACCCTGGCACTAGCCAAGGTGGCCCCACATCGTTCAGGGCAAATTCCCCGGACTTTGTGAGTGCGGGGACACCATTTCACACGTGCACTATACATAGGTCACTACCTATGTATAGCGTCACAATGGTAACTCCGAACATGGCCATGCAACATGTCTAAGATCATGGAATTGCCACCCCAATGCCATACTGGCATTGGGGAGACAATTTCATGATCCCCCGAGTCTCTAGCACAGACCCGTGTACTGCTGCTGCCAACCCCTCAGACAGGTTTCTGCCCTCCTGGGGTCCAGCCAGGCTTGGCCCAGGAAGGCAGAACAAAGGACTTCCTCAGAGAGAGGGTGTTACACCCTCTCCCTTTGGAAAAAGGTATCAGGGCTGGGGAGGAATAGCCTTCCCCAGCCTCTGTAAATGCTTTGAGGGCCCAGATGGTGCCCATCTCTGCATAAGCCAGTCTACACCAGTTCAGGGATCCCCCAGCCCTGCTCTGGCGCGAAACCGGACAAAGGAAAGGGGAGTGACCACTCCCCTGACCTGCACCTCCCAGGGGAGGTGCCCAGACTCCTTCAGTGTGCTCCAGACCACTGCCATCTTGGAAACAGAGGTGCTGCTGGCACACTGGACTGCTCTGAGTGGCCAGTGCCAGCAGGTGACATCAGAGACTCCTCCTGACTCCAACCTGTGTTGCTAGCCTATCCTCCTTTCTAGGTAGCCAAACCTCCTTTTCTGGCTATTTAGGGTCTCTGCTTTGGGGAATTGTTTAGACAACGAATGCAAGAGCTCATCAGAGTTCCTCTGCATCTCTCTCTTCACCTTCTGCCAAAGGATCGACCGCTGACTGCTCAGGACGCCTGCAAAACCGCAACAAAGTAGCAAAGATGACTACTGCAACCTTGTATCGCTGATCCTGCCGCCTTCTTGACTGTTTTCCTGGTAGTGCATGCTGTGGGGGTAGTCTGCCTCCTCTCTGCACTACGAGCTCTGAAGAAATCTCCTGTGGGACGACGGAATCCTCCCCCTGCAACCGCAGGCACCAAAAGAACTGCATCACCGGTCCTCTGGGTCCCCTCTCAGCACAATGAGCGTGGTCCCTGGAACTCAGCAACTTTGTCCAAGTGACTCCCACAGTCCAGTGACTCTTCAGTCCAAGTTTGGTGGAGGTAAGTCCTTGCCTCCCCACGCTAGGCTGCATTGCTGGGTACTGCGTGATTTGCAGCTGCTCCGGCTCCTGTGCACTCTTCCAGAATTTCCTTTGTGCACAGCCAAGCCTGGGTCCCCGACACTCTAACCTGCAGTGCACAGCCTCCTGAGTTGTCCTCCAGTGTCGTGGGATCTCCTTTTGTGACTTCGGGTGAGCTCCGGTCCACTCCTCTTCGTAGTGCCTGTTCTGGAACTTCTGCGGGTGCTGCCTGCTTCTGTGAGGGCTCCTTGTCTTTCTGGGCACCCTCTCTGTCTCCTCACGCAAGTGGCGACATCCTGGTCCCTCCTGGGCCACAGCAGCATCCAAAAATCCTAACAGCGACCCTTGCAGCTAGCAAGGCTTGTTTGCGGTCTTTCTGCGTGGGAACACCTCTGAAAGCTTCTTCACGACGTGGGACATCCATCCTCCAAAGGGAAAGTTCCTAGTCCTCTTCGTTCTTGCAGAATCCACAGCTTCTACCATCCGGTGGCAGCTTCCTAGCACCCTCAGCTGGCATTTCCTGGGCATCTGCCCAATCTCGACTTTGTCGCGACTTTTGGACTTGGTCCCCTTGTTCCACAGGTACTCTTGTCCGGAAATCCACTTTGGTTGCATTGCTGGTGTTGGTCTTCCTTGCAGAATTCCCCTATCACGACTTCTGTGCTCTCTGGGGAATATAGGTGCACTTTACACCTACTTTTCAGGGTCTTGGGGTGGGCTATTTTTCTAACCCTCACTGTTTTCTTACAGTCCCAGCGACCCTCTACAAGCTCACATAGGTTTGGGGTCCATACGTGGTTCGCATTCCACTTCTAGAGTATATGGTTTGTGTTGCCCCTGTACCTATGTGCTCCTATTGCAATCTACTGTAATTCTACATTGCTTGCATTACTTCCTTTTGCTATTACTGCATATTTTTGGTATTGTGTACATATATCTTGTGTATATTTGGCATCCTCATACTGAGGGTACTCACTGAGATACTTTGGCATATTGTCATAAAAATAAAGTACCTTTATTTTTAGTATATCTGTGTATTGTGTTTTCTTATGATATTGTGCATATGACACCAGTGGCATAGTAGGAGCTTTGCATGTCTCCTAGTTCAGCTTAAGCTGCTCTGCTATAGCTACCTTCTATCAGCCTAAACAGCTAGAAACACCTCTTCTACACTAATAAGGGATAACTGGACCTGGTACAGAGTGTAAGTACCCCTTGGTACCCACTACAAGCCAGGCCAGCCTCCTACACTTATGATTCTGCAACACAAGCAGTAGTCAGAAATCACATTACTAAAGAAATGCACTTGCCATAGAAATATCGTAAATGCCCATACCAAGAACATTATAAAACACATGGGCCCGTATTTATACTCCGTTTGCGCCGAATTTGCGTCGTTTTTTTCGATGCAAATTCGGCGCAAAACTAACGCCATATTTATACTTTGGCGTTAGACGCGTCTAGCGCCAAAGTATGAAGAAAGAGCGTCATTTTTTTGCGTGAACGCCTTCCTTGCGTTAATGAGATGCAAGGAAGGCGTTCCCGTCTAAAAAAATGACGGCGACGCAAATGCGTCGTATTTATACTCCCGGGCAAAAATCACGCCCGGGAGGTGGCGGGTCAAAAAAACCCGCATTTGCGCCTGAATTTAACGCCTGGGTCAGGGTAGGCGTTAAGGGATCTGTGGGCTCAGAATGAGCCCACAGGTGCCCTCCCCTGCCCACAGGGACATCCCCTGCCACCCCTGCCCACCCCAGGAGGACACCCAAGGATGGAGGGACCCATCCCAGTGAAGTACAGGTAAGTTCAGGTAAGTATAATTTTTTTTATTTTTTTATTTTTTTTGTGGCATAGGGGGGCCTTATTTGTGTCCCCCTACATGCCACTATGCCCAATGACCATGCCCAGGGGACACAAGTCCCCTGGGCATGGCCATTGGGCAAGGGGGCATGACTCCTGTCTTTACTAAGACAGGAGTCATTTAAATGGCGCCTGGGCGTCGAAAAAATGGCGCAAATCGGGTTAAGACGATTTTTTAGCGTCAACCCGACTTGCGCCATTTTAAGACGCCCTAGCGCCATTTTCCCCCTACGCCGGCGCTGCCTGGTCTACGTGGTTTTTTTCCACGCACACCAGGCAGCGCCGGTCTGCTTGCGCCGGCTAACGCCATTCCATAAATACGGCGCCCGCATGGCGCTTCAGAATGGCGTTAGACGGCGCTAAATTTTTTGACGCTAAACTGCGTTAGCGCAGTTTAGCGTCAAAAAGTATAAATATGGGCCATGGGCCCGTATTTATACTCCATTTGCGCCGAATTTGCGTTGTTTTTTTCGACGCAAATTCGGCGCTAAACTAACGCCATATTTATACTTTGGCGTTAGACGCGTCTAGCGCCAAAGTATGAAGAAAGAGCGTCATTTTTTTGCGTGAACGCCTTCCTTGCGTTAATGAGATGCAAGGAAGGCGTTCCCGTCTAAAAAAATGACGGCGACGCAAATGCGTCGTATTTATACTCCCGGGCAAAAATCACGCCCGGGAGGTGGCGGGTCAAAAAAACCCGCATTTGCGCCTGAATTTAACGCCTGGGTCAGGGTAGGCGTTTAGGGATCTGTGGGCTCAGAATGAGCCCACAGGTGCCCTCCCCTGCCCCCAGGGACATCCCCTGCCACCCCTGCCCACCCCAGGAGGACACCCAAGGATGGAGGGACCCATCCCAGTGAAGTACAGGTAAGTTCAGGTAAGTATAATTTTTTTAATTTTTTTATTTTTTTTGTGGCATAGGGGGGCCTTATTTGTGCCCCCCTACATGCCACTATGCCCAATGACCATGCCCAGGGGACACAAGTCCCCTGGGCATGGCCATTGGGCAAGGGGGCATGACTCCTGTCTTTACTAAGACAGGAGTCATTTAAATGGCGTCTGGGCGTAGAAAAAATGGCGCAAATCGGGTTAAGACGATTTTTTTGCGTCAACCCGACTTGCGCCATTTTAAGACGCCCTAGCGCCATTTTCCCCCTACGCCGGCGCTGCCTGGTCTACGTGGTTTTTTTCCACGCACACCAGGCAGCGCCGGTCTGCTTGCGCCGGCTAACGCCATTCCATAAATACGGCGCCCGCATGGCGCTTCAGAATGGCGTTAGACGGCGCTAAATTTTTTGACGCTAAACTGCGTTAGCGCAGTTTAGCGTCAAAAAGTATAAATATGGGCCATAGCATGCAATAAAACATATCAGTATATCATGCCCATAAAAGGAACAAAAGCACATATCTGGCATATTATCAAAAACAGGTTAGCATAACAATTCCCACCAGTTGATAGCAGGAACATTAGGAACATGTACTATCCATAAAAAGTACCAGTTTTTTGTGGTGATAAGGCACCTCTAGTGCCATTGGGTAAAAAGGAGAGGCCCCTGGTGCTTCTTTCGCTCCACAGGGACCACAGCGGAAACAGCCCACACAGACAGCCACTTTAACACACCAACCACAATGGCCGTAGAAACAAGCCCTGTGGCGGTAACCGCCCACAGCCAGGCGGAAGACAATGAACCGGCCACTGTATTACAACAGGCCTATCCGCCAAATTTTCTGGGGCGGTACCAACGACATCAAAAGCACAGCGGAAACAGAACACAGAAAGCAAAGGACTCACCTCTGGAGACTCAAGGAAGAACCACAACGTCATGGAGCCGAGTTGCACATATTTCCCATGATTGTATACCTCGTCATTCACTACGAACATCATCGCCAGCGAAGACGACCACGGTGAGCACTGCCGCCTAGCACACAAGGGAGGGGGGAGGAAAAAGAGAGTGACACACTCACGCAACACACAACACCTCCACCATACACACAAAAAGATGCAGTAACATTACATATATACCCCATACCCCTCAGTAATAATTTAAGGACAAAATGAATTGATTAAAGTGAGTGTAATAAGATACAATACTAGAAATTTGTGATTCAAAATCAAAACAGTATATAAATACATACAAATGGAGGGACACTGCCCAGTCCTCAATTTCCTTGGGCCACAGGGCCACATCACATAGGTCAAGGCCCTTCTTGACTCCTGCAGCAACATGGAGAGAACACTGCAGGGGCATCAGGTCGAAAATACAAAGGCATCTCAGGGGGACGGGGAATCGGGGGACACCTCAGCCGGAAGATGGTACAACACCACTAGTCCTGGAGGGGGCTACATGCCCTGTGCGATGTCCTCGGGAGTGCAAGGCCATAGTCTCTCAAGTGGGTGGTTTGCCCACTGCTTGGTCCTGGGGAGTGCAAAGCCACAGTCTCTCAAGTGGGTGGTTTGTCCACTGTTTGGTCTTGGGGCGTGCAAAGCCACAGTCTCTCAAGTGGGTGGTTTGCCCACTGCTTGGTCCTGGGGAGTGCAAAGCCACAGTCTCTCAAGTGGGTGGTTTGCCCGCTGCTTGGTCCTGGGGAGTGCAAGGCCACAGTCTCTCAAGTGGGTGGTTTGCCCACTGGTTGGTCCTGGAGAGTGCAAAGCCACAGTCTCTCTAGTGGGTGGTTTGCCCACTGCTTGGTCCTGGGGAGTGCAAGGCCACAGTCTCTCTAGTGGGTGGCTTCTCCATGGGTTCTGTAAAGGGCATTGTGCCCAGTGAGCTTTATCCTGGCAAGGAGGGGGTAAGTGGATGGCTTCTTCCACTTGTTCTCGAGGGGGCCTTGTGCCCTGTGTGATTCATCCTGGCAAGGAGGGGGTGAGTGGATGGCTTCTTCCACTGGTTCTGGAAGGGGCCTTGTGCCCTGTGTGCTTCATCCTGGGAAGGAGGGGGTGAGTGATTGGATTCTCCACTGGTTCTGGAGGGGGCATTGTGCCCGTGTGCTTCATGCTGGCAAGGAGGGGGTGAGTGGATGGCTTCTCCACTGGTTCTGGAGGGGGGCCTTGTGCCCTGTGTGCTTCATCCTGGCAAGGAGGGAGTGAGTGGATGGCTTCTTTCACTGGTTCTGGAGGGGGCATTGTGTCCTGTGTTGCAGATCTTGGGGAGTGCAAGTTCACAGTCTCTCACCTGGGTGTCAGACCCACATGATTTGCAGGGTCTAGGGCTCACTAGAGCTCATGGAGGTAGGACTACACACTGCCTGCTGGCAGTGATGGCTGCTCAGTGGTGGCAGTCGCCTTGCTGGTGTCGGGGCTGGCAATGGTGCGGGGAGGCACCATCCCTTCCCCTGCAGCCTCGGACGGCTGCCCACTGGGGCTGCTGCTTCTGGCAGAGGTGCTGGTGGCGGTACAGGCAGTGGTGGGGCGAGGCTCCAGCACGTCCTCTGCAGCCTCGGAAGGCTGCCCACTGGGGCTGCTGATGCTGCTAGTGGTGCTGGTGGTGGTGTCGGGGATGCCAGTGGTGGGGGGAGTCTCCAGCCCTTCCCCTGCAGCCTCGGACAGCTAACCCGCCATGGTTTGTGGTTGGGGCTCAGAATCAGTCCCAGCACCAGGCCTCCTGTCCGTCCTGTCTGCAGGCCCTTTGCCCTTCCCCTTGGTAGCTGGTGGTGCTTCCTTGCCCTTCCCCTTGGCAGCTGGTGGTTCCTTCTTGTCTTTCCCCTTGGCAGCTGGTGCAGGCACACTTTCAGTGCTGATTGTTGGGCCCCAGTAGCCTCTCCCACCTGCAGTAGCTGCCGACAGTACTGTGGCTGTGGACTGGGTGGCTGAGGTGCTAGCCTGGGTTCTGACCACTCTGACCTGACGTGAAGGATGGGTGGGTGGGATAGGAAAGAGGTCAACTGCAGAGAGGGAAAGCTTGTTAGGGACACTGGGGCAGGAAGAGGGTGAAGGTTTGAGAGTAGAGGAAGAGGGAGGGGTTGTTGGAGGTGTCTGTCTGCTGTGTTTGGGTGGAGGTGCATGGGCTGGATAGTGTTGTGAGGCAGATGGCTGTTGGGTGTCTGATTGCTTCATTTGTGAACCTTAGGAGGGGGGGCACAGACACAGTGGGAGAGGACACAGGGGACGTGTGCATGGATGTGGAGATAGTGACTACCAGTGAGGGGTGTGTATTGATAGGCATGATGGTGATGGTGGTAGTGGATGAGGATGTAGTGCATGCAGATGTGAGTGGAGATGCTACTGGGAGGGTGGTGGACCACAAGGGAGGGGACACAGTGGAGGCAGTGGGTGTTGTTATGTCTGCATCTGGATGTGTTTGTGGGAGTGACTGTGGGATGATGTGTGGTGCTTGTGTTTGCCTGAGCCACTTCTGTGTGTTGTCTTGGGTGCATGCTGGTCTGAATGTGTGCCTGTGATAGGATGGGGTTGGGGGAATGGGACTGGACAGAGGAAGTTGGAGGGGGAGGCTAGAGACAGAAACAATGGCTGCCATCAGGGAGGAGGCCAGAGCATGGTTTGATCTCCGTTGGACCGCCATGCCAGAGTGAATGCCCTCCAGGAATGCATTTGTTGTTGCAAATGGCCTGCCAGCCCCTGGATGGCATTCACAATGGTTGACTGCCCAACAGAGATGGATGGCAGGAGGTCAATAGCCTCCTCACTCAGGGCAGCAGGGCTAACTGAGGCAGGGCCTGAGGTGCCTGGGGCGAAGGAGATGCCCACCCTCCTGGGTGAGCGGGCACCTGAAACTTGCTGAGGGGCTGCTGGGAGGGCGGTGCTGGTATGGGGTGACAACTGTACCTGTAGTTGGGGTGGGCACAGAGGTGTCCACCACCAGCAGGGAGCTTCCATCGGAGGAGGTATCACTGTCCGAACTGTTCCCTCCTGTCTCCGCCGTGGTGCTCACCTCGCCCTCCGTCCCACTGGTGTCCTCACCATCAGTGGATTCGGCCTCATGGGCCCTGTGGGATGCAGCTCCCTTCTTTGCCAGTGCCTCTGCTCCTCCACTAGATTATGCTAATGCTCATAAGGACAGGGTGACAAAACAAAAATGGGGGAAGACACAAAGGATACACTTGGACAATGGCAGCAACAGCACCACCATTGGCGTACACGACACACACACACAGGGAACAGCCCTACGCACTAGGCAATGCACTACCAGTCACAATGCTAGTCACCAGCCCATAGACAGGAATACCTTACGTCAATAGCAGCATACCTGAGACCCACAGACCCCTGCCCAGTAGTGAATGTCAACTAGCTTGGTTGGAGGTGGTGTTCATCAGCCCCTGCTCACCCCTGCCCAACATGGAACCTACCCTGCAATGTCTGGTCTGGCCTAGGGGCACCTACAGGCCACCAGGATATCAACCCACCACGCGCAAGTAGTATATTTGGAAACAGTACTTAACCCTTGTGGCTGCTGTGATGCCCTCAAGCAGCTATCCACCTCTGGATAGGCCACCGCCAGCATGTGGGCCATCAGGGGGGTCAGGGTTCGACAGGTATCCCTTTCTCGTTGGGAGGCCATCCCCAGCTGGGCCTCCACCATCTTCCTTTGCCCAGCGTCTCAGGTCCTCCCACCGTTTGCGACAGTGGGTGCTCCGCCTGTCATAGACCCCCAGGGTCCGCATTTCCTTGGTGATGGCCCGCCATATACCCTTTTTCTGATGGGAGCTGACTTGCAGAAAAAGATACATTAAAAAAAGGTATCAGTCATACCGTCCAGCTTGTTACACTCATGGCCCACCATGGCCCTAACATCCCCTTATGCCGAGACATTGCCGACCCTACATGCATCACGCTGCCCAGAACCCTTCCACCAACCCCCCCACACAACGCCTTCACACACACCACTCCATGCTTTCATGCCCCATGCATCGTGCTCACAATGTACTCACCTGTTGGTGTGGAGGCCCATAGAGCATTCGGTGCTGGGATAGGACCCCATCCAGTATTCTCTCCAACTCCACAGCGGTGAAAGCAGGGGCCCTTTCCCCAGTGACACAAGCCATGGTCGGTTCCAGACACAGGTCACAGCAGCACTTGCAGTATAGGTCTCCTCCTGTTGAAAGGTCAGGTAGCAAGTGAGTGAACAGATAGAAAATGGCGGTCACGTCCACGGCGGTGCGTACCGTCACCACCAGCGTACATCACCATTGGTCACTGTAACCCATAGGGCCCACAGACATTCAATGAGGTGTTGCACAGCGGTACTCGACTGCCTCCCGCAGCGGCGCACAATGTCAGCAGAATTACCTCATTTCCACCTGTCCCCCAAACAGGACAGATGGACGCCATTTTGGGGGGGGGGGAAGGCCATGGCACCTAAGTGCACCACAGTACACAGAGGCACCATTTGGTCCTATCCAACAACATACTATTACAGTCACAACATTCAATGCAGTGTAGTGTTTGCAAATGTGGAATTCTGACCAGCTGCTCCCCGTTTTGCCCCCTAGATTTCAACCGCTGTGGACGAATTGGAGATGAAGATATCCCCCGTGTACAGACCACTGGTGGACTTGTCAACAATGGAGGACAGGCACATTATCCTCACCTATAGACTTCACAGGGCCAAATTGGAGCCTGACCTGATATCTGCTATCCGTCACCCCACCGGGATCCCCCTCTTGTGCAAGTCCTATCTGTGCTCCATTTCTTGGCAACTGGCTCCTTGCAAGTGACAGTGGGCTTGGCAGCAGGAATGTCACAGCCAATGTTCTCAATAGTGCTGACCAGAGAGTTGTCTGCCCTGATTAAACACATGTGCAGCTACATCGTTTTCCCCCAGGTGGAGGATTTGGCCACAGTGAAAGCTGACTTCTATGCAATGGGACATAGCCCCAACATTATTGGGGCAACTGATGGTACACATATTGCATCTGTCCCTCCCCGGAGAAATGAACAGGTGTTCAGAAATCGAAAGAGCTTTCACTCGATGAATGTACAGATAGTGTGCCTGGAGGACCAGTACATCTCCATGTCAATGCAAAGTATCATGGCGCTGTGCATGATGCCTATATCCTGAGGAATAGCAGCATCCCATATGTGATGGCTCAACTCCAGAGGCACAGGGTGTGGCTAATAGGTGATTCGTAGTTCCCACCCAGTGGATTTTGGTGTATGGGTATGGTGTGGGCCCTAAGGGTTAGTGTGTGTCTAAAAGGTGTCCCTCGATAATTGCAGGTGACTCTGGTTACCTCAACCTCTCATGGCTACTGACTCCTGTGAGGAATCCCAGGACAAGGGGAGAGGAACGTTACAATGAGGCACATGGGCGAACAAGGAGAATAATTGAGAGGACATTCGGCCTTCTGAAAGCTAGGTTTCGGTGCCTGCATCTAACAGGTGGATCCCTGTGCTACCTACCCAAGAAGGTGTGCCAGATAATCATGGCATGATGCATGTTGCATAACCTTGCCTTGAGACACCAGGTGCCTTTTCTGCAGGAGGAGGAGCCTGGAGATGGGCATGGGGTAGTAGTGGACCCTGTGGACAGTGAAGATGATGAAGCAGAGGATGAGGACAACAGAACAGCTATTATACGACAGTACTTCCAGTGACACATAAGTAAGACACTGTAACTTCACTTTGCATTGACAGTTTTGTATTTGACATTGTACATGGCAGGCAGATTCTTCCACTTCTATGGCCACTTATTGTACTCTTTGGCATATCTATTTTCAGATATCTGTGCCCCACTCTGGCACCTGGTGTTTTGACTGCAGCCAACTACAGGTCATTCCTATGCATACATTACTGTACAGTTGTATTGCAGTGTTTAAACCTTCTTAAACAAATACATAGTTAAATCATTTGACATACTCCATACTTGTATTTTTTCAAAGCGTGTTTATTTAAGTGCTAAGAATAAAAGGGTGTGTGAACTGGGCTGGGGTGATGATGTTGGAAAGCCCAGGATAGAGTCCAGTCTATTTGTATCGCAGGTGCATTGCCCAAGGGGGCATAGGAAGGGGAGCAATGGCAGTTCAAGGTGGACAGGGTGACAGAGTGAGACACAAGGGGGACAACCAGGGGAGTCTTATTTCCTGGTGGGGGTCTTGGCAATATTCTCTGGCCAATGACTGGATCGCAGGGACCGTTTGCGGGGTGGTTCTCCTTCTGAAGGGGGAGGGGTGTTGGTGGCCTGTTGTTACTGTGAAGGGGCCTCCTGTCCACTAATGGGAGTGGAGGTGGAGGGCTGTTCATCGGTTTGGCTAGTGTCGGGGGCCCAGTGGTGTGCCACTGCCTCCCTCATGGTGTTGGCCATGTCAGCCAGCACCCCTGCAATGGTGACCAGGGTATGTGGATGTTCTTCAGGTCCTCCCTCCTATTGTCCCTCCTACAGCCACTGGGTCTCCTGCAACTTGACCAGTATCTGGCTCATCGTCTCCTGGGAATGGTGGTATGCTCCCAGGATGTTGGTGAGTACCTCGTGGATAGTCAGTTCCCTGGGCCTGTTCTTCCCCTGTTGCACAGCAGTCCTCCCAGCTTCCCTGTTGTCCTGTGCCTCTGTCCCCTGAACCCTGTGCCCACTGCCACTGACTCCAGGTCCCTGATTATCCTGTGTTTGTGGGGTTGCCTGGAGCCCCTGTTGTGGTGGACACACTGCTGATTTACGTGTCCTATGGACAGAGGTATGGGCCCACTGGGTGGGTGCTGTGCTGGTGTTTCCTGAGGGGGGAGGCTTTGTGGTGGTATGGAACTGTGCCTGGGAAAACGACTGTCCGGAGATCCCTGATGGGCCAGGTTGGTCATCCTTATCCAGGCGAGTAGAGCTGCTGTCGTCACTGTGGGCCTCTTTTGGGGGGACTGGATGTTGCTGGCATCTCCTCTCTGGTGACGTTGGGTGGGGGACCTGTGGGGATGTAAATGTAGTGTTATAGTTTTTGCGTGTGACATTTTGTGCATGGATTTGTTGCCCTGTATGGTTGTGATTGCCCTGTCAGCATGCCTTGTGTGAATAGTGATTTTGTGTGCTAGGTGATTCCAATGTGCATGCTTTATTGATGGGTGTCCATGCAGGTCTATGATGGTGGCCCATTCATTGGTGTTGCATGCAGGGCTTGGTATTTGGATAGGTGGGTTGTGATGGTGGGGTATATGTGAGGTGGTGGAGTGATGGGGGTGAGGGTAGGGGTGGGAGTGTGTGATGGCATGCAGGTAGGGGGGGTGAAAGTAGTAAAGAGTTGACTTACCAGAGTCCAGTACTCCTGCTACTCCTGCCAGGCCCTCAGGATGCAGTACTGCCAAGACTTGTTCCTCCCATGTTGTTAGTTGTGGGGGAGGAGGTGGGGGTCCACCGCCAGTCCTCTGTACAGCTATCTGGTGTCTTGCAACCATGGAACGTACCTTACCCAGTAGGTCGTTCCACCTCTTTGTGATGTCATCCCTTGTTCTGGGGTGCTGTCCCACGGCGTTGACCCTGTCCACGATTCTCCCCCATAGCTCCATCTTCCTGACAAAGGATGCCTGCTGTACGTGTGATCCAAATAGCAGTAGCTCTACCCGGATGATTTCCTCCACCATGACACTTAGCTCCTTCTCTGAGAACCTGGGGTGTCTTTGTGGTGCCATGGGTGGGTGTAGTGTGTGTGTGGTGTGTGTGAGGGTGTGTGGGTTGATGTGTTGGGGTGTGTGCTGTGAGGTGCGTGGATGGTGTTTGGGTTATGGTGTTCTGTGGCTCTGGTTCTGTGGGGGCTCTTGGTGTGTCTCTCTCTCTCTCAGTTGTCAATTTATTTGAGTCGTAAAGGGTTGTGGGTAATGTGTGTGTGTTTTATAGTGGTGTGGGTGTGGTGTGTGTTCTTCAAATTGTCCATTGTGGTGTTATTTTATATGTGTGTGTGTATTTTGAGCGCAGCAGTATGTGCCGCCAATGGTTTACCGCGGTTGAATGTCCACCATCATGGGTCATAATGCTGTGGGCGTAGTTCTGTTGGTGTAATGGTGTGGGTTTTGGTCCCGTCAGTTTGTCACTGACCTTTGGTCTGCGGACTTGTGTGTGTGTCTGTACAGTGACGGATTGCTATGTGTGGGTCATAATATGGGAAGCCGTAAACCACCGCAGAGGTGGTATGTTGGCGGCAGTCGGCATGGTGGTAAGCGGTACTTACCACCAATGTCACAATGAGGGCCTTAGTGCTTCAGGCAGTTGCAGGGGTCAGGGTCCACAGCACCCTGTCCCTGGGGGACAAAGTACAATGGAGCACAGGGCAGCAAGGCCAAACAGCAGGCCAGAGCAAGGGGGATGCAAGCAAGTGGCAGTTCCTCCAAGTAACCAGGCAGGTCACAGGTCAGCACAGCAGCAGCAGTCCAAGGCGGTTCCTGGTAAGTCCCTCCAGCAGCATTCCATGTCCAGTTCCAAGATGTCTCCAAATTGAGGGGAAAACTCACCTGTTTCTATACTCAGTTTTTGCAGTGGGTTAACAAAGAAGGGGAGAGGAGGTTTCAGCCAGTTACAACTGGTTCTGGGAGTACCACCTCTCTCCTCCAGCACAGGCTTCAAACATGAGTTGGGGATAAACAATTCTTTTATGTGAGGCCAGGCCACAGCCTTTACAGGTGTATGTATGCCCTGCCCCCCTTCTCTCAGCTCAGGAAGACTATTCAAAATGCAGATGCACCTCTGTGACACCTCCACCCTCCCTGTGTACAGGCTGTCTGAAAAGCATGCAAAAAGCCCAACTGTCACACTGCCCAGACATGAATTAGAGTCAAGCTGCAAAGCACCAGAGTCATAAGCACGGAGAAATGCTCACTTTTGAGAAGTGGCATTTCTGTAATAGTTATAAAAAATCCACTTACACAAGTAAGCAGCATTTCTCACTACCATTACAACCATACCAAACATGACTACACTACCCCTCTTAAATCAGACAGTATCACCTAGACATAAGACAGGGCATTTCCAATGCAATCCTTTGGGAAGGCAGCCCTCACAGCAGTGAGACACCAAATAGACTGTTTATCACTACCAGGACAGGCCACACAACCAAGCTCATGCCCTGCCTTCTACATACATGGCACACCTGCCCATAGGGCTAGCTAGGGCCTACCTTAGGGGTGACTTACATGTAGTAAAAGGGGAGTTCTAGGCCTGGCAAGTAAATTTAGATACCATGTCCAAGTGACAGAAAACTGCGAATGCAGGCCCTATGCTAGCAGGTCTGAGACAGGTTTGACAAGCTACTTCAGTGGGTGGCGCCAGCAGCGCTGCAGGCCCACTAGTAGCATTTCATTTACAGGCCATGTATATACAGTAGGGATACCACTGTACAAGGGACTTACAGGTGAATTAAATATGCCAAATAGGTATAAGCCAATGATACCAACTTTAGAAGGGAGAGCACCTGCACTTTATCACTGATCTGCAGTATTAGTACCAGCACACTGAGTAATACAGTGAAACCACTACATAAATGGACACCACACCAGTTTAGAAAAATATGTAATATGCATCTAAATCAAACAAGACCAAAATGACAAAAATTCATCATACACAAGTCAAGATATACATTTTCAAAAGAATCAGGCTCTTACTCGATAGAAAACAATGGAAACGTTGATTTCACACAAACTACCTGGTTTGCAGCAAAAATCAGAAAGTCAGCAATGCGTTGATTCCTTACTTTCAGGTAGGGCTGTGTGTCATTTTCTTCTCTGGTCAGGTTCGTGATGGATCGTTTTTCTCCCTTGCAAGAGAGCAATGCATTGATTTTTGGACAATGCACCTCGGATCCGCACAGGTTCACAATTACTTTGATGCCCAGCGACGACACATGAGAAATCTGGCTGCACGGTGTTGGAAAACCACACTAGATGTGGTTTGTGTCATTATCAGCAGCCACACTATCTGCTATCTGTCATTATCTCCAGCTGTGATGCGTCGACCTCCCAGGTGCGATGCTTGTGGAGCGTTGATTATTGCTGCCAAGCAGGTGGCATGTTGTTTTTCAGCTGCGTTGCAGGTGGTGCATCAAAAATCTCCCCGCAAGGTGTTCTGTGCATGGATTTCAGTCCTTGTTCTGCCAACTTCACTTCTCAAGGGCCCAGAGACTGGACAGGGCACCACTTGGCAGTGGGGGAGTCTCAGCAGAGAGTCCAGGTGCTGGCAGAGGAAGTCTTTGATGGTCCAGAGTCTTCAAAACAGGAGGCAAGCTCAGTTCAAGCCTTTGGAGATTCTTCTCAAGAAGGAATGCACAAAAAAGTCCAGTCTTTGTCCTCTTACAGGCAGAAGCAGCAACTGAAGGCCATCCCAGAAATCACAGGCAAAGGGGCAGTACTCCTCCTCCAGCTCTTCATCTCTTCTCCTTGGCAGAGGTTCCTCTTGATTCCAGAAGTAATCTAAAGTCTGGTGTTTTGGGTCTGCTACTTATCCCCTTTTCGGCCTTTGAGGTAGGCAAACTTCAAAGGGAAGTCTATGTTGTTCACAGGATCCTGCCTTGCCCAGGCCTGGCCCCAGACTCACACCAGGGGGTTGAAGAGTGCATTGTGTGAGGGCAGGCACAGCCCATTTAGGTATAAGTGATCACTCCTCCATCCACTCTAGCCCAAATGGCCCATCAGCATGTGCAGGCTAAACCCCAGCTCCCTTTGTCTGATTGTCTAGAGGGATTTCACAAGCAGCCCAACTATCAGTCTGACCCAGACAGGGAATCCACAAACAGGCAGAGTCATGGAAAGGTTGAAGCAAGAAGATGCCCACCTTCTAAAAGTGGCAATTTCAATCTGACAATTTAAAAAACAACTTTACCAAAAGATATATTTTTAAATTGTGAGTTCAGAGACACAAAACTCCACATTTCTATTGGCTCCCAAAGGGAAACTGCACTTAAAAGATATTTCAAGGCAGCCCCCATGTTATCCTATGAGAGAGATAGGCCTTTACAACATTGAAAACCGAGTTTGGTAGTATTTCACTGTAAGGACATGTAACACACATCAGTACATGTCCCACCTTTATCATACACTGCACCCTGCCCATGGGGCTACCTCAGGCCTACCTTAGGTATGCCTTACATGTATAAAAAGGGAAGGTTTGGGCCTAGCGAGTGGGTACACTTGCCAGGTTGAATAGGCAGTTTAAAACTGCACACATAGACACTGCAGTGGCAGGTCTGAGCCATGTTTACAAGGCTACTCATGTGGGTGTCACAACCAGTGTTGCAGGCACACTAGTAGCATTTGATTTACAGGCCCTGGACACCTCTAGTGCACTTTACTAGGGGCTTACTAGTAAATCAAATGTGCCAGTCATGGAAAAACCAATTACACATACATTTTACACAGGAAGCATTTGCACTTTAACACTGGCTAGCAGGGGTCAAGTGCCCAGAGTACCAAAACAGCATACACAGAGTCCAGCACACAGCTAAAACATGGGAATCAGAGGCAGAAAGACATGGGAGACCACACCAAGGATACCAGGTCTAACAGTAGTACAAAAAAGATAAATACAAACATGTTTAGTTAATGTCAAAGTATTTTTGGAAGATAATACAAATAAAAGAAGCTTGGGCCCTCCTCTGACAGATTCGAAGATTCATACAGACTGCTATGAAAAGAGAGAAAAATTGAACATTATTATAGTGTAGGATGCATCCAACAGAAAAACTCATTCAAAGCAATGATTGACCAAACCCCTCACTACAAACACCATTTATCAGCTATACTACATACTATCATTCTCAAACGTAGAACATTAATAGAATGTTGTCCTTAGGCAGTGGTTGGTTGGGAAAATAAATTAACATAGAATCAGCATCATAACCCTGCAATATTTCCCTCAAGTGCAATTTACCATTTCCATATTCCACAGGAAAAAAGGTCACATGAATACAAAAGGAAAGGACCTATGATAGAGTAACAGGTGAAAAAAATTAAAACCTGTCTCAAGAAATGAAGCAATATTCATTGTTACTGCAGGAAGGCAAGACAATTCAAAACCATTTGATCAATCTGCTTAAAACCAATCTAGAAGTGGTAAAGGTACAGAAGAAAAAAAAATAATCCTAAGGATAATTTACAGACACCAACTTCATATAATGCGGCAGCATAGATCCCCTTTCATTTTGTTCACAAATATTTATTTCTTCTGAATATGAACAAGATTTAAACAACTGCAGCAATTCGCAGTTCTTCACTGTTGTACTTTGATTACAGATCATTAGTAACCTGGCATGATGAATGCTTGTGAAATGGCATGCTGAAGTCCGATTCCTAACAACAAAAGTGTAATATCTACAGAAGATCTAGTATTGTTGTATGTTGACAATGTACATGTTACTGGTCTTGTTTAGCTGCTTTTGCAGATGTTTCTATATTTGACAATATAGATGTAAAATTGAGATGAGATCATACAGGAAAGTGAAATTTAAATGATAGCTTTTTTTATTATTACAAAATCTAACTATAATGTCACTTTAACATTTGCTTTTTGAATACATTTTTTTATAACTTTATTTTTCCAGTTATTACAACCATATATATGTGTTAAACAGCACAAGTCGTCGGTCACATGTGCTTCGTGATTTAACTACATTTTCCATCCCAAACCGGCAACTAAGTTGGACAGTACAATATAGACCAATTCGGGAAGCTATCTTATTGCATACAGATCATAACAACTCTTGGCTTCCACTGTTTCATCACACAGTGTTATACCTAGCAGGTCTAAACGCCCATATCTTCCAAATCTGATTCATCATCAGAGTCCCCATGCCTATTTAATCTGTACGATAAGAGCACCCATGACTCTATATCCACAGCAGCTTTCTCCACAAATTGGGCTAAATGCACATGCTGTTCCTTTCCAATTCCCCTCTCTAGTACATTCTTAACTTACAGTTATCCACTAAATATCTACCTGCTGTTTGACCAAGAGGAGTGCAAGTTGTAAAAACATATAGGGGATTTCAGCTTCACCACTACCTCAAGTAGGCAGGCCCAGGGAGTAAAGGGGATTGTGACTACTGTATTCATCTCCACTCCAGACATTACCTCCTTCCAGTACCCAAGAACTTCGTCACAGAACCAAACAAAATCCAGAAACATGGCACCATTCTCTCCTCATCAGGCACATTCTGCTGTACTGGTGGGGTCTATCTTGTTCTGCGTGTATGGGGCCACATATGTCCGATGGAGGTAATTGAAATGCAAACGTTTAGAGGAGATCATGCGGATCAACTCACATGCATGGTTCCAATCCTTGTCTGCGTAGGGCTCCCCCAATTGCAACTCCCACACAATCTGAGCTTGGAATGGGGCTTCAGTCATGTCTTCCTTAACTGCCTTATAGAAGAGAGTAATCAAGTGTCTACCTTCCCCCAATTGAAGTAGTCAACCCAGAACCTGAGATGGCAATAGTGTCACTGGGAAACTACACCACACTTCTTTTGGCAAAGTGAAGGAAGTGACCTACTCCTATTTGAAATGGTTCTTGTGCATCCACAAACAAACAAAAAAACGTTATCTCCAGGTGCAAGTTCCCAGCCTGAAGGCAACTGCCAGCTCTGTAATGTTCCATGGACATGTCAGAGTCAATATTTTGAAAGGGCACAAGATCCCACAGACACAACTCCCTGTCAAATGGGGCCCTGCAGAGTATCTTTTTAACAACTGTCTTCCATACTAAGGCCGTATGCCACACCAGATATCTCTAAGCAGCCCCCTCTAATCAGCAACCATATTAGTGTCCCCATTACCATGGCTCATAGGAGTTTTTATTTCAGTTGTCAGATTTCACCAACCACCATGCAGCGTGTTGTAGATGCACCGCCTAGTAATAGATCTGTATATCTGGAAGAGCTAAACCTCCGTCCTCCATGTTTCTTTTAAGTCACAGTAAGGCAACCCTGCTTCACTTCCCTGCCCATACCAGAGATGTCATCAAACTATTCAGCCTCTGAAAAATTCCTGGACCAAGCATGTACAACAATTCTGTACAGCTTACAGACTTCTAGTAAGAAAACTACAGAGGTAGTTCTCTATCTACATTTAGGCTTTGATGATAAGCCTCTGTGTGGTTGCCCCTAATTCCGAGGTTGTTGGAAGCTCTCCATTTCCCAGCAGATTCCTAGCTCCAGAAGCAGCTCCAAGGGAGTTGACACCAGTCTCCCCATTGGGAATAACAGTGTTTTTCTGATATTAACCTGCAGACTACAGATCCAACCAAATGCCATCATAAGCCTCATCAGCAATGGTACAGCCTCTCAATGGAATTTGAGATCAATCAATGTATCATCTGCGTAAAAGGCATTATGTGGGTGGGCTCCCCCAATGTATGCCCCAGGGTTTCATCTCCCTATACAGTAGAAACGCCAAAGGCTTAGGGCAAATAGAAGTGGCAAGAGGGGTCATCCCTGCCATGTGCCCCTCTCTACTGCCTAAAGTGTGAGATCACAATCACCACCTTGATACGGGCCTTGGGCCCTTTGTAGAGCAGTTTCACCCAGTTCCTCAAGACAGGTCTGAAACCTCTCCCCTGCAACACTGCCATTAGATAGTGCCAATTAACAGTATCAAAAGCATTCTCCAAGTTGATCGATACTCCTGCAATATATAATATATAGGTCAGCTGATGGAGATTAAAGGCCATGCTACAAGCTAGTGTAAAACCACACTGATTCTTCTGCACTACTTCCTGTATGACCCCTTGTTACCTAGTCACCAGCAGCTTGCAGAGAGCCTTGACATCAGAATTTATCATACTGAGGGGCCTACAAGAGGAGTGGTTGTCAGTGTCCCCATCTGGTATTAACATAAGAGAAATGATGCCCTCACACATAGTGGGGGGGGGGGGGGATCTTCTGCTTCTGGACCTCCTGAATGAACTCCAAGAGTTGTTCAGCAAGCAGTACAGAATATGTTTCAAAGAATTTCATAGAGAACTGTCAGGAATAAGGCTGTGCGCAGTCCAGGACCCGCTCGAAATTCCGCTGCACGTATTTGCTGTGCTTTATGCGCACCACTTGTCCTCCCTTCCTGTTCTAAAAGTGGTCATCAGTATCACCTGTCCTGTGGTAAATCTCATGTAGCTGCAGGGTCAGGACATTGCTGGACAAGATGCACTTATCAGTGCTATTCTATGAATGGACTACAATTCCCAGGTTTTTAGAGGCAGTGGACATCTTGGGGTGTGGCAGGCCCATAAAGCCCAGCCACACAAAAGCACATTGCTCACTATTTTGAAGACTTTGATGCAGTCAGACCTCGTAGGGGTTCCTTTGAAGAAGAACAGATTCCCTGCATGGCAGATTGGCAGTAAATCAGAGTATCCTTGTTTCCATGGTGAATTCAGATACGAGTAGGTCGTACTCGTGGCAGTAAGGTCTTGATGAGCCCAATCTTAAAGGGAGCTGTTTACTTCCAAAAGTAAAGCGCCCCTTAGCACAAAGAGCAAAGCGTTTTCAGTTCAAAGAGTAAAGCGGCCTTGGCGCGACAATCAAAGCGCTTTGGATCATAAAAGTAAACCGCCCCTTAGCACAACGAGCGAAGCACTTCAGTCCACATTGGTAAAGCGCCTTTGGCACGGTAATCAAAGCGCTTCAGTCCATATTTCTAAAGCGCTCTTGGCACGGCAATTAAAGCGCTCCAGTCCACATGAGTAAAGCGCCCTTGGCACAGTAATCAAAGCGCTTCAGTCCACATGAGTAAAGCGCCCTTGGCATGGCATTCAAAGCGCTTCAGTCCACATGAGTAAAGCGCCCTTGGCATGGCAATCAAAGCGCTTCATGCCACATGAGTGAAACGCCCTTGACATAACAAACCAGCACGTTTCAGGTCACATAAGTAAAGCGGTCTTGACACGAGGATCGAAACGTTTCAGGCCACATGAGTAAACCGCCCCTTTGCATAACGAGCGTAGCACTTCAGATAAAGCAAGTTAAAACGCTCTCTGGCATTATTAACAAAGCGCTTCATGTATGGTGATCAAAGCGCTTCATGAACAACAAGCAAGGTGCTTCTGTCCAACGAACAAAGCGTTTCAAGTTCAATGATAAACAAAATATAGTTTCATTGTTTTTTGGGAAGCATAATATGTGAGATACATATTTAAGTCTTTGAGAATCTTTAGGCTGTGATCAAATGTTTTATGTTTATGAATGCATAATTGTTACATGATTGATATTCAGAGTATGTCCATAGTCCAAGGCTCTTGCCATCTCTAGGTTCAGAGGTTGCATTTTGTTCTTGTTCCATGATTCAGAGAAGGGGCTACGCCCAATTCACAAAGGGTCTCAATCTGATATCACGAGTCTATTGATGAGCTATACTGTAATGAATGAGTATATGCATATTTGTTCTAACCTTTTTTTTGCAGATCTCTCTCCCTGCAGTTCTCTACCCTAATTTCCTTCCCCCCACCTGGCTTCATCATAACTCTGTGCTGTAATAGCTTTCTGAGTTGGTGACGCCGGGAGGTGGGCCTTTTGTTCAGCAGCGTGCAAATCCCGAGAAATGGGCACTGTGACAAGAACCCTCACCATTGTGGGCCTTCCATTTATGAAGGTTCTATAGCAGAAACCTCAATTCCTCCTATGTAAGCCCACCCTCTATGTCACACCATCCAGAGACAGGTGCAGTAGTTCTACCCCGGCAAGAAACATCTCTACTGTGCCCTCCTGGAACACCTCCGGGTCTGGTAAATAGTTCAGAAGAACTCCCCAGGTGTTTCCAAGATATCCTGGTGAGTTGTCACCACCCTACCCCCAACCCGAAGGTGAAGTATAGGTGGGACCTCCTGTTAACATTTATAAATTCATTGGCCTGCAGCTTTCCCTTATTTATATTCCTCCCTATGTAAACTCTGCCTATAAACTTTAAGGATGTATTTGTCTAAGATGCCCCAAAGTGTATTTAAGGCATTCCGAGTTCGCATAACTTCCCCATGCACAGCCACAGAGCTTGCCTCTCCCTTTTGGAAGTACACTAGTCACTTTTCTTGGACCCTTCTGTCTGCTTCTAGCTGTCTCCTTCCACCGCTTGTAGTCCTTATGCATATCCCTCTCAATACCGCCTTCAAGGCTTCTCACGCAGTGGCCCTAATTGCAGTGGAACCCCAATTATTTGCTATATATTCATTGATAGCACCCCACAGTGATTCATTACCCACCTAATCAGTTAGAATTTCTGGGGGCATGCGCCAACGTCTATCACGTTGCATGCCTCTGCCCCAATGTAGACAAAGCAGCACTGGCACATGCTCAAAGAGGAGCCACTCTAAGCAAACAACTGCCTGCAGCCGCTTGAGCTCAAACCCAGGCCATCAAGAGGCAATCCAGGCGACTATATGTATTATGCCTTAACAAATGTTAAGTGTACTCTTCTGTCTGAGGATGTATTGAACGCCAGCTGTCTAGAAACCCCAGATAGTGCATAACCATTGAAAGGGACCCAGTCATGAGAGGATGTTGTACTCCGCCCTCAGCCAGGACATAATTATAATCACCAACCCAGATTAATGCGGAACCCCCACTGCCATCCAGCAACTTCTGTGCAACTCCCAAAAACTTCCCATCATCCACATTGGGTGCAGAAGTATTCAGAATAGTGATATCTTTAACATCTAATATGCCCTGGAGTAATAAATAGGGCCCCTTTATGTCTGCTTCACTGTAGGTATGATGAAACAGCAAACCAGCTGCACTCCAAATGGCCACCACCCTAACATAAGAGGAATATATTGCTGAGTAGAACTGCCTCTTCACTTCTTCAACGGCTTCTGACCCTCATTACCCATTAGATGAGTTTCCTGTAAATAATCAGTTTGGTGTGATTGTGCTTCAGACATTAATGAACCCTATAATGCTTAGTGTATCCTCACAAGCTCCTTCGATGCCAGATCACTATATTCGTACAGTCAACCATATGGTGTTATTAACCACACCACAGGGTCAGGATAGTATACCCTCAGAAGAGGGAACCCACCCTCAACCCTTTCCATCTGAAACATAGCAACTTGAAGCATTATATAGACTGTGATGATAGTACAAACCATCTCAAGAACTAGACACATAAACATTGATAACTTCCCAAACTTTCCCTCCCTGGACCAACAACACAATAACAAACCATCGTGTACATTCATTCTATTGATGCTGCCATGAACAACAGCGGAAATCCTCACCAATCAAATAAGTTCTACTGCAGTCTGTGGGAAAGACACATAAATCACCCTGTTGCATTAGTAAAAAAGCTAATTCCAAAGTCATGTAGGCAGAAGGATTAATGTGAATTCTAGAGAATGACAAAGAAGGCCAACATATTGCATGGTTTCAATGTATCCCAGATCCACCTCTCAACAAATTATTCAGTTGAGCTCCTCTCGGTTTGCTTAGGGAACCCCAGCAGGCAGATGTTATTGTGGGACGACCTCCTCTCTAGGTTCACAACTCGGACCTCTAGGACACTGGTCTTAGATGTAGTGGTGGTAACCTGCTTTTTAAGTGAGGCCACCTCTACTTTAAGTTCATCAATTAACTCTTCCACTGCAGTAAACTTGTCCAATAATTTTCGCAAATCCGCAAAGAGGAGATTTTCCTCAATGGAAGCCCAGACATATACTGCACACTGCTTTGGGCTTCACTGCAGTGCACGGCCACTGATCAGGCCCTGTGCCCATGCTGCTGCCCATGCTACTGCTGGCAGCCAGCACCATATTGCTGTCAGTTCCTCACTGTTGTGCAATCACCCACAAACACCCATCCCAATTTATCAAATTTGTAATTTATTTTTCACCGTACCATGGTACTCTGCATCCAAAAGCACTACTCAAAGGTACTGCAGGACCATGCAAGCATCACGCTCTAATACATGCACGATCACCCAGAACCCTCATAGGAACACATGGAGAGCTGTGCATGAGTCCTGAGGTAGTACTCCTACCTTCCCTCCTTCTATACTATTTTTTCAAGTACAAAACAATAGTGGAATTATTGGTCATTTAAATGGCCCTGCAATCCTCTTCCTGAAGAAGACCAGAGTATATCATTGGTCATAATTTTTAGAGGTCACTGCAATTTTTTTCAGATAGGACAACACAAATAGAATCAATTTAAATACCAAATAAATGTAAAAGTCAATATATCATAAAGAGTAATTTGTTTGCTTATTTTAGCAATTTTGTTTTTAAAAGCAGCTACGTCTCTATTACAATATTTGCAAAAAAAGGAAATCTTGATATCGTCGTCCAATTTATGACACGTAAATTTACCATCACTCAATGTAGCCAAGCACACCCATCTCAAATTACGTTAAAATTATGTAAATTTTTCATTTTCTTTCTCACAGTATCATGGTACTCCCACAGTACAGTTGCACAAGTGGCACTCCAAGGTACTGTGGCACTGAATAAGGTTCACTTTTTAATCCTTGCACAGGTTTGTGGTACCCAACAGTACTCCCTCAGTAGAACATGGAGGGCTGTACATGAGTCTCATGGGTATATCCCAAGCCTATACTCTTATATAATATTTATTTTTTAAATCAGGGTACAGGAAACAAGTTCTCAAGGCCAGAAAAAGGTGACAGCAACGTTTCTTCTGATGTTGTAGTAAGCCAATCATATTGCCTGCTGGTCCTGCAGAACCAATGGGGCTGATGAGTGAGAAAAAATCCTTGCAGCCAATCAGAGTGGTTAATTTTTTTCATTTACTGTATTTAGCAAAACAAAACAATTCTCTTCCTGTGGAAACAGTCTGACTTACTATTTCTATAACTACACAATGGCAAAAGCTAAAGGTTGAAGTGACGTTCTAGTTAGGAATTGCAGTAATCTCTTAATTTATTTATTTTTTTATGTAGAAATTCCCCCCAAAAAAGCTACACAAACATGTTATAGTTAGGTTAAAATGTGAGTTAAATTATGCCACTTTAAAAACAAACAAAACCATTGAAATTTATCAAATATAATTATCTCAAGACACTATAACTTGCCTCAAAGTAGCTATAATTCGCCCCTGCCAAGCACAGTTTTGTCATCATAGATGTAAATTCAGATGTTGCAGTGATGTTATCAATGATGGTGTAGGACACGCCATGAGTGATGTAATACGGTATGTCATTAGCAGTGCATTGCAAGGGCATCAGTTCTAGTTAGTTAAGGGTACTGGTGAATTTCAGTGGTTTATTTTTAATCTAAATTAGGTTCTAATATCTAGCTTGTATAAGGTTACATCAATAAATTAAGTCAAGAATATATTAATTCTACGATGTTAAGCGATCTCTGCTGAAGAGTATATGCTTTTTGAGTAGACCCCAATAGGATCCAAACAATCATTGATTATCCTGCACTCCTATTATGTAGCTAAAGAGCATATAAAAATGGTCACTTTATCAAAAGTGGTAGTATTCATCGTAGTAAAACATTAGCAGGATTAAGGATTGAAAATATAATTTCAATGTTGTTACTTTGGTATCCAGTTGGATGATCAATGTCAATGTCGATGGATCTTTTTGATCAATGCATAAAGAAACTTTGAATGTCCATTATGTCTGGCCTTTTCTTTCCGTTATGTATATTGTTGGCCTCTTGCTCATGAAACTCTCAACCAAGCAAAATAATTAGACAGATATTTTAAGGGACATAAATTTGGTTTTTCAAGACAAAATGGAAAACAGATTGTCCTTTTATTGTGCAGGTAGACTCGCAGATTTTATAACTTAGAACCAGCAGAGCTACTGAATGTTGAAGTGGACTGATGTTGATAAAAATTGGCTCCCATCTAAATATCAATAATGGTGATTCATCACTTGATACTTCAATATCATGTGATATTTCTGCTGAATGCAAAAGCAACCATAATGCATCGACTGATTGCTCCCCAACCTAGCACATTAAGCTAACACAGATGCAAATTTCTGATGCCAGTTATCTACCAATGGATCGAACAGTGACTCAGGGTGCATGAAAACGCTTAGGGGCTTATTTACAATGCTAAATTTACATGCATAAATGTACTCATGAGTAACACTACTCTTGCATCTATGAGCAAATCTACACATTCATCATTTCAGGGGCCTACTCACAAACTGTACTTTGTAGTATGTTTAGTAGTACTAAAGTAGTCCTACTTCGGTACACAAAAATGCTATTCACAAACTAGACACCTCCACCTCTCCTATCTTTTATATGTGGCGTTGTCTACCCCAGTTGGAGAAGTCTCCAAACAGATAGGCATATGTTTTAGTGGTAAATTTTGGAGGTATCTTGGGGAGTGACTGGAAAGTGGTTAAAGTTTGATGCTAAATGGGAGGGCATTAGTAATGGGTAAGAAAAGGGCTAGGAAGGGGTCAGAAGGGGGTTAGAAGGAATTTGAAAGTACTAACACCTACCCATAAAAGAATCAGCTCATTTCTGTTCATATACTACACTTCTAGAATCACTATTGCCAAAAAGGACACAAAACAAACAAAAGGGAATTCCAATTATGATGTAATCCAAGGCTAGGTTTAAATACATTTTCACCTATTTTGACACCTTTAGAGCTGTGGTAAATGTAGACGTGTATTTTGTTACTAGCAATGGGCAACGGTCCTGTTCTTTTTTGGGCATGTGTTTGTATTTCATTAGCCACTCTAATCCTCTTCTTACACTGCCCCAAACCTCTCCAGGTTTTTAATAATTATTCCCATTTTTCCACAGACGCCACCAGGTCTCTCCAATATTTACTCCTAACTCGTATACTTAGATGTTTGGAGATTCTTGCCATCTTGGTGGAGATCTCCACATTGAAAAGATTCTTAAATGTTTGGAGATTCCTGCCATCTTGGTGGAGATCTCCACATTGAAAAGATAGGACAGACAGAGATAGACGTCTCCGCAGTTAGGTTTGTGAATAGTATTTTGTAGTTCGAGAGTGGTAGTAAGGTAGTACTACTTCACATACTCAAAAATATGTTTGAAAATAGACTTTGCTGACAAGATGAAAGTGAGATTGTGGTCTGTTAGACTTTTCATCCTTGGCGTGGTCTCCCTTAACTTTCTGCCTCTGTTCCCCAGGTTGCTGATGTGTGCTGGACTCTGATTTTGCTATTAGTTTTACTCTGGGCACTTTACCACTGCTAACCAGTGCTAAAGTGCAAGTGCTCCTTTACAAAATGTGTATGTGATTGGTTTTTCCATGATTGGCATATCTGATGTACTAGTAAGTCCCTAGTTAAGTGCAGTAGAGGTGCCAGGGCCTGTAAATAAAATGGAACTAGTGGGCCTGCAGCACTGGTTGTGCCACCCACATAAGTAGCTCTGTAATCATGACTCAGACCTGCCATTGCAGTGTCTGTGTGTGCAGTTTTACCTGTAAATTCGACTTGGCAAGTGTACCCACCTGCCAGGCCTAAACCTTCCATTTTCTTACATATCAGACACCACTATGGTAGGCCTAGGTAGCCCCGAGGGCAGGGTGCAGTGTATGGTTAAGGTAGGACATATGGTAATGTGTTTTATATGTCCTGACGGTGAAATATTGCTAAATTAGTTTTTCACTGTTGCAAGGCCTGTCCCTCTCATAGGTTAACATGGGGGCTACCTTTAAATCTGTGTAGATTCCCTTTGGGAGCGGATGGACATGTGGAGTTTGGGGTCTCTGAGCTCACAATTTAAAAATACATCTTTTAGTAAAGTTGATTTTAAGATTGTGCGTTTGAAAATGCCACTTTTAGAAAGTGAGCATTTTCTTGCTTATACCATTTCTGTGACTCTGCCTGTTTGTGGATTCCCAGTCTGGGACAGTTTGACAGTTGGCCTGGTTGCACCTCACACTAGACAGTGACACAAAGGGAGCTGGGGTGTAGCCTGCATATCCTGATGAGCCATCTGTGCAAGGAGGGAGGGGAGGAGTGGTCACTCGCACCTGAAAGGGCTGTGCCTGCCCTCACACAATGCAGTCTCCAACCCCCTGGTGAGTGTCTGGGGCCTGGCCTGGGCAAGGCAGGATTTCACATTCACTAGTGACTTTGCTTTGAAGTAGGCCTATTTCAAAGGAGAAATTGGGTATAAGAAGGGCACCCAAAACCACAGACTTTAGAAAACACTTCTGGAACCAAGAGGAACCTCTGCCTGGAGAACAGCTGAATAGCTGAGGAAGAAGTGCTGCCCTGCCTGTGACTGTGCTTTGTGGAGCTTTCCTGCAGTGCTGCTTCTGGCAGAGTAAGAGGGCAAAGACTGGACTTTGTGTGCCTTCCATCTTGTGAAGAAATCTCCAAGGGCTTGATTTGGAGCTTGCCTCCTGTTGTTTGAAGTCTCAGGGACAGCAAAGACATCTCTCTGCCAGCACCTGGAGTCTCTGGAGAGACTCCTGCTCTGACAAGTGGTGCCCTATCCAGTCCTTGGGCCCTTGAAAGGAAAGCTGGTGGAAATCCAAGGAAATCGACTTCGGACGACTTCGGACCGACGCCGCTGCTGAATGCGGTGACGTCGCCTGCACCCAATGGCGTGACCTTTGCTGGAACGCGACGCTCTTCGCAGCCCCAATGCCGCGGCAGCCCCGCTGAAGTCCGAGACTCCGTGGAAGTCGCCGCACCACGTCGTGACCGATGCCGCTCGAAGTGCGCGGATTCAAAGTTTCGCACAGATGCCGCGATCCCTGACTTCGCGCATCGGCTTGTTTTCACTCTTCACCAAAGGTACCGTACTTGAGGGTCTACGCGACTCCGTGTCCAGCGCCGCTGGTGTCGGCTTGTTGGGAACGACTCCATCACAACGCTGTGTTAACACCTCATCGGAGCAGTTTTGTTTCTAAGCGCTATGTTTTAGTTTAATCTTTAAAAATTAATAACTTGACTTGTGTATGTTGGATTTTTCTCGTTTTGGTCTTGTTTTGTTTAGATAAATATTTCCAATTTTTCTAAACTGGTGTTGTGTCATTTTGTAGTGTTTTCATTAAGTTATTGTGTGTGATGGTACAAATACTTTACACCTAGCACTCTGAAGTTAAGCCTACTGCTCTGCCAAGCTACCAGGGGGGTAAGCAGGGGTTAGCTGAAGGTGATTCTCTTTTACCCTGACTAGAGTGAGGGTCCTTGCTTGAACAGGGGGTAACCTGACTGTCAACCAAAGACCCCATTTCTAACATGGTCCTATGAATACGATGTAGTGAGGCTCATGTCGAGACATTCTTGTCATAAGTTTAGGCTAAATGAAGGAAAGGGGACTGCTGAATTACCTTATAAGTGCACTGGGTTCCAAGCTGAGACATGGATGTGTGTGTGTGTGTGTATAAATATATATATACATATATATATATATATATATATATATATATATATATATATATATATATATATATACATATATATATATATTTAGCCTTTGCATTCCTTGTGGTCTGAAGCCCATATGTGTTCAGGAAGTTTGGGTCAGACAGCAGAGTAAGGAGTCAGCGCACAACAGAGTTGAAGGTAACTGTGAAACTAGCTATGGTGGAGTTGAGATTCCTTTTGCAGGGTCTGAAAAGCTTTGACGACTGTAACACTCACAAAATGTCCCAGAGTAGAGAGGTCCCACTTGTGAAAGCCCCCCAGCGCCATCACATGCAAGAGCAAATGACTCTGCCAAAGCGGTGTGCACTCCATCAACCTGCCCCACCACCCGATCCATTGGAGACAAGCATGCCTTTGATTTAGAACCCCCCTCGTTGCCAAGTGGAGATCATTACCACCGCCCCCACACCCACCTTGTAGGTATGAGATAATAGGGGTGTCCCCCATCTCCCACTTTTGAGACGCATAGGCAGGGTTGCCCTTGAGGTCGTCCACCAAGTGTTTACAATCAAAAGATGGGATGGGCGATAATGCAATTCAATATCTGCTGCAGCAATACACCTATAGTAAGGGGACTGGAAACATTTGCTGAGGGCAATCTGAGGGGTCCCACCCTCCCAAAGGAAAGTAGTAATGATAGAATTCAACTCACAGAATGACTGTTGTGAAGTAGTTTTAGAAATGGCCAACAAGTAGCATATGGGAAGTTCTGTAATTGATAAAGAAACCAGAGCAGTGAAACCATTTAAAAATGGCACACCGACTAGTCAAGGACAAAGGCAAAAAAGACCAGATATGAACATCCTACCTCAGACTAACCAATACAGGCTTCAAGTTCTGTCTTAACATCAGTGACACATCAAGGGACACAAAAATGTCCAGATATTTGAACCCATTCACAGCAACCCACAATCCAGATGTCCAGCCGAAATCTTGGGGACAAGTACCAACCGAAAACACAGTAGATTTAGACATAATAATGTGAAGGCCTGATGTTTTTCCAATAATACTACAATCTGCAGAATACGCTGCACTGAGTCGTCAGATGAAGTGAGGAAGAAGAGGACATCATCGACATATAATGCTATTTTAACAGCGAGCCCCCCAGTCAAACCCCTGAATCTAAGTGGCTATCCTCACCCACACCACCAAAGGCTCAATGGCAAGACCAAACAGCATGGGAGAAGGGGGCAAACCTGTCCATCGCTGTATCGGGAACGAGTCAGACCTGGCACCAGCCACTCTCACCAATGCCGTCAAATTGGTATATAACAATTTAAGATAAGAAGGAAAACGAGGGCCAGAATTTAGACGTTGCAGGAGGCTAAACCGATATTCCCAGCTCATGGAGTCAAATGCTTTGTTCATATCAGCCAGAAGAATCACCACTGGCCCCTCCAACGTATCTGCGATTGCCAGCGCATTTTACAATTGCCAGATGTTGTGATGGGTGGCGCAATGAGGCATAAACCCAGTCTCATCAGGATGTACCAAGTCAGGGATTAAACATAGCAGCCTATTTGCAAGTCTCTTTGCCAGATTTGTCACCTCAAGATTCAATAAAGAAATCAGATGAAATGAGTAATGTGCATCTGCCGGCCAGCCAGGCTTAGGAAAAATTACAATCTGTTCATGGTGACAATCAGGCAGTACGATGGCCGTTGTTGCTGCAGAGAGGATTACCCTCAGACTTTGTTCCTGGACTTTGGACATCTAAATTGTTTTGCATGAAGCCCCACATGCTGATGCTAATCTGGGTGAGTTGAGGTTATTCACATGACGACTGACAAATTGAAGAGGCAATGGTTGACTGACTTTTTTGCTGATCTTTATGGACATCATAGCTTTGCTGAAATGGGTTTTACTAATACTTTGTGTTGATGCCTTAGAATGTCTTTTGATTCAAGCTTTGATTAGATCATGTTTTGGATTTTGTTTTTTAAAATGGCATTTGTAGAGAAAATTATGTTCCCTTAAGCCCAGAAATTACTTTCCCAGATCCTGGATCAGGGTAGTTGTGTTGGTTATGTTCTCGGCGTTCCAGTGATAGAGAGCGAGAGAGAGATAGGTTGCACTTGCACAGCTTATGCAAATCGCAGGTGAATTGTGACGTATGGTAGGATTTAGGGAGTTTGTGTACTCCAGATGAAGTTTTAGTAGGAGTGTCCGTAATCCGCAGTATGCGTGTAGGGAAGTTGTCGTACTTCATATGTGTGTGGCGCTTTGTGCTAAAAAATTGTCCACGTGGTTGTTGATGTAAGGACCCTGTGTGGTCTAAGACTCCGGAGTATATTGAAAAGTGTATGAGACACTTGGTTATATGTCGTAATCTGTTTGGTTTAGTTGGTTGATTGGGCATGGTCAATGAGTCAGTGTGTACGTTACGTGGGCAAGAGGAAAATTTCGACTGAGATTTGGCGAGCCCTATCTGCACCAGGACAGACCCATTGATCAGTTGAGAGTAAACTTCGCGGGTCGAATTTTGCTTGCGAATCTGGGAAACCAAGAAAGAGGAATAGCTACATGAGCAAAAGGGCCATCAGTGAAAATCCATAAGGTTTCTGAAGCGATTGTTTTACCTTCCTGTAGTAAACCGGCAGATTTGTTTACTGGTTATTGGATTTTGATTAGTGCTCGCAATAATTTGCATTAGTTTTGTGTGAATTGAAGTTTTGGAGGACGAGCCGCAAGACTTTGTCACCCGCAGTGCATGTGAGTGCTGCGTCAGTGGAGCCGCACTGGGATAGGTTGGTTAGTGAGAAAAGTTGTGCACTGATTGGCAGCCGTCCGTGAGAGGCAATTGATTGACAACGTGGGTGAAAGCAATCTTGGGAGTAAAAGTAATTTCCTGATTTGATTTGAAAAACAAAAAGTAGAAAAGATTACATTTTTCAGGGCATTAAAGAGTGCCTATAAGGAGATACTTACATTAGAGCGAATGTAGGAGAGCCTAATCTGCCAGAGACTACACCGTCTTACATTGTAAAGGAGGACCGAGGTGTTGCGCCGTATCTTTGGTTAAAGCAGTGGTGCAAGTTGACAGAGAAAAATGGGAGCTTAACATTTCCTGAAAATGGGATGTTAAATTTTTGGATTTTGGAGCAATTGCGGATGGCGCTATATGAATCGAAGCCCCTTCCGAGACCAGCACAGTTTGAAGCATTAGCAGTATAGGAGCTGGTAGCTAGGCAGCAACAGCAAATTAAATTTGAAAGAAGAGTAAGAAAAGTAATTAATGGAGGCGAGATGGGATTGGGAGCAGAAGAAATGGAGAGCAGTGACATTGCAGAATGTTAAGTTGTTTCTGGCAATTACGCAGGAAGACGAGACGGAAGGAAATAAATCAACAAGAAAGTCTAATAAAAGTCTGTCTGAAAGTAAGGGAACAAGAAAGTCGTCCATAGTAGAGGAGGACTCTGATGCTGAGGATCTTGTTACACAGATACTGAGAGATCAACCACCACCATATGCAGTGCATGACAATGGTCCAAGTACTAGTGCTGATCCAGCAGCCCCTGCACAGGCAATGGGACAGTAAGTCCGATACAGGTTCATACTAGCCAGACACAGGGTGAAGTGCAAGGACCTAATGTGTTGATTACTCCAGTAGTTCAGGCACAGATGCATCCACCACCAATACAGAGAATCTACCCTGATGTGCCGGTTTTGGAGACAACTTCGAACTTAGCAGTGCCTTCCGAGCAAATGGTTCCAAGACCATTGTTGGTTCAGACTGAGCCGACTCCAATTTTGTTACCCCAGGTGCAGCCGCAAGTGATGCCGAGATTTACGCCAAAGGCAGGGACACAGTCAGACTTGACCCCAGTAATGAATCGAAGTATGGAAGTTACTCTCCCACAATGTTCAGGGACTAGAGCAGCCCCAGATGCAATACCACTGCTGATTACTGCTGGTCCAGTGATACCAACATTTGCGCAGAAGAAACCAAGCATGAGTGAGCAAGGAGAGATGTCCTAGAGTCTAGTGAGGAGGGCTGACCAAATGAACAAGTACAGGTAGTCTCTTCTATGGGTCAGACCTTTGATGGCTCAAGATCATTGTTAGATCTTAGTCCACTCATTGCACTTCCAGCTGATGTGAATAGACCTAGTACAGGTCAGAGCTTGAAATTATTGATACCGCAGACATCAAGTGCAGTGGTACAGAGAGGTATCACCAGAGTCTTACACAGAGGCCGAGTTGAGATACTTATGCCCGAGAATCACAAGTGAAGTGAGCAAGGTACATCAGAGATTGGCAGATCTGGCAGAGAAGCATGGCATATAAATTGAGAAAATGAAGCATCTGAAGAGAAGTTACAGATTGGACTTTGGGGGAAAGGATTTTGAGCACATGAGGACAGCCGGAATGAGGCGCATCTTAAGGAATTATTGCAGAGTGCTCAGGTTTGGGAAGCATTAGAGAATTGGACAAAGAAAACAGATAAAAAGAAACAAGGTTCTCTAGAGGTGCCTGATAATTTACAACAGGGCAAGGATTCAGTAAAGAGTTTACCAATGAGAGAAATCCCAGGGGGACAGTTTGTTCATGTCCCTTGGCATAGGAGTGATATTCTGTCATTCACAAATACTATCCAGAGTTGAGGGAAAAGCCGGTAGAGTGGTATCAGCAGACAGACAGATTCATGAAGTTTGTTTGTGGGAAGACTTGAACACCTTACTGGAGATAGTGGTTTCCGCAGACTTGTGCGTCGAGTGTAAGAGAGACGTAGATTGGCCGACAAGTGAGCCAGAGAGGGATAAGAGTACAGGTGCACCGTCTCCTGAGGTAATGAAACATTATTATAAGGTGATTGAGTTCCTGAAGATGAAAATTCCACCCAAAAATATTGATTGGCAGAGGATTGATAGAACAGTGCAGGAAGTAAAGGAGTCGATACATGCGTACTATGAGAGATTGTTGAAGGCATTCAAGGAGTATAGTGGGAAGGAAGCGATTGAGTCGAAAGACATGCTGCACTTTATGATTAGATTTGTAGAAGGGTTGAGGCCTGAAATAGGTCAGATGATAAAGAGTCATTTGATTTGCTGGCAGGCGAAGCCGATTGATGAGGTGTTGTAGTATGTGAAATACTGTAGTGACAAGATCAAATTGAAGCAGGAAAAGTTGAAAGAGAAGGCAATAGTGATGCAGATTAAGGCAGCTCAAACAGGAGTACAGGGGACTTTTATGCAACAGATGCCACAGCAGCAGGGAAATGTCATGTTCCAGCCGCAGATGAGAGGTAGAGGACGCGGAGGCAATATGAACCGGGGTCTGGATTTGAATACTGTAGTGGCCCAGAGTGCTGTGCAGGGAATGAATAAGTTATTGCGGTGTCACATTTGTGGAGCCATGGGACACTGGAAGCTGGAGTGTCCGATGATGGTACAAGTGTTGTCCCGTAGTGCCCAACCCAGCTGTAATAATGTTTCAGATTCCATGTGATGCAAAGTGGTTCACAGTGGCTGATTTGTCACAAGCATTCTTTTCAGTGCCTTTTAATGAGGATAGTCAATTTCTCTTCAGTTTCAAATTCCTAGATCAAGTCTACTGTTGGTGTCGACTTCCTCAAGAGTACACAGAGTAACGATCCTTGTTTAATCAGATCTTGAAAAAGAATTTGGAGTCCCTAGAATTACCTTTCCAATCAACTCTGGTGCAATACATAGATGACTTATTGATTGCATCCAGGACAAGGGACAAGTGTAAATACGACTTGATTGCCCTATTGAATAATTTGGGAAAGTATGGTCATAAAGTATCACCATTGAAATTGCAGTACTGTCAGAAGGTAGTGAAGTATTTAGGACACCAAACTGAATAGGGGTCAAGGAAAATATCCAGAGAGTAGATTACAATGATACTGCAGATAAATCCCCCGACTTCACAGAGAGATGTTAGGATGTTACTGGGAATGGTGGGTTATTGTCACCAATGGATTCAGAATTTTTCAGAAATCTCAAAATTATCGCATAAGTTGACCCATAAGGATGTCACAGACCCCATAGCACTAGATGAAGATCAGATGAAAGCACTCACTGAATTGAGAGAGAGTTTGTGCAGAGCTCCAGCATTGGGTATGCCTGACTACACAAAGCCATTCACATTGTTTTGTCATGAGCGTGATGCATGTTCATTGTCTGTCTTGACACAGGTCCATGGAGGTGCTCATCGCCCAGTAGCATATTTTCCAGCTACGTTGGACCCAGTTGTAGCAGCCTTGAGAGATTGTTTGTGTGCAGTTGCCGCAGTTGGTCAGAGTCTTTCACAGTGTAAAGGAGTAGTGATGGAATATCCCTTGACTGTACTGGTGCCTCACTCAATTTGAGATTTTACTGACAAGAACGAAAACCCAATACTTGACTGATGCTAGGTTGACTAGATATGAGACGAGTATTTTGGGAACTCAAATGTGACACTGAAAAGAAGCACAGCAAGTTTACTTCCAAGTGATACTACTGAAATTGAGAAAGAGGAGGATGTTGAACATGATTGTCTCAAAGTAACTGAGTTGTGCACGAAACCAAGACCTGATATTAGAGATACCCAATTGGAAGAAAATGACCAAATTGTTTTTGTTGATGGTTCTTGTCTGAGAGACAGCACAGGGACACTGAGAGCAGGATATGCAGTGTGCACAATTAAAGGTACCTTAGAAGCTTCCTGGCTTTGAGGTGTGCATTCTGCTCAGGTAGCGGAATTAGTCGCTCTTACTTGGGCGTGTCATGTTTCTACTCAAATGAGAGTCACTATTTACACAGATAGCCAATATGAATTCAGAATAGTTCATGATTTTGGTTAATTGTGGTCGCAGAGAGGTTTCCTGGTCTCTACTAGATCACCAGTGAGAAATGGTGAGAGAATAAAGGAGTTGTTTTATGCAATTCAACTGCCTGAAGAAATTGTTGTGGTGAAATGCAGTACGCATTTAAAGTCACAGACTGCGTATCACTAGGGAATGGCCTTGCGGATCAAGTCGCAAGATTTTGCGCATTGAACTGTATATCGTAGCGAAACTGTTGCTTAGGGAACTGATACAGCGTTTCGGATTTCCAAGCTCTTTAGAATCAGATAGGGCAAAACACTTCAATAATGAGGTGATTAAATTGTTGTGTGCAGCACTGAACATTGAGCAGAAGTTGCATTATAGTTACCGCCCTGAAGCATCAGGACTAGTGGAGCAGATGAATGGTACCTTGAAGTCAAGAATTGCATAATGTGCGCAGCGACGTATTTGAAATGGCCTGATGCATTGCCTTTGGTGTTGATGTCAATGAGAAACACACCTGACAGGAAATCGGGATTGTCACTCCATACGATTCTCATGGGCAGCGCAGTGAGGCTGCCAGCAGTTCCAGCAAATGCACTTGTCAACATTACAAATGATATAGGGGGTCATTACAACATTGGCGGTAAAAGGCGCTTACCGCTGTGCAGAAGACCGCCAATACACTGCGGCGGCGGCGGTATTCCGCCACAGCTATTATGACACACATCTTGGAATCCGCCGAAATTCAGATACCCACACAACACCACCACACCAAAGGTCAGTGATAAACTGGCGGAAACAAAACCTACACCTCCATGCCAACAGAAACACACCCATGATATTACGACCCACGAATCCACGCGGCGGTCTTTCAACCGCGGTATTCCATTGGCGGTACACACCACCGCGCTCAAAATACACACACATCTACAAAACACCGCCACATTGGACAATTCCAAATACACACACCTGATACACATACAAACACCACTCCCACACACCCAATACAATATAAAACAAACACCCACATCACCCACAAACCCCTACTACCAAAAAATCACGAACGAAGGCCAGAGAGAGAGCACAGAATAGACAACCCCATCACACAGAGGCACACAACACCATCACCCACACAACATCCACGCACAAAACACCACACACCACTACACTCACCACACTCATCACCACATACACCACCCCAAACATCACCCACACCACCCCATGTCACGCCAAAGACACCCCCGCTTCTCCGAGGAGGAGCTCAGGGTCATGGTGGAGGAAATCGGCCGGGTAGAGCCACAGCTATTTGGCTCCCAGGTAAAGCACACATCAGTAGCCAGGAAGATGGAGTTATGGCGCAGAATAGTGGACAGGGTGAACGCCGTGGGACAGCACCCAAGAAATAGGGAGGACATCAGGAAGAGGTGGAACGACCTACGGGGGAAGGTGCATTCAACGGTCTCCAGGCACAACATCGCGGTACAGCGGACTGGCGGCGGACCCCCCCTCCTCCCCCACAACTAACAACAGGGGAGGAGCAAGTCTTGACCATCTTGCATCCTGAGGGCCTCAGAGGAGTCGGTGGAGGATGGGACACTGGTAAGTCAAATCTTAACTACCACATCCCTCACCCTACCTGCATGCTATCACACCCCCCCACCCTCACACCCTCCCCTATCACTCCAAATCCTCACTAATCTACCCATAACACAAACCACCCATCCCAACACCAAGCCCTGCATGACACAACTAAGCATGGACACCCCTCACTAAAGCATGCCCACTGCACATACCCAGAACACCCCCCCAACCATCATCACACAAAACCCCACACAGGAATGCTTGCACTGGGATACACAAACACCCACCCATTGCACACCATTACACATACACGTGCAGTAATCATGCTCTTATGCCCCTGCAGGAACACGAAGGACCGTCACCACACCAGAGGGTCTAGACAACACCACTCCACCACCAGAAGAGTCCCACAGTGACAAGAGCAGCTCTGCCCTACTGGATCCTGATGACCAGCCCGGACCATCGTGGGCCTCGGGACAGTCGGTTCCCCTTGCACAGGCACAGCCCAACACCGACCTTCCACCCTCTGGTAACACCAGCACAGCACCCACCCAGCGGGCCCAAACCTCCCTACCCAGGACAGGTCAATCAGCGGTGTGTCCACCACTACTGGGAACCCAGGATAACCCGCCACCCCAACAACAACAGGGACCTGGGGGCAGTGGTAGTGGGCACACGGTCCAGGGGACGGAGGCACAGGAACACAGGGGAACTGGGAGGGCTGCTGTGCGACAGGGGGCGGACAGGACAAGGGAACCCACTCTCCACGAGGCCCTATCTTCCATCATGGGAGCATACCACCACTCCCAGGAGACGATGGCGACGGTCCTGGACAAGTTGCAGGAGACCCTGCGCCTGCAGGACGAACTGTATTTGGGGTTCAGGGAGGAGCTCAGGACCATCAGCTCCGCCCTGGGCACCATCGTAGGGGTGCTGAAGGACATACAGCAGACCTTGAGGGACACCGTGGCACTCCAAGGGGCCCCTGACACTAGCCAGGATGATGAACTGCCCACCACCTCCGCCAGCGCTAGTGGACAGGACGCCTCGCCACAGGACCAACACACCAGCACCCCACCCCCTGCAGACGGACAACCACCACGCAAGCGGTCCCTGAGATCCAGGAACAGGACAGAGCAAGATGCCAAGACCCCTGCCAGGAAATGAGACCACCCTGATTGTCCTCCCACTGTCCCACTTTGTTACCCTGTCCATACTTAAACTGCACCAGCTCCACTTCCTATGCCCAGATGGGCAGTGCACCTGTGAGACTAATAGACTGGACTCTGCCATGGACATTCCTCCGCCATCACCCATCCTCATTTTACAAACCCCTCACATTTCAGAGCACTTCAATAAACACCCTTGAAACACAAAACAATCTGGAGTCGGTCTGTGATTTAGTAAATATGTATTATCAATGACAGTGTCACAATGGTTTTACCATTGTAAGGCTAACATACCTATGTCACACACCACAAGCCCTTGAAGGATGCAAGCAGTTGACACGTAGGTAACCACACCAGTGAAACCGTAATGGAAGGGTACAACTCAGTTACCAAATAGTGATTTAAATCGAGAAACAGGATAGAGGTAGACGCGTGAAAGTTAATGTAATGCTAAAAATGAAAATGTTCTCACCTGTATCTCACTGGAAATATTGCTGCATGACTGACTCCCTATGGTCGTTGTCTTCTTCCTCAGCTTTATCCTCATCACCGTCCACAGGCTCCACAGACTCCACAGCTGCTAAAACACCGTCATCTGGATCATCCTCCTGCAGAAAATGCACCTGGCGTCGCAAAGCCAAATTATGGAGCATGGAGCAGGCGATGATGATGTCGCACACCTTCTGCGGTGAGTAGAATAGGGATCCACCTGTCATATGGAGGCACCTGAAACTGGCCTTTAGGAGGCCGAAGGTGCGTTCGATCACCCTCCTAGTCCGCCCATGGGCCTCATTGTACCGTTCCTCTGCCCTGGTCCTGGGATTCCTCACTGGGGTCAATAGCCAGGAAAGGTTGGGGTAACCAGAGTCCCCCAATAGCCATACACGGTGCCTGTGGAGTTGAGCCATCATATCAGGGATGCTGCTATTCCGCAGGATGTAGGCGTCATGCACTGAGCCAGGGAACATAGCATTTACCTGCGAGATGTACTGGTCTGCCAAACAGACCATCTGGACATTTCTTCCTGTTCCTGTACACACGTTGGAAAACATAGGCTGGGACATCCCTGATGCCATGGCCACAGTTGTCTGAAAAGACCCACTTGCAAGGAAATGGAGCACTGACAGCACCTGCACGTCAGGGGGGATTCCAGTCGGATGGCGGATTGGTGACATCAGGTTTGGCTCCAACTGGGTACATAGTTCCTGGATTGTGGCACGGTCAAACCGGTAGGTGACGATGACATGTCTCTCTTCCATTGTCAACAGGTCCACCAGCGGTCGGTACACCGGAGGATTCCGCCATCTTCTCATATGTCCCAGCTGACGGTGCCTACGAAGGACAACAGCAAAGAACCAGTCATTATTCCTCCAGGTATGTACCACAGTTACATACAAGACTACACCACTCACAAAACCCTTCCTGTATATGTGTTGAGTGGAGGCCTAGCTATGTGTGACGCAGTAGTAAATAAAGCCATGTGGGCCCCTGAAATGGCGGCTGCCTGACCTCTAAACTGGGACAATGGGATTGTGGGGTAACTGTGCTGGCTTTGCACACCGTCGCGGTAGGCGGTCGTAGACCGCGGCGCAATGCTGCATTGGTTAACATTGGACCCTATGGGTCCCAGGAGCTAATGAACAGGTGCGCCGGCGGTGATCATGCGCATCGCCGCGGACGTCACCGCCGCGGACGTGACTGCCATTTTCTATCTGTTCAATCACTAGATACCTGACCTTCGACAGGAGAGGACCTACACTGCAAGTGCTGCTGTGACCTCGGTCTGGAAGCGACGATGGCTGCTGTGTCTGGGGAAAGGGCCCCTGCCTTCACTGCACAGGAGTTGGAGAAACTGGTAGACGGGTTCCTCCCCCAGTACACGCTACTCTACGTCCTCCAGACCAACAGGTTAGTACACAGGGAGCACGTTGTATGGGCTAGGCCTGGGTGGAGAGGGCTGGTTGGAAGAGGGAAGGGGGCAGAGTTCATAGCACAACAATGCATGGGAATGAATGGGCCACATGGCCAGAGTAGGGAGGGGGCCACTCACAACGACGGTGCAGTTGGTAATGACTGTTCCGCTTCCCTTGTGCATGTCATGTAGGTCAGCGCCCACCAGAAGAGGGACATTTGGCGTGCCATCGCCAAGGAGGTCCGGACCCTGGGGGGCCACCAGAGACGGGGCACCCACTGCCGTAAGAGATGGGAGGACATTCGCCGCTGCAGCAAGAAGACGGCGGAGGCTCAGCTGGGGATGGCCTCCCAACGTGGGAGGGGTGCCCGTCGCACCATGACCCCCCTGATGTTCCGGATCCTGGCAGTGGCCTACCCGGAGTTGGATGGGCGCTTGAGGGCATCACAGCAGACACAAGGGGGTGAGTACAACCTCATTCTGCTGACTTTGCATGCAGTGGAGGTGTCTGGGTGGGGGAGGTGGGCTGTGGGTGTCCCTAGGCCAGGGCGAGTTGGGTAGGCAAGGCCCCTCCGTAATGTAGGCCATGTGGCACTCTACCCCACCTCAGCAGAGTGCCAAGTCGAGGTACAGTTGTCCCTGTGGCATACATGTGCGCAGATGTCCACCATTGCCATGTAGGCCATATACCAGAAATTGCATGTGCAGAGGGCAGGAGCACGGCGTAATGCAGGGGGCTGCTGCGTCTGTCTTGTCCGCCAACGGTAGCGGTAATCCATGCACTAAAACTCTCTTTCTTCTGTCTCCCCCCCTTTCTCTGCTCTCCCTGTCCTTTTGTACATCAGCATCAACAGGCGGAGGTACAGTGGCACCGGAGCACGAGGGAGCTGCATCCCACATGGCCATGGAGGGCCACACCACCGACTCTGAATGCACCAGTGGGACGGAGGACGAGGGGAGCTTCATGTCGACCACCGGATCACCAAGCAGCGACACGGACTAGTTCGCCGATGGGGGCTCCCTTGTGGTGGCGGCACCATCTGTGCCCCCCCACCTCTACAGGTACAGCCGCCACCTCCCCTACAAGCCCCGCCCTCCCAGCAGCCCTTCAGCGTTCGCCCCGTGCTCGCTCACCCAGGAGGGTGGGCATCACCTTCGCCCCAGGCACCTCAGGCCCTAACCCAGTCACCTCTGCTGCCCTCAGTGAGGAGGCCATTGACCTCCTCAGGTCACTCACTGTTAGGCAGTCTGCCATTGTGAATGCTATCCAGGGTGTAGAACGAGAGTTGCAACACAGTAATGCATTCCTGGAGGGCATTCATTCTGGTCAGGCTGTCCTTCAGCAAACCCTGCAATCTCTGGCCTCAGCACTGATGGCAGCCATTGTCCCTGTGTCTAGCCTCCCCCTCCAACTTCCTCCACCCAGACCCAATCTCCTGTACCCCAGCCCATCCCAAGCACACCTACAGACCAGCATGCACACAAGTCAACACACACAAGTAGCTCAAGCAAACATAGGCACCACACACACCACAGGCACTCACGCAAGCCTCACCCACGTACAGACACAGCAACATCCACTGCCTCCACTGTGTCCCCCTCCTCCTCTTCTCCCTCCTCCCTCCCAGTCTCGTCTACACACACACCTGCATGCACCACATCTACAGGCACCATGAATCGCACAAGGACACCCAGCACCCCAAGCCGCTCACCTGCACTCACCACCTCCACTGCCATTTACACATCCCCTGTGTCCTCTCCCAGTGTGTCTGTGACGCCCTCTCCCAAAGTACACAAACGCCGGCAATCACTCACCCAACATCCATCCACCTCATGACAGCCTCCAGTACCTGCACCTGCACCCAAAACACCTAAAGTGACACCTCCTACAACCACCTCCTCTTCCTCCACTCCCAGACCCCCTCCAGCTACCCATCCCAGTGTTCGTCAGAAACTGTCCCTCTGTAAAGTTGATCTTTTTGCCCCCACCCCCTCCAATTCATCAGTCCCGTCGTAGCGCCTCAGCCAAAAAGCCTCCAATACCAGTGGTGCCTGTTCAAGGTTTGTGGAGTGCACCGGCCACCAGCGCAGGCAGTAGGACCCGGACCCAAGGCACTGGCAGCCCACCCCCTGTCAAGGCTCTAAAATTGGAGAGTGGACTACGGGACCGTGTTAAGACTCCTGGTGGGAAAACAACTGACATGGGTTCCAAGGGGATTGGAGAGTCAGCTGTGACTCCACCAAAGGTGGGGAAGGGCCAGAGGAAGTCTGCCCAGCCTGTTGTGAGTGTCACGGCGGAGAAGTGCGCCATCATTTCTGGCGGTCGACACACAACCGCCAGCACCGTCGTCACTGGTCCAGAGACCACCGCCAGAGTCACAGCCCAGGAGGGCACAAGTATCGTCACTGGTCAGGAGACCACCGCCAGAGTCACAGCCCAGGAGGGCACAAGTATTGTCACTGGTCAGGAGACCACCGCCAGAGTCACAGCCCAGGAGGGCACAAGTATCGTCACTGGTCCAGAGACCACCGCCAGAGTCACAGCCCAGGAGGGGCCAAGTATCGTCACTGGTCCAGAGACCACCGCCAGAGTCACAGCTCAGGAGGGCCCAAGTATCGTCACTGGTCCAGAGACCACCGCCGGAGTCAGTGCCCTGGAGGGCCCCGGCTGCCACAGCCCCGCTGGGCAATGATGGAACGTCATGCCACACACCAATGCCCAGTGTAGAGAACGTCATGCCACACACCAATGTCCGTATCTGAACCGCCATGTCAAAGCACCGCTGAACAGGGCAAAGCACCGCCATGTCAAAGCACTGCTGAACAGGGCAAAGACCTCCATGGCAAAGCACCGCTGAACAGGGCAAAGACCGCCATGGCAAAGCACCGCTGAACAGGGCAAAGACCGCCATGGCAAAGCACCGCTGAACAGTCCGGAACCGCCATGTCAAAGCACAGCTGAACAGGGCAAAGACCGCCATGGCAAAGCACCGCTGAACAGGGAAAAGACCGCTATGGAAAAGCACCGCTGAACAGGGCAAAGACCTCCATGGCAAAGCACTGCTGAAAAGGGCAAGCACCGGGTAGGATTGAATGGCCCGCCACATCAGGCATCCTTATCCCATGTGCAGCTGGGACAGTGACAGGACAGGAACTTTCATGGGGAGACTCATCCAGTCTGGGCACCAGTCCCCCCCAGTACCAGTAGAGACCTGCATCTACTTGAGAGACTGTGGCTTTGCACTCCCCAGGATGGCACAGTGGGCAAACCACCCACTGTAGAGACTTGAGAGACTGTGGGTTTGCACTCCCTAGGATGGCACAGTGGGCAAACCACCCATTGTAGAGACTTGAGAGACTGTGGCTTTGCACTCCCCAGGATGGCACAGTGGGCAACCCACCCACTGTAGAGACTTGAGAGACTGTGGCTTTGCACTCCCCAGGATGGCACAGTGGGCAAACCACCCACTGTAGAGACTTGAGAGACTGTGGCTTTGCACTACTCAGGATGGCACAGTGGGCAACCCACCCACTGTAGAGACTTGAGAGACTGTGGCTTTGCACTCCCCAGGATGACACAGTGGGCAAACCACCCACTGTAGAGACTTGAGAGACTGTGGCTTTGCACTCCCCAGGATGGCACAGTGGGCAACCCACCCACTGTAGAGACTTGAGAGACTGTGGCTTTGCACTCCACAGGATACATCAATGGGCATGGAGCCCCGTCGTGGATCTGGCTTTGCAGTCATCCGGCTGAGGTGCCCCCCCTTCCCTTCCCCCTGAGGTGCCTGTAGTACTTCTATCTGATGCCCTGGCAGTGTTCTCTCCGATTGTGGTCAGGTATCCTTTGTGGGCCTCGCCTATGCATTTTTGGACTGTTGGTGCACGGACATTGTTATTTACATATCTGCACTACTTCTCGTATTTTATATAATTATGACTGATTTTCAAATATATATCTGTATATTTTTTTATGACATGTATATTGCCACATTACAATGTTTGACCGAATTTCACATTGTCTTTTCATTCTTCCGGGGGGATTGTGGGTTGTTACTGTGATTTTTGTGAATGCATTGGTGTGTATGTTGTAATATGCGAGGGTGGGGGTGGGGGTGTTTGGTGGGTGTCCCCCTAACTTTTGCCTCCCCCCTCCCCCGTGTCATAGGTGCAGTACTCACAGTTGTCTTTGGCGCCTACGTAGCTGTTGGTCGTAGAGGAGCAGAAACACAGGGCAGGGAGTATTTGGAGTTCCGGCTCCATGGAGTCCTCGTTCCTCGTGGGATGTGTTCAGGTGAGCGTTTTCCCATAGCAAAAGCTGTTTCCGCCGTGTTTTTATCCACGGTTAATCCGCCCCGGAAAAGGTGGCGGATTGGCGGGTTGTAATACTGTGGGCGGTCTGTTGGCGGTGACCGCCGTGCTGCTTGTTTGCACCGCCGTGGCGGGCGGTGTGTTAAAGTGGCTGTCTTTGTTGGCGGTTTCCACCAGGGCCATAATTCCCTTTTTTTGTCCGCCGGCCTGTTTGCAGTATTTCCGCAGCTTTAACACCGTCTGCCATGGTTGTAATGACCACCATAGTGTTGGATTACTTCAAGGGTCTGGCTGATGTAGTCCGCTCTTTCTCTCAGCAGGTGGAGGCCACCACACTGCCACCGGTCCATGATCCAGGGCACAACCTGAGAACTGGTGACTAGGTTGTTGTCCGAAAACATGCACGTAAGATGTGTTTGGAGCCTCGTTGGAAGGGACAGTATCAAGTGGTCCTAACGACTATGATAGCTGTGAAGTGTGCTGGGATCCCAAACTGGATTTACGTGAGTCACACAAAGAAAGTGTCATGTCCACTAGACCATGAAGAAACATTGTTGAGAGTACCAACAACTGTGAGACACATTACAGCACCCAAACAAGAAAAGGTGCAAGGAAGAACTGAAGCTGAACCTGAGCTCGTTGAGGACAGTTCCCTCACTCCTGTGAAAGACGAAGGTGAAGATCTCCAGGAAGGTGCTCAGGAACCTATCACAACTGAGCCAGCAGGAGAGCCTAGTACTGAGGGAGCTCTCCCAGAAGCAGACGATTCTGAGGGACAAACTGAGATAGTGCCAGACCAAGAAGGGGAAGGAGTTGAGCTGGATCAAAGTCAAAGTGATCTGACTCCTCCTGAACCTGTTGCAGGTCCGTCAAGAAAAAACACCACAGAGAAAGTAAAAGATTTAAGTTCAATCCTGAAGAGAATATTAACAGGGGGTACATGTAAGGGAGATAAGTGGCCGAATTTGCAAGTGGAGAAAAAGAAAGAGGTGATTGTCGAACCAACTTTAGAGGAAGAAGTAGATACTACGAGAAAGGAGGAATTAAGTGAAGTAGAGTTGAATGGTGATCGAAAGTTGAAAAGAAATAGAATAGCAAGTCAAAGATATGCATGTCCTAAATGGCAACAACAGTTTATGTCTTTTTGATTTGATAGGGAAGTTCCAAGTCAGTATTTTGAAGTGACTTGAAAAAGATTGATGAACTGAACTGTTGAAACAATCTGAGAAATATTTTTGAGAAAGAGACTGATGCAATTATCTGGAAAAGACACTGATAACCTGATTTGACATTTGAAACCTGATTTTGACAAAGCTGCTAACCGATTTTGACAAGGAGAAGGGTTCCTGGAAGTGAAACTGATCTGCTGAAAGAATTATCTATTTTTGATTTTTGCTGCATGTTTTCTAAATTACTTCTGCTTTGTGAATCTTTATGGATCATGGCTGATGTAGATAAACAAATTAGGGATGTTAGGCGCCATAAATATATGAGCATTGGTTTGGCAATTATGTGTGGGATATTGTTTATAATATTGATTGTGGGAATGTCTGTTCTTGATGCGAAAGGAGCCAACCATACTTCTGCCTTTGAGACTACTACATTAATGGCCTTAAAAAGGATTCAAGTTAGACGAGAAGTATTTGCATGACTTCACTAATGTTCAAGGAGAACTTTCTTCTAATGTTTTTTATCGCTTGCTGAGTGACTATGTTGAGACTATGAGTTCAAAGGATTGTCTTGTGTGTACGCATATTCCTTATTGTTTCTACCGCAGGACAATGCTGGACCTCCAATCCCAGCTGGGGCTGCACAGTGTAACAAGTAACGACTGTCTGGTTCCACCGACAGCCAACAGGGGGAAAGAGAGATGGAATACAAAAAGAAAAAGAAGAACCTATGTCACTGCAGGAACTGTTTAAATGCCTTGTACACTGCCTAAAAGGTTAGAACTCCCTGCACCTCCATATCTTCTAAGCAAATGAAATACATTACAGAATGACAAAACAATGTTACCTACTGTTCCCTTTTTAGAGTCCCCAAACAATTATTTACACTTCTGGTACTCTTACAGCCATCATCATGAACTTTATATGACAGAGAGAACTGCAACCAATTAAAGAATAATTGAAGATCTTCCAGAACTCTGGAACATACTGGTTTTCCAGGTCTGAATCAATATAGCTATAGACTCTAGGGCTCATATTTATACTTTTTTAGCGCCACATTTGTGTAACTTTTTGACGCAAAAGCGGCGCAAAGTTACATAATACAATTTTATAAATAGGTGCTAGATACAACTTGTCAAAAACACTATAACAAAGTTCAGTTCGTATTTGAAAAGTTGAGAGCACTACAACAAGAGCTCAAAGTGCTGGGCCTCAGAGGAAGGACTCCAGAAATGTTCAAAGTCCAAACAGGATCAGGTTTTCAAGGAAGAAAGTCTTGAAATAAAACAAGTCTATGGGTTAGTGCACACTAACCTGAGAGTTAAGTACTTAGCCTTAACAACACTGGAACTGGAATCCAAAACAACAGGAAACTCTGCAAAAAGCTCAGCAGAAACAGAGTTGTAACTCATGAAGGAAAACACTGGAAACTTTGCAGATGCCAGAATCAATGAGTCATCAAAGGGGCTTGGAAGACAAGACCACTCAAAACTCCAGGAGACGATTGCAGGGAAGAAATTTGCTCAGGACTGGAACACAGGAAGAGGGGTACAGGAACTATGCTGGTGCACATCAGGAGCAGGTTTGATGCCAAGCGCTGATGCAGATTCAAGGAGGGTATTTACACAGGAAGGCAGGAGTCTTCTAAAGGGCTCATGGTCCATGTGGAGGCATGGAATATTCTAATGAACCTGGGGACATACCCAGTAGCAGGTGCAAACAGTAATTGAAGTACAAGCATTACAATGGAACCCAAGTGCTTAATGGTATAACCCAGTGTTCTTCAGAGGAAATGTAGTTATTCTAACTGGGCACATGATATCTGGAAATGCAAATTCCAGATTTGAATCTTGCATAGCAACACAACACGTTTGGTGTTTCAGACTTCAGTGGGAGGGAGAAACCCTAAAGAGAGCACGGACCTGAGAGGCACCATCAGGGAAGCAAACATGACTGGAATTATTCAGGTTAGGAAGGCACCACAAACGAAAGGTGACATGAGCCTGGCAGGTAAAACCTATCACACATAGGGCACAAGATTCAGTTGTGACACCTATTCACAAACTTCATTTTGGACTACATAAAGTAGTGCACCAGTATACCTATTACTTAATATGAAATATAATTCAGACCTCTGGCTGAACATCTCCACCTTCCCCATGTTTTTTAAACGGAGGTATTAGCCTTGTGTGTGGAGACCTCTGCGCACATAGGTATTCATTTAGCAGTAAGTGGGAGAGGGATAAGGGGGAGTTTCCAGAACACAGGGAATAATAACTACACAACATATGGGGGGGAGTTAAGGGATATTTAAGTGGAATGTGCTCATGCAAAAACCCACTCAAAAAAAGTAAGACAGCTGCTGTTCACAAACTACACTTTTAATTCTACTAGAGCTCTAGTAGTCAGCAAATAGGCTCAAGTGTGCTTTAGTCGCCAAGTCTTGGAGTAGGTCTAGTACAACAGATAGTCAGACACTGGTACAGCAACACACTTCAATTGAAAACAATAGCTGTCACAAGTAACAATTGGGAAAAAAAGACTTTTTTTCATGGCTTTACTAATTTGTATTCTACAAATTTGTTTAATGCAATGTATGTAAATAAAAACACTTAAAAAAAATTAACTTAGAAATGTCTTCAAAAACATAACAAGCCTTCCAACACAAGGAGTGCCCATGCTTATGCAAGGCAAGAAGAAGTGATGACTCAAGACTCCACCACCGATCTACAGCTGAACTTCATTATAAAGCCAACCTATCTTATACAGACTAATAAAATATGAAATATAATCACACACTCAATTATTTGTTTGATTTCTTTCTGTCAGTGAATATCTTTGTTGGTTTGCTCTTCACTTTTGGGACCAATTATATAAGGAGGAGAGAGAGAGGTTTACAGGTAAAAGGATCGGCGTATTTGGCAAGTTCATGGAAGTAGTCATTGCTAGAGTGTGCTTCTCACCTGAAGTCATCCTTTACATATCAGCAGCTACAACCCAGTTCAAGGCATTCCCTGTCTATGTCGAAGTATGACCATACACTCTATGCCATCTCACAGGCAAGCAAATCGCAATGCTTGTAAGAGGTACTGAGTTACATCACCAGCACAGTGCACCAATTTATTGCCGTGCCACAGTTACTGGAGTAAGACAAAGGGTTGCAGGGGAATTCTAAGCCCTTGCACACTTTCCTTTGGTATTAGGTAACATTGACTACATTCATGTAAACTTCAGCTACCTCACCACAGGGGACAGTATTTCAACAACAGACACCGCTGAAACTCTTTCAAAGTCCATGTCAATCACCTCGTGCATGTTGGTTGTTTGTTTGAAATTTCAATATGCATGTTACAACTTAATACACCGGAGCAACAAGTGCTTCTAGGGAGGGTGTCTCAAGCATACACACTAATTTCTCATGACAACATTATACACACACATTACCTTAACAGTCGCTCTATGTATTCTAGCTGTAGTAGTCTTAGAATAAAACCACATCTTAAGGAATATCACAAGTCTTTTTTGCAGGTGATACTGGGTATGCTCTCTTTTCCCATCCCTGTGCACTCTTCTAATGTCCAAATACGCAGCTTCAATAGAGAAATAAAAGGACACACATGTATTCATACCATAATTGAGCACATTTTTGGTATCCATAAGTTTCACCTCACATATATTGACCATTATTGGAGAGTGCAGCTGTACTCCCCAGAAGGTGTGTGCAAAATAGTAAAAGGTTGTTTTGTGTTGCACAACATAACCATATGACACAGCCTAAGTACTAACATCATCCATGAACAACAGACCCATCCTGTTTCCAGGGGTGGGCACAGAATTGATGTCAGGGTTTGCAAGTGCAGGATCGACTAGTTGCCTACGTTTTTCAGTGTATTGTCAACGACGGATATTAGACTATGACCTTCATCACAGTAACCATCCTGAGACAGTACAATCAAATATGCTATGCTATATTTATTACTACATTTACACTTACACTTCACCTTCACACTCATTCTATTACACCTACATAGTTACACTTAACTACAATCATTCACTGAGTTCACACAAGTGTACATACATGATTACATCTTTAAGTGTGGTTTCATATACTATAAATCAATTCCCTTTAACATTTACCTCCTTTCTCCTAGCTTTTGGAGTTCTCTGCATTCGAGGGTAGAAGTCTTAGCATGCTGGGTGGAGACCTCGGCTTGCTTGAAAGAGAACTAAAGTCTAGGAACTGTGGTATCCATCCTAGGACACAAACAGGAAATTACATACAGGAAGAGGCCAATGTTTTTTTCTGGTCGAGCTGAGCTATCCACTCACCACAACACAATTATCCTCCATTTTTCATATGGCTGAGGGACAAGGTGAGGATGCTACAGGTATACCCTCAACTCTATTAAGGTACAAACACCTAGCTGAGTGTTGCAGTGCTGGCCTAGTTTGGATAGGTGTTGCCACACACTGCAGTGAAGTGGGTGTCCACAACCATGGAGGAAATGTGAGCCTCCAGAATTCAGAGTACTATCCGTGCTGGTTACATATACATGCCCAAGATGTGCTTAGCCTGTCATCCTACCTAGCTTTGCTGAACCTCTGAATAACACAACTTCATAGGAGGGTTCAGAAAATCACCTGGATGATTCTATATGGTCAGCTGGAAGCTTGTGAGCAGCAGTGAAGCAGTCATTGTAATATGTGTATGCTAAAACAAGTGTGTATGTGTTTTGAAAAGATTATACAGTCATCTCTTATGTTTTTCTGTTATATCCATGATGTCTGTGCCACATGTTGTCGTGTTAGGCAAAAGGATTAAATGATTGTTCATTATTTACATGCTATTTTTTTTACTCATATTTAGGGTGAGAAAAAGGAATATGGTGTTTGCACAATGGTAAATAACTGTGACCTTAATATTGGGTGTATGTCCCATTAGTTACCACAGTTTAACATCAACTCATATTTCATTTTTATTTTGGCAACATAATTCAGTTTAAGGATGGGATTGTTGAACTTAACCTTGCTATTCCATTTGCTTCAGTTGGGCGTTTTATCCCTTTATACAACCCTGAGTACATAAGTCTTCCATGAAAGATGTGCTACTGAGAATTCCTGCTTTAAAGATTTTGTTTTAATCCTGGCTGACTATTTTAGTAAATAATGCGCATAACTTCAGCAAAGTGACAAATAAAAGGTTTAGTTAGACATTACCAAGGAAAGGTTTAGACAAAAGATTCAAATATTTATTGTTTTGATTTTCTTGAAACAGTTTTTTTAATGTATATGAGTAAGTCCACATATGCAATCATTGTTTTTTACAAATGTCGTAATTCCTTTTCAGTAGACAGAGCAGGCCAACGGACAACAGAACTGGATCTGGGGTAAATAATGACATCCTGGACTGACAGGCAGGCATAAGAACTTTCTACCACCAGTGAAGAAGAACGATGAGGTACCATCACAGACAGAGCACTCACCAGGAGATAACCTTGCCCTGCCACCAAAAGACACCAGGAAGAGGCAGTCAAGCCCACTGTGGTGGTAAAGGAGTTGGACACCACACACCAAGAGGAGGTCCACAATGGGGCTCCACTTGGCCTAAAACAAGACATGTCAGAGGTATCTTCAAAGCAGGATCCATCATCTTGACCTACAGCAACTGCCCCCTCTAACTCTAATGGCCCCCATACCATTGGGGCCACTACATGCCCCCCTACTCCAATCCCTCCATTCCATGGGCCATATTTACTAATGCGTGCCCTGGGTTTGAGTCAGAAAAGTGTTGAAAAACTTGTGCAAAGCTTTACATTGGTATTTACTTAGTATTAACTTGTTTTGCACCAGGAAAAAGGCATGTGACATGAAGGGTATATTGGTTTTCCCATGCAGAAACCCATGCAATTTGACTCATATCAATATCTGTTGCTTCCTTGAGGGAGGAGTGCATTGGAAAAAAGTTTTCTTTTTTTGCAAACTTTTCTAGCTTTGTGCTGTATTGGACAGAACAAACACAAACACAAATTTGGAAATGTATTGAACGATGTCCCAGCCTAGCGTTTTTCACTGGAAGGATATATTTTCAGTACATATACTATCTTAGACACCACAGACTCACTCTTGCACTACAGTGAAAGTACGTTACGCTCACCTTGGTGAGGGTAGTCCACTTGCTAAAGTTAGAGATGTCTACTGGGCCAGCAGACATCTCTGTCATTTACAGGAACCACCAACATGGCAATACCTGTAAATGTATTGAAAGTGTGCAGTGTGTCTCTCTCTACATGACGGCGCCACACTATACACTTTTATTATTATATATATATATATATATTTATTTTTTTAACCCGGATTTTGTTTTTGAAAATAAAAAAATAAATTACCCACTTGCTATGGTAGTTTTATCTCATGGTGTTAAGATCATTGGAAAGTTTTTACTTTTAATTACCACCACGTTCTTGTTGGTGGTTTGTAAATGTAAAAACTGGCCATGCGTCTGCCTATTCTAAATTGAGTGGATGAGCACATGACCAAACATCCAATGGCCTTACACTGTATGGTATGTAGAAGGTGGAGACAGAGTAGTCTTTGTTGTCTATATACTGAAGATTCACCAATAAATCAGGTGGGCAGACCTTCAGTTTGGTGGAGAGGGTTCTCAATTGACTTTGCAACAGAGTATCCTCTCTGCCAGAATGTATTTGGGTGCCTTAATTAATATTGCTGTAACATCTTTTAATTCCATATTAAAAATACATATTAAAAAATATAGCTTTAACAGTTAATATAAAAAATATTTTTACACATTTTTTCCAATAACAATAAACAAAAAATATTGTTTGCCTTGACTGCTGTGATCTCCCAATGGCAAAGTACAGAGAACATGAAATATGAGTTGTATGTACTAAAGATAAGTTGGCTAATAACTGTTAGTTTATATACGATTGCAGAATGTGTAATTATTTTTTCTTTAGATTGTGTGTGGATGTTTGGGTTGAATTAGATTTCCTTTTGAGTTGAGAAAAATAATAAATATTCAGTAGCAATACAAAAATATGATTTGTCTTTCAACTAGGTTTACATATACTTTTAGATTTTTTAGGTTGAGCATAACAGTGCGCATATGCTGCTTTTCTGATGTGTTGGTATCTATGTGGGTTTTTACCCACGCCCAACTCACGCTAATCACTTTCACTTGTTTGTGGGCTTGCCGTTCAAAAATCCTTTGTTATCATTGGTAAATGCTTTACGTTTTACGTTTGTCCCTCCTTGGGGCAGTTTTGTCACTGCCTGGGTGCATTTATTGTACTTGTTTGGACTGCTTAGGTTTCAAAGTTTGGGCTAGATATTGCTTTATTTTATGATATTGATAGATGTGCTCTTTTTGTAGAATGTCAACAAACGCATACAGTTTGGTGGGGCATCTACCTATAGTAGCTTAGAATGAGCTGCAGCATTCTTCAGGGGCATTATTACTATCTGTATGTAGAGTATTGTGGTAAATGCTTCACTACTCTGTGAGTGAGCTGGCTTAGTGTTTGTTTTCTCAGCTATTTGGACCATCAGCCCGGCTGTCCTCTAAATAGTTGCGGATTTGGGTTAGTTTCTCTTCATTGCCATTATAAAATGTACAGTCTATTAGTGTACCTCAGTAACAAGTTGCTTTGGGTGGTGATGAGGAAGGCAAGTGCAAAGGTCTTTATCATTTGAAATTGGAAATTATTGTTGATTGACTATTATATCCTTAGGGCCTGATCACAATGCCTTTGAGATCGCAAATACTGTGGGGTTGATGCTTCAATCAAGGTAGCGGCCTCACCCCCGTCGCATTATGATGTTTCCACTTGGCTGACCCTCGGAGGCATCATATTACAAAGTTTCTGCTGGTCAGCCTGGTGGAAACAGTGTGGCGGAATTGGCCGCTTCATGAGCTGTGACCAATGCCATTGCACACAAGCACCCTTGGAATGCGCACATAACAGACGCATTCCGAGGGTGCTGTCAGGGGGCCACGTGCACTGCACATGACATGCATTGTCTTTCTGCCAGCCTTTTCATGTCAGTGCAACTGCCATGGAAAGGCTGGCAGAAAGGGAGTCGTGATCAGTATAGTGGTGCTGAACTCAGCAATGCCATGGCTGACCGCGACTTTGACCACTACCAGCCTGTCCTGATTCTGGTTGAGATGGCGGTCTCCTGGCGGTCCGACCACAAGGATCATAATCTGGCAGTCAGACAAAGAGGAATATGGCGGTCTGACCGCCACTGCATGTTTGGTGGGCCTCCAACCACCAAATTCATAACAGGGCCCTAACTGTGGATTTTTGAGGTGGTGCAAGACAGCTCTATTGACTTTGTAGTAAAATCGGTTGATGTATGTATTTCAACACACTTTCACAATGTGAGGTATCCTTATGATTTCAAATTCTATTAATGTTCTAAAAGGGTGAGTTATTTGATTTCATTGTAAGAGTGCGTAGTATGTGGTATCTTGTTTGGTATCTTGTTTGTAATGCAAAAACAGGAGTTATGTTAATATATTGATATTGTCAGTTAGTCAAACATATTTGATAAAATGCAGCTTTAAAAAGTGTCCTCCATAGAAAGATAGGTGACTGAGTTAAGGTTACTAGGTTTTGTGCATTTGCAAAAACAATTACCCTTTTTTCATTATTTAAGGTATAAAATAAAATTTGTGTTTTGCATGAGGTTGAGTTAGTTGATGAGAGATGTCTATTTTGGCCAAAGTCTTTGTGTTTCTTCTTCTCCCGGAAAATGTCCTTTATAGATTGGACACAGAGGGTAGTTAGGCTATAGTGTGAGTTGGGATACATATTCTTCCAACATTGTTCCATGTGGAGCAATGGGCCTTGCAGGTAATTATTTCAAGTCCTGAAAAATGCTACAGATCTCATTGTCTGCCATATTTTGATAGTGATTGTATCGAATTACATTTTGTACTTTATGTTTACTGTAGTGACTCCTGCATCATCCATTTGAGTAGTTTTTACATAAAGCTGAGGTCTTTACTGTAGGCGTAGCAAAGGTATGTTAGGAACAGTTTACCTTTTTGTGAGGGACTGGAAGTGGCCTCTCTAAAATTTTTAGGATTGATATTTGATTTGCAAAAATCTTAAACATATTTTTTTAATAATCTCTTGTATGCTATTTCATGTAATCTACAGTATTGCTTGGACAGCTTTAGTTTTTGTTTTTATTACTGATAATTCCCAGTTTCACTATTATTTAGATGTGGGGTTTTGAGATGTAGGATCCACCTTTTTTCTTTTCCTGGTTTATTTGAAAAACAAATCACTTGATGTTTCTGTAGTGAAGATTTGAAAAAGGAGACAGAAAATATATAGAGGTTAGTTTTATTTTTTAATATGTGTTAAGGTGCAGGTTCCAACTTAAAAAGCTCTGCAATAGCAGTAATAAAGTGGTTTTATTGCCAGGCAGCATGAGTGGTTTCTATCATATTTGCTCTGGGTACAGGCACAATAATAATTCTTGTGTTTCTACTGTTTTACTAATTGGTAGTTTGTTCTGCGTTGCTAACACTTTTTATTTGGAATGTGATTGGAAGTTTTTTTTTTCTTTTGTTGGTGTTTTGCCTGTATGCCAAATGCTAACTTGCATGAAAATGAATTTATTTTGCTTTTATAATATACCGCCTATCTAGATTTCTATGACTTTAATAAAATGCATTCTTCTTCAGTAATTTGTTGTTTTTGAAGTGATTGATATTTTAATTTTGATACTTTGTGTGTTTCAATAATGTAGGAAGGAGGCCTAATCACATTTAACCACATTTTGCACTGTAATATTTTGTTAATTTCAATGCTTAGAATACTATGGCCCTCATTACAACCCTGGCGGTCAGTGGTAAAGCGGCAGTAAATCCGCCAACAGGCCAGTGGTAAAAAAAATGGGATTACGACCATGGCAGAAACCGCCAACATAGACAGCCACTTTAACACTCTGACCGCCACAGCGGTACAAACAAACAGCATGGCGGTCACCGCCAACAGACAGGCGGAAGACAATGTACCGCCCACACTGTTATGAGAGGCCAATCCGCCACTTTTTCCGGGGTGGATTCAGCGTGAACAAAAACGCGGCGGAAACAGGACTTGGAAGGGAAAACACTCACCTCCACACAACCCACGAGGAACCAGGACGCCATGGAGCCAGAACTCCAAATCCTCCCTGCAATTGTCTCCCTGCTCCTCTACCAGGAGCACGAAAGACGCGACGACGACCACGGTGAGCACTGCACCTACAACACAGGGGGGGGGAGGGAAAAGAGAGTGACACACACATGCAACACGCAACACCCCCACCCCCACCCACTACAACACAAACACCAATACATGCTGCAACATTACATTTACACCCCCAAACCCCCCTGGAAGAACGCAAGGACAAAAGGAAATGATCGTAACCATTGTAATCAATAAAAATGCATTAGTTAAAACTTTAAATACAGTATAAACAATTATGTACACCAACAATTCAAGTATGGGTACTGCACCATTCATAGTCCGTGGACCACTGGGCCCAAAATGCATGGGCGAGGCCCACACTCGATACCCGACTCGATTCGGAGACAACATTGCTGGGGCATCAGATCGAAATGAAACAGGCACCTCAGGGGGAAGGGAAGGGGGGGCACCTCAGCCGGATGAGTGCACAACGCCAGCTCCACGAGGGGGCTCCATGCCCAATGATGTATCCTGGGGAGTGCAAACCCAGAGTCTCTCAAGTCTCTCCAGTGGGTGGTTTGCCCACTGCTTTATCCTGGGTAGTGCAAAGCCACCGTCTATCAAGTGTCTCCAGTGGGTGGGTTGCCCACTGCTTTATCCTGGGGAGTGTAAAGCCACAGTCTCTCAAGTCTCTCCAGTGGGTGGGTTGCCCACTGCTTCATCCTGGGGAGTGCAAAGCCACAGTCTCTCAAGTGGATGCCTTTCTCCACTGGTTCTGGAGGGGGCTTTGTGCCCAGAGTGCTTCATCCTGCCAAGGACTGAGGTAGTGGATGGGAATCTCCACTGACGGAGGTGCAACATGCAAGCTGCCCAGGCTCCTTGAACTGACCACCAGCCTCGTACGACTGATGCCAGCCATGTCTCTGCGATGGTGCAACTGGCTCAGGATGTCGCGGGCCCGCTGGTGGTGCTGGTGACGGGGTCAGTAGCGGCGGTGCTTGTGGCGGACTATGTGGCATCGGGTCTGGTGGCGGTCTTTGTGGCGGCGGTGCTGGTGGCGGCCTCACTGACCGCAGTGCTGGTGGTGGCCTCACTGACCGCGGTGCTGGTCTCACTGACTGCGGTGCTGGTGGTGGCCTCACTGACTGCGGTGCTGTCGGCGGTGTCAGTAGCGGCGGTGCTGGTGGCGGACTCACTGACTGCGGTGCTGGCGGCGGTGTCAGTAGCGGCGGTGCTGGTCGCGGGCTCACTGACTGCAGTGCTGGCCGCGGTGTCAGTAGCGGCGGTGCTGGTGGCGGTGCCGGTAGCGGTCTTGTCCGCCATGCAGGTTGGCGTCAACGTGGACCTGCCTTTGTTTTTTTGTCCCTTCCCCACCTTGGATGGTGGCGAGGCTGTCTTGCCACTTTCAACATTTGTTTTTCCTGAGCCCTTGGTGGCAGGTGTTTTCGCCTTCTCCCTACGGGATGTGGGCAACTTTTTCTGTTTTGGAGGTGGGGGAATGTCCTTGGCCTCACTCCTTGGGACACTGGCAGCCCTGTTGCTTGGCGCAATCCAAAATCCTGCTGTTGCTGGCACCACTGTGCCCAGTGATGTGGTGGCTGAGGTGCTGGGTTGGGACCTGGAAAGGTAGGCCATAAGGGACGGACGGGGGTGGGAGGTGTAGGGAAGAGGTCAACATTTGAAAGGAAAAGCTTTTTTGACACACTGGACGGGTAGATGGAGGGGGTTTGGGAGTGGAGGAAGAGGTGGTGGATGTAGGAGGTATACGTTTGCTGACTTTGGGTGAAGGTGCATGGGCTGGAGGCTATTGTGAGGTGGATGGCTGTGGGGTGGGTGGGTGACTGCGTTTGTGTATTTTGGGAGGAGGGGTTACAGACACACTGGGAGAGGACACAGGGGATGTGTGAATGGTAGTGGGGGTGGTGAGTGCATGTGAGCGGTGTATGGTGATGGGTGTGCTGGTGATGGAGGTAGTGGCTGAAGATGTAGTGCATGCAGGTGTGAGTGGAGACAAGACTGAGAGGGAGGAGGGAGACGTGGAGGAGGGGGACACCGTGGAGGCAGTGGATGTTGGTATGTCTGCATGGGTATGATGCTTGTGTGAGTGCCTGTGGGATGTGTGGTGCTTATGTTTGCCAGAGCCATCCTTGTGTTTTGAGGTGTGTGCTTGGGATAGGCTGAGGTACAGGGGTTTGGGTCTGGGTGGAGGAGGTTGGAGGGGGGAGGCTGGACACAGGGACAATGGCTGCCATCAGTGCAGAGGCCAGAGACTGAAATGCTCGCTGTTGGGCTGCCTGGACAGAATGAATGCCCTCCAGGTATGCATTTGTTTGTTTTAACTGCCTCTCTACAGGCATTCAAAATGGTAGACTGCCCAACAGTGAGGGATCTCAGGAGGTCAATAGCCTCCACACTGAGGGCAGCAGGGCTGACTGGGGCAGGGCCTGAGGAGCCTGTGGCGAAGGAGATGCCCACCATCCTTGGTGAGTGGCCACAGGACACACGCTGAGGGGCTGCTGGGAAGGTGGTGCTGGTAGGAGGGTGGAAGCTGTACCTGTAGATGCAGTGGGCACAGAGGGGCCCGCCATCGCAAGGGAGCTCCCATCAGAGGAGGAGTCGGTGTCGCTGGTCTCTGCTCCTGTCCCTGCCGTGGAGCTCCAATCGCCCTCTGTCCCACTGGTGGCCCCTCCAGGGCCATGTGGGATGTAGCTCCCTCCTGCTCCGGTGGCACTGCTCCTTTGCCTGATGATGCTAATGCACACAAGAACAGGGAGACCACAAAAAGGGGGGGGGGAAGAGAAAGACATGTTCAGTGCATGCAATACCGCTACCGTTGGCGGACACAGCAGGCACAGCAGCCCTCTGCACTACGCCATGCACTTAGAGTTGCCTAATTAATCACAGGGACATGGGGTACAAGGCCCATGCCTGATTGCTGCTCACATGCAAGTCACAGGAGCCTGACTAGGTGTAGATGGCTCTCACCACTGGTGGGGTTGGGGTGCCACATAGCCTGCCTCACAAAGGGTCCTTGCCTACAAAGCTCACCCTGGCCTAGCGTAACCCACTGCCCACCTCCCCCACCCAGACACCTCCTAATGCGAGCAGAGTCAGATGGATGTGACTGTACTCACCCCCTTGTGGCTGCTGTGATGCCCTCAAGCGCCCGTCCGACTCCGGATACGCCACCACCAGGATCCGGAACATCAGGGGGGTCATGGTGCGACGGACACGCCTCCCACGTTGCGAGGCCATCCCCAGCTGGATCTCTGCCGTCTTCTTGCTCCAGCGGCGAATGTCCTCCCATCTTTTATGGCAGTGGGTGCTCCGTCTGTGGTGGACCCCCAGGGTCTGGATGTCCTTGGCGATGGCACGCCAAATATCCTTCTTCTGGTGGGCGCTGACCTAGAGGAATAGCACAGGGGAAAAGGAAAAACTTTAACCGCCCGGACTATCACAGTCATTGGCCCACATTCCCACCCTTGCCCTGACGCACATACACTCACCATCCGCTCATCCAGGCCTCAGTCCCCCCCTGCATCTTCCATCCACACCAATCCAAACATTGTCCATACAGCATGCTCACATTGTACTACCTGTTTGTCTGGAGAACCGGAGAGTAGCGTGTACTGGGGAAGGAACCCATCCACTAACTTCTCCAACTCCTCTGAAGTGAAGGCAGGGGCCCTTTCCCCAGACACATGAGCCATCGTCGCTTCCAGACAGAGGTCACAGCAGCACTTGCAGTATAGGTCCTCTCCTGTCGAAGGTCAGGTAACAAGTGAGTGAACAGACAGAAAATGGCGGTCACGTCCATGGCGGTGCGTACCGTCACCGCCGGCGTACATCGGCATTGGCTCCTCAGACCCTTAGGGTCCAATGTTAACCAATGCAGAATTGCGCCACGATCTTCGACCGCCTACCGCGACGGTGTACAACGCCAGCGATGCTACCTCATATCCCCTTGTCCCACTTTACAGGTCAGGCAGCCGTCATTTCAGGGGACCACATGGCATTATTTGTAAATGTGTCACACATATCTAGGCCTTGCATACACACAAAGACAGGCATATAGCGGATTGACAAATGTGTGCAATAAAATCTTTTTTTACTACCTCAGTGTTGCTGACTCTGTGCTCGCTGTTGTCGTCCATAGGGCACGTCCACTGGGGCAGGTGAGGAGATGGCGGCATCCTCTTGTATACAGACCGCTGGTGGACCTGTCGACAATGGAAGAGAGACATGTAAGAGTCACCTACAGGCTTGATCGTGCGACAATCCAGGAACTGGCTGCCCAGTTGGAGCCAGACCTGATTTCAGCTATCCGCCATCCCACAGGGATCCCCCCTCTGGTGCAGGTCCTGTCAGTACTCAATTTCCTGGCAAGTGGGTCTTTTCAAACAAAAGTGGCTATTGCATCAGGGATGTCCCAGCCTATGTTCTCCAACTTGTTGTCCAGAGTTTTGTCTGCCCTGCTGAAACACATGCGTAGCTACATTGTTTTTCCTCAGGTGGAGGATTTGCCCACAGTGAAAGGTGACTTCTATGCCCTGGGACATATCCCCAACATCATAGGTGCCAATAATGGGACACGTGGTTTTGGTACCCCCCCACAGGAGTGAACAGGTGTACAGAAACCGGAAGAGCTACCATTCAATGAATATGCAGATAGTGTGTTTGGCAGACCAGTACATCTCCCATGTGAACGCCAGGTTTCTTGGCTCAGTGCATGATGCTTACATTCTGAGGAATAGAAGCATCCCTTATGTGATGGGGCAACTCCAGAGACACTGTGGGGGTCATTCTGACCCTGGCGGTAAATACCACCAGGGCGGAGCTGCCAGGGCGGAGGTTGGCGGTAGCACCGCCAACAGGCTGGCGGTGCACCGCCGGGCATTCTGACCGCGGCGGTACAGCCGCGGGCAGAAGCGGAAAGCCGGCGGTGTACCGCCGACTTTCCGCTGCCCATGGGAATCCGCCATGGCGGCGCAGCTTGCTGCGCCGCCATGGGGATTCTGACACCGCATACTGCCATCCTGTTCCTGGCGGTTCGCCCGCCAGGAACAGGATGGCGGTATGGGGTGCCGTGGGGCCCCCGTAAGAGGGCCCCACAAAGAATTTCAGTGTCTGCTCTGCAGACACTGAAATTCGCGACGGGTGCAACTGCACCCGTCGCACCTTCCCACTCCGCCGGCTCCATTCTGAGCCGGTGTCCTCGTGGGAAGGGTGTTTCCCGCTGGGCTGGCGGGCGGACTTTCGGCGGTCGCCCGCCAGCCCAGTGGGAAACCCAGAATGACCACTGCGGTCTTTTGACCGCGGTACGGTCTTCTGGCGGTTCCCGCTTGGCGGGCGGCTACCGCCGCCCCCCAAGCTTAGAATCACCCCCTGTGTGTGGCTAATGGGTGAGGCAAGGACCATATACTGTGTGAATAGTTGTCTGGGTCTGGGGTTGTCCCTACGGGGTAGTGTGTGTCTAACAGTTGTCCCTCGACATTAGCAGGTGACCCCAACCTGTCATGGCTACTGACCCCAGTGAGAAATCCCAGGACAAAGGCAGAGGACCGCTACAATGAGGCACATGGGTGAACTAGGAGAGTGATAGAAAGGACCTTCAGCCTCCTGAAGGCCAGGTTCCGGTGCCTCCATATGACAGGTGGTTCTCTCTAGTACTCACCAAAGAAGGTGTGCCAGATCATCGTGGCCTGCTGTATGCAGCACAACCTGGCTTTGCGATGACAGGTGCCTTTTCTGCAGGAGGATGGTCCAGAAGGAGGTCTTGTGGCAGCTGTGGAGCCTGTGAAGAGTGAAGAAGAGGAGGCAGAAGAAGAGGATATCGACAACAGAAACAACGTGATCCAGCAATACTTCCAGTGAGACACAGGTAAGAAGATGTCACAGCCTCCTGCATCTCATACAATTGTGAGACCTATCATATGTCTGTCACTTTCACCCAGTGTATGGACCCTGACCTGTCACTTTGCCTTTCCATTTCACAGATGTGGTCATGATGTTGGAGAGGGCCTTGTGGAGAGTGGGTTCCCTGGGTCTGTCCTCCCCCTGTCGCACAGCAGTCCTCCCAGTTCCCCTGTTTTCCTGTTCCTCTGTCACCTGAACCGTGTGCCCACTGCCAATGCCCCCAGGTCCCTGATGTTCTTGGGTTTGTGGGTTTGCCTGGGTTCCCTGTAGTGGTGGACACTCTGCTGCTTGACGTGTCCTGGAGACAGAGGTATGGGCCCGCTGGGTGGGTGCTGTGCTGGTGTTTCCTGAGGGGGGAGGCTCTGTGGTGGCATGTGCCAGTGTGCGGGGAACCGACTGTCTCGTGGTCCCAGATGGGCAGGGCTGGTCATCTAGATCCAGTTGGACAGAGCTGCTGTCATCACTGTGGGCCTCTTCTATGGGGGGGTGGACATGTCTGGAACCTCCTGTCCGGTGACGTTGGGTAGGGGTCCTGCAGGGGTGTGAAGGCATGATTATTCCATCTGTGTGTGCCATGGTGTGCAATGGGTGGGTGACCCTGTACCCCAGTGCTTACATTCTTGTCTAGGACCTTGTATGATATTTGGTTTGGGGATCTGTGTGGGTATCTGTAGTGGACATGCTTTGGTGATGGGTGTCCATGCTTTGGTGTTGCATGCAGGGCTTGGTGTTGGGATGTGTGGTTTGTGATAGTGGGACATATGTGAGGTGTTGGAGTGATGGGAGTGAGGGTGGGGGTATGTGATAGCATGCAGGTAGGGTGGGGGATGTAATAGTTAAGATTTGACTTACCAGAGTCCATTCCTCCTGCTACTCCTGCGAGGCCCTCAGGATGCAGTATAGCCAAGACCTGCTCCTCCCATGTTGTTAGTTGTGGGGGAGGAGGTGGGGGTTCGCCGCCAGTCCTCTGAACTGCAATCTGGTGTCTTGAGACCATGGAACGTACCTTCCCTCGTAGGTCGTTCCACCTCTTCCTGATGTCATCCCGTGTTCTTGGATGCTGTCCCACTGCGTTGACCCTGTCTACGATTCTGCACCATAGCTCCATCTTCCTAGCAATGGAGGTGTGCTGCACCTGTGATCCAAATAGCTGTGGCCCTACCCAAACGATTTCCTCCACCATGACCCTGAGCTCCTCCTCAGAGAACCTGGGGTGTCTTTGCAGTGCCATGGTGTGGTGTGGGTGATGTGTGAGGTGGTGTGTGTTGTGATGTGTGAGGGGATGTGTTTGTGTGTGTTGTGTGAGGTGCGTGGATGTTGTGTGAGTGATGGTGTTGTGTGCCTGTGGACGCTAGTTTGTTGATGGTGGTGTCTCTCTCTGTGCTTTGTTCTCACATTTTTGTCGTAGGGGTTTGTGGGTGATGTGGGTGTTTGTTATATATTGTATTGAGTGTGTGGGAGTGGTGTGTGTATGTGTATCAGGTGTATGTATTTCTAATTGTCCAATGTGGTTGTGTTTTGTGAATGTGTGTGTATTTTGAGCGCGGCGGTGTGTACCGCCAATGGAATACCGTGGTTGAAAGACCACTGCGTGGATTCGTGGGTCATGATAGTGTGGGCGTATTCCTGTTGGCGTGACGGTGGAGGTTTTGTTATTGCCAGTTTATCACTGACCTTTGGTGTGGCAGACTTGTGTGGGTGTCTAGATTTTGGCAGATTCCGGCCTGTGGGTCGTAATAGCTGTGGCGGATTTCCACGGTCGCAGCGGTGTGTAGGCGGTCTTCTGCACGGCGGTAAGCGGGATTTACAGCTAATGTTGTAATGAGGGCCTATATTTGTTTTACTGATAGTTTTGTAATCTACAGAGATTAAATTTCAATATTTTGGTTTTCAATATTTTAGAAATTATGTTTTTTGTTTCTTTTGGTGTCGTGTTCCAAATGCAAAAAAACTAGAATCTAGGAAAGTGTACAGCTATTGAATAGTGATTCCTAGCGAGGCGCATATTGACCTAGTTCATTGACACTAATCGGATAGGTCAAAGTTTGCAACCCTTTGTGATTGGTATCGTCACGCGCATGAGGCCCTCCTGGGGTCAGCAGACCACTATGCCTGTGATTGCTTTTTAATAAAGAAATTATTTTTTAATCCAGCCCATTTTCCTCAAGGGAAAACAGGATGAGTTTGAAAAATAGAAGATTAAACTCTTAAGTTTAATTTTCTTTTAAGAGAAGGAAGTTGTCTGTGGGACACAAAGGGAGACACAAACTAAACTTGAATCTGATATTTGTTCTCTTCCCTGAAATTACAGCAGATTAATCATTTGGAATATTTCCAAAAAAAGAAATAGACTTACTCGGTTGTGCTAAATGAGACATTCTGCTAATGCCATGCAATGAAGAGTCCATGGACGTATTAAGCAGTTCATTCAGTATGAGCACTTGCACAGTTCACTACTTTGCACTCACTCAACTATAGTAATATTTCTATCATCTTGCAAAAATATAATACTAAAGTAAGATTTTGCCAAACTCACTACAGAGTAGAAACATTCTCCAAAAATCACATAAATGTTAAAATGTTCATATTTGTCTTTTTTATTTTTATAAGATTGTTTGCTGGGAATTCGGAAAAAATTACATCTAACAATTATCCAGGGTTTATTAAACACAATGACTGTGGAGAGATAGAGCACAGCACACCCCATTGCCATGTATAAAACATGAGGGATAAAAACATCTTCCCTTCATTTTATTTTTGTACTGGAGGCTCATCCTCCACAAGCTGCCCGCACATAGTGATGATCGTCCCGCCCTATAGGTGTGCACCTGAGTATCTAAATCTCAGTATCAACACAGTATGGAGGACAGAATGTCAAAATAAAATATCAACAGATATGTAAATCTATGTTTTCTATCCAAATCCACATGTAGGTTCCCATGTGGTACAAATATCTTCATGGTATGTAGATGCGGTATTAGGAATAGTAAATCTATACTTCACTTTATGTACTTACCTTTCAATAGTTTACCCTTCCATATTCTGTTCTTGATATTCCTGTACCACGATATTGTTGGTGTGTATATTCAGTAGTACAGTGTGTCCTATATAGGTTTGGCAGCTGACACTAGATTTACCTGTCCATGATGACCATGATAGAAATCGCATCCCTGGGTGGCAGAAAAATCAATTAATGGTCTTGGAAAAACTTCTTTGTTGATCAGGGCCATCATTTATTTTTGTTTCCCATAAGCAAACCTGTTTACCGTTACTAATATAGTGCAAGAAACCAGCCAGCAAAGGGCACAGCTTTTACGGCAAGAGTCAACTGGTGGTTGCAATGAAGGGATTAGAGATGCCTGCCTGAAAGTCAGAAATCTCTAGCTAAGGCGTGTGGTCCTCTGCCAAGTCAGAGGAGGCCAGATCCTCTCTTGACCTGGTGGGATAGCGACAACCCACAAGGCTCAAAATGAGCCTGATAGTGTCTATTATTGTATTAGTTACTAACAGTCCAAGCAAAGCAATTGAATGTGATCGTAGAAATATTCAAAAGGAGGGTGTAGAGTGCCCTTTTCCTAAAAGTACAAAGTTAATCTTTATGAACATAACTCCTCTTTACCTTCTCCTGTAAACTTACTTCCTCAACACACAAGCTAAGGAGTCCATAAAAAAGGGTGGAGCATTCATGCTGGAATAATCTATGATGTGGAATATTTCATATCATTACTTGTTTTTTTTAATATAACAGCTGGACATCTTCCACAGTCTCCGAACAGCCTGAGTCCATCAAAAATGATGGAAAGTATATATCATATACTAATTGCACGCCACCAAAGGAAATGCAGCTAATAATTCATGCATACCACATACTGTGGGTTGGTCTGCTCCCGGCCAGCAACGCATTTGACACTGGAAATCCCTCTTCTGTGGGCACCAGAAGGATTTCCTTTTTAAAAAAAATATTAATAATTATTACTTTAGTCTTAAAATTGCATGAAAACACAATTTACAAAAAATTATTCACAATTAAATAATCCATCTTCAAAAGCAAACCTCAGCCAGCACTTGTTTTGCATCGTTTTAAGCTGCTTCTTCAGGGCCTAAATCAGAAAAAATGTTGTGCAAGACATTATCTCCAACATACATTCTTCTGCTATTCCTTCACATAATCATTACAAATTTAAAACATGTGTTGACTGAAGGCTATTTCCAACTCCCTCTTTATAGGTGCAACAAGCTGGAACCTTCAAATCTCTTCAAGCTGGTGCCATTCAGAAAGGATTCTGGAGCAATTAGAATAAGCCCTTTGGCTAAGGTATTTTCTTTGGATTCCCACAGTTAAAAAATAGAGGTCAGGTGTTTTTGAAGATTTGTTACTGTACCTGACAGTCACTGTATCTGACAGTCAGGCATCCGAAGGATTTCCTCTGGATATTTTTAGCCTTGGTTGCTGCCTTGGTTGCTGGGGAAGAGCTTCCCCAGCAACCAAGGCTAAACATATCCCCACCCTGGAATGACGATTGATGCACAGTGCAGGCTGACATCATTATAGGGAAAATAAAAGTAAAGTGGGCCAATCGACTCATTTGCTTTCATTTGCTTTTATTTTTATTGGTGCTCAGGGGCATATCTCAGCCCTATGAGGACCAATTTGAAAGGGAAAGGTACCGTTCGGAAAGGGAGAATCTCCCCTTTCCAAAGGTACCTTTCTCTGGTTGAATTCTGCTTTCAAATTGTCTCAGGAGGGCGATCTGCTTCTGCTAACCACCAGGGAGGAGGGAGTAGGCCCTTGGGCAACAGCTTTTGCTCCCCCTTTATTTTTTTAAGTAATGTAGTCTTTATGCCCCCGCTGGGTGGAAGATGGTGGCAATAGTCCTTAATCTGCCCCCCCGGGTGGACCGAAAGCACACTAGCCACCAGGATCTTTTTATTATTTAGGAAAGTGTAGGGGCTGCCGAGAATGGGCAAGGCGATACCCCCAAAAGTAAGTACAGTCTTTCTGCCCATTGGGGGGGCAGAAAGCCCACTAGGCACCAGAGATAGAAAAGTCTCAGGGTGGGGGATGCCCCAGAGGAGCACAACAATGCCCCTAACCCCCTTACAAAAATAGGAGCAGTCTTTCAGCCCTCAGGGGCAGACTGGGGGTTATTACCCCCAATCTGCCAAGTGGGGACAGAAAGCCCACTAGACACCAGTGATTTTTTATTTTAAAGGGGCGGTGGAAGGTGCTTACTATGAGCATGGCCATGCCCACACCCCACATAAATAGGAACCAAAGTCTTTCTGCCCCCCTGGGTGGCAGATATGGTAATTACGCCCAGCCTACTACATGGGGTCCAACTTGCAATGGTGAGTGGCTACACTTTTTGGACTTGGGTACGCTGCCACCTGGAAACACCTACCAGACTCAGACACTTCTTAGTCCAGGGTGGTGTGCTTTACAAGGACTCCACGCGATTTTAATACCCACCACTCCCTCTCAACCTCCACATTGCCTGAAATCATATTCCCTACAATTCAGTGATGAAAACATCTGGAATCCACAGAAAACCACAAGATTCCTAGCACCCAGCATTGCCCCATCTGTACTGATAAATACTCTGCCCCACTTGTGTGACCTTGATGACGGATGAGCTAGGACCCAAAATTCATGCAACAAAAAGGTCAGTTTTGAGTGAGCAAATGTGATGTCTCCGCGTTGCGTTTAGGCCATTTCCTGTTGCTGGCACAAGGCCCACCCATACAAATGAGGTACCATTTTTATCGGGAGACCTGGGGTAATGCTTAGTGGAAGGAAGTTTGTGGCTGCCCTTAGATTCCAGAACTTTCCCTCACAGAAATGTGAGAAACATGTACTTTTAGACACATTCTGAGGTTTGCAAGGGATTCTGTAAGCAGAACCTGGTGAGAGGCTCACAAGTCACCCCATCCAGAATTCCCCTTGGTATCTAGTTTTCAGAAAAGTTCAGGTTTACTTGGTTCCTTAGGTGCTGGCTGAGCTAGAGTCCAAAATCCACAGCTAGACACCTTGCTGGAAAAGGGTCAGTTTTTAAAGGAAAAAAAGTCCACCTTGGTTTTGGCCCATTTCCTGTCTTGTGAACTAGGCCTACTCACACAAACGAGGTACCATTTTTATCAGGAGACTTAGGGGAACAGATAATAGTAGAACAGGTTTTATTACCAATAGTCTTACTCTGCATTTGTGCCTTCCAAATGTAGGACAGTGTGTAAGAAAGAAGTCATTTTGAGGAATGCCCTATAATTCACATGCTAATATAGGTATCCCCAAAATCAGAAATGTGCAATTAACCACTGCTTCTAAACTCCATATATTGTGCCCTTTTCAGAAATAAATAGATTTTCTTGATGCCTATTTTTCACTCTTTATGTGAATAATTGTATACCCATAAAACATTGAAAAACCATTGCAAGGTGCAGCTCAGTTACTGACTCTGGGTACGTAGGGTTCTTGGTGAAGCTACAAACCCTATATATCCCCAACACCAAAACGGCTCAGTGGGCATAGTTGCTTTCGAAAATCTGCCATAGATAGACGTTACAAATAAAAAGATAGACACAAATAGCTGTTTTTTTAAAACTAAATTTCAATTATTTTTTATTTTAACTTTTTCTTTCTATCAGAAAACTTTGAAAGATCTACACAAATGACTCAATGACACAAATGACTCTTTGCTGAACTCATAATTGTGCCTACTTTTCAGAAAGGTATAGCTTTCTAGGATCCACCATTGGTTTCACACCCATTTCTCCCATTAACTGGAAGGAGGTTGAAAGCACAAAAAAATAGGAAAAATGGGCTATGACCCAGTAAAATGTGATAATTGTGTTGCAAAATGTGGTTTTCTGACACAACAAATGACCAGCATACACCAATAAATGCCTAACTTAACACCAGCCAACTATACACCTCGTATCAGCTTCCCTCTCCCTCTCCCTCGCAGACACCCCAAAGATCTGTCAAGCCAGCAGCAGAGGACACTCCTTCTCACACCAGTAACCTCCTCCTGCACCTGAGGACTGTGCCATCCCTCCAGCGATTCAGAAGAGAACTAAATACCTGGATGTTTGTATGATAATACCTCCACGCAGCTGCATGCAGCTCCAGCACCTCAAGACCCTCACGGGTGACTTGGTACGCTCTGTAAAGAGTTGATTAATTGATTCATTCAAGTCTGCCTGTTCCTGAAAGCTGGAAGATAGTGATTTTAGAACATCCCATTGATGACATTTGCAGGGAAATAAATTGTCACTTTATTCTGCTGCACTTTTTTTTCACATTTTTCCCTCCCAAACCCCAAATTTAGCTGTGTTTAGGCAAATTTCTCAGTCACCTCTGGGAAATCCACAAATCATGGGTACCTTTCGAATCCCCAGGATGATGGAAAAAAGGGTGCAAATATGGCATTGAATCCTTATGTGGACAAAACGTTATGGGGCCTAAGCACAAACTACCCCAAACAGCCAAAACAAAAAAGGCTTGGCACTGGGGGAGAAAAAGCCTAGCAGCAAAATGATTAATGCATAGAACAAAAATCCCTAAATAAGCAGCTGCAGCACTTAGAAAATGATCAACACTGCCTATACTTGAATTCTCAAAAATCATAGTCCTGTATTTATTAATGAGTTGTGCTGGTACAAAGTGGACTAAAGCCATGCACAATCCTGCAAAGTTATTAACTTTCCAGCATAAGTTATTTGTCTCTGAGAATGTGCCTTTTTCTCAATGCAAATTGTGCCTTTCACTAGCTTGTGTCAATTTGAATCAATTGTGCAGGTAACATGAGCGGATCAGCACAAACACCAGGAGTTTTGGCTCAAAGGACCTCATTATGACTTTGGCGGTCTTTTCTGAAGACCGCCGTGGTGGCAGGCATCAAAAGACAGTCATGTTGGCGGTAATCCGACCACCGTATTAAGAGTCACAATGTGAAGACTGACCAAAAAACTGCCACCATCCTGACACCGCCAGGACACTGGAGGGCGGGAAAGAGGCAGTCCCACCACCAGCACAGCCAGCCTGACAAAATTCCACCCACCAGATTACGAGCCACAAATCACCATAGCAGTTTTTTCATGGCGCAAATCTACTGGCGGAATAAACCGCCACGGTCAAAACTCACTACTGTCAGAACGCAACACTACATTGGATCATTTGAATACCCAACACTGACACATCCACATATCCTACACAACTACTCACTGTACTGTATAACACCCACCAATACAACCCACAATCCTTTGCAACACAAATGCCATTCACATACCCAGAGAGCTAGAAAAATCTGAGAAAAAGCACCTTTACACAATAGGCACACATTCACATTTCACTTATCACACACCACACACCTGCACAACTAACACAATACACACATCAGTAGCACACACAACCCACGGCAATCATCTCATGCTCACAACGCAGCATCCACACCTCACCAATTACACAACACTGCACCCTAACACTCACAACAACCTTACACACCGTCTACACAACCACTACCATGTCTCCACAAAAACACCCATGATTCACTGATGACGAGTTGAGGATCATGATGGATGAAATTGTCAGTGTAGAGCCACAGCTGTTTGGAGCACAGGTCCATCAAATATCCATGGCCAGGAAAATGGAGTTGTGGCAAAGGATAGTTGACAGGGCCAATTCAGTGGGAAGCCATCCACAAACAAGGGACAACATCAGGATGAGGTGGAACGACCTACGGAGGAAGGTACAGTTCATGGCATCAACCCACTAAATTGCTGTGCAGAAGACTGGAGTTGGGCCCCCCATTCTCCCCCACAGTTCACATTGTGGGAGGAGAAGATTTTAGGCACAGTGCATCCAGAGGGTCTGACTGGAATACCTGGGGCATTGGAGTCTGGTAAGTACCCACTACAGTCATGTAACCCATTTGGCATGTCCTGCATGCCCCTTCATGACCCAAATACTCCCTATATACCTAAATGTCCTACTATCCCTCCCACCTATTCACATCATGCCCCTTTCCTGCATGCCATATCTCCACTTACCCCAACTGCCCTTAGAGCCCTTGACAATGGTACTTAAACTACTGGCCAATCACATCACTACAATACCCAGAATGCACTAACCCATCATTGTGAAAACCTGGAATGTGCTCAACATATCACATGTAATGCATGTACAACTAAAGTACTAGCAACACCATCTAGATTGCATCAGTGAGTACATGGCAATGACAGCAATGCAATAGCACACTCACAATAGTATCCAAAGCAAAATACAGCTACAGCTCAGTGACCATTCCAAACGGCCACAGATCCAATATCCAAAGGCAGAAAAGGACTCACCTGGGTATGAAAGTAACATGGAAGAGTTACTGCACATGTACAACATCCAGAGACTGGACTATTACCTTTTCATACTCACAAACTGTGTTCCCACTAGGACACCATTGTGCATTGTGCAGCTATCATTTGTCACATCTAGCAAGCCTGATCTTTCACAAGGTAACAGAGCTGAACAGGCACGTCAAATAGCAGATTAAACCAGAACCCATCTTCTATGCAAACTGTACCAAACTTGTATGACAGCTTCCATAATAGACAATGGAAACCAAATCACTGAATAGTATGTACAACAAAGGGATGCTGTGCAGCGTCTGTCAATGGCACTTTAGGGAATGTATCTAAGCCACTGTCTGCATCTCACAAAGTTATCACCAAACACACAATCTAACCAGTACCCTGTGTCTCACTTCCTTCATAGGTAACCCTGCCATAGACACCACGGAGAGGATACCAGAGACTGCCAGTCCCCATCAGGATGAAGGCCTCAGTGTGGACAATATGCCAACCAGGCCCATCTGGGACACCTGGTCAGTTAGCGAGTCCCAGCCTTTCCCTGACACATCAACCCCACCCATCTAGAGCTATCCACATCACAGCCAACCAATAACCCCAAACCAGTGTCCCAAGGACTTCTCAATCAATTTTTTGCCCCACAGTACAGCAACCTGGGTTGAACCTTGACACCCCATGCAATGATGGTCCTGCTCACACTGGGAGTGGGCACACCATACAAGGGGCACAGACACCTGAGAGTAGGATGCGTCGGAGGGGGGCTGTGGGCCAGAGGATGGGGCCTCAAAGGCACTCCACTGACGAGGAAACCATCTCCCAAGTCCTAGGAGCATACCAATTTTCCCAGGACAGGATGGGCCAAAAGTTAGAAATGGGGTCTTTGGTTGGCAGTCAGGTTACCCCCTATCCAAGCAAGGACCCTCACTCTAGTCAGGGTAAGTCCCACACAATCCAAATTATTGTGTGCCCACCCTCTGGTAGCTTGGCACTGAGCAGTCAAGCTTAACTTAGAAGGCAATGTGTAAAGTATGTGTGCAATAAATCATACAATACCACAATATAGCACCACAAAAATACACCACACAGTGTTTAGAAAAATATATAATATTTATCTGGTTAAATGCAGGTCAAAATGATTAAAGATGGAATAAGCAAAGGTAGGGATATCACTGAAAGTGATATCAAATGTCTTAGAATTGAAATTTTGCTGTAAAAGTAATAAAAAGTGTCTTAAGGTCTCCTAGAAACAACAAGGGGGTCATTCTGACCCCTGGCGGTCCATGACCGCCATGGCGGAGGGCGGCGGAAGCACCACCAACAGGCTGGCGGTGCTTCCTGGGTGATTCTGACCGCGGCGGTAAAGCCGCGGTCAGAAAAGGGGAGCCGGCGGTTTCCCGCCGGTTTCCCGCTGGCCCAGGGAATCCGCCATGGCGGCGCTGCTTGCAGCACCGCCATGGGGATTCGACCGCCTTCCCGCCAGCCTGTTTCTGGCGGTGTCCACCGCCAGAACCAGGATGGCGGGAACGGGTGCCGTGGGGCCCCTGGGGGCCCCTGCACTGTCTATGCCACTGGCATGGGCAGTGCAGGGGCCCCCTAACAGGGCCCCACAAAGATTTTCACTGTCTGCTGTGCAGACTGTGAAAATCGCGACGGGTGCCACTGCACCCGTCGCACCCCTGCAACTCCGCCGGCTCCATTCCGAGCCGGCTTCATTGTTGAAGGGGCTTTCCCGCTGGGCCGGCCGGCGGTTTTCTGGCGGTCGCCCGCCGGCCCAGCGGGAAAGCCGGAATGGCCGCCGCGGTCTTTCGGCGGGAACCGCTTGGCGGGCGGCGACCGCCGCAGTCAGAATGACCGCCCAAGTGTCTCTTGCAGGGCAAAGTACCTGGTTTGTGTTGAAAAATCCTCGCAAGGCACCGCAGAGGAGGAGGTGTGTGGAAAACGGTGAGTGTGCATCGGTTTCGCCCCTTCGCACACGGACTTGCGTCATTATTTTCCACGCGGGGGAGATGTTGCGTCAATTTCCAGCTCGTGGTGTGGACCATCTTAGGGTTTCGGAGTTTTCAGACGCCCGGGGACGATGGTGGAATCCTGGGCTTGCGGAGAGTAGTCACAGCGGCTGTGTCGATTCACAGGGTGCGTGGAATTTTCTTCCGGACGCAGACGCTGCATTGATACCTCTCAGGAAGTCAGGCGGCGTTGTTCTGAGTCGGCTTGCGTCGATCCAGTAGGGCTGTGCGTCGAAGTTCCCGTCGCATCACTGGCGCTGTGTCGATCTTTTGTTGCGAAGTTGGGGCAGAGTCATTCCAGTCTCGGCGTGTTGTGAATTTTTCAATGCGAGCAGGCCGTGCTTTGTTCTTGGCTGGCGGTGCAACAAATTTTCGCCACACAGGGATTTCAGCTGCAGGAGAGAAGTCCTTTTGGTCCTGAGACTTCAGGGAACAGGAGGAAAGCTCTATCCAAGCCATTGGAGAGCACGTCTGCAGCACAGCAAGAGGGCAGCAAGACAGCAGGGCAACAACAAGGCAGCAGTCCTTATCAGAAGGCAGTCAGGTGAGTCCTTTCGGCAGCCAGGCAGTTCTTCTTTGCAGGGTGCAGGTTCTGGTTCAGCTTTCTTCTCCAGGAAGTGTCTGAGGTGGTAGGGTAGAGGCCCTGTTTTTATACCCAAATGTCCCTTTGAATTGGGGGAGACTTCAAAGAGTGGCTTAGAAGTGCACCAGGTCCCCTTTCAGTTCAATCCTGTCTGCCAGGGTCCCAGTAAGGGTGTGGCAGTCCTTTGTGTCAGAGCAGGCCCTCCACCCTCCCAGCCCAGAAAGACCCATTCAAAATGCAGATGTATGCAAGTGAGGCTGAGTATCCTGTGTTTGGGGTGCATCTGAGTGAATGCACAAGGAGCTGTCAACTAATCCCAGCCAGACGTGGATTGTAAGGCACAGAAAGATTTAAGGGCAGAGAAATATTCACTTTCTAAAAGTGGCATTTCTAAAATAGTAATATTAAATCCAACTTCACCAGTAAGCAGGATTTTGTATTACCATTCTAGCCATTCTAAATATGCCCTTCCTACTCATTTCAAATTAGCAGCTACCACTCACACAATGTATGAGGGCAGCCCCAATGATAGCCTATGAAGGGAGCAGGCCTCACAGTAGTGTAAAAATGAATTTAGGCGTTTTACTCTACCAGGACATGTAAACTATACAGGTAAATGTCCTGCCTTTAACCTACACAACCCCTGCCCTAGGGGTTACCTAGGGCACACCTAAGGGGTGACTTATATGTAGAAAAAGGGGAGTTTCAGGCTGCACACACAGGCCTTGCAATGGCAGGCCTGAGACAATGTTAAGCGGCTACTGAAGTGGGTGGCACAATCAGTGCTGCAGGCTCACTAGTAGCTTTTAATCTACAGGCCCTGGGCACATATAGTGCCCTCTACTAGGGACTTATAAGTAAATTAAATAGCCCAATTGGGTGTGATCCAATGTTACCATGTTTAAAGGGAGAGAGCATATGCACTTTAGCACTGGTTAGCATGGTAATGTGCACAGAGTCTAAAAACCAGCACAAACAGTATCTCAAAAGTGGAGGGTCAGGCAAAAAGTTAGGGGTGACCACCCTAAGGCTGTCAGGTCTAACGCCAAATAATTACCATGCTGGGGAAAAATGAAAGTCTGCAGAGGGAATACCACCAGGAAGTCATGCAGTAGTGACAGGCACATAATGCTTCCATTGCAGGGGTGCTGAGGGACTTTAACACCACCCTCATTAGTCTCTCCAGACAGCATCAGGCTCCTAGCACTAGCACCCTTACATCTGGCCCATCTACATCTGTGGCTGCTAATGGAATGGAGGCCCTGCCAGGGTAACTACAGGCCTCAGTTACCCCTCCCTCTGTAGCTGAAGAACCCTCAGCCCCCGAAAATTTAGATATCCATCCAGACACTGTATTCTGAAAGGACCCTGTGTTCGGGAAGTGTAGCTCTGACAAGACTTGAACAATGGGAGGTATGCCATAAGTTTGCGAATTGCAGGCATCCGATCTGGCTCCAACTGAGTACAAAGTTCCATGATGGTCAGACGTTTCAGTCGATATGTCTGTACGACATACCTGTCCTCCATGGTTTCCAGGTCTACAAGTGGACAGTACACTGGTGGTGTCTCACTCTCCTCATGGCAACATTACTGTGTTAGGAGCGGGAGTATACTATGAGTAATGCTGTATTCACACATCTAGTACACATTGCATAATACCTCTCACCTAACATATGTAGAGGATGCATAAAACATCTGACATATACATTACAGCCATAGGTATTCACCGATTCCTGCCTCATTGCTGCACATTGGCTTACAAGCTTATTGGAAAGTATTAATGAGACTAATGGAAGTGTACAAGTGTGTAACACTTAGCTGGCCTGCACTATTCAAACATAACTATTGGTAACAACCTATATCTACCCATTGCCTATGTTCCTCGGAGTCGCTATACATACTTGTCACCATATGTGCTCCCTAATCACGTCATTAAATGAATATATAACCAATATGTTACACATACATGATGGCACTACATAGGTGAATACTGCTATTGGGTGGAATAGGTGTATGCCAGATATAAGTAAACACATCCATCAAAGAAATGTGCACAAAGTGGCAGGCACCTGACCTACTGTACTGTGTATTTGCCTAAAAGTGCCAGACATGTGTGGGACAGGGCTAGTTAGCTTTTGTCCTGGTACAGGTGTTAACTCCATGTGAGTCTGGCATCTCATTCAATCAACAGGTATGGGCAGATGTGAACACTGCATATGGGTTAGTGGTGCTGTCCCCATTGTCCCTTCATGTGCATATTATTGGGTATGTGAACGATGCAACTGAAGGGCATCCAATATAATTTATCACGTATATCTGTCCTACCCATGCAGATTGACCGCCATAGTCTCCACCGGTCTGAAGGTGGCTACTGTTGTCCTGTGGTCATAATATGGTAGTCTTCTCCGCCAGCCTGTTCGTGTTATGACCACCACCACCAACATGGCAGCCCTGAGACCCCCAAACTCGTAATGACCCCAAAACTTAGTTTGCTAAGAAAGACAGAGTGAGATCTGCATCAAAAATAAATGCCTTCTTGAAACAGACATTAAAAATGGCAAATGCTTCCAATTTCCCATACAGCGATCATATTGCAATCAATACAAATGTTATTTCAGCACTAAGAAATAAAAGTACATAAAACAATACAAATACACATTTTGTCATTAAAAAAATAAAAAAATAAAACAATTGATTAACTGTCCAATCATGACTAAGTCAATTCATAATGTTAAAATTAAAATCAAACAACACATCCAATGATAAATAACAGACATTGGTGTTGGTTATGGACCCATTTCATTTAAGTCAAGTTTACATTTAGCCCTTTTGCTAAAATAGTGGAAATAAATACATAATATGTCACAATCACAGCTGGCCATTACCCTGCTCTCCTGTATCCAGGGCAACACACACTTTTGACCTTTATCTCCACATACCCAGTAAAAACATGGTCAATGTGTACACAAACAGCTAAATTGTGTAGGTTCTCAAAACCATGAGAGCCGCCTGATGCTCTCTAATGCTCATATTCCGACAGAGTGGGAAGAGCCAACTCTTCCTGATGGCCATATAAGTCGGGCATAAAAACAGCAGATGTTCTACGGACCCTTTTGGGTCCCTGCACATTGGATAGCATATGTCACAGTCCCTGCTCCTGCCAGACCACTTCACAGTAAACTCACAGAATGGCAAAGTACCGTACCTAAACTGTAGGTAAAAGCGCCTAGTGACTGGAGGCTCTATCTCATCTAGCCAGTCCTCCCTCGTTAAGGAGTCCTTAACAAGGAGAAATTAGTTAGTTAGAGAACCATGGCTCATCAGAGAGTGGAGTGATGGATCTCTATCAGACCAAAAAGCTTGTTTGATGCTGGACTTGGAAACCAACAATTCATCGCCTAGTGAAGCCCAAGTTCAGTCATCTCTAGCTGCTGCTGGGAATCCTTCACAAATCTTCCACTGGAGCCAGCTAAGGATAAGATCTCCTCAAACCCCCCACGATAAAGGTCAAGCTCTGAAACTACCCAAAGCCACCTCAATATAGCAGGGGGCGTGACCTCACTTAAACAGAAATGGCATCAAACCCAAATCCAGACACAAAAGGAACAGTGGGGTACTTAAAAGAGCTCCAACCAGCTGGCGCAAGAACCTGTTTTCCACCAAAACTAAAACAGGCACACCCAGATGCCCCCAAAGCTCTGCACCATAAGTGGCTGCCCCTAAGGCCTGCTGTTTGTAAATCTGTAGGGCCGGCTGGACTGGGTGATACTGGGAGCCCCTCAGCCACTTGATAATTCCACCCACACATTGCTCCATCTTTAGTGTATGCTGCATTATGTGAGACTGCCACCCCATTTGCGCCATAAGAGTTATACCTAGGTATGTAAATTTAGACACTCGTAGCAAAGTGACATATCATTTAGGGTTTGCCCTTGTAGTTCGCCCTGGACTTAAAACCACAAATTTGCTCTTGCTTATGTTAAGTTCGAGGCCTCTTATCTTGCAGAACCACTCAAATTGGTCTTAAAACTTTTGAAGACCCATTAAGGATTTTGAAAGAAAAAGAGTGTCATCTGCAAACATATGTGTGGGGACTTTCATACTAACCAATCTAGGAGCATCATTGTCACGACAGTCTAAAAAATGTATGAGCCCATTGATAAATAAAGTGAAAAGTGTAGAAGCAACTACACACCCCTGCCTAACTCCCCTGGTTAATGGGGATGGCTCTTTCCTCTCCCCTGCATTACCACACCTAAGCTGAGCATAATTTACCTGATGCAATCTGTTTAACATATCAATCAGATAACAGGGGATCCCCATCTCACAAACCACCCGCCAGAGAATCTTCCTAGGAACTAAATCAAATGTTGAGTGCAGGTCAACAAGTGCACTATACAGTCGCTCGCCTAGCCAGGACCACGATTTTCCAGTGGAACATCTGCAATCAAAACACTTGATCTATGTTTCTCGTCCAATCTTGTAACCTAGTCAGTAATATTCTACAAAATAATTTATAGAAATATCTAATAAACTAATAGGCCTGTAGTTGGTGGATATGCCACTTGAACCCTTTTTAAAAACAGGAATGATTTCTACCCCCTCCCAGGTCAGGGAGGATGGAGCCCCATTCGGTATAGCAGTAAACACAACCCTGAAGTAAGCACTCCAGGTTTCTATTTCATCCAAGAACAGGTCCTCTGGGATTATAACTAAGCCAGGAGCTATATTGGGTACAATTTGTCTGGTGACCAAACTGATTTCCACATGAGTAACCTCCAATTGGTTGAGCAGATACCCCAGGGGTGCTACTGTCCCCTGGGTGGGTATGTTACCTACTGTGAGATCATCAGACCTCAAAGTTCCAGCGGGTACCACCTGATTATCTCCCAAATTGTCAGATCGGCTAGAGAAAGGCTTAACCCAGTCACAAGCAGCAACATTGTTCTCAATAAAACTAAATCTCTCTTTGCTGCCAGAAGGGATCAGGTTCCAGGAGGAATACTAATCTTTAGATCTTGCTAGGCAGCTCCTTCACCTCTGCAGCATGATGTTAGGCTGTACATCATGAAGGGCATCCTTTAGATGCAGAAGCACCTAGATTGTGAATAAATGTGGTTCTGTGCTATTTTCTCCTCCCTGAACAATACAGGAAAACAGCTTTAGTTACTGTGCTGTGTTGTGCCAAAAATATTAAATCTGAACAGAGATGATCATTATGTTGGGAAAGTAGGTTGAATCTCCAAGGAGAGAAATTCTCTCTCTTCTCCCATGTAGTTGAATTTTAAAGTCTTTTACTCAGTCATTTAGAACGTGTGCGTGTTTGAGTAAAACAACACTTGAACTAGTCTGTCTGCCTTAGGTATATTTATTGTCCTGTTTCAAAGCATTCATAGTTTTGAATCCCCAGGGCACATTTCTACAAAACATCAGATACATCATACTGTCTTGTGTATTATTTTATAATTCATATTGGGCAAACAATCATAATGTACAGGATGCCATAGATGCTCCACAGAACACACATGGAAGAAATTGAATAATAAACTGAGTGCCCAATTTATCAACCCTTTGCATTTGCATCACAAAAGTAACACTAACCACACAAAGGGCCTGATTATGAGTTTGGCGGTTTGACTGCCAGACTACCGTAGTGGTAGGCCACCAAAGGACAGCAATGTTGGCAGTCATACAGACTGCTGTATCACAAGTCATACAGACAGGCCAACAAAAGTCTGCAAAATATCCAACACCGCCTGTACTTTGGAGGGTTGGAGGTAGGCAGTTCAACTACCAGCATCAACAGCCCGTCAACTAACCAACAAACATACTACAAGCACAAAGTCACAGTGGCGTTCAGCCATGGTGGTCGGCAATGGTGGCCCGAACGCCTGTTTGCTGTCAACAAAGTGATACACAATACCACATTGGAAGGATTTGTAAACAACACAGCTGACACACATTGCCTCACCCCACACACATGAAAAGCACACTATAAAACACACCTCTTCACAAACCACAATTATTTGAATCAACAACACCAAACACTCAAGCTACAGCACATCAAAAAATCACCAACAATAGATTAGGCATACCCACAACATTTCCTAAGTACATATCTTACATCCTCAACACACTCCCAATTCCAATCACATCCATTTCACTACCCAAACCCACCAACTCACGGTCACCTGTTCATTTCCCACCACTTTATTTTTTCAATCCCCACTATGTGACCCCAGAAAAATCCCCGTTCACTGAAGAGGAGTTAAGAGTCATTGTGGATGAAATCATTAGAGTAGAGCCACATCTATTTGGAGCCCAGGTCCAGGCTACTATTGCAAGGAAAATGGAAATGTGGCAAAGGATAGTCAATAAAGAAAATGCTGGAGGCCCACCCCGTACACAACGGACAACATCAGGAAGAGGTAGGATGACCTCAGGGGAAGGTATGTTTAATAGCATCCAGGCACCAGCTACATGTCCAGAAGACTGGCGGTGGACCCCAACCTCCTCCCTTACAATGTTATGGAAGGAGAAGGTCTTGGCCATCCTGCATCCAAAGGGCTTGATAGGAATTCCTGGGAGAGTGAGCTGGGTAATTCACATCAATAAGATATCACCAAAATATATTTTCATTCATCCTCACTGCTCGCCTATTGCCAACTGCACTGTCAAACCACTCACCAGTCCAGTGTGCACCTGTCCATAGACCTCTATCTGGCATCTAACATCACCTGGAGCAACATCTGTGTACTGTGGGTAGGACAGACACTGACAGGAATGCTAAGGCCAGGAGGCACTGCTACACTCACGCCGCTCAGCCAACACAGTGCCCCCTGCTCTAATGACTATGCTCCCTCTACTCAGCCTTTGAACTATACCCGCCTGAGAGGAGGACATCTGTTTACTGTGTAGGTAGGGCAGGCACTAAAATGAATGCTAAGGACATTAAGCACTGATACTCACACTCCACTCAGACAACATAGTGTCTCCTGCTCCAATGACCCTGCTCCCTCTACTCAGCCTTTGAACTGTACCCACCTGAGAAGATGACATCTGTTCACTGTGTGTAGTACCTGGCGTACCCTGACTCCCAGGAGGGTCAGTCCCTGCAACGCCTACCACCAGGCCACTGTCTATATGACATTGTGCATCTGTCTGTGTACCCGTAAAAGAAGTTTACCCACCAGGGAGGGACCAAGATACAGATCAGGGTACACTCTGTGATATGGCTAAACACCTAGACCCATCTTGAGCAGCTATGCCAACATGAAAATATTGTGGACAGGAAGGACAGTTCAACCTGTGTGCCCAAAGAATTCTGAGACAGATCAAAGGCCCCAAGATGCATCAAATGAATGGCAGCAGACACGTTCACAGTGCACTGACCACAAGATGACAACTATGACATATACAACAAGTATCTGGGTCTGTCTGCAAAACAGGATACTAGGTCTTAAAATGACCTAAAGCACATCCTGCGCAGCCACTGTTTCGCCTGCACTGCTGGCAAGAAATGATCCTACGACTATCCTACCAAGTGCTAATAAACTCAGACATTCTGAAACTAGTTGACTGAAATGGAATCAATTTGTTACCCACACGTCAGGGCAATACAACTGATGGCATGTGTACCTGTCACACATGGGAAATCTGGAAATACATTGTGTACATGGCCTTAGCCAAATGTTGCTGTTTGCTATTGGAGGTAGATGTCACAATACAACCTCTAGCATTGTATCAATCACATCAATACATCTGGCAGCCACTGCAAATACTGAGCCCACTGAAGAGACTGCCACTACCCCCATGGATGAAGCCCTCTGTGCGGATACTACTTCTAGGCGTCTGGACGTTGAGGACAGTTCTGGCCCATCCAAGCAACCTGGTCCGACAACACCAGTGAGCCTCACTGTGACCACATCGACTTCTCCCCACCCCATTGTATCAGCATCTCAGTCAGACAATCAATCCCAAATCTGTGTCTCGAGGACTGTGACTGCCGTCTTGTGCCCCCCACTCCAGGATCCTGAATCATAGCAACACACCTCTGACAATGATAGTACTGGTACCAATAGAAGAGGCAAACCTGTGCCATGGGTGCAGGCACATGGGGGTAGGGTGCATGGGAGAGATGCTGTTGGCCTGTTACATGTGGCTGCTGGGAATGGTCATGGCCAGGACACCATCAGACAACTCTTGGGAGTCTACTAACAATCCCAAGGCGTGATGGGCCAGGTAATTGCTACTTGCCAAACTAAGGGAGATGAGGCAGCTACAGAGGGGCTTCCACTGGAAAAGTGGGAGGTCACCAACACTATCCTGGCTTCCATAACAGGGGTGTTCAGGGAGATCAGTAGTACCCTGATCAGGGACCATGAGCAACACCACACCCTTTCCTTTACCCAAGCAACACCAGCCCCTTCAACATCTGTGGCAGCCAGTGGAAGGGAAGCTCTGTCAGGGGAAGCACCAGCCTCAGACACCCCTGCCTATGTAGTAGCAGATCCACCCCCGCAAACAGGGATTGCCACCCAAGACTCCAAGAGGTGCAGATGGCAAGATATCAACCACTGCCAGCAAGTGACCTCTTCCTGATTTTACTCCTTTGTGTGCCACAAATCCACTCTGTTGACTGTTTTGAACCACTTTCAATTTTTCAATGATAGTACGACACTTGACTTTGGGCCTTTTTGTTGAGTCCCACAATGAATTCCTGTACATCTGTAAATAAACAAACCTATCACAAAACAATGCATACTACCATATTTCTACATTTTGAGAGGTTGCACTGTAAACCCATGTGATACACATATGGCTCGGGTAGTGTCATGCTGAGGAGAGTTAGAAACACAAGGACACAAGTGTCTGGACACAACAAACATTGTACTGCACAGTACAGCACATAGACTGTTAACTTTTCTGGACTTTCATAGACAAGATTGGCAAGACCATCTTGAGTCATGCCAGTTGTCCTAAACCTACTGTGCCCCAGACCACAAAAGACCTTCTACTGTAGAATAAGCTATTAGTGCATATTGACACTAGCATGGGACTAACCAAAACCATGACTGCCAACTTAACATACACCATGGCACAGACAGAGGTCAGAACAACAGTGCCTGGTCATAGGTCCATCCTATTACAATGAGCAAGCATCTGGTGGCATGATACAAACCTATGTCAGTGTTGTGGCACAGGCACTGTGGCCTGCAATGAGCAAACACAATGACGGCTACACAAGTTTAATACAGGATCATTATCAATACAATGTGAAGGGAGAATTCAGGGATTGCACTAGATGCAATGTTTCAAGGGCACATGATCACACACATGAGACAATTGGACCAACTCACCACATCAAACAAGTGTATTGTGCAATTCAAAATCCAATACACCCACTGTCCGAGCTGCTTTGGCACAGGACCCATACACCCCATATCTGTGACCAACATTACCTGGATCAATCTATGTCCACTTCATATGTCAGACAGCAACAGCTCCCTGCCAATGGCACAACTCTGAAATGCCCACATGAATATGGCATGGTGAAGACACTTGGAAAAAACACAAAGCAAAACGTTTAGGTATGAAGAATTACACATATGACTCTTACCACATTAAAAATGTTAGCAGATCCACTCACATTGCAAGGAGACTGACACAAACAAACACATCATCAAGGTTTCAACATTTCCAAGTCTGACTCAGCAAGCAAACCTTGGCTATATACTGCCTAGCTTCACATTCCCTGTCAATAGGAAACAAAATACCTACTCAACACATGCTGACCCTTACACTTCACCATACAGTCACAGTAATCGCATAACATTACATATTTACACTCAAGTGAAGTAGTGAGTGATGAAATTTGCCCGCAAGTCTTCACCTTCCACTTCATCACTGTCATCCTCACTTGGCATTTCACGATTCTCACCCGGTGGTTCTGCTAGCTCCCTTTCACCTGGAATATATGAGATATTTCTTGTAAGGGCAATGTTGTGGAGCATCCAGCAGGCTGCAATGATCTTACAAACTTTTTTGGGTGAGTAGAGGAGGGCCCCACCTGTCTTTTCCAGATTGCAAAATCTCACTTTCAGGAGCCCAAAAGCCCACTCCATGACACGCCGTGTTCTTCCATCGGCATTGTTGAAGCAGACTTTCACTGGCATATTTGGGTTCCTCACGGGTGTCAACAAACATGGAGAGTTTGGTTATGCAGAGTCCCCTGTAATGGAATGGGACTTATGTGCAACTGAGTCCCTCTCATCAAAATTTTTGCTGCAGACATTGCTTACAAACAAACAAGGTATACGTGACTTACCAACCAGCCAGGCCCTCTCTGGGTACAGTTGTGACATCAGCTGTGTTATTGCGCTGTCCTGTATGATGAAGGCATCATGGACTGAACCTGGATAACGGGCACAGACCTGTGAAATGTAGAGGACTGCCAGGCAAACAACTTGGACATTGATGGAATGGAAGTTCTTCCTGTCACAATGGACTTGTTCATTGCCTTGCGATGGAACCAAGCAACATGTGCACCATCAATGGCTCCCACACCATGTGGGATGTGTGCCAAACCATAGAATTCAGCCTTCACATGGATGAAATCCTCATGTTGTGAAAACTTGATGTAGCTGTCCAGGTGTTTCAGCATTGCTGAGAGTACATCCTTAAATATTAAACTGAACATAGGCTGGGACATCCCAGCAGATAGGGCAATTTTATTTTGGAAGGACTCTGTGGCCAGAAAGTGCAACACTGCCATGACTTGTGTAATGAGTGGTATGCTGTATGGACGATGAATGGCAGGTATCAGACCTGGCCTCAACTGATGCAACTGATGTCAAAGATCCACAATTGTTTGCCAATTCAGACGGTAGATCTGGATAATGTGTCTTTCTTCCATGGCCTGAAGGTCTGGCAGTGGACGGTAGATGGGAGGATGTCTGATCCTTCCCATCCCAAGGTACCTATGTAGGACAAGTAAAGACTGTAGCTATCTATTTGTCCCTTGCAGCATACATTAGACATAATGACAAACTGTGACAAGGCATGTCAGAAGATGAGGACATGATACACAGTACACATAAACACTGCCAATGACACAAAATCAACAGGTCGATCGCCATATTTTCCCTTCTCACAGGCTAGATTGTGCACATGTGTGCCAGGGGGAAAAGCCAAGGGCTTAGAGGTTGAGTAGGAGAGACTGTTCATGTAACTGTTCAGTGCCAGAAGTTGGGTCCTTAGACTTTGGGGTCTGTCTGTTTAGTGTGCACCCGGTTGTACTTGATGGTGAATGCAGAAAACTAGGGGAGGTGACATCACAGCTATCCCCATACATCACTTGTCACATTAATATTGTCGATGTGAGACAACATGTATTTGTCTGATGGCATGAAATGTGTATGCATGTTATATGTGTCAGGTGTCAAATGAGTTACGTGTATGTTGCCTATGAGATTTCAAACCACATCTGACCCTACTAACCTGTTATTCTGAAGGCATATCATGACTCACTCTGTCCTTCAGGCAACCACATACACACTACATGTATGTTGTTGGCTACATGATGTACTGTCATGCATGGAAGTTAATGGAACGGAGTACCATATAGGTTTTGTCTTCTCAGCCTTCAGAGGCCAGGGCCCGAAAAAGTATATTGCTCAGTATGGGTCCAAGTCTAGGCTGATGTAGAGTATTTTTGACTATGCAAATATGACGCTATGAACACACACTGTATCCACGTATGTCCTGTCATGTGAATAAATCTAGGATCTGTTAAGAAATTATGGTTTCTAAGTTTCTTTTCTTGGTAAGTATGTAAATGGTTTAAGTAGGCAGACAATCATCTGTGTATTATGTGCACTTGGCATCACTGTCAATGTGTATCCCTGACCCAACAGGTCCCTTATACAGACAGCCCTGTTGACAGCATCACAATGGTCATATGTTTCCTGTGTGGGCGTATTGCACATATGATAGTCACATAGTGCAGACAGTGTAGTGAATCCTGGGAATCCATGATATGTGACTCATTCGTTTGCTCACATAGCAGATGATGGACAACGCATGCCTTTGTTAGTTAGATGCCATCTCTGAAGGATGGACAGGTATGTTCAGAAGCATGTTCTGTGGCACATGTACATGATACAGCACCCCATCCCTTAGCTGTCATGAGTATGTATATGCCAGCCTCCTTGTCCACACATGGACAGGGTAGACACCTTCTATACCCACCATGCCAGTTGTTTCATTATCAGCCATGTGCAATGTGTGAGTTTGTAGTCTGGCAGTAGCCTGTAGGAACAGTATGCAGGGAATCTTTCTCACAGAGTGTAAGTGTTTTAATGCATTTATGCCTCAGGAGTGTACTATTCAGAAGCCACAGAGGTGTGATGTGTCCCATGGTTCGTCAGCCCTTAGTCAGATTGGCAGAGCATGTACCACAAAATGTCAGTTGGCCTACCTAGTCAGTGGAATGTCTGAGTAGGATGGTGGATAGGTCTGCAGATTGAGAAGTTGTGCTTGTATTCAGTGGCTGGTATGTGGCACACTTGGGAAGTTTGGCCCAAAAAAGGAAGTTCATAGCTTTGTGTATAGACATGTGTGACTCTTTTGGATGAGACTTGTGGACATAATTTCTTCTCTTCTCTTTTACAATCATGCAGGTCAATGCCCATCAGAAGAAAGGGATTATGAGAGCCATCGCCAAGAAGGTGCAGACCATGGGGGTCCACATCTGGTGGTGCGCCCACTCCATAAAGAGTTCTGAGGACCTGAGATGCTGGGCCTGGAAGATTGCAGAGGCCCTGCAGGGGCTGTCCTCCCAGTGTATGCGGGGTGCCCATTGGCTAATGACCCCCCCCAATGGCCCGCAATCTGGTGGTGGTCTACCCAGAGCTAGATGGGTATTTGATGCCAGCACAGCAGCCACAAGGGGGTGAGTAGAATGTACATTTCTGCCTGTCCCTTTGTCAGGTGATTAAGTTGGCCACTGAGTGCTCCCACTGGCAATTAGGGCTGAGCCATGTGTCAGTAGTAGATGGGAAATTGTTTATGTTTAAACGTCATGCATATGAAAATGGTCTACCTTGGCTTCTGAACAGACATCATGTACAAACATGTGGGGAATCCTCAAACAACTTTCTCTGCAGGGACCAGAACTGGTTGTGTACAGTGATCTTTAATGTACTGATTGGTGTTGTAGTGGGTGTAATTTCAGACCCACAGATCACTTCCCCTGATAGTCACAGACAAAAGGTAAGTGGGTAATGGATCACTGTCCTCTGCCATGTGTCTGGGCATGTGTGTATGTAGACATCTCCCACCAAGAAGCAGTCTATCTTCAGTGTATGATGTGTGCTGTGATGCGTGATGGTGCCTCACTGCAGTCTGTGATTTCTTTGTTCCCACCATAGATGTGTCATGGCTAACATTGTTAATGTTTTGCAGCTGTAGTAAAGTGCTTTCCCTTGGTAAATGGGGAATGTACATTAAGTAGAATTATGTCCCATGACTGTAGCCAACATTCCTTGTGCCTACATGTCAGCATGTGTTGTGTTCTGTCCTGGAAGCATCGTTAACTTGCACTTTCATGCATGTTCTAACCATGTTGATGAGATAATGTCTGCATTCCCTCACATATATGTGCATGGAAAACTGTTAGTGAAATAGCAGATTTAGGGGGTCATTCTGACCCTGGCGGTCACCGACCGCCAGGGCCAACGACCACGGAAGCACCGCCAACAGGCTGGCGGTGCTTCCTGGGCCATTCTGACCGCGGCAGTAAAGCCGCGGTCAGAAAAGGGGAAGGTTTACCCCTGGCCCAGGGAATCCTCCATGGCGGCGCTGCTTGCAGCTCCGCCATGGGGATTCCGACCCCCTTCCCGCCATCCTGTTCCTGGCGGTTTTTACCACCAGGAACAGGATGGCGGGAACGGGTGTCGTGGGGCCCCTGGGGGCCCCTGCACTGCCCATGCCACTGGCATGCCACTGGCATGGGCAGTGCAGGGGCCCCCTAACAGGGCCCCACAAAGATTTTCAGTGTCTGCTTTGCAGACACTGAAAATCGCGACGGGTGCCACTGCACCCGTCGCACCCCTGCAAATCCACCGGCTCCATTCGGAGCCGGCTTCCTCTTTGCAGGGGCTTTCCCGCTGGGCCGGCGGGCGATCTTTTGGATATCACCCGCCGGCCCAGCGGGAAAGTTAGAATGACCGCCGCGGTCATTTGACCGCAGTGTGGTCTTTTGGCGGTTTCCGCCCGGCGGGCAGCGCCCGCCGCCCGCCGGGGTCGGAATGACCCCCTTACAGTTCTGATCCATTTCATGTTGTGCCACAGGCAGGAGTGTGTCAGCATTGTTTATTGTCTGAAAGATACCTTTGTGCATCATGGAAGACTGCAATAGCAGTGGAGGACAACAATAGCAGTGAGGGACATGCCATTTAGGCCCAGATTGTGGAACCACTCTGTGTTTGACTATGTCCTTGATGGGGAATCTTGTTGAAAAGTGCACTGCACATGTTGAATGATGAGGATTCTTCCCTGACTGCTGTCATGCATCAGGGAGTAACTTGCAAGGATGTTGACATTGCATGTGTATGGGTTCTCGCATTTATCCACAGATAGATAATAAGGTTGACATGTCTAAGATGTGGATAGTGATGTTGCTTCTCATTGGACAACAGGTTGGCATCCCTCTATTTTTCCTTGACAGTTCTGTGTTTCTCCAACATGCAAGGTATGGATGTGTACCACAGACACACTCAGATGGTGTCCTTGTAATGGATCTCAGACATTATTGGTGACTATCTTGGGGTTGACTGATTCATTGTTGTGTGTTTTCTGGAGACGTCTCCCTAACATGTTGGAAATTATGTCAATGTTGTTCCTTTCAAAGACCCACGTGGGGCCTGTCAGAGTGACATTCATACTACCTCCTTGACTCTAATGGGACAGGTGTCACTTTTTGAGCTATAGATTGTTGAAATGTGTCCATTGTTACATGAGTATTGTCATGTCAACTACTCCCAGATTTTTCACTTTTGTATGTGCAACAGCTGGATTTCATTGGCTTCAGCTCAAAATGTTGGTCCCTCATGCTCATGTATGTGCGAAAGAGATGTGTGCATGGAATTGTGTGTGAAATATTGGAAGTTACTTCACCAAGGGATTGTAGTGGTGGCTTTAAGTGAACTGAGGTCTGCTGCATGTGCACAGCTGTGAGGATGGAGAGTTCACATAGTTGTTGTATTGTCATTGTGGTTACAAGACTTCAGCTATGCACTTACAGTTGTTTGGGATCCTGATTGGACTGTGGGTAACTTTGGTAAGTCCAGATGACATGCATGCCATGCATATGGTATGGCACCTGAAAGTGTCACCTGGATGAAATGACTTTTGGAGCTGACTTGACACAATGGCATTGTTTGTCAGTTAGAGTTGTGATTGAAGTGTTATCATGTATTTGTTACAATCCTATATCAAATTCTTATTGCAGCATCAGCATAGGCAGGTGAAGGAGACAGGGCACAGCCGAGTGGAGAAGTATCTGGCCAAAGGACATCAGGTCAAGATTCCACTGACACAGAGGGACCCAGTTTCTTGGAGGTTGAGGGTAGTGCCATGGGAGAGAGGGGATCGACATCCTCATCATCGGATTCCTCCTCCAGTGGCCACTACCTAGTGGTGATGACCCATTGGGGAAACTCAGCACCATCCTTGCCCACCACCCCCTTTCTATCACTGCCCTCCCTGTTGCTTTCCACCCAGTTGGCCAGGTCCCCCACCCAAGAGGTTGGCCATCTCCTTTGCTGCAGGCAACTCCACCCCAGCCCCTGTTACCCTTGCTGCCCTCAGCCAGGAGGCTATTGACCTCCTGAGAACGATCTCTGTGGGTCATACTGCCATTGTGAATGCCATCCAGGTATTGGCAAGTCACCTACAACAGACTAATGCATTCCTGGAAGACATTCATGGTGCTATGTCTGGTCCACATAGATCTTTTCAACCTCTGGCTTCTACCCTGATGGCAGCCAGTCACCCCCCAGCTTCCATCGCCCCTCCACCTCCATCTTCCCAATCCAAATCCCCCCTTCCCCTGCCTACCGAAAGCACACAAACAGCTCTTCATGCATCCACATCAACAGACAAAGTTAGCACACACAAACACAAGCACCACAGCACACAAACAATATCCACCCACTGACACAGCAACACTCACTACTGCCCCTCACACCCCTACCACCCCAGCATCACACACACAACCTCAAGCTTATCTACAGACATTACTGCAACATCAGCTGACACATCCACCACACCCATCCTACCCACAGACACCACCCCAGCATACCTGAAGACATCCACCACAAGCACCACACCTGCAGACACCACAACTATAGACACACCTACATTCACCACATCTACCATATCTGCAGACACCATCCCAACAGCCACCCACCCATCCACCTCGGCATCCCCCAGCACCTCTACCCCTCCAAACCCAAGACACATAGATGTCCTCGCTCACTCACCCAACAGACACCCACCAAGCACAAGCATACCTTGATTGAGAATGCACCCAAGACATCCATGCCTACACAGCCTACCACCACTCCCTCAACCTCCAGATCCTGTCCCCTTCTGATGACAATCCCTGTGATTCCCAAAAATCTCTTCCTGTTTGAACTTGGACCTATCTGTGCCCCCCTGAACCATACCCATAATTACCCTAGCCAGCTCCCAGTTTATCCCTTCCACCCCCAAGGCCTCCCCTGCTGTAAGTACCCATTCCACTGAAGAAGCCCACCCCTCGTAAGTTGAATACCCCCCAATCTGAAAAGCCACCTCCCTCCCAAATCTGCCCCCCCCATATAATCCCTGAGGTGCCTGTCTGCCCCCCCTGTGGAGTTTACATGGCAGTCAGGAGTCAAGTTGGGGCATTACAGTGTGCTGTTATTGGCATTTATTTTGTAATGGCCAATGGCCTTTCGACATTATTGAGAGCTTTTAATAATAAACACAAGAGTTGTTTTGTCTTGGGTACTCATTTGTGCTGCACTTCCTGTCCTAACTTTCTGTTGTCCCTAAGTGACTTGGGTTGTGTGCCTGCATTTGTGTATATTTGAGCCTGCTTGCTGCTCCAGTTACTGTGGTCTACAGTTTGTGAGTTTGGGTGCAGGTCTGTTGTTCCCCAGGTGAAGGGTATATGTTGTGTGTGTGAATGCAATGGTGGTGTAATGCATTGTGCACTTACTATGGTAAGTATGTCTTATTGTGGTGTCCAATGTGAGCATATATGTGTGAGACTTGTCCCCCTAACTCGGCTTATGGATTCATGAGATGTGTGTCATCCTTATTTGTGTATGTGCAGACATGGAGTGTGTTGATTTGTGCTACCTGGGTTTGCATTGGCCTGTGCATGTGTGCATTTAGGTGTGTGTTCCTGGTAAATCGTTCCTGTAGAGGTATGCCCCATGCAGTGGGAGTTGTATGTGCTTTGTTGACTTTCCCTTCCCCATTGTTGAGATGTGCCTGACAATTGGTTTTGGCATTGTTTGTCGCAGAGACCCATGTAAGGCCATTTCCAGTGGACATGTTGTTTGATGGCCCTGTTCAAGGTGGTATATTCGTCAGTGCAGCCTCCTTCCCTGTGTGTCCCAGATGGTCCCATCCAAATTGGGTAGGTATGGTTCTTATGTTGTTCTTGCTGCCTTTGTTTCTCTGTGTTTTATGCATGCCATTGTGCTTTAATTGTGTTGTGATGTGTGGGATGCATGTGTCCATTGCAGGGCTGATTACTGGTGGTGTTGTTTGTGTTGCATGCCACATCGATAGGTATGTGTGTGGTATGTGTGGGCAGTCCCTGGCCAGTGTGGAATGTGGTTGTATGAGCTGTAATTGTAGATGTGCTGTAGGTGTGTTGTTGTTGCTGTGTGTGACAATGTTGTGTAGCCTTCAGTGTGAGTGTGCTGGCTAAAGTGTGCATATTGTGTGTGTAGATATTCGTGTTGCTGGATGTCAGTGAGTGTGTATTGTATGAGATGTGTGCCTGCTGCCCGTGGCATCCCACCATGATGTGTTTGCCTGTGCTACAAGCTGTTTTGAAATATTGATGATATAGGTAAGTGTGTGCACTTATGGTTGTTGGTGTCCATGTTGATGCTGATTTCGCGTCTCTTGATGAGCAGCAGCATGATGTTTGTGAATGCCTCCAAGGGCGTGTTATAATGATAGTGGTCAGCTGTTACATACCATGCTACGTTTTTACCTCCAGTTTTAGAAAAAAGCTGTATGTATTCCCTTTAAATAAAATGTATTAATGTTAAGTAAATAGATATCTTATTGGGCCTGTGCTTGAACAAGACCTGGGCAATTCCAGCTTTCAAAAGGTATAAAACATTCTGAGCTTAAATAGGGACTTAATGAGTATCAGTTTAAGAATGAGAGCACGGTTAGATAGAGTTAAGAGATAAGTATGTCTGGTCATTGAGTTTAATCCTTAGTTCAGAATGAAGGGAATATTTTGGGAATGGTTATAGGCCTGGGAAACAAGATGAGGCTTAGAATTCAGGGAGAGGGTATTAAACGAAAGATATAGCCCCCGGGTAGGCTGCAGATTCAGGGACATTTGATAGGGAGCATTGGAAACCGGAAACATGAAGAATTACAGTACCATTAATCTACACTTATCATCTAAGAATGGATGTAGATTAACACATGGACTTTGCAAGGCACACAAATCTGCAAGCTCCTACTGATGCAACGAAAAAGAAAGAATCTATTGTAAAATATTTAGGCCCTCATTACAACCTTGACAGTCAAAGACCGCCAGGGCTGTTTTGGCGATTGCACCGCCAACAGGCTGGCGGTGCAATCTTGCATATTTCGACAGCGGCTGAAGCGCCGTGGTCGCGCCGCCGGGACCGGTGGTTTTCTGCCACAGTGGTCCCGGCGTTTGTAATCCGCCAGGGCAGCGCTGCCCAGGGGATTACGAGTCCCCTTCCGCCAACCTTTCAATGGCGGTAGGAACCGCCCTGGGAAGGCTTGCAGAAAGGGGAGTCACTGGGCCACTGGGGGCCCCTGCGCTGCCCATTCCTTTGGCATGGGCAGTGCAGGGGCCCCCGGCAGAGCCCCACACAGCGTTTCACTGTCTGCACAGCATTGAGAGCCGGCTCCCATGTTGCGGCCGACATCCCCGCTGGGCCAGCAGGTGGAAACTCTGTTTCCGCCCGCTGGCCCAGTGGGGATGTCATAATGGGCAGCACAGGAGTGCTGCCGCATTGGCGGCCTCACGCCGGTTACAACTTGGCAGGCGGAGCTTCCTGCCCGCCAAAGTTGTAATGAGGCCCTTAATTTCTCTACTTAAAATTCAATCTGGTGATTAAAAACATTATATATGAGCATGTCTGTAGACCAATTACAAGTTCGCCCTGGGATTCACTTTTTAGGGCAGCATTTTGTCCAAATTGTGAACATAAATATGAGCTATCAAGTTGACTACAAAGATCTTTCAACAAGTTCTGTATAGATTTACTTCTAAAATTCAGTCAGATCATACACTTCTAGATGGTATAATTTTCACTGCCACTGGGAAACCATCCAGGCAGGCTTCAGAGCATGATGATAAATGTGCAAAGCAGTAGGATGATAGTATCATGTACACCAGAGCACCTCTTGTGCAGTGCATACTGACATTTAAAGGCAGTTACAAGTCTGACACACCGATGAAAAGTATGGGAAGAGTGAGTTTTATTTTCCCTTTCTGGTATGAGAAGAAATCTTTCAGTGTAACTCTTCTAAGCCTGCTTACAAGCTGAAGCGCGAGGAAACAAGTAGCTGTGCTGAAGAATTCTAAAAGGCAGTAAAACAGGTAAGAGATTATTTTTATTTCCAAATAATATGCAAGGCACCAAAATATACATCATGGGGAAGATGGTGCAACTATCGATGTTAACAATAGTATGTTAAAGAAATACCATATAGGTTGTTAGCATGTTATAATTGTATTCAATTACTTCATGATGTAATTAAAATATATAAAAATAAAAAAATGTAAACATGAAAAGGTGCCTTCAAATGGGTACTGATTTTCTAGAGTTTCCTAAAGACATACCAAAATTATTTTAGAAAAGGAATGTTTATTGAGAATAAAGATAGAGTTGGGGGTACAGCTAGATTTGTAAAAATTTATGGCTGTCCTGAGGTCCCACTCTCAGGGGCATATTTATACTTGGTTTGGGCTAAATTAGCGTCATTTGTTTTACGCTAATTCAGCGCAAACCTATCCATATTTTTACTTTGGTGCTAGACACGTCTAACGCCAAAGTTATGGAGTTCACATAATTTTCTGAACATGGAAACCCACCATGCGTCAATAAGATGCAAGGTAGGCATTCCCGTGCAGATATTGACGGTATGGTCCTTGTGCCATATTAATCCCCGGTGCTAAAATTATGCATGGGGGATTGGGGCCTTAAATAATGGTACTAAACTTGTTTAGTGCCATTATTTAACGCCTGGGTCAGGGCAGGCGTCTGGGGACCTGCGGGCCTATTTCAATGGTCAGAGACCATGGAAAGAGCCCACAGGTGCCCTTCCTTGGCCCCAGAGACACCCCCACCCACACCAGGAAGACACTATGGGGGTCATTCCGACCCCGGCGGTCAAGGACCGCCGGGGCCGGGGTCGGCGGGAGCACCGCCAACAGGCTGGCGGTGCCCCGCAGGGCATTCTGACCGCGGCAGTTTGGCCGCGGTCAGAACAGGAAAACCGGCGGTGTCCCGCCAGTTTTCCGCTGCCCTGGGAATCCCCCATGGTGGCGCAGCTTGCTGCGCCGCCATGGGGGATTACGACCCCCTCACCGCCATCCTGTTCCTGGCGGCTCCGACCGCCAGGAACAGGAAGGGCGGTGAGGGGTGTCGGGGGGCCCCTGGGGGCCCCTGCAGTGCCCATGCCAATGGCATGGGCACTGCAGGGGCCCCCGTAAGAGGGCCCCACTTTGTATTTCAGTGTCTGCTTTGCAGACACTGAAATACGCGACTGGTGCCACTGCACCCGTCGCACATCCTCCACTCCGCCGGCTCCATTCGGAGCCGGCATCCTCATGGAGGGGTGTTTCCCACTGGGCTGGCGGGCTGCCTTTTGGCGGTCGCCCGCCAGCCCAGTGGGAAACCCAGAATACCGCGGCGGTCTTTTGACAGCGCAGCGGTATTCTGGCGGTTCCCTCCAGGCGGGCGGCTCCCGCCGCCCGCTGGGGTCAGAATGACCCCCAATGTAAGTAGAGGTGAGTATTATTTTTTATTTTATTAAATGCAATAGTGGAGCCTAACTTGGGCCCCCCTACATGGCACTGTGCCCAATAGCCATGCCCAGGGGACATAAGTCACCTGGGCATGGCCATTGGGCTGGGGGGATATGACTCCTGTCTTTACTAAGACAGGAGTCATTCCCCTGGGGTTTTAACATAAGAAAATGAAGCTAGTCTAGTCAGAGGCATTTTTTATGCCTCTGCCCATACTAGTGTCATCCTTTGACACTAAGGGGGTCATTCTGAGTTTGGCGGGCGGCGGAGGCCGCCCGCCAGACTTCCCCCCTCCAAAATACCGCTCCGCGGTCGAAAGACCGCTGAGGGTATTTTGGTTTTTGCACTGGGCTGGCGGGCGACCGCCAAAAGGCTGCCCGCCAGCCCAGTGCAAAGCACCCTTCCCACGAGGACGTCGGCTCCGAATTGAGCCGGCGGAGTGGGAAGGTGCGACGGGTGCAGTTGCACCCGTCGCGAATTTCAGTGTCTGCAAAGCAGACACTGAAATTCTTTTTGGGGCCCTCTTACGGGGGCCCCTGCAGTGCCCATGCCATTGGCATGGGCACTGCAGGGGCCCCCAGGGGCCCCGCGACACCCCATACCGCCATCCTGTTCCTGCCGGGAGAACCGCCAGGAACAGGATGCCGTTATGGGGTGTCAGAATCCCCATGGCGGCGCAGACAGCCGGTTTTCCCTTTCTGACCGCGGCCAAACCGCCGCGGTCAGAATGCCCTGCGGGGCACCGCCAGCCTGTTGGCGGTGCTCCCGCCGACCCTGGCCCCGGCGGTCCGTGACCGCCGGGGTCAGAATCACCCCCTAAATCCCCTGTTGATGCTAATCGGGCCTTACCGCCGGCTAGTGCCATTCCATAAACATGGCGCCCGGACGGCGTCCAGGAATGACGCTAGCTGGCGGTATACTTTTTGACACTAAACTGCGCTAGCTCAGTTTAGCATTAACAAGTATAAATATGCCTTTCAGTTCTTCCACTTCATTCAGACTTGGTTGACTTGCTTCTTTTTGCAAAGCTATGTTCCAGCCAGACCTATTATCATCAGTGCTTTATTTGAGCCAGTGGTTTCCAGTGTGGGGCACCAGCACTTATTTTTGAGGGCTGGCACTTATTATTCTGCATTAGGCATTTACTGCAAACAGAAGACACATATGGGAAAGACAGAGGAAGAGAAAGACGGAAAAGCCTCATAAAAGGGAGAAAGCAGAAGGCTGCAAGTGTGAGCAGAAGGATCATGGAGTGGCTGTAAATGGATTAAAAAGGCCCAAGATGGCTTCACGATGACACTGACTCACTATTCTGTGTCTGTACATTTAATTGAAGCAGCCATGTGTTTCGGGGGAGAGCTTTGGGCACCGGCACATTTTTATTTACAAATTAAGCACTGATTATCATGAGTCCCTGTGTACTGAAATGGAAACCACATGATGCTTAGATAAAAATATGTTAATGTGAAGGTGTAGGAAGCTGGCCTGGTATATGGTGGGTACCTAAAGTACTTACACCTTATACCAGGTATCCCCTTTTAGTGTAATGTAGGCAGTGTCTAGAAGCCAGGTTCTCTAAAGGTAGCTGTGGATGAGTAGCCAAGGCTTATCTAGGAGGCATGCAAAGCTCATGCAATACCACTGTAGCCACACAGCACTTACACACATAAACCAATACACTCAGTGTTACAAAAATAAAGGTACTTTATTACGAGAACAAAGCACCAAAAATACTCTAGGGGCAATATTCCCTTAGAAGGTAAGTAATACACAAGATACATTCACTAGTTGTAAGAAATAGGCATGAGAATAGTTAGAAAACAGTGCAAACAGTGTAAAACACTATAGAGAAAAGTGGCCCTGGGGGGAGCACAAACCATATACTAACAAAATGTAATGCGAGAGTTGGACCCCCACCTAAGTAAGTGGAGTGCGTATAGGTATACTGGGGGTACCAGGAAAGCACAAAGGTAAGTACCACAACACCCCCCAGCGACCAGGAAAGCAAGAGTATAACACTAGAATTTCCCCAAAACACCCACTTAGAAGAAAAGAAGAGAGTTGCAAAACCCAGAGGCGACTGCAAGAAACCAGTGATGGATTCCTGAAGAGGAACGCCTGTGGAAAGAGGGGACCAAGTCCGGAAAACACAGAGTCCAGTGGGGGCAGACACCCCTACCCACCAAGTTGAGGATGCAGGAGTTGGTCGATGGTAATGGAGGAAAGTCAGCACTGCAGCCTTGGAGTCACAGTCGAGTTCCTGGAGGATGCAGGTGATGTCCCACGCCTGAAGGAAGATTGCAGTCAGGTTTGCGTGTTCGAATTCCACCAACAAGCCCTGGCATAGGCAAAACTCATGGTTGGCAGAAAGCGGTGTTGACTTAAACTAGCAAGTTCCAAGGGACTCAACCCAGAAAGGGGAGTGAAAGGGGGCCCTCAGCATTGCAGAGAGCCCACAAAAGCACAGGTAACACTCACAGGAGTCCCACAGGATGGGGACTTAGAAGTTGGAAATGTAGCCCATGCAGCACTATGAAAAGGAGTCCCATGCCACAGGAGAGCTACTCAGGGAGCTGTGCTTCACAGGAAGGAGTGCTGGGGGCTTGAGCTCCATGATACCTGAAGACCCCTTGGGAGAAGTGCCTTCAAGCCTTGGCAGTTGCAAAAGACATGGTGCAGGGAGGTAGGTACTGTCCTGCGTAGAAAGGCAAGGGCTTACCTCCAACCAAGTTTAACAGCTGGTAAAGAGGACCAATGGGACCACTTCTGACCATGACCTGTGATGCAGGATCCATGCAGCTCAGCAGGAGAGGGGATCTACTCAGCCGGTCGTCGTTGCTGTTGGTGATTGCAGGTGCAGGGGAGTGACTCCTTCACTCCAAGGGAGAGTCCTTCTTCTTTCCTGTGCAGACTGAAGAAGGGCTTTCCTCAGAGGATGCACGACCGGGGAAATATTGCAGAAGCTGGAAAGAGCAGTGGAAACAATGTTGCAGGAGAAGTCTTTTTTGAAGATTGTCAGGTCCTGGAGAATCTAGATGTAGTTTTTTGGTCAGAAGTCGAAGTGGAGGTTGCAGAGGAATCCTGCTGGAATCTTGCAAGCCGAATCTGAGGAACCACCCATAAGAGAGAACCTAAATAGCCCTGAAAGGAGGATTGGTCACCTAGCTGGGTAACCACCTATCAGGAGGAGGCTCTACCATCACCTGCCTGACCTGACCACTCAGATGGTCCCAGAGTTCCCTGCCAAACTTGGGTTCAAGATGGCAAAACCCAGGGACCCTCTGGGCACTACCAAAGGGGTGGTGATGGACAGGGTGCTCACTCCCCTTTCCATTGTCCAGTTTCATGCCAGAGCAGGGACTGGAGGTCCCTGAACCGGTGTAGACTGGTTTATGCACAGAGGGCACAAATTGTGCCCTTCAAAGCATACCAGTGGCTTTGGGAAGCTACCCCTCCCAAGTCCAGTAACACTTGTTTCCAAAGGGAGAGGGGTGTAACACCGCTCTCTCAAAGGAAATCCTTTGTTCTGCCTTCCTGGGCCTGAGCTGCTCAAGCAATAGGCGAGCAGAAACCTGTCTGTGAGGCGGTAGCAGCTTGGGCTGCCTGGACCTCAGAAGGCTCTATGAGCAATGCTGTAGGTCCTCTAAGGAGCTCCCAGAGTGCATGGAATCATACAACCCCTACTTACAAAAGTATTGGGGTATGACTCCAACATATTTGATACCAAACATGCTTAGGTTCGGAGTTACCATTATATAGCTGGATATAGGTAGCGACCTATGTCCAGTACAAGCATAGAATGGTGTCCCCACACTCACAAAGTCAACAAAAATGGATCTGGAGTTTGTGGGGACACTTCTGCCAGTGCAGGGGTGCCCTCGCACACAGGAACTTGCACCTTGTCCTCTGGGCTGAGAGGGCCTACTATAGGGGTGACTTATAGTGGTCTGGTGCACTAACCTACAGTGAAAATGGGTGCATGCACGAGGTTCAGGCTGACTGTAATGGCAGACCTGCAGAACCCTTTGCATGGTCTCCCTATGGGTGGCAGAATAACTGCTGCTGCCCTTTGGGATCCCTTGGAACCCTAATGCCTTGGGTACCTGGGCAACGTATACTAGGGGCTTACATGGGGGCACCAGTATGCCGATTGTGGGATAAAATACATAGTTTTGGGAGAGAGAGCATAATCTCTGGGGTCCTGGTTAGCAGGCTCCCAGTGAACACAGTCAAATACACTGACATCAGGCAGAAAAAGGTGTTAGCCATGCCAAGAAAGAGGATGCTTTCCTACAGAAGGGCCACTGAAGATGATTACATCAAGCATCCAAAACGATCATAGAACAGCAGCATTCCTTGTTCTTATGTGACAGAACTCTGATGTACTGCAAGACCATGGATAGTTAACAGTGAGTACACCAAAGTGACTCAAACCTTACCTTAAGAACAGAAGTGATGCTCGTCTACCCCTGGCTACGTGTGACTGCATAAGACATCCGTGAAAATGAGAACCTAGGGCCAGATGTATCATTTTAGCAAATAGTGATTGCCTAATTGTGATTATCTGTGAATTGCAATTACATAATCGTTATTTGAATGTATGAGACTCCATGACTTTCATTAAGTAATTCCCAATGGCTCACACATCAACCACCTCATTAATATTCATGAAGTAGTTCGTCAATTGCGACCCATTGTGAATGGCTATGATCACAGGGATGGTGGCCTACTGAGCTCAGCAGACCACAATGTCTGTGATTGCTTTCAAAGAAAGCAATCTTTTTTTTTTTATGCAGCCCATTTTCCTGAAAGGAAAAAGTGATGTGTTGAAAAAAGAAAAATGTAAAGTTTTCTTTCATTTTTTAAGAGTAGGCATTGGTCCGTGGGACCACTGCCTGCTTAAAAAAAATATTGTTGCATGCATTCACAAAGGGGAAGGGGTCCCTGCAGGACCCCTTCCCGTTTGCGAATGGGTTACCACCTACTTCAAGTATGTGGTAAAATGCAAATGTTTTGCGACTGCATTTGGGTCACAAAACATTCTTACATACCGATGCGATTCGGTATTAGGAAGGGATGTCCTTGATGCACCCCTTCCTTATACTGAATCAGTATGTAGTCGCAATTCCAATTTGCAATTCGGTAACTAGATATTGAATCGCAGATTGTAATTCATGCATACCAAAATGCATTTCTACGATTGCAAACGGCTTGAATGGGCTCCTTGCGATCTAAAAAATGCATGACACATCTGGCCCCTATTCCTTGTCATCAGCACTCAGCAAAGAACTCAATCTGTGCCAATGGGTGTTTGTGGAACCAACTACCTGGGAATATTTGAGAATGTGACAAAGTGTGTAGGTCAGTATAGAGGACCATTCATAAGGGGAGGTTTCTTCCATGGTGCTAGGCTTCTTAGAGAGAGATCAATTTATTTCCAGTACCCAAGCAGTAACTGTAATCTACCAACTGTTTAGTGGATATTCTAGTGCTTCAGCTTGATATGAATCATGATGGTTGGTCATGAAGGAGTTGATTGATGTTGATGTGGTTTTTAAAATGAGCATAAACTGTTTTTTCAGTGATCTTGCTGGTGAATTGTAGCTAATGGAACTATAGTTGGTGATGTTCTTAGGTTCAAAGTGCATTTCTTCACGAGTTAAAACATCGGGTTAGTTTTAATAGCATAGCTTCCAGTAAGATGTCTTGTGTGAAAAAGTATTATGGATTGACATCAATTTTGCTGTGGATCCCCCATTTTTTCTGTCTGTTTCTGCTGACTTTAGAACCCTGTGCCCTTTACCTCTGATAAACAGTAGTAAAGCACCTATGTTTACCACTAATGCAGACGCTGTATATTAGAATTCCCCATTTGGTGTGTTCAATTTCCATATATATGGCCATTGTAACTGGTGCATAACATATATCCTTGGTTTGTGAAGTGTAATGTCGTCTGTGGGGTACGGTATAAACTTACCCCACCCACATATATGACACATAAAGACATGACTGCTAAGAGCAGCACTGTGATGTGGCTGAGGTGTAGATTAAATGAACTGCAGTACCATATGGCTCTTTCTATGTAGAAAGGCCTAATTTTTTATATTTATGAGTCACCCTGAAAGTGTATCTAGCAGGCCCACAGAGATGAATGCTAATATTTACATACAGTCTACACTTTTATATTCAGTTTAGTGTGCTCTCACAGGAAAATACTATTCAAAAGCTAGTGTAGGTTTTACTAGAGTTTTCTATGGACATGCCTCGGTGTGATTCACATTTTTCTACATCTAAGAACATCCTAGGCACATAAATCAAAGCAATTTTTTTTTTAATGTTCAAAATTTAAGGTAATAGTAAAACAGATGTTTTACAACTTTAGTAAAAAGGTAACTTTTATAAAATGTACTTTAGGCTGCCTGAGCCTAAAATAGCATAAAACCAATTTTGCCATTCATCAAGTCTCCAGAGCTGGAATACAGTTCTGTGACTCTGAGAGATAGTGACCTTGGCTCAGAAGAGAATGGCCTACTTGTCAGCCTAGGAAGGACGGGGTGGTGTTAATTGCTGGTTACTTAGCATGGACTACCTATCTGTCAGTGGAAGAGCAAAGGGCAGCCTTGGAGTTTCTTATTTCATCAAAGCTGAATGTTCCTATTTATGCCCAGGACTTTTCTAGCCTTCCTGGCTCCAATCACATGAGGAAGAGAACAAGTCAAACCTTGTCTGATGGGAAGAGAGCTCATCTAAATGACAGAGAGCGGCTAGACAGCTGAAGAGAGGTCTGCCTGGTGGAAAACAAGTTCTGCTACTTGAAAACAGGAACTACTAGGTACTTTAATAGTAAAGAAAAGGGGAGGTGCTGTAAAAGGAAGTGGATAAAGGATGAGAAAGTACCTAGTATTTGGTAGGAAGTATTCCTCAATCATTGGTTAGTGCACAAGATGTCTTATGAACCTCACCATCCACTCATCAGAACATTCCTGGAAATGGGATGACTTCCCCTAAAGAAGTTCCTGCTGGAAGAAATATAAGTTTCCTGACGCCTTCTGGAAGAAGAGGATTTACTCAAGGGCTCCTTATTCCTGTTCGCACCCAGGGTCTGCTCTCCAAGGATGAAATGGCTGCCTTCCTTTATAATTGCTCCAGGGAAGCAAAAAGCAGAAGGACTCTAAAAAAGTCCAGCTGACCATAGATGACTGGATCCTGAACAGCCTAGGATTGAAAGAGACCTGCTAAATATTGCCTTGAAGACTGCCATGAAGAGCTGAAGAACTGAACCAAAATAACTTACACTGCAGTTGGAGTAAGTGGGGCTTAGTAATTTTTTCTTCTTCTCAAGGATGAGGTGGAAGTTCAGATGCTTGTATGGGAAGATAACACCCAAGACAGGCAAAACAATCAGGTTTTTCCAGCTCAGATAATTTTGCTGCACCAGAAATTATTTAAATGAGGCTTCATGGTAAAATGATTAGGACTTGTGGAGTCCTGCCCAGCTACAGCTTCCAGCCTTACCCTATTGGATGATTGAGAGAACGAAAATGTGTCAATGGGGTTCATTTAGAGTTTGGTAGAGAGGTATGCCCACCTGATTTACAGTTAGATGGCTCTTATGTATGCCAGCGATGGGGACTACTCCATTTCCATCATTTTAAGTAGTTTTATATATTTCTAGCTTACTGGAAGTTTATTTGTACTGACTTCTCAGGGGGGTAATATTAGTATTTTAGCAGGATTGTTTTTCAATATTTAACAGGCCAATCTGTTTTACAATTTTTAAACCTTTTACAAGGCAATCATATTTAAACTTCTCATAAGCTTACCTCTGTTCGTCCTCTTTTTCTCTGCCTGCCCCATGTCTCCTCCTGTCCGTGCTCAGAGGCTGGTGGTTGCAGGGGTGGCAGTAGCCATTTTAACTCCGTTTTTTTCGGAACTAGAGTGGGCGCCATCTCTGGAGGTCAGTGCTCTAGTGGCCTGACTCTCCCAGAGCAGGGAAATCTATCCAGCAATGCCTAAGGCAAGCCCATCTGCGCCCGTCCGCGCCTAGCCAGGACCAGGGGCCAGTAATCATGCCCAAATCAGGTCAGAACGAATTACTTATGATGCAGATTTTTTACTTTCTCTTAGGCATATCTCTCCACCTATAGTCAAGGAATGGGAGACGGCACACAGGATGAGTTCAGGCAGCCTAACTACAGAACTCCCCTATATTGGGAATCGCTCGCATAACTCTCTGCAAAGCAGGTTCATACTGATCAATTGCAGATCATTAGCTGCCCACACGTTGGACATTAATTTGCTCTTGGACACCCAGAAACCAACAGCACTGTTCCTAACCGAAACCTGGTTACGCCAGGGCTCAGGACCAGATGTGTCACTGGCTTTGCCCAGTCACTATTTAATCATTAGGGTGGACAGAGTGGGGGGGAGGGGGAGGAATCGCCATTATTTTCAAGGACACGCTTAAGGTCACCTCATCCCCCTGTGATATCCCAGATTGTGAAGGTTTATTCTTTTCTTTTCTCTTAAACCCCAGCTTTAGTTTCTCAGGAGCCCTAATCTACCGTCCTCCAGTAGCAGTGCAACGTTTTATAGAAGTATTCCCAGAATATGTTGCTGAGTTTATATGTAATAAGCCTAAATTTACATTTTTTAGGGAATTTTAATGTACATGTAGAGAATGAGGACATGACCACAGACCGTACATTTCTGACTGACATGAAAGCTCTGGACCTCTCACAACTAATTACAGGTCCGACACATAACAAAAGGCACACGATTGATCTGATTTTTAGTGATATAACGAATCTTACGGTCTTTCCTTTGACCCCCTTAGCATGGACAGACCACTTCTTAATCAATTTTAGTCTTCCTATTCAGCAGGCTGGAAAATCTTCGCTGACTATATCTCAACCCCACAGACGTTGGCATACGCTTAATGTCATTGACTGGTCTAATATACTAACCAGCACTAAACCCACTGTGAATGAGAACTTGAGTAGTTCCATAGATTCTGTAAATAACTGGATCACAAACAGTTTGGACAACCTCATACCTTTCACAGTGAGGCGGGGAGCATCCACCAGAAAGAAAGGGAACCTTGGTTCTCTCCTCAGCTGCTTGCACTCAAAAAATACTGCAAAAGGTTGCATAGGAGCTGGAGAAAATCATATAGGGCCTCCGCTAAACAAGACTATAGGAGAGGCATTAGAAATTTCCATTCCGAAATTAAAGTAGCTCAAAGAAATTTTTATTGGGCAATAATTGAACAGAACGCTAATTCACCTAAAGCTATTTTTCAGGGGTTAAACGATATTGCTTCCCCTCAGCTTCTGGTAGAAGGGGTAGAAGCTTCTCACAAGCATAGTAATGAATTAGCCTCCTTTTTTCAGGATAAAATTACTGAGATCTACTCAGCTTTTCAGGCCAACCCTACAAGTCATGAAAATAGGGAGATACAATCCTTTAATGAGACAGTCAGGTTCTCAGATTTCCCCCAGATCAAGTCCGAATGTGTCGTAAGATCAATGGGCACTCTCAAATCAGGCTCTCCCCTCGATCATGCTCCTCCGGTGATCCTAGCCCAAGTATCCCCAATAATAGCACTGATTCTCACTAGTTATTGAATCTGTTACTGGAGAGGGGCATTTTTCCTGTTCAATGGAAACATGTGATTGGAACTTAGACCCCCTAATTTTACAAAACTATAGACCCATCTCCCTGCTGCCAGCCTTTGCTACAATATTAGAAAAACATGTAAGTAGCCAGTTGTAAACCTATCTTGAGGACAATAATATTTTACACCCCTCCCAAATGGGTTTTAGACCCTTGCACAGTACCGAATCAACTCTGATTGCCGTGATGGAAGGGGCTAGACGGCCCCTCGATGAGGGTCAGGCGACAGCAGCAGTGCTACTGGACTTGAGTGCCGCCTTTGATACAGTAGACCATGGTATCCTTCTCCGGCGGATGAAGGAGATAGGAGTCACAGGGACTGTGCTAAGTTGGTTTAGTGAGTTTTTAAGCACACGGTCATTCAAGGTACTGGATAGATCTTTCTACTCACTCAATTTTAATAGTAGATGGGGCCTACCTCAGGGCTCCTCCCTTAGCCCTTCGTTGTTCAATATTTATATGCGGCCTCTTTCTAAGGTTGTGGAGCCTTTTGGTCTCTCTTTGATAACCTGCGCCGATGGTACACAATTGGTGTTTTCTCTGACTTCGAACCACAACTCTTTAGACACATCACTGGACCCCTGCCTATGTGCAATATCCAATTGTATGTCAGACTGCAAACTTAAACTTAATGCAGACAAAATGGAGGTCATGTTTCTGGGCTCTCAAGTTCCTTTAACGCCATCCTCCTCTGCTCCACCTTCTTTGAGAGAGCTTCCAGCACCCAAGGAACATATTAAGAGTCTGGGAATCTGGCTTGACCCATGGCTAGCCATGGATCAACAGGCAAAGAAAACCTCGGCCTCGTGCTTTGGCACATTCAGACTCCTGAGGAAAGTGTTTAAAATCCTTCTGTTTATGGCCAAGAGATTAATCATTCAGGCATTGGTTAGTTCTCGCCTGGACTATGGGAATGTCCTCTTTTTAGGGTCTCCAAAGTATGTAAAGAGGAAACTCCAAGTGGTACAGAACACCGCCGCTAGACTGCTTTTTAATATCCCCAATCATGAATCAGTTAAATTGGCATTTCATACCCTGCATTGGCTCCCAGTCGAGCAGCGAATCAAATTTAAGGCCCTATGTTAAATACATAGAGCCCTACATGACAAAGGGCCCCCCCAACTACGGTCTCTGGCCTCGCTTTATAAGCCCTCGAGACACCTTAGGTCCTCATCAACAGCTTTAGCAGCAATCCCCGCTGTACAAAAAGCCAGATGGGGTGGAAGGTCCTTGTCGTATCTAGGTATGAAGCTATGGAATTCATTGCCTTTATCCTTTCGGCTCACTGACCAGGAATACATTTTTAGGCGGCTACTAAAAACATGGCTATACTGACCTCTTGTATATTTTGCCGATAGGTTCTGCTGAAGCGCTGGGAGGCCTCCGGGTAGCTATGCGCTATATAAATTGACTTAACATAACATAACGTCACTGACATACTGCTTTTACAGCCCAACAATGGGCTTTTGGAGGTTATGCCATTCAACCGCACACCTGATTTGGAGTGTGTATTCGAATGGCCAGATTTTTATCTCCCTTATCCCTGTGAAACAAATGGTGGCAAGGGACAGTAAAAATGTTTACATGACCCCTGCACCATGGAACAAAACTCCCAAAGTGTGAGGGGTCATACATTTTTATTTAAAAAAAAAATCCCACTTAGGGATTTTGTTTTTGAAGAAACAAAAACGTGTTGAAAGTTTGATGGCCGCCTGTCATCGTTTGAAGCCATCCATTAAAAGTTCCTGTCAATGGCTAGAGGTGTCTGCTTGTTCAGCAGACAACTCTAAATTCAGGGGAGATGTATTCTGTCATGGTGGCAGACTATATCACTAATTCACCCTAATTGAGTAAATACCAAACTCCAAAGTCTAAATCAGGCCCTAATTCCAAAGCTAAGTCCTTAGATAGAGACACAGTGGCAAATTGATCAAATACGCAAACAACCTCTGTACCTATGAAATTCAGTTTTGTCTCAATCAGACTTTTGTTTCAAAACTGATAACTGAGAAAGTATTCAACTTTGATGCATCTTTTCTGGCCTTGGTCTTGGATGTAGCCTCTCTGAATGATATTTGCATCCATTTCAGTAATTAGGTTTGAAATTAAAATCTATGAGCCAGATGACCGCTTGCTGTATGTGAACTTCGCTCCATTTAGGTCAGCCTGATATTGAGACTCAGTCCTTGTGAACTGCAAACTATTGTTTTAAATTATATATCTGGTTCCCCTTATCTAATTTTGATGGTCCAGTCATTTTTCCTTAAATTGCTGTCTATTTTCTCTAAATTGGTTGAATAATTTTATTATTTAGTGCTGCTTACTTTAAAACTGTTGGTACTGCTTCAAATATAGATGCACTTCTCAGGTGGATTGCTTAATGATAGTATTATAGCTACCAGGAGTTGAGCAGAGTTTCTCTAAGAAATATGTTTAGCCTAAGCAACTTGTGTTTATTAAGTTGGTTTGGGTCACTTCTTCCCAAATTAATAACCTAGTTTCTGATAGGGAGACAGTGATGATGATTACTAGGGGGAAAACAGTGCCTCTGGAGAGATTTGATGGATAAGGGTAGGATCATATGACTATTTATATGGAAAAGAACGCTGATTGTTTTATACCTATGTAGAGAGTGTAGGTTTGGGGGTTATTGGGCAAGGGGTTGGCTCATTATAAGTTTTTTTTTTTTTTTTTAAGAGCATTCTCATCATTTTGTATGCTTTGTTGATGGTGGAGGTATACTACGACGTATGTGAAGAGCTGATTGCATGAAGCCTGTATAGTAGTGTGGGACTATAATATTATCTGGCCTTCTTTCATGTAATTTCCAGTTTCTGAATGGTACACTTGTCAGTGAGTTGTTTGGAATATCAGGATGTGGATGGTTTCATATTGCAGTTCTACTGGAGCATGGATGATTACTTGCTTTTACAGGAATGTGGTGTATCTTTTGCGCATGGCATTGACATCAGGTAATGCTGGATGGTGTTTTTCACTTAGTTACGTTTGTGTTGAAGGGGTCAATTGAGAAATCCATGAAGGATTTAAAGTTCTGCTGTTCACACTTCATTTGGCTCTTTGGTGTGCTGGTTGTGCATGTTGTTGAGTGATGGGGAGAGCAGGATGGTTGATTCAGTGTGTTGACAAAGTCTACGATTTCATCTGTGAAGTTGTTTTTCTGCCAGTGGGCTCTGCCAATTAGATACAAGTAGGTTACCTGGTTTGCAGAGAGAGTAAAGTGGTATGCGAGCTGTTCTACACATTTGTTGCTTGATCGCATACGGTGTAGGGCCAGGAAGATATGTGGCTATTGGTGAGTGCTCCTTCTGTCTTCACTGTGTAGTCTGCTTGATGAATGATGTAGCATGGTGGTAAAAGAACATCAACAGTCATTAAGGATGTGAGAATGAGCCATATTTCTATGATGAACACTGCATCCCTATTTTGGTACATAATTATGCATGTGACATATGGCACAGAGACCTCTGCAGACAGTGATTTAATGAACATGAGTTGGAGGGAGAGTTCTGATGTTTGTGGCTGACTGGGATGTGGATGAGGCATTATCTGTGAGCTCTTTGAGCATGTTTGGAGTATTTATGGTGTCTAAGCATTCTTGTGATTGTGTGGATGGGCTGTTTTGATGGATTCAAACTGAAGTCAGTATGTTGGTAATCCCTGTCCTGATGAAGACCTCAACAAAATTAATGTTCAACACTGTGATTTTTTAAACACAATGCATCAACAATAAGATGCTGAAGAATATTTATTTGTCAGTATTGAGAAAGCAAATCTCACAGAAAAACAATAGAAAATGGAAAAATAGACTGTAAAGAAATAAATATAATGTCTGTACCCACTGCTCTATTCATATCATTCAAAGAGAAATCTTAGCTGAACTATCTTTTCAAGTCATCGGGTTCTTATTATTTTTGCATAGATTAATTAGCTTTTTCAATTCTTTCATATTTTGTGTATTATTTACTCTCTGTTTGATTTTTCATTTTATGATCACAATTTGATTTTGGGAAATGCCATTTTTAAAGTCAATAAATAGTTGTGTATGTGGAGAAGACGTGATTACTTTTTTGCTCAGTGCAGATTTTTTCTTACATGTATGCAACAACCTACAAGTATAGAGACCAATGTATTATTTTATTGATGTTAGACCGGGCCCTTCCGTCAGGGTCACCCTAAATGTTGCCCTCCTTTGCTGAATACGTTTTTGTTCACTTTATGGACTCTGCACACTTTACTCATGCTGATAAGTGTTAAAGTGCTTGCCCTCTCCCTTTTAAACATAATAACAATTTTAATACAGCTGATTGGTCCAAATATGTTACTTCCCTAGAGATTGTGAGGGCGCGGCCAGTCATATCAAGATGGCTGATGCATCTTTAGAACGTTCCACTCAGCAACCCACAATCTGGCTCTAATCACGTCAATCCATGCTTTAATGGCCCTCAGGTAGGACAGATTGCAGTGCTGAGATGAAGTGGAGTCTCCTGAACCACTTTTTGAGGTGGCAGAACCACAAGATACACGATAGGGGAGGTGTTACTTCCATTAGCTAGACTCTCCCAAGAAGCCAGTACACTATTGCACATAGTGAATGAAAGTTACTGCAGAAGCCAGTGCACCATGCCACCCATTCCAGAATACTCCCTCGATATCAAAGTCAATAGCATTGCTCCATTTCATAAACTGGTCGGGAGAAAGTGACTGAGGTCCTGGAAAGATGTGGGAGTACTAACTCTGGGCTCCCTGTTCCGGGAGGGCACGCTCCAGCCATTTGATCAACTGCAAGCTGACAGCAATGTAACCAGTAGGACTCTCCTTGGTCTATAGTAAATTGCTGGCGAAGCTGGGCCGGTTATGGTGAATCACTGACAGAGCCAGCACGACATCAGCTAGAGCATAAACAACATACCATAGGCAGTGGCCACAGACTCATCACTTGGCTCACTAAGGCATTGGTATACACTACATGAGACCCCTCCTTACTACCGACCTGCAGGATTTGGAAAAGAGAAATAGGCCAAGAACTGACACCTGAGGAGGGGTATAGGGCTTTTCAATATCCACTTAAATTATCGAGGAATGCTAAATCTCAATACATACAGCAAAGCATACTCCACAGAGCCACCCTCACACCAGTGAGCCTACACAGAATGTTTGGGTCTGACACTGTCTGTCCTCAATGTCAGGCGCTGAATACCAGCATGGTACATATGTTCTGGGCCTGCCCAGCTGCAGAGAAGCCCTTTGGAGGAAGGTAAATGAAGCACAATCAAAAACGACAGGCCGCACTGACCTATTTTTTATGAAAGGGGTGCTACTGGGCCTATTCAAAGGTAAAAAAACCCGAGAGAGCAACTAATCTTGCTATAAATTTGTTGCTGCTTATAGCCCGTAGATCCAGGCACACTGCCAGGCTTGAAACACAGGTGCGCTGTTACACTTAAATGGGGTGAAACAGAATCAGTGGCACTAAGCTGTAAAGAAGTACGAGGCCTACGCAGGATCCTAAAGCAGTGTCTTGGGACAATGTAATCCAAGATTTGCAAATGTTCAAAGAAGACGTCCCTGACTGGCCCACCCCCCTCGTTGAGCGCAGTGGATCACAATGTTTTCGCAACCCATAGCTCTGCCTCTCACCTTCCTCTATGACCTTCCTACCTTCCCATCTCGGTCATGTACTCAAATCACTAAGAAATTGTGGGATACTTTTGACGTGGTCCCGTCCTCATTGAAAGATACTAAGTGTAGGTTTAAAAAGTAGGAGAGCACTGGAGCAGCAATACTATAATCAAAAGGCATCTAACAATAGTATATGGCTTACATTGTTATGAACATTTTTTTGCATTTGTTCATGTATACACATCAAGAATCAATTACACCTGCAAAATGGTTAATGTTGCTATTATTGACAGGAGCCCAGTATGGGTTCACAGTGTTGTATTATGCTGTACTGTACCACCATGATAAAATAAAATAAAATTGGTTAACAAATGTCCCTAGTAAATGGTACTACATGTACCCAGGGACACCACCCACTAACGTAACACTGCAAAACATGTCTCAGACATAGCACTGCAGCCTGTAGTGCAGTGTTCAACTGCCATCATGAACTCACAATATAAACCTTTTGCCAGGCCTAAACCTAATCCTTGCTTTCTTAATACTTATACATCACATTTGAATTATGCCCTACAGGCTCATAGTGAAGGGTGCATGGTATTTAAAAGGTATAAATGTAGATTTAGGGCCAGATGTATGAAATATTTTTGCACTTGCAAACGGTGCGAATCGGTAAATTCAGCTGTTTGCGAGTGCAAAACATGGTCTGCGATGCATGAAAGGCATTCGCAGACCAAAAATAAGAAATCGCAAAATTTGCTAATTTTTGCAGTGTGACCTGGTTTTGCGAATCGCATTTTGCGATTCGGTATTTCCAGTAGGAAATTGCGAGGTGCAAAATGCGAATCGCAAAATCCAAATCGCAAATAGATGCATAAAAAAAACGCAATTAGCAATTTTTCGCCGAATGGCATTTTGCACATGCAAAATACCACTAAGTGAAAGCAAGTGGTAACCAGGTGCAACCTATATAAAGAGGCCCAGAATGTCTCAAACTCTGTTCCACAATGGCTGCACTCTACGTCATGGCGAGGAGGATGAGGATCCTGGCAGGTTTGAGGAGAGGGAGGAGGAGACAGGAGTGCATTTTCAGAGTGCGCATTACAATTTTTAACCTGACAGAGGAGGAAATATTTGAGAGGTATAGGTTGAACTCAGCCATGATTCTTGATCTGATAGCTGAGCTACAACCCATACTGCAGCGCAGAACACTAAGGACCCACAGCATACTCACCCATGTGCAGGTATTATGCACCTTACACCTACTCGCCTCAGGGAGCTATCAAGGGGTCATAGCAGCGGCTGGGGGGGTGTCACAGAGCACCCTCTCCAGATTTTTCAATGCATTTATCAACGCCATGCTAAGCAAACTCCAACAGTACATCATATTCCCCCACACCCCACAGGAAATACAGCAGACAAAAATGTAATTTTATCAGATAGCACAGTTCCCCCACGTCCTAGGTGCCATAGATGGCACACATGTGGCAATATGTCCACCATCCGTCACAGAGTATGTGTACCGCAACCGTAAACACCAACATTCCATGAATATACAGGTGATATGCAATGCCTCCTATATCGTAACTGATCTTGTGGCCAGGTACCCAGGGAGCACACATGATTCATACATCTTTCGTCACAGCCGCATTCACACAAGACTGCTAGCTGGGGAGTTTGGTGAAGGATATCTACTAGGTACGGTCACTCTTTACACTGGTGCATAGATAACAAACCCATGTCAGATGGCTGAGTTACTCATCACACCTTCTGTCCCTTCCAGGAGACAGTGCCTACTCAGTGCGCACCTACATGATGATGCCCTACCTCAATCCCACAACACCAGCAGAACGGAGATGCAATGCAGCACACAGGGCAACCCGCAACGTGGTGGAGCGCACATTTGGCCTCCTGAAGAGTCGCTTCCGTTGCCTCCACAAGAGTGGAGGGGCACCACAGTACAGTCCAGAAACCACATGTAGAATAGTGGCTACTTGTGCAATCTTGCACAATATAGCTACAACCAGGGGCATACCTATAGAAATCAGTGACACTGAATCAGATGAGGATGACGATCCCATACCACCTCTACAGCCAGCGGACAGGACCAGTGCAGCAGAGGGAAGGCAAAGGCGTGCTGACATCACACACAACCATTTCAGACGTGAGTATGAATGACAAAACTCCACTGACAACTGTACCTGTAGTGTTAGAAATGTATTACCTTACGTCAGGTAATGAATGGTGAAAATTGAAGTAAACAGGTGATGGCAAAAACTAAAATAAACAAAAGAACTGAGTCCCACACTATTACATCATAGTGGGAACACCAGTGTCAATGCGGCAAGAGTCCCTTCCTCCTCCCACGCACACCACTGGGGTGCCCAGTTGACTCACTGGCACCCTGAATGTCACCCACAGTAGCAGTGCTGCACCTGGCACTGCGCTGTCTGGTGTCTGATGCAGGTACTGCCACACTATTAAGGCTAGAACTGTCCTCAGTGTCCCCCAAGGTTACCTCACTGGGAGTGGCGGATCTCTGTCCCATGACTAGTTCAATCACATTAGTGATTTGTACAAGGCCCTGGACCACATCCCTGCTGGTGTGTGCAGCCTCCACTTGGGCCACCACAGCGCGACGGGCGATGAGTGCTGTGGAGTTTGCCATCCTGTTTGAGGACCTGCAGTAGTTTGCAAACATTGTCCTGAAGCGGTGTTCATGTCTGCGTCGGCTCACCCTTTCGTGGTGCAGCTCCTCACACAGGTCACGCACTGCACTAGTAAGCTCCCTAGTGTCCTCAGAGGCCTGCACCGGTCCCTCACGCAGCTGGGTGATGTTGCTGTTCAGTGTGTCAAGTCGCCGATGCAGGCCCATCATATGTCTATTGTGGACTCTCAGGTTCCGGTCCAAACTCAATATTCCCCTGTTTTGCAGGCGCTGTTGCTGCAACATAGCAGCCTCAAGTCCCCCGAACAAGGATGGACCCCCACCTGCCTCATGCGGTTGCTGCTGGGACACTGTGGCACTCCTGCATTGTGCTGCATGACCCCTGTCCTCCGGTATCTGGCCGTGCCTGTCTGGTGCAGACGGTGTGCTTGGCCCCTCCTGCTGCACATCCGAGTCGCCACTGAAGTCTGGCAGTGGTAGTGGCCTGGGCCTGTGGCGCACCGTGGGGATGTTGAGGGACCTACTGGTGTTGGTGTCAGAGGGCTGCTGGGTGTCCGTCTCCCCTACACAAAGACTGTGTGTGGCTGCTGGGCCAGGCCCACCTGCAACAACAATATGCAGCATGTCAGTTCTGTATGTTACATTATCTGTCCAAAAATGGCAATAAAGGTACAGGTACTGCTCTACATGGTGTAGTGTGTGTTGTGTTACCTTGGGTGTCACTATGCTTGCTTACATTGTCATGCTACTGTCTGTACTAGTTTGTGGACCGCAACTCCCATAATGCATTGTTGTGCTGCTTCTCAGATGTGGACTGGACTACTTCACACACTACTTCACATTACATGCTAATTCCTAAGGGGCTTTTATGCATTCACACATTGGGTTCACACAACAACATTGCACTTACCTTGGCTGGTACTCGGTTGAGCGGAGGTGTCGATATCTGTGACCCCTGTCACTGCTTCAGGGAGGAGTGTGGATTCTACCAGGTCCTCAAGTGGTGTGGCAGGTGGTTCGGTTGGTGGTCCGCCACCTGTGCCCCTGGCCTCTGCAAGTCTCCTTGCCACCCTCTCCTTTGCCCGGGACCGCAGGTCGTACCACCTTTTCTTAATCTCCTCAATGGAGCGCTGTGCCACTCCAATGGCGCAGATTTTACCTTGGATTTCAAGCCATAACCTTCTCTTCTCGCTCTCAGGCACCTGGAGTGATGATTTACCAAACAGACGTTCATGGCTCCTCACAACCTCTTCTGTCAGTACCTCCAGCTCCTGTTCACTGAACTTGAGTTTGCGCTTCCTCTCCTGCTTCTCCTGTGATGTACCTTGGGGCTCCATTCTGGCTCAGGTGTTGCTGCTCCTTCAGAGTGCTGCTCTATGTGGCTGGGCTGCTCTCACACAGGATGATGGTTTGGGTGTGGCACCTGAAACTGCCTGGGATGACTCATTTCCTGCTGGTGATGTGATCAGGCTCCTCCAGGTGTGCATTCTCGAACTTTCTCACATTTTGCGATTTTTTACCAAATCGCAAAAAAATCGCAAATTGCGAGAATGCTAATTGCGATTCAGTAAATGGGCCTCGCAAACCACAAATAGCGATTTTTAAGAAATTGCTAATTCCGAATCGCAATTTTGTTACATAGCCAATTGCGACTCGGAAATAGCGATTTCTTAATAATCGCATTTTGCAATTCGCAGACCAGTTTTCATATATATGGCCCTTAATTTTACATGTCCTCCCAGGCTAAAACTCACAAAGTAGTTTATCATTGTAGCAAGGCATAGACTAACTCTGGGTTATGTTATTACACTTAATAAGTGCTAACTTTAATTTGGGAGCAGATAGAGAAATACATCTTCTCTTCATTTGGATTGTAATCTAAAATCCTCTTTAATGGTAAAACCGATTTCAAGCTACTGTTCTAAAATGTCTCCTTGCAAAGTTGCACTTTAACATAGGTCATAATGAATCTGCTTAATCAGGGGCTTCTCAAAATGATATGAGAAAACCTCAAGACTCTGCTGTTGTGACTATGCTGGACAAAGTCAGTTGTGAAATCCATCAATACTAAAAAAAAAATACCTGGCCTGTCAGCCAGGATTCAGATGATGACAACGACAATAGCTCCCAGATTCAAGTGCATTTTTGGTATTCTATCTCTTAGGATCCCTTGCTCTCTGCTACTACGAGTAGCCAAAAAAATAAATCAGGAAATATAGGATGGATGTAGACCAATTTTGTCACTCTCAAATTACATTCAATAACATAATTGGAGGACTCCAACTGCCACAAACTGACTCCTACTGCAAGGTCACTCAACTTTCACACCTTACAGACTTATCCCAAAAGCCAACTGAAGAGTACTGGAGCCATGAGAATGCTGAAATAGGGTAGAATGGGTCACATCAATTTGCTGATTTTCCCTTCTCTACATTGCATTTAACTCACAAGCAGCTGAAAGTTAGTAGATTTCTCCATTTCAACATACCAGAATGGAGCAATACAATATTGATTTTTTGGGAAGAAGCATTTCTCTGGGAAAAATGGTTTGAATATTTGTTAGACCAAAAGTAATCTAAGTAGGCATTCTGGCATATAAGAGGATAATCAGTAGAAGAGAAGCTGAAAGTTACTAGATTTCTCCATTTCTCAATTTGACCATATCAGTATGGCACAATACAATATTGATCTTTGGGGAAGAAGCATTTCTCTAGGAAGAATAGTTTGAATATTAGTTTAGATCAAAAGTGACCTAAACAGGCATTCTGTCTTTTGAGGTGAAAATCAGTAGAAAAGAAACCATAAGTAGTTAGAAAAATTTCACACGGACTGGAAAGCCTTTGGCAATCTTCATAAATGCACCCTGAATAGTATAGTGTAAAGCAATCAATGTATTCACAATATCTACAGTGTTTGCTTGAAAGTATTTCTGCACAGCTATTTGTCTCATACTTCCAGTATTTGTCTGAAGAGAACAGCCTCATGAGAGCAATATGATCTGCTGCTTTAATAACTTGACTGATGTATACAAAAAATGCGAAGATTGGAATGATTAAATCATTCTCAGCCACTTGTAATTACACGGGCCATTGTTATTTTGCACCTCATGTCACCTCAGTTCAGTCATGTGTAAATCAGTCTCAACCCTGGTCCAATAGGAAAAGTCTATTCTGAACTGCCATACCAGGCCCTCCCTGAACCCGAACACAGGCAACGCAAGACTGGTTTCACCCTTGTTAGGGCTCATTAGCCAGGTATAGCTTGGTTCCAGTGGTACAGTGAGTATTGGACCCAGATCTGCTCATATCCAACGCACTTAAGGCATCAAACACAAGGAATGCTTGAATTTATCTCAGCCAAAAAGAAGGAACAGCAAATGTACTGAAAACAGCTTTGCAAAGTAATTAACACACTTTATCAATTAAAACCTCTTAGTCGTTGATCTTCAATTGGGGTACCAATCCTGTTGCAGTACAGAGACTGCTATTATAAAAATTGCAGGCATATCCCTTGGTATCCTAGGCAAAGGTGACATATTTTCTTATTCTCCTTCAGCCATCTGCTGAATTTGATATTGTCAAACACACTTCATGCTTGAAAACTGTGGATCTCCATATGGGAATTTGTGGCACAGTACTGAAGTGATTTACATTATACAGGAACAACAACTCAACACATCAAATGGCTTCCGTGTAAGCTGAAAATTGATGACAGTTTGAAATCAATAGGTTTTATCCTAGAATTTTTTTTAGTTTTCCTGCCCACATCAAAAAATATACCTATGAACATACACTACCAATTCAGACTACTTCATGGCCCTTGAAGCTCTTCATTCAATCAGACAACTTCAGATTGTTGATACAAGTGCTACTGGTCTCTATAATTGACTTCGGCATTAACCTGATGACTGTAGTCAGTTTAAAAGTAGCCCTCAATGGAGTTGTGGACAACAAGGCTACCACACAAAACATATTGGATTGAGCTCAGGACTAGGCAATTGAATAATCCTTCACAATCCTGCACGGGATCAAACCAAGGTCCCTGCCCATGTGCTGCTTCCTCTGCGGATGCTTCAGTGGAACCCACAGGTATGCTGGCCGGGTGCAATGAGGACAGACTGCCTGCTTGAGCATGGCAAGAAGCAGGGCAGGCTGTGTGCCATATGAAAGTTGCTGCCTCTTGTGTATGGTGGATCCCGTAGTGAGCTCGCCCACTGCATAGCAGTGTGGTGGACCATGTGGTGAGATGGCCTCAACTTTGTGTGGACGACTGCCACCTTAAATGCCAATGGGGCCTGCCCTGACTGTTGGTGTTGCCAGTGGGTAGGAGGAGCAGAGGTGCCAGCTCCTTGTGGCACAGTGATATAGGAGGCAAACCGCCTGCATGAAGCAGCCCACTCCCCTGCTGGGAGCCCCCCTGCACACCTCTACCTGCCTGTGAACAGCATGACACATGCACAGAGTTGGGCTGAACCATCTGGCTCAGCCATGGGACAACGTGACTGAGGTAGAGTGGTTCCAACACTGCTTGTTGATGAGTGCCCCTACGTACATTAAAAGCTACAGGGGCCCAGGGCCTGTTGAATCAGTTACCTTTAGAACAGTAAACAAGCGATTCAACACCAGTGAGTGGCGAGGTGCACCAGTGACAGTGCAGGCATGCAGCTCGTATTTGCAGTTGCTTAGATCCTCCTCGTTTGGCCTGCATATGGCCCATCTGTCTGGGGTGGCAGGACCATACCTGGATTAACAGCTGTGCCCAAGTTGGGTGGCTGTCCTAGACAAAGGGAGGGTAGACTCAGCATGTGCCTCCTACCTTTTGACCAATAACCGCACCTGGTGATGGGCTTGCTGGGCAGACTACTGGAGCTGACATGGACACTACTCTCTGAACAGCATATAATGGTGAAGCCTAAGCCGTCCCCCTCCTCCCAAGGACAGCTGAGATCAGTTAATCCTGTTGCAGTGTGAGGAGGGCTCTCTGTGTCATATAGAAGCCACACTGTCAAAACGTTAGGACCAATTTGACAAGATACTTCAACCGATAATGGAAACCAAAACCTCACTGGAAAACAAAGAAAGCATGGTGTCCATGGAGGTCACTGTGCACTGAGCAGCCAAAGGAAATTGGAGGAGCAAGTGGATGATACGGAATCCACTATCATCACAATGCTGCTCACATTGCAAGAGATTGACACCCATTTAGAAGAATTACACAGCGCCGCAACATACTTACAACAAAAAGCAGAAGACGAGGAGGGGAGCTCCAAGATTCAAAATCTGGGATTCCCGGAATGCTCCAAAGGAGCTCCTTTTCGAGCAGTGGTTGATGAACACTGTACTGGTGGAGAAATTCCCAAACTTCTTCTCAATAGCAGGGGCTCACTAGATGCCAGGGTGACTGCCTCCACCTGGGCTCCACCGACACTACTGACTGTGAGACTGCTTAACTATAAAGACTGGGATCTTCTATTACAATTATTCTGGACAAAAGGTCCATGACAGTTTGAAGGCAATGCTGTCACTGTGTATCCATACCACAAAACAGAAGTACAGAAATGCTGATAATCCTACATGGCTCTCATCACTCTTTTTCCAGACCCCTGTGGAAGCGTGGCCCGATTTGTGCACTAAAAGCATAGCAAATCCAACACAGAATGATGACCAGAGAGGCTAGCGCTAATGCAGAGACTTAAACTCAGACACCCCGGGTGATCATGCACCAACCCCACGAATAAGCAAGCAGTTAAAAAGAGGGCACAGGTGGTTTCAGATGTGGCACAACATAGACACAGCCCATTTGCCATCCTAAAGGTGTAACACAAACTGGTCACTGACTCTAGATCCAAGGTCTCTTCAGCCTCAATTGACGAAGAGACCCAGGTCCCTATCTTCATGCCTATACTGGCTGACAGCCTGTGCTGAATTGCAGGGGGGGCTCACTGTGCACAGCCCTCATGGATTCTTGGTAATTGGTGGAAGTCTTCGGGGGAGTTTGGGAGCACAGGGTTTGGGATGGACTAACGTCATATCTTATCAGGGCCTCCGTGGCTGTGAGTGTGGCTGGAACTGAAACATGCCCACCTCTACCAGAATGAACTTGGACACTCTGTTTGGATATATGCAATACACATGGACACCCTGCATTTATGTGGCTGGGCACAACACTTGTGCTCCTCCATGGGGGGGAAGTTGGGTATAATGCTTTACATGTTGATATATGGTTGGAGGAACACATATAGACTCATCTGGGATGGGGCAGCGCCGATATGCTTGTGTCATTAAACAAGATACCAACAAGAAACACTAAGATCACAAAATCCCAGGCTTTTTGCCACACTGGCTCCTATGCAGTTAACAAACTCCACATGTGATCATGCTAGATGGGAAGCCTCCTTAACTTCTTTAACACCTGCTTACAAAATCCTGAAAAAGAACATTAGGGGCATGGCTATTCCCAGCAAGAGACACCATGTGTACACATACTTAAAATGCTGCCAGAGCCGCATGGCTTTTCTGCAAGCGACACACCAGGTACACTCCGAGGTTCAAAAGGTGTGAACAAATTGCAGAGGGCATACTTATGGCATGAACTCCTCTGCATATGCACAAAGGGTGCTAGTATTGATCGCCATTTACACAGGAATCACACAAACTAGACCCAGAGGGATGTTATGTCATAGTTGAAAGTCTTTTAGATGGTGCCCCCTGACACTGATAGCACTCTATGCCCCTAATGCCAATCACTTGGCATTCCTAGATTGACAAACTGCTGCCCTCCTGCGAGACCCACAATCACCCTGTATCTGGTTGGGGGTGATTTAACTATGCCCATACATGCCTGCCAACTGTGCCGTTCCTCTGCAGGTAGGGGCAGCCTGCAAGAGAATGAAAAAGTGACATGCATGTTTCATACACTGGATTGACAATAGGAGGGTTCACGATATTTGGCACTTACACAATACCCGGAAAGTAAAGAGTGCTAATTTTACTCCACAGTACATGATATCCACACTAGATTAGACTGATTTCTCTGCAGCAACATACTTGGTCCACACGTAATCAGAACTGATAACATATCATACACCCAATCTGACTACTCTCCAATATAGGTGGTGTTGTGCAGGGGTAGGGACTGTCCTGTTATTCCATCCTTGAGTCTGCACACTGAGGTGCTACAGGATGCACCGCTCTGAGAAACAAAAGCGACACATATCACTCATTACGTTAAACTCAGTGCAGGCTCTGTTTTATCTAGAGCAGCAGAGTGGGAGGCACATACATCAGTTATTTGGGGATATTGGATCTCCACAACATGGGGACCTCAATACAGCTGGTGCAGGGAGATACTAAATCTTAATCGTAACATGTGATAACTCGAGACAGAGACACATCTACAGGCAACTAAGTTTGAACAACTGCATACATTTAGGAAAGCCCACACTGACTTAGAAAGACATCTGGGTAACCTTGATTACAAATATTACCAGTTAAGACAGCAAGGGGAGGGTGAGTCTGCCAGCAGATTGCTGGAATGGCTATTTTGAGGGGACCAGGCCTGCTCCTCCATAGGGGCCATAAAGGCTGTTGTAGGAATCACACAGCACTCAATCGGACATCAACTCTGAATTTCTGTACTACTATTGTTCTCTATATGTGCAGACAACCCCCTCTGAGGCCACTGGCATATGTGAATAACTTGATGATGTCCCCTTCCCATGATGAGTCCAAACAAAGTGAGGAAATCAGGATGGCAATAAACAAATGGCCTGAAATAAAACACCAGGCACTGACAATCCACCCATTGAGTGTTACGCTGCCTACAGCACGCTACTGACACCAAAATAGTTTGAGGTTTACAGTTAGACAAGAGATCTGGGTCAGCTCCCGGTGATACTCCAAATGGCTTACACTCTTTAAGCATGGCCAAGACCCACTAGACATGCGTTCATACAGAGCCCTAACACTTTTAAACTTAGACTATAAAATACTGAGGAAGGTGCTGGCTAAGAGACTACTTTCCATCATTTATGCATTTATCCACCTTGACCAGAATGGTTTCATGATGGAAAGGAATACTTTCCTGAACATCCGTCAGTTGTTGAGACTGATCAGGATTAACATCATTGATAGTAGTGCTAGACAGAGAAAAAGTGTTTGATGTGCTGGAATGGCCCTATTTTCTGGTGACACTAGAAGGGATGGATATAGGACGGAGGTACTTTAGTTGGATCCTTAAACTGTACAGTCACGCAGTTGCCAAGAACAAGGCAGGTCAGACAATATTAGCATGCTTTGATAACATGGGGGCACCAGGCAAGGGTGTCTGTTTTCACAGCTGATGTCTTCCCTCACTAGGGAACCTCTGGTAGGCATATTATAACTGCAGGCCCAACACTGGAGGATACCGTCTCATGGTTGCTGGCATCTTGTATCCTTATAAGCTATCCACATTTAACATGGATACCGTCCCACATGTTTATATTTAAACTGTACAAGGTCTGAGCATTGTGGGAGTTCAAGGAATGGACCCATTCTCCTGGTAAATGACTTTGGTTGCATTTAGTGGTACTTGCCATGTTTTAGACATGTCACTACAATACTGTTGAGACTCCATCATAAAAGTAAATGTTTGAGTTAGCAGGCAACAATCCACTTTTGTATGTTCTTGTGTTTAAAAACTCAATAAAGAAATGGTAAAAAAAGCATCCCTCAACAAATATGCTTCTTTGATAAATGGAGATGGAAGATTATAACCCATCACCTCAATTATGTACTTACTAAACTGTCTGCCCTTGGAGTAAATGAGTCTGTAAAAACAAGTCTATTTTCCACAGGGTTTTAAGTGAAAGCTTCCTATTAGACCTGGCACACTCTACAGGGTAATTCCAGGTTTTTGGTGGCTCCCTTTGTCTTTCATTTGCTGAACCCATTTTTATTTGCTTTCGGGATTCTGTGCACATTTTCCCTGTTAATCATTGGTAAAGTGCATGTGCTCTCTCGCTTAAACATGGTAATATTGGCCCACATCTTAATGGTATATTTATTTTACATGTAGGGCCCTAGTATATGGCACTACATGTACCAAGGGCCTGTAAATTACATTCTACAATTGTGACACAGCACTCATTGGACAAACCACTAAAGTAGCCTTTTAAAACCTGTCCCAGGCCTTCCACTACAGGCTGTAGTGCAATTTTCAGCTATCATTTCGACCTGTCAAAATAAATCTTCTACCAGGCCTAAACCTTTTTTTTTAGTAATGATAAGTGACCCCTAAGGTACACCTTTAAGGTTCGTAGAGCATGGTGTATGGCATTTGAAAAACAGGACATTTCTTTGTTTAATGTGTACATGTACTGACAGAGAAATACTCCCAAAAGTAATTTCTTACTGTTATAAGGTCTGTCTCTCCCATAGACTAACACTACGTTACCTTACTACATTTAATATGTGCTAACATAGAACTCCGAGCAGATAGAGGTATGCTCAAATAAATTGTAATTTTAAAATCCTCTTTAATGGAGAAATCACATTTTAAGTTACAATTATGAAAATGCCACTTTTCGAAAGTTGGACTTTTCTTGTCCTAATCAAATGTTCATACCTGCCAGTGTCCTGGGTCACATGACTATGAGCAGCTATGAATGACTATGATGTGGGGTTTGTATACTGCTTCCAGACAGGGAGACAAAGGAAACCTAGGTGTGACCATAGAGGGCCTTCCTGACAGGATGGCTGGGGAGGAGGGGTACCCAGCCCTGAATACACTTCAAAGGGCTTTGCCTGTAGCACACACAACGGAACCTGACACTATGCCTACCCTGCCTTTTCCACCCTAGACAGTTTGAAACCGGGACCAGATGAAGGGGAAAAACCAGAACCAGTTTTGGGGTAGGTCAGCAAATTCCCCTACACAAAGGCTGGCACCAGGTATAAAAATGAGACCTTCAGATCCACTCATCGGAATGCTCCTAAACCTATGGAAGATTCTCCTGTCTGAGGAAGAGGGACTGACCTGCTGACTGAAGAAAGATTGGACTTGCTTACCTTCAACCCAGGTTCAAGGGTTAGTTACCTCATCTCCTGTGTGTGAGCTAGAAGGACACAATAAGCTTCCACAGACCACTTTGCAACTGCCTAGCTGACCAGCGCTAATTGGACCTGCCTTGACCTCCCCATATGCTTCTGCTGGCCTCTGCTACAATGAGTCCTGATCCCCAAGATTTGCCTCAAGGTCCTAGCTGGAATCAGTGAGAACTCTACCTGAAGAAAAGGTGAAGTTACAGAAGAATTGGGCTCCTCACAACTACAAAGTGAAATCTTCTTCCAAAAATTTAATGCCAATGACGACTGCCAATGTGATGCTCCAGTGAGGCCTGCTCTCCGTGCCGACAGCATCCATCCCAATGAATGGCAGTGCGAGACCTGCACTTTGCGTCAGCAGCAACTGTCTGCCATGACCAACCAACATGAAGCACCAGCGACAACGGGCTCTTTGCACTACAGCAACAACCGTCTACAATGCTTGAGCTGTTACTTCTGCTGAGAGACCCCTCCTTGCAACCTCCACAATGCTAACTGCAACTTTTTCCTTGGACTTTGCATGCTAACTCTTCATTGGAATTAACCTGGTCCCTGTATCCAACCCATGCTCCTTTTCTACTGGCCTTAACTTTTGACTTTCTCCAAGGCTAGCATAACCAGGAAACTGAGTGGCGCTTTGTGCTTCTTAACGCCATTTTCACCTAAAACTTTAAAAACTCATATCTCTGGTTCTATTGGTTAGATTTTGTATGGGTGGAAGATGGCTCAGTGGTGAAATGATCATTGCACTTTACTCAAAGAATTTTAATATTTGAGTAACCACTGTGGTTTCACTTTCAAAGCATAATTTTATTACTATTTTACTTACATGTAAAGGGCTCAAGTGCCCCAGTGGGTCTGATCATATTATCAAAACTGCACATTATCAAATAAACATATAAAATAAGGTTAATGAAAGGATATCTTATCATTGATACACATTATGAATAGAAAGCGTCTTAACCCCTTCCCCACCATGGACGTAATGGTTACATCCGTGGCTGTGGCACCACGGACGTAACCCTTACATCCTGGAACCGGCCCTTGGGGAAAGCACTAGTGCCCCCCGAGGGCCACCCTCCACCCCCTCAGGTCAGGTTTGGAAGGGGAATCGCCCCCACAGGAGTGGCAGAAACCATAAAGAAGACAGGGATTTTTTTTTCTTTCTTTTGTTTTTTTTTTGTGTTGGGAGGGCACCCTCTTGGGCAAGGGTCGCTCCCAAGAGGCAAACATCACTATTTGGCAGTTCTGCCACTCTTGGGGGCAGATCAGCCTATTTTTTTAGGCCCATCTGCCCCCAAGGGTGGCAGAGTCCACTTAGCGCCAGGGATCATGTGTGTGTGCTTTGTGTGGGGGTGGCCCCTTGGCAAGGGTCGCCCTCCCAAAGGAGGCAACATATTCTATGCCATTTCTGACTCCCTCGGGGGCAGATTGGCCTATTTTTTAGGCCCATCTGCCCCCAAGCAGAGAACACTAGACACCAGGGAAAATGTATACATTTTTGGTAGCTGGGTGTTTGTCAATTGGCGAAGTATTTGCATTTGTGATTATAAGAGTTTATTTCTCCTTTTTGTTCTACTTCAAAGCTCTTGCTTCCTTCACTATGGCTTGTTGCAGTTTTGGCAGTGGTTGTCCTGTGGTTTGCGTAGTTGCATGTTTTAGGTAAGTAAATAAATTTACTCCAAAGGAGTATTGTTGCCATGCATGAATGACATGTTTGTAGGTGGTGTACTGAATGCAGGATTGTGTGTGAAATTGTCCTTAGATTTATGAACAATGATATTTGTGTTGTCTTATGTCTAATTTGCTTGTCTTTTTTCTTTTTAGTGGGACATCATTGGTCATTGCTGTGGCTGTGCAGTGTAGTTGCTGGTGAGTCAAGCTTTTTCAGGCAAGTGAGCTGTATAGTTTTTGAGTTCATAACTCTTAGTGATAAAGCTACACTTTGTTTATTACTTATCTTGCACAGTGCTGGTTGTTGGTGGTGCATCTGTTCAGTTACTTTTTGTAGGATGGATCATGGCTAGCCGTAGGATGACCACTCAGCAGGTTGTTGGTGTGCTTTTTGAGTTGTCTTCTGACCATGATTATGAGACTGACTGCATCTGAGGCAGAGGAGGAAGTGCAAGATTCTGGAAATGAATTTTCTGTCAGAGAGGAATCATTTGATGATGAAGCCACTCTCAGAGCTGATGAAGTGCCTGTTTTAGAGGAGGACACTGATGTGCCAATGGTGCAGCAGCCAGCGGCTGAAGGGCTTCCCATTGGAAGACCTGACATGTGGGTTGTACCAAACATGGAGCAGCCACAGTTGCCTGCGTTTACTGGTTTCCCAGGGTGTCGAGTTAATATGGAAAACTCTTTGCCTGTCAACTTATTTGAGTTAAGAAAAAGAACTTGGCAACAGTGACTATAAGCTGGCTGCACATCCAAACTACCAAAAATCAATTCAGAGGTGCTCAATACACTATAACACATCCATTGCCACCATGTGTGAGCTGGAAATTCCAGTAAATGTAAACATTGAAAAATAGCAGAGCACTCAAAAATTAAATTTACAAAGTTCAAATGTAGTACCTTATAGGACCATTCTGGGAAATATATTTAAAAAAACAGTAATGAATTAGCGAGAAGACTGTATCATCAGTCATGTGTAAACATATGAGTGTTCAAGTTCAATTCAATCAAAGGAATAGCTTTAATATCATTGAGAATTGTATGAAAATTAGACAAAATTACATTGTAACATCCAAAGAAAAACACAATATGGGATATCAAAAAAATGTTGTTATTCAATTCCAAAACATACAAAATACAAAAAACTAGTGTCCATTCCTATAAAGCTCCATTCAAAAGTGGGACTCCCAAAGTCCAAAGTCTGTACAGTGTAAGTCAATTAATGTAACTCCAATTCCTCTTGAATGTGTATCTTGTAGTCCTATATGTGATCCTTTGTCCATAAAGGGTAATAAACTTCAAATCAAATGATGCTTACAACCGACACGTGTTTCGTCCATCACCAGGACTTTATCAAGGCTTTATCAAGGCTGATAATATATTAGCAATGAGAGATCAATAATCATAATATCGTCTAAGACCATATATGTTGGTTAGTCTTACTCATGCCTTGACACTACAGAGTTAGTGTGTAGCAAGTGATAACCATCAAAAAGGTACCCTATAGTCCAGTGTACCACAAAAGCAGTGTCCAAAAACAGAGAACCCCAAAATAAGACCATTTCACCATAATAGGAAGTAATCATTAAACATAAAAAAAACACCTATAAGTTCACAGAAAAAATAAATGACTACAAGGCAACAAATCCATAGTTCATTGAGTAAAATGCATGCTTGTTGAATAAAGATAGAGAATAATTGAAAAGTGAATTTTTTTATATATAAAATTTAACGTACCAAGAAAAATGCTGAGTATTACTTCAATAAAGTACTTATTATAGATCTGGAAGGTATGGAATTAAATTGTATATGCTGTCTGAAAGTAGCACAGGATACGTTCATACTTTCTGGGTATACACTGGTAGGGATTACAATATTGACTCCCCTGGTTGTCCTCCCACTTTTGGAGTTAGTTAGAAAATTGTGTGGAAACTTGGTAGACGATTGTTTAACAAACGTCACCATTCATATGTAGATAACTTCTACACTGGAGTTCAGTTATTCAAGGATTTATTCAGAGTGGACACTGATGCTTGTGGCACAATCTGCTCTAATCGGAAAGGCTATCCAAGAGAGCTTGTCTGCGAAAAACATGAGAAGGGACAGTGCAGTGCCTTGCGGAATGATGAGCTGCTAACTCTGAAATTTGTAGACAGGAGGGATGTGTACATGCTAACTACCATTCATGATGAGAGTACTTAACCTGTGGCTGGTTGGGGTCAAGTTGCTGAAGTGCACAAAACTGTGTGCATTTTAGACTACAATAAGCACATGGGTGGTGTTGATAGAGTAGATCAGAGGTTGGAACCTTACACTGCTGCTCGTAAGTCTTATGTTTAATATAGGAAATTAGCGGTTCACCTGTTCCACTTGGCAACCTGTAATGCTTTTGTTGTGTTCAAGGACAGTTCTCCAGAGTCAAGGATGACATTTGTAAAATTTCAAGAGTCTATCATAGCGGGCCTTGCTGTGCTGAAACAGGCAAGAGTTCCTAGAGAAGCAGTGGTGGAGGATGTTGCTAAATTGAAAGATCGTCACTTTGCTGAGCACTTTTCTCCCACGGCCAAAAAAACCTTTCCTGCTAAGAGATGTCGAGTCTGTGCTCAAAGAGTTATGAGGAAGGAGACTAGGATGTACTGCCATGATTGTCCTTCAAAGCCTGGGCTGTGTGTGGGTGGCTGCTTCAGGAGCTACCACACACAGACAAATTATTGGAAAATACCGTGAGAGTAAACTGCTGTTTTCTATTTTCATATGTTCAGTTTCATGGTTGGCATTACTGTCAAGTATTCAGTTAGAGCTTTTGTGTTTGTAGTTTTGTACTTATTTATAATTAGTGGGTTTTTGTTGATCAAAAACAAAAAAAACTGATGGCAGTGTGCATGGACTGGTGCTTGGCTGGCGGTGTGTGTGGGGTGGCGCTTGGCTGGCAGTGTGTGTGGGGTGGTGCTTGAGTGGCGGTGTGTGTAGAGTGGTGCTTGGCTGGTGGTGTGCGTGGGGTGGCGCTTGGCTGGCAGTATGTGTGGGGTGGCGCTTGGCTGGTGATGTATGTGGGGTGGCGCTTGGCTGGCGGTGTGCATAGGGTGGTACTTGGCTGGCGGAGTTTGTGGTGTGGCGCTTGGCTGGAGTGTGTGTGGCGTGGTGCCTGGCTGGCGGTGTGCGTGGGGTGGCGCTTGGCTGGCGGTGTGTGTGGTTTGGCGCTTGGCTGGCGGTGTGGGTGGAATGGAGCTTGGCTGGCGATGCCAGCCAAACGCCATTCTACACACTCTCATCAGCTGGTGTGATTGCTGTATCAGGCATGTGGACAAATGAAAGTGATGGGCCCTTGAATGGCGCTGTCTGTTGCTGCGAGTGTTGTAATGTGCTGGGCCCCCGGTTGGCGGTGTGAATGGTCTTGTGCAAGTCGTGTACGAAAGGTGTGTGAATGGACTGCAAAGTGGCTGGTGCCTTGACGCAGCTTTACAGCTCACGAGCTGTGAGTCATTGGTTCAGTTTTTTGGCCTTTCAGTTATTAACAGTGCATTTTCACTTTTGTGAAATCTCTTGTTAATTAAACTAAATTTTGATCTACTGAACCATCACTCACCCTTGTGCCAAATCAAACCAGTATGTGTGGTAAAAATGACAAAACCTGCTCTGCTGTAATCAGGCGTCGCAGCACACCCGTGACACGCTAGCTGTATCGGGTGGAACCCCGATGATGAAGCATGCCACCAACTTGGTTGGTGGGTGAGGGGCCTTTTTAACATAACCTAAGTGCATTTTTTCACAATTTTAGCGATTGGAACATCACACAAGTACGTGGACACATCAAAATGATCTATTGCAAAACTACCTGAGTTTTGGGGGGGGGGGGGGTGTCAAAGCCCAGCTCACCTGAGTTCTTGTTCAGTTCTGATGGAGGTTGAAGACAATCCGACCCCACCCTGAAACTGCTTGTTCCAGCACACTAGTTTTTAAAACAGTGCACTAAGAACAGAAGCTCAAGGGAAGGGGGGAAGTGGATAAAATAAAAAAAAGAGAGACAACACCGTTCTTGCGTTTCCACTGTTGAAGTGCTGCACAAATCTGCGGCCCTTTCTGACTTCTGTAGAAACTGGTGCCTAATGAAACATAAACAAAGAACAGATAAGTGCAACCTATTCCTAAATGGGTTCCTGACTATCCCTTTCTTTATTAGAAATTCTCTTCTAAAAGTACCTCTTGGATCCTGGTCTCTAGTTTCCAGGTTTGGAATGTGTTACTGCTCTGGGATGTGTTTTCTATTACTGTAAAACTTTTTTCCCATATTTCCAGAATCTTTTATAAAACAAATACTGTACTTTTACATCAAAATACAGCATGTAATTTGTGCAAGCCCTTGATTTACTGTTTGCCTTGCCGTTAATGGTTTCCACTGTTCGATTCTTAAAAGTTCCATGAGAAAAAACAATGTTTGCTTCACAAAGTTCTGCAAAATATTCTTGTAACAAAGAGTTTGAATCACAATGTTCGTGGAAGGTATTTCGTTTCAAATTGTCTATACACGAATCCAGAAATTGTTGTCAAAGTTCTTTCAGGTAATAAAAGGTTTTGCACTTACTTGTTGCTGGCAAGAGATACTGATCAGTCTAACCTTGTCTTCTTTCTCTTTTGCAGGTTACTCATAGGAGAGAGGCTGAAGCAAGGAGGAACCGGAAACCGGAAGAAGGAAGAGCCAGAAGCTGCGCCCATTGAAGTCAATGAAAGTCTGTAAAGAGCAGGAGTGCCAGCGCCGAGGGATCTGTTCTCAGGTAAGCGGGAGGTAGACGAGCACAAGCACTGGGTGAGGCTCGGGGGATGCCTTTTATAGACAGGGCTGGGTGTGGTTTGAAGGGCTGGGTGTGGTCCTCACATGCTGCACATGTTCTTGGAAGGTGTGCAGAGCTGGGTGTGGTTTGAAGAGCTGGGTGTGGTCCTCACATGCTGCACATGTTCTTGAAAGGTGTGCAGAGTTTCAGTTATTATGCAAATGAGTTGGATTAACACATGGCCTAGGGAGGAGTGTTTTAAAGAAGCCTTGGTAAAAGCAAGGCCCAATGTGTAAACAAAACAGCACATTAAACAACATACACAGAAGCCTGGGGGGGGGGGAAGGTGAGATAACAAGAAAGACTTTCAATAGTAAGTTTAAAAGGGAGCTATTACAGAACCCACTAGTGCAGTGAGAGGGGACATGCTCTTTGCTGTGTACAAACCCTAACAGTTGACCCCCTCAAAGGCCCTCCTACAGGACGGGGTTTTCCTGGATTTTTTAAATAAAACCGTCTAATCAGCTGTGGGGCATGTACATATGATGCTGGTTCCCATGAATTTTCAGATTCATCATATCCTTTCCATTCTACTAAATAAAACAGACGTCCACTAATTCTTTTTGAGTCTTTTATGCTTTTCACTTCATATTCCAGATTTCCCTTAATTGGTATGGGTGGAGGTGGTGGTTCAGGTCGGGTTTTTGAGTTGTACGGCTTAAGCAAGGACACATGGAATGTAGTATGTACTGGATATTCTTTTGGTAAATCTAATTTTACTGTTACTGGGTTTACTATGGCAGTTATACTAAAGGGTCCAATGAAACGTGGTTGCAGCTTTCGGGATCCCTCTATGTTTAGGTTCTTTGTGGAGAGCCATACCTTGTCACCAATTTTATACATTGGGGCCTCAGACCTGTGTTTGTCTGCTTGTCTTTTCATGCTTTCCTTGTACTTTAATAAATGTTTCCTGGCTTTGTCTTGTATGTCACCTAACCTCGTTAGTCTATCCGTTACTGTAGGCGACAGGGAATCTTCTAACAAAATGGGTATAGCTCTTGGATGATACCCCTGCAAGAAATAGAATGGTGAGCAAAGTAGAGCTGAATGCTCAGTATTATTATAAACAAACTCTGCTACAGGGAGAGCTTCCAACCATTCACTAGAATAATCAGCCAATAAACAACGTAGCGTTTGAAGTAAGGTTTGGTTCAGTCGTTCAGTCTGTCCATCTGTCTCTGGGTGGAAAGCAGTGGATAAGGCCACATCTATTTTCAGTTTTTCACATAATTTTTTCCAAAATCTGGAGTTGAACTGGCTTCCTCGGTCTGAAACCACTTTGCTTGGCAAACCATGTAAACGCACAATTTCCCTTATAAAAATATCGGCAAATTCTGCCGCCGTGGGTAATTTCCGTAATGGTACAAAATGTGCCATTTTAGATAAAAAATCCACTATAACCAACACTGTTGTGAAGGATTTTACAGGTGGTAAACCTACAATAAAGTCTACGCTCACAGTGTGCCAAGGTTGTTTGGGTGTTGGCATTGGTATTAACAAGCCGTCAGGAGCCTTATGAGAAGATTTATGTCTTGCACAAATTGGACAGGTAGTGACAAATTGCTTAATGTCCTTTCTTATAGTGTCCCACCAAAAGTGTTTTTGCACATTTTCCAGGGTTTTTACCCAACCAGGATGACCTGCCAAGGGTGAGGCGTGATGCCAAATTATCACCTGTGTTTGTAATTCAGAGGTGGGCACTAACAGCTTGTTGTTGTGATACAATAAACCTCGTTGTATTGTGTTATGGGAATCCTTTAACCAATCCTGAGGTGCTATTTGCATGTGTGCATTATATAGATCTGTGATGAAATCCTTCTGTTGTACTGGTGCCAACAACTTTTGGGGAGGAATAATGGGTTCTCCTATTTTATCTTGTTTCATGTCTGAGGTATGTCCGTATCTAGATAACACATCAGATTGAATTTGTTGTGCACCTGGTCTATAGGTTATAACAAAGTCAAATGTGCTAAAAAAATTTAACCAGCACATCTGACGTGGTGTTAGTGCTTTAAGTGATCCAAAAAACTGTAGGTTCTTATGGTCAGAAAAGATTGTAACTGGGTACTTGGCTCCCATTAAATGGTGCCTCCATTCTGAAAAGGCTACTTTGATAGCTAGTAGTTCCCTTTCAGCCACAGTGTAATTTTGTTCAGCTGGCAATAACTTTTTGGAATAGAAGGCTATAGGATGTAACTGGCCATCTACTGCATCTCGTTGAGAGAGAACTCCTCCTAAAGCTACTTGTGAAGCATCCGCTTCAACAAAAAAGGGCAAGTCAGGATCGGGGTGTTTCAGAATGGGGGCAGAAGTGAACTTTTGTTTTAGGAGTTGAAAGGCGTGTGCCGCCTCATCAGTCCAAAGAAATCGTTGCCCTTTCCGCAACAAGGTAGTTATTGGGGCCGCAATGTCTGCAAAATGTGCAATAAACCTCCTATAAAAATTGGCGAAACCCAGAAATTTCTGAATATCTTTTACAGAGGATGGTTCTGGCCAATCAGCAATAGCACTGATTTTCTTTACATCCATAGTTATTCCTTGAGGTGACAGGCAGTATCCTAAAAAGTCCACCTTGTTGACATTAAAAGTACACTTTTCTAACTTAGCAAAAAGATGATTTTCTTTTAACTTTGATAATACTGCACGAACATGTTGGGTATGTTCTTCTGAGTTCTTAGAGTAAATGAGGATGTCGTCTATGTATACTATGACACAAACGTCCAGGAATTCGTGTAGGACCTCATTTATAAAGAACTGAAAGGCCGCAGGGGCATTACATAACCCAAAGGGCATTACTGTGTACTCAAATAAACCAAACTTTGTCTTGAAAGCTGTCTTCCACTCATCCCCCTCTTTTACTCGGACCAGGTGGTAAGCTCCCCGCAGATCTAGTTTAGTGTATACAGTAGAATGTCTTAATTGATCCAACAACACAGGTATTAGAGGAAGAGGATATTTATTCTTTATTGTAGCCTTATTTAGTCCTCTATAATCGATACACGCGTGCAGGGATTTATCCGGCTTCGGGATAAAAAAGAGTGGAGATGACACCGGAGATGTGGAATGACGGATGAACCCAGACTGTAGTAGGTCATCTAGGTAGGTTCTTAAGTATTTGGTTTCTTCGTCAGTCAAAGCATATACTCTGTTATTAGGTAAAGGGGCCCCTGGGATAAGATCTATACGGCAGTCATAAGACCGATGTGGGGGCCGCACACTAGCCTTTACTGGATCAAAGACGTCTTTAAAGTCAGAATATTCAGGAGGGAGACTTGGTTCATCTTGTGTAACACTAGCACAGTGTAATACTGTGCTCTGTTCTGTACCTGCTTCTTGATAGCAATTGGTTCTACAGAAAGAGGAATCCAAAGTAACAGTTCTATTCACCCAATCAATTTTTGGGTTATGAGTTGTTAACCAGGGTACCCCGAGAATCAAACCAAAATTAGGAGTATCTATCAGATCAAAGCTAATCACCTCTGTGTGCCGGTTCTGACAGACCATAACAAGTGGACTTGTTTGTTTTGTGATTAATCCAGAGGTCAATTCTGACCCATCCACTGCACATACTGCTTCTGGACAAGGCTTTAGGCACATAGGAAGTCCTAAGATTTCAGCTAACTTATTATCCACAAAATTTCCTGTCGCGCCTGAGTCCAGTAGGACAGGGAGAGAATGCCTCACTTGGGTAGTAACAATTAAAACGACCTGAATTATGAAATGTCTAGGTATGTGCGGTACCCTGAAGGGTGCAGCATTAGAGGTTTGATTAAGATGTTTTCTCGAACAAGTAACCTCTCCCCTTGTCGAGCTTAATCGTTTCCCGATTCAGTTGAGGAGGTGGAGGAAACAGCACCCTTTCGTGGAGTTTTAGGCTTTACTGGACATTCTCTGGCAAAGTGAGCTGCCCTGCCACAATATAAACATAATTGAAATTTTCTCCTTCTTTCTTTTTCCTCTGATGTGAGTGGACCTCTGAGTGTCCCTATTTGCATAGGCTCTGGTTCAGGGAGTTTATTATCTGTGTCTTTCTTCTCGTGTCTAATAAAAGTTAACCGTGATTCCAGTTTGTATTTATCTCCCTTTCTTTCTCCTAGTCTATGTTCTAATTTCACAACTAAATCTACAAAGTCTGAATAGTCTTTTGGCAAATCAACGATATGAGCCAGCGCGTCTTTTAACTCGTCTCTCAAACCTTTATTAAAAAGGGAGACACGCTTTTCTTCTGGCCGCTGTGTCTCGGTGAGTAAACGATTAAAACTAGTGAGATAGGTCAATAAATCCTTGTTACCTTGTTTAAGACTTAAAAGCTCATTATCACTTGCCTGCATGAAAGTGTGTTTTGCAAAAAGGCTGGTCATGGTACGTTTAAATTGATTTCAATTATGGAGGATGGGATCATCTCTATCCACGAAAGGAATTGACCAATTGGCTGCTGTGCCACCCAAATAAGACAAGACGAATGCCACTTTCGTATCATCAGTAGGGAACTGTTGTGGCTTACAAATGAAGTGTAATTGACATTGATTGATAAAAACATGGAATTTGTTACTATCTCCATGAAAACGTTCAGGTGCTGCAAAGGGCACAACATTAGGAACATTAACAGTAACCTCAACTGGGGAAGGCAAAGTTGTATGTTTTGATGGCGCCCCTGTCTCTGAGGAGGTTTTAAACAAAGGCGTAGAAGCGGTGTTCCACTGAGATCCAATAAATTTATACCTGCTTAAATCCTGTTTTAAAGAGGTATTCTCCATCTTTAATCTCTCTATTTCCTCTTGCATATGTTGCAAGATGCCAGACACTGATTCATTATGAGCCAAGTCCTCATTTAGGGCCTGCGCCATATCCGTGACGACAATGCCCTCTATTTCTTCCCCGGTATTCATCGTCCACCAGAACTGAAATTTTTTAAAGGCTTGTGCTTCTGTCAAAGCCCAGCTCACCTGAGTTCTTGTTCAGTTCTGATGGAGGTTGAAGACAATCCAACCCCACCCTGAAACTGCTTGTTCCAGCACACTAGTTTTTAAAACAGTGCACTAAGAACAGAAGCTCAAGGGAAGGGGGGAAGTGGATAAAATAAAAAAAAGAGAGACAACACCGTTCTTGCGTTTCCACTGTTGAAGTGCTGCACAAATCTGCGGCCCTTTCTGACTTCTGTAGAAACTGGTGCCTAATGAAACATAAACAAAGAACAGATAAGTGCAACCTATTCCTAAATGGGTTCCTGACTATCCCTTTCTTTATTAGAAATTCTCTTCTAAAATTACCTCTTGGATCCTGGTCTCTAGTTTCCAGGTTTGGAATGTGTTACTGCTCTGGGATGTGTTTTCTATTACTGTAAAACTTTTTTCCCATATTTCCAGAATCTTTTATAAAACAAATACTGTACTTTTACATCAAAATACAGCATGTAATTTGTGCAAGTCCTTGATTTACTGTTTGCCTTGCTGTTAATGGTTTCCACTGTTCGATTCTTAAAAGTTCCATGAGAAAAAACAATGTTTGCTTCACAAAGTTCTGCAAAATATTCTTGTAACAAAGAGTTTGAATCACAATGTTCGTGGAAGGTATTTCGTTTCAAATTGTCTATACACGAATCCAGAAATTGTTGTCAAAGTTCTTTCAGGTAATAAAAGGTTTTGCACTTACTTGTTGCTGGCAAGAGATACTGATCAGTCTAACCTTGTCTTCTTTCTCTTTTGCAGGTTACTCATAGGAGAGAGGCTGAAGCAAGGAGGAACCGGAAACCGGAAGAAGGAAGAGCCAGAAGCTGCGCCCATTGAAGTCAATGAAAGTCTGTAAAGAGCAGGAGTGCCAGCACAGAGGGATCTGTTCTCAGGTAAGCGGGAGGTAGACGAGCACAAGCACTGGGTGAGGCTCGGGGGATGCCTTTTATAGACAGGGCTGGGTGTGGTTTGAAGGGCTGGGTGTGGTCCTCACATGCTGCACATGTTCTTGGAAGGTGTGCAGAGCTGGGTGTGGTTTGAAGAGCTGGGTGTGGTCCTCACATGCTGCACATGTTCTTGAAAGGTGTGCAGAGTTTCAGTTATTATGCAAATGAGTTGGATTAACACATGGCCTAGGGAGGAGTGTTTTAAAGAAGCCTTGGTAAAAGCAAGGCCCAATGTGTAAACAAAACAGCACATTAAACAACATACACAGAAGCCTTGGGGGGGGGAAGGTGAGATAACAAGAAAGGCTTTCAATAGTAAGTTTAAAAGGGAGCTATTACAGAACCCACGAGTGCAGTGAGAGGGGACATGCTCTTTGCTGTGTACAAACCCTAACAGGGGGGGCACCTATGCTTTTGGTCATGGGTGCGGCCTTCATCTAGGCAAACCTACCAAACCCAGATATTTAAAAAATAGACACCCCAAGGAGTCGAGGGAGGTGTGGCGTACCTGGATCCCCCAACATTTTCCTACCCATTCTTCTCTGCAAACCTCAAAATTTGCTTAAATAATATTTTCCTCACTTTTCTTTGTAGGATCACTGCTCTGGCACACATTTCCTACCACCCAGCATTTCCCTCAGTCTCCCAATTAAAATGATACCTCACTTGTGTGGGTCCACAAAGCAGAGTCAGCCTAAAGATATATAAAAAACAAATATGTGCTTATCAACTCACTGCGCTATCCCCTCAATCTCTGCAGGTTTTTGGCCTTTTTCTGTTGCAGGCACCTGGGCCACCCAAACAAGTGAGGTATCACTTTTATTGGGAGACTTGGGGAAATGCTAGGTGGAAGAAAATTTGTGGTTTCTCCTAGGTCCCAGAACTTTCTGTCACCGAAATGTGAGGAAAAAGTATTTTTTTAGCCAGATTTTGAGGTTTGCAAAGGATTCTGGGTAAGAAAACACTGGAGGATCAACGCAAGTCATACCTCCTTGGACTCCCTCGGGTGTCTAGTTTTCAGAAATGTTTGGGTTTGGTAGGTTTCACTATGTGGCTGCTTAGCCCAGGAACCAAAAAGGCAGGTGCCCACCACTAAAACAGTTTGTTTTGTATTTGATAATCTTGATGTGCCACATGGTGTTTTGGGCCATTTCCTTTCGCAGGCTCTAAGCCTACCCACACAAGTGAGGTACCATTTTTATTGGGAGACTTAGGGGAATGCTGGGCGTAAGGAAATTTGTGGCTCCTTTCAGATGCCAGAACTTTCTGTCACCGAAATGTGAGGAAAAAGTGGGTTTTGTTACCAAATGTTGAGGTTTGCACAGCATTCTGGGTAACAGAACCTGGCGAGAGCCTCGCAAGTCACCCCATGTTGGATTCCCCTAGGTGTCTACTTTTTAAAAATGCACAGGTTTGGTAGGTTTCCCTAGGTGCCGGCTGAGCTAGAGGCCAAACTCCACAGCTAGGCACTTTGCAAAAAACAGCTCTGTTTTCTTTGGGAAAATATGATGTGTCTGCGTTGTGTTTTGGGGCATTTCCTGTTGTAAGTGCTAGGCCTACCCACACAAGTGAGGTGCCATTTTTATTGGGAGACTTGGGGGAACACTGGGTAGAAGGAAATTTGTGTCTCCTCTCGGATTCCAGAACTTTCTGTCACAGAAATGTGAGGGAAAAGTGTTGTTTTAGCCACATTTTGAGGTTTGCACAGCATTCTGGGTAACAGAACCTGGTGAGAGCTCCGCAAGTCACCCCATCTTATATTCCCCTAGGTATCTACTTTTAAAAAATGCACAGGTTTGGTAGGTTTCCTTAGGTGCCGGCTGAACTACAGGCCAAAATCCACAGCTAGGCACTTTGCAACAAACAGCTCTGTTTTCTTTGGGAAAATGTGTCCATGTTGTTTTTTGGGGCATCTCCTGTTGCAGGTGTTAGGCCTACCCACACAAGTGAGATACCATTTTTATCAGAAGACTTGGGGGAACGCTGGGTGGAAGGACATTTGTGGCTCTTCTCAGATTCCATAACTTTGTGTCACTGAAATGTGAGGAAAAAGTGTTTTTTGGCCAAATTATGATGTTTGCAAAGGATTTTGGGTAACAGAACCTGGTGCAAGCCCCAAAAGTCAGCCCATCTTGGATTCCCCTAGGTGTCTAGTTTTCATAAATGCACAGGTTTGGAAGGTTTACTTAGGTGCCAGCTGAGCTAGAGGCCAAAATCCACAGCTAGACACTTTCCAAAAAACAGATCTGTTTTCTTTTGGAAAATGTGATGTGTCCATGTTGTATTTTGGGGCATTGCCTGGTACGGGCCCTAGGCCTACCCACACAAGTGAGGTACCATTTTTATTTGGGGACCTGGGGGAATGCTGGGTGGAAGGAAATTTGTGGCTCCTCTCAGATTCCAGAACTTTCTGTCACCGAATAGTGAGGAAAATGTGTTTTTATGGCCAAATTTTGAGGTTTTCAAAGGGTTCTGGGTAACAGAACCTGGTGAGAGCCCCCCAAGTCACCCCATCTTGGATTCCCCTAGGTGTCTAGTTTTGATAAATGCACAGGTTTGGTAGGTTTTCCTATGTGCCGGCTGAACTAGAGTCCAAAATCTACAGCTAGCGACTTTGCAAAAAACACATCAGATTTCAAGGTAAAAATATGATGTGTCCATGTTGCGTTTCCTGTCTCAAGCATTAGGCCTACCCACACAGGTGAGGTACCATTTTTATCGGGAGACTTGGGGGAACACAGGATACCAAAACAAGTGTTATTGCCCCTTCTCTTTCTCTACATTTTTTCCTTCCAAATGTAAGACAATGTGTAAAAAAGACGTCTATTTGAGAAATGCCCTGCAATTCACATGCTAGTATGGGCACCCCGGAATTCACAGATGTGCCAATAACCACCGCTTCTCAACACCTTTTCTTATGCCCATTTTGGAAATACAAAGGTTTTCTTGATCCCTATTTTTCACTCTTTATATTTCAGTAAATGAATGGCTGTATACCCAATACAGAATGAAAACCCATTGCAAGATGCAGCTTATTTATTGGCTCTGCGTACCTAGTGTTCTGGATGAATGTTAGAAATGGGGTCTTTGGTTGGCAGTCAGGTTACCCCGTGTCCAGTTCTCCGCAGTTCTTCTTGGCAGGATGCAGGTTCTGGTTCAGGTTTCTTCTCCAGCAAGTGTCTGAGGTGGTAGGGCAGAGGCCCTGTTTTATACCCAAATGTGCCTTTGAAGTGGGGGAGACTTCAAAGAGTGGCTTAGAAGTGCACCAGGTCCCCTTTCAGTTCAATCCTGTCTGCCAGGGTCCCAGTAGGGGGTGTGGCAGTCCTTTGTGTAAGAGCAGGCCCTCCATCCTCCTAGCCCAGGAAGACCCATTCAAAATGCAGATGTATGCAAGTGAGGCTGAGTACCCTGTGTTTGGGGTGTGTGTGAGTGAATGCACAAGGAGCTGTAAACTAAACCTAGCCAGACGTGGATTGTAAGGCATAGAAAGATTTAAGTGCAGAGAAATGCTCGCTTTCTAAAAGTGGCCTTTTCAAAAATAGTAATATTAAATCCAACTTCACCAGTCAGCAGGATTTTGTATTACCATTCTGGCCATACTAAATATGACCTTCCTACTCCTTTCAGATCAGCAGCTACCACTTCAACAATGTATGAGGGCAGCCCCAATATTAGCCTATGAAGGGAGCAGGCCTCACAGTAGTGTAAAAACAAATTTAGGAGTTTTACACTACCAGGACATGTAAACTACACAGGTACATGTCCTGCCTTTTACCCACACAGCACCCTCCCCTAGGGGTTACCTAGGGCACACACTAGTGGTGACTTATATGTAGAGAAAGGGGAGGTTTAGGCTTGGCAAGTACTTTTAAATGCCAAGTCGAAGTGACAGTGAAACTGCACACCCAGGCCTTGCAATGGCAGGCCTGAGACAAGGTAAAAGTGGCTACTTGAGTGGGTGGCACAACCAGTGCTGCAGGCCCACTAGTAGCATTTAATCTACAGGCCCTAGGCACATATAGTGCACATTACTAGGGACTTATAAGTAAATTAAATAGTCCAATTGGGTATGATCCAAGGTTACCATGTTTAAAGGGAGAGAGAGCATTTGCACTTTAGCACTGGTTAGCAGTGGTAAAGTGCACAGAGTCTAAAAGCCAGCAAAAACGGAGTCCAAAAAGGGGAGGGAGGCAGGCAAAAAGCTAGGGGTGATGACCCTAAGTCTGTCAGGTCTAACAATGAACCTACAAGCCCTATATAACCTTGCAACCAGAAGAGTTCAGCAGATGTAACGGTATATTGATTTCAAACATCTGACATCGCACAAAAAAGTTACAGAGTAAAATGTGGAGATAAATGGTGGTTTTTTCACCTCAATTTCAATATTAAATCTAAGCTGTAATTTTCTGTAGGAAAACCTTGTAGGATCTACACAAACTACCCCTTGCTGAATTTACAATTTTGTCTACTTTTCAATGATGTTTAGCTTTCTGGGATTCAGCATTAGTTTCACACCCATTTTTGTCACTAACTGGAAGGAGACTGAAAGCACCAAAAATTTAAACATGGGGAATGTCCCAGTAAAATGCCAAAATTGTGTTGAAAAATGTGGTTTTCTTATTTAAGTCTGTCTGTTCCTGAAAGCTGGGAAGATGGTGATTTTAGCACCGCAAACCATTTGTTGATGACATTTTCAGGGAAAAAACCACAAGCTGCCTTCTGCAGCCCTTTTTTCCCATTTGTTTGGAAAAAATTAAATTTTCGCTGCATTTTGGCTAATTTCTTGGTCTCCTTCCAGTGAACCCACAAAGTCTGGGTACCTCTAGAATCCCTAGAATGTTACAAAAAAAGGACGCAAATTTGGCATGGTTAGCTTATGTGGACAAAACGTTATGAGGGCCTAAGCTCGAACTGCCCCAAATAGCCAAGAAAAGGCTTCACACCTGAGGGGGAAAAGGCCTGGCAGTGAAGGGGTTAACAATGATACATATTTCCCACTGTAGGGTCTAGGAAGCAACAGTCCAGAAGCATTCTGAATTCCAGAAAATAACAAAAGGCAATTTCTTTCCCTTGAATTGAATTTGACTAAAAGGTTCAGAGAAGCTAACACCACATTATGCCCTCTACCTATTGCCTAATAATTGGTGATGGTTCTTTCGTTGTCTTCCATTACTTTCTGCTTATTAGCCTGCGGTTATTCGATTGGACGATTTTGGGTAATGAATCTGAGCTATTGTTTGGTTAGGGAAAGTGCTTAATTTGTAAATAAAAAGGTGCCGGTGCCCAAAGCCCTCCTCTTAAATACACGGCTGCTGTAATTAAATGTGTGAACACGGAATACTGACACGTCATAATCCTGAAGCCATCTCGGGCCTCTTTAATCAATATAAAGCCACTCCCGGCGCCTTCAGCTTACTCTAGCAGCTTTCTACTTTCTTCCTTTGTGACACTTTTTCGTTTTTCCCCTTCCTCTGTCTGTCCCATATGTGTCTTTTGTTCTCAGCAAATTCTTGAGGCAGAAGAATAAGCCCCGGCCCTCAAAAATAAGTAACAGTGCTCAGCACCGGAAACAACAAGCACAAATAAAGCACTGGTTAGGGATTGGTCTGTCTCTTGCGACTCATTTATTTTCTTTTTCTGGACCAGCCTGATGAGCCCTTTCCTGTTTGCTTTTAGTCAAAATGATCTTACTTTGGATGGTGTGGCTCTCAGTCTGTCATGCTAGAACAAACCTCGGATACTTGCGCACTTGTAAACTATAACATTGCATAACATAAAAAACTGAATAGGACAATACTGTGAAGAATCCCAGCTGACCAGTGGTAACTGGATATGGACTCGATTTTGAAGTTGCCCTCTGCCTGGCACTTTGAGAGTCTGTACATGCTCTTGGGGTCTTGGAAGTGTACTCCTGTGATTGTTCGGGCAGCAAAAGAAGCTTGATAACTTTTTCAAAACATTTGATCCAGAGCTGAAATGTGAACATCTGTGAGAAGTATGTGACCAGCAGTTCCATTATGTCAGTTGGAATTTCAGGTTTGTCCTTTGTGGAGAAAAGTGGTGAATTTGACCGTCATCCATCGCAGTAGGTCTGAAATTGTGCCTAAGTTCTGGATTACTACGCCCATTGACGACCATTGTCTCTTTATGCTTTTGGTGTTATTTTCACTTTAATCTTCAAAAATTTATTTCTTCAGTTACAATATTGGGATTATTATTTTGATGTCATTTTGCTCATTAAATGTTACTCTATTTTTACAAATTGGAGTTTTTTTGTGTTGTGATTTGTCTTTTTAACTGCCTTTTGGTGCATCTGAATGCTTTACATATTTTCTTTACATTAAGCCTGTCTGCTCTGCTCCAAAGCTACCAGGGGTTGCACTCAGCTTTAAATTACTGAAACCTTTGACTGGAAGTAGCAACTAAGGGCCAGATGTATCAAAAGTTTTTGCTTTTGCAAACGGTGGGAATCGCAAAAATCGGCTGTTTGCGAGTGCAAAAACGTGGTCTGCGATGCATGAAAGGCATTTGCAGACCAAAAATAAGAAATCACAAAAATTTCGATTTTTTGCGTTGCGACCTGGTTTTGCGATTCGGTATTTCCAGTAGGCAATTGCAAGGTGCAAAATGCGATTCGCAAAATCCAAGTCGCAAATAGATGCATCAAAAAATCGCAAATTGCGATTTTTCGCAGAATGGCATTTTGCACATGCAAAATACCACTAAGAGAAACCAGGTGGTAACCAGGTGCAACCTATATAAAGAGGACCAGAATGCCTCAGACTCTTTTCCACAATGGCTGCACTCTATGTCATGGCGTGGAGGATGAGGATCTTGGCAGGTTTCAGGAGAGGGAGGAGGAGACAGGAGCGCATTTTCAGAGTGCGCATTACACTTTTTGACCTGACAGAGGAGGAAATATTATAGGTTGAACTCAGCCATGATACTTGATCTGATAGCTGAGCTACAACCCATACTGCAGCGCAGAACACTAAGGACTCACAGCATACCCACCCATGTGCAGGTATTATGCTCCCTACACCTTCTTGCCTCAGGGAGCTATCAAGGGGTCATAGCAGCAGCTGAAAGGGTGTCAAAGAGTACCCTCTCCAGATTTTTCAATGCATTTATCAACGCCATGCTAAGCAAACTCCAACAGTACATCAGATTCCCCCACACCCCACAGGAAATACAGCAGACAAAAATAGAGTTTTACCAGATGGCACAGTTCCCCCACGTGCTAGGTGCCATAGATGGCACACATGTGGCAATCTGTCCACCATCAGCCACAGAGTATGTGTACCAAAACCGTAAATACCAACATTCCATGAATATTCCTCCTATATCATAACTGATCTCGTGGCCAGGTACCCAGGTACAACACATGATTCGTACATCTTTCACCACAGCGGCATTCACACAAGACTGCTAGCTGGGGAGTTTGGTGAAGCATATCTACTAGGTATATTCCCTCTGTACACTGGTGCATTCATGCAGTAGTGACGTCTGATGGCTCATTTACTCATTGTACCCTCTGTTCCTTCCAGGAGACAGTGCCTACGCAGTGCGCACCTACATGATGACGCCCTACCTCAATCCCACAACACCAGCAGAACGGAGGTACAATGCAGCACACAGGACAACCCGCAACGTGGTGGAGCGCACATTTGGACTGCTGAAAAGTCGCTTCCGTTGCCTCCACAAAAGTGGATGGGCACTACAGTACAGTCCAGAGACCACATGTAGAATAGTGGCTACTTGTGCAATCTTCACAATATAGCTACAACCAGGGACATACCTATAGAAATCAGTGACACTGAATCAGATGAGGATGACGATCCCATACCACCTCTACAGCCAGCAGACAGGACCAGTGCAGCAGAGGGAAGGCAAAGGCGTGCCGACACGACAAACAACCATTTCAGACGTGAGTATGAATGACACAAATCCACTGACAACAGTACCTGTAGTGATAAAAATGTATTACCTTACGTCAGGTAATGTATGATTGAGAAATAAATGAAACAGGTTATGTCACAAACGCAAATAGACTAATGAACAGAGTCATGCACTATTCCCTCATAGTGGCAACAGCAGTGTAATGGCGGCAAGAGTCACTTTTTTCTCCTACGCACACCACTCGGGTGCCCAGTTAAGTCACTGGCACCTCTATTGTCACCTTCAGTGGCAGTGCTGTGCCTGGCACTGCGCCGTCTGGTGTCTGCTGCTGGTATGGCAACACTACTGAGGCTTGAACTGTCCTCGGTGTCCCCCAAGGCTACCTCACTTGGAGTGGCAGATCTTTGTCCCAGTATGTGTTCTATCACATTTGTGATTTGAACTAGTACCTGGACAACGTCCCTGCTGCTATGTGCAGCCTCCACTTGTGCCGCCACTGCGCAACGGGCGATTAATGCAGTGGCTGCCAAACATTGTCCGGAATCTGTGCTCCTGTCTGCACTGGCTAACCCTCTCATGGCACAGCTCCTGGCAGAGGTCACAGACAGCACTTGTTAGGTCCCTGGTGTCCTCTGAAGCCTGCACCTGTCCCTGACGCAGCTGTAAAATATTGCCATTGAGTGTGTCCAGTTGGCGATGCAGGCCCATCATATTGCGGTTGTGTACTCGCAGGTTTCGGTCTAAACTGAGGATCCGCTTATTTTGCAGTCGCTGTTGCTGCAACATAGAAGCTTCAAGGCCCCCGAATAAGGACGGACCCTCACCTGCCTCATGATGTTGTTGCTGGGACTCTGTTGCAATCCTGCGTGGTGCTGTTGATGGCTGACCCCTGCCCTCCAGACTCTGGCTGCGCCTGTCTGGTGCTGACGATGTGCTTGGCCCTTCCAAGTGCTCATCAGAGTCGCCGCTGAACTCTGGCAGTGGTAGTGCCCTGGGCCTGTGTCGGACAGTGGACATGTGAAGGGACCCACTGGTGTTGGTATCCGAGGGCTGATGGGTGTCCGTCTCTCTTACACATGTACTTGGTGTGGCTGCTGGGCCTGGCCCACCTGCAACAACAATATGCAGCATGTCAGTTCTGCATGTTTTATTATCTGTCAGAAAATGGCAATAAAGGTACAGGTACTGCTCTACACGGTGTTGTGTGTGTTGTGTTACCTTGGGTGTCACTATACTTCATTACATTGTTATGCTACTGTCTGTACTAGTTTGTGGACTGCCACTTCAATAATGCATTGTTGTGCTGCTTCTAAGATGTGGACTGGACTACTTCACACACTGCTTCACATTACATGCTAATTCCTAAGAGGCTTTTGTGCATACACATATGGGGTTCCCAAACATCATTGCACTTACCTTGGCTGGTACTCTGTGTGCCGGAGGTGTCGATGTCCGTGACCCCAGTCACAGCTTCAGGGAGGAGTGTGGATTCCACCAGGTCCTCCAATGGTGTGGATGGTGCTTCTGTTGGTGGTCCGCCACCTGTACCCCTGGCCTCCTCAAGTCTCCTTGCCACCCTCTCCTTTGCACAGGAGCGCAGGTCATACCACCTTTTTTTAAATTTCCTCGATGGAGCGCTGTGCCACTCCAATGGCGCAGATTTTGGATTGAATGTCCAGCCATGATCTTCTCTTTTCACTCTCAGGAACCTGGATTGAACATTTCCCAAACAGGCGGTCATGGCTCCTCACCACCTCCTCAGTCATGACCTCAAGCTCCTGTTCACTAAATTTAAGCTTGCGCTTCCTTTCTGCCTTCTCCTGTGCTGGGCCTGGGGTCTCCATCCTGGCTCAGGTGTTTCTGCTCCTGCTGAGTGCTGCTCTGTGTGGCTGGGCTGCTCTCTCTCAGGATGCTGGTTTGGGTGTGGCACCTGAAACTGCCTGGGATGACTCATTTCCTGCTGGTGATGTCATCAGGCTCCTCCAGGTGTGAATTCTCAAACTTTCTCACATTTTGCGATTTTTTACCGAATCGCAAAAAAATCGCAAATTGCGAGAATGCAAATTGCGATTTAGTAAATGGGCCTCGCAAACCACAAATAGCGATTTTTTTATTCCTAATCGCAATTTTGTTACATGCCCAATTGCGACTCGGAAATAGCGATTTCTTAAAAATCGCTATTTGCGATTCACAAGCTCATGTTTTCATACATATGGCCCATAGTGACTTCACTACTTATGGTGGACACCAATTCAACCCAACTAACAAACCACTTTTTTGCACTATGTAACCAATGAGCGAAAAGCTCCTAAGGGCAAACCTTCACACTTTTGCAGCACATCCTGTTTGCCTTACTGCACACTCTCCCACAGTGCACTATTCTGAAGGAAATACAACATGACAGAAGAGTTCTTGTATGCTCCAAGGTGTGTGTAGGGAAATTAGAAATCCCCTGCTTTTCAGCAACACAAGAGTGCTCTTTAGACCAGCTGTCGATTGTACTAGCCTGGTGACAAGCTGGAGAAAATTGGCCTAAGGAGCAAAAGACTTCACATCCTCAGGTCTTTGTTAGAAATTGGGTTGTTCCTTGACTGGTGAGTGAGCCCTGATCAAGCAACAATCACAACACCTTGTAGGGAGAACCACAAGAAAGCACTAAATTATCCTGTGCTTATCCCTGAGTAGTGTGGCACAAAAAGTGGTCAGACTTAACTTAGAGGTAATGTGTAAAGTATTTACACAGCACAAAAACAGTAATAAAGTGAAATTGCAACAAAAGAAAAATCCCAAACCAATCTAGAAAAATAGAGACAATGTTAATAAATTATTTGGCAGCAAAACAACAAAAATCCAGCACACATAGAAAGAGGAAAACGCCTCTTGTGATTGTTTTTGTGCAAGAAGGTGCACAAAAACAATCATCCTCACAATGCAGGCACCCTTGAACCATGGTGCAAGGGTGCCTGCATTGGCGAATGGCAGGAATTTGTGCACCAGCACAGGATGAGAGGACAGAAATGTGCTGTATCTTGTAGAAACAGGGCAGTCTGCCCTTTCCAGGTGGCACAGGATTGCCCAGCTAGGCACTTGCTGGGCTGACCTGCACCAGGGGCCTTGTAAATGGGGCCCCAAGTTTGCACAGGACTCAGTGAATTCTTGTTACTTACTCTCTGTAACTATTGAATACATTTTACTAGTGTCTAATTTGTAAAAGAAAGAGTGCCTGTGCCCAAAGCTCTACTCAGAAGCTGGACAAGGGCAGATATGGGGGCAGGGCATTCTGCATGCCAGGCACACTTTCCTTGTTTGCGCCCTACACATCTTTTGAAAATTGTGCCCTGGAGCAAACAAAGAAAGTGTAATGGATATATAATACGGCCACAGAAGCCACTGCAACCCTAGCCACCAAAAGGCACCTGTAGGCAAAACAAATCCTACATAATGTATGAATACAAGGACATCCATAAGCCCCTAATGCAATTGCGAAAATACCTACAGGAGAAGAGAGAATGAGAAAATATATTAAAAACATACAGTCATGCCTTACTGTGGGGTTGACCAAAGCCCCAAACTGTAAAACAACACCACAGTAGAATGAGTATTGAGCCTATACACAATTTGAGAAAAAAACACAAGGAAATGAAGAAAATGTGCAAATATTATTTTTTTTAAAACCTAAATTCCATATGGCTGATGTAGTGAGACACCAGACTCTGGTCTAGGTGACCAGTTTGTTTGTTTGGCACAGCGGAAGGAGTTTGCAACATCCTCTGGCCAGGCGTGGCCAGAGGATATATAATAAATGAGCGAAGACCGCACAGGATCTTTCTTCCCAAGCTTATACAATTGTGAGCCTCATTCAATTCTGTGGCTCAAGCACGTTTTGGCCTAGATCCTGCTTAGGCCACAACACTGATGATAAGGTTCTCCTGCCTACATGCCGCACCACTGTAGCACACGCTCGCTGAGTGCAGATGCCAAAGACACAGCTATGTACCCTGTCCATGCCATCTGCTGCCCACAAAATGTTGCAAAGGCCTGCCCCGGACTCACATGATGCCAAGGCCCCCTTCTATTAATGCTGCCATACTGCTCCCTGTGGCGGGTGAGACATTTCCACCACTGCCAGCTCTCTAGAAGCACTCCCTGGTTGAAGTGAAGCAAGAGGCCATGCCCTGAGCACAGGCTGGGCTTCAAAGGCCTCCAGTGCACACTTGATGTGGAACGCACCAGCCCTCCCTGATTCATCTGCTCTGACAGCAGGGTAACACTGCCTGCCCAGCACCTCAGACTGCCTGCAACACATTCTTCTGCCAAAAAGAGAAAGAAAAAGGAGGAAAAGGAAAAAAAAATATATAGCAAGTAAGTGAACTGAATTCACCTAGCACTTATATATATGACTTACTCTGCCCAGCCCAGCACATTTGCCCACCTGGGCACCCACTGACTATCCACATTAAAGTGTGCACTGTCAGAGCCTATCACAATCAAGCATCCCCATACTAGCCCCTGCTGCTTGCCAGGCAAAGTGAAACAGACAACAGCAAGGAGGTGGGCAGTGAACACTCTGGTGTACTGGAACCCAAGTGCATCCCATGCCACATCCAACATGGCAGATGACCAACCAGCGGCAGCAGTCCCTGTACAATTCCCAGAACAGCACACCATGGTAGGGGTGTTTTGACCATTCAACAAAATAGCAGACCCCACAACAGCCTCTCCGCAATGGAAGTTATGGATTGGGAGGCTAGAAAATTACTTCATCGCCATCAAGAACGTGGTGGGCAGTAAAGAGGTCTCTGCTATTACACTTCAGCAGAGATTAAATATACAAACTTTTCAGGCGCAATACCAGTACCAGTGAAGTAGACTACTACGACGCAGCGGTGAGAGCACTCAAAGTTTACTTTGACCGAAAACTCTACCCAGACCTTGAGAGATTCAAACTCCACCAGGCACACCAGTGAGAGGGAGAATTTATAGCTTAATTCTACACATGGCTGAGTGACCTAGCCAGCACATATAAGGCGGCTGACCAGCACAAACAAATACGAGCACAGACCATCCAAGGCTGTCATAACAAGAAACACAGAGGACTCATCCTTAGGCAGACTAACATCAGCCTAGATGATATCCTTATAATGGCTAGGTCAACCGACCTCTAGACAAGCAGAGCAACTGAAATGGATGCCACAATACCTCAAGTCCTACAAAAAGGCCCCAACATAAAGACGGAACATGTTTATGCAGTGCATGTGCAATATTGCAAGAGCAGACTCAAGATACAAACCCCATCAAAACAAGGGCTGTGCTGCATGTACTGTAGGCAAGAAGAACATGCCCCCAAAGACTGCCCCTCACAGCTATGACAGTGCTCAAACTGTGGAAAAATTAATCATTTTGTGACAGTCGGCTGTGGAAGTGCCAGAGGAAGAGGCATGAGAGGAAGGAGAACAATCACTAGAACAGTAAAACACCTATTGCTGAAAGACCTCGAACACCCAGAACGAAATCAACAGGCATCAAGGTAGAAGCACACACCTGAGGACTCATCACTTGATGAGGAGGTATTCCTCATCTCCTTCACAAATTACCTGAAAAGGCACAGATCGCAGGGTCCCAGGTGAAGGTGCTAAATGACATAGGCACCTCAGACAATGTGATGGGCGTCCAACAATATCACTGCCTCTAACCTCTCCTTCCGATAGCACCATCCAACACCAAGATTTTTACATATAGGAGATACACACCTTTCCCGCTGAAATGGCGAATGACAGTAAACATTCAATCTGACAACAAGGAAATACAAGCCATCTTCCACATTGTTGACAAAGAAGCAGTTACACTGCTTGTCAGCCATCTAGCAGAGGACTTGGCACTTGTGTCATTTGCAAAAAAGGGTGAGAGTATTCCAAATTGATAAACTACTGTGGCATGTCCCAGAATTGTTCACTGGCCTATAATGCCTGAGGGCCCCACCCATAAAATTCCACATTTACAAATCTGTAAAACCCACCGCTCTGCGACACCAACGCATCCCTTTCCACCATCATCCACTGGTGGAACAAGAACTGTACAAGCTAGAAGACCAAGGCATGATAGAGAATGTAGCAGGGCCCATACTGTGGGTGTTTCCCATGGTAATTTGGGAAAAGCTAAATCAGCCAGGGAAAATATGCCTATGTATTGTCATGTGTCTCCCCAACCAAGCAATAGAGTGGGAAAGTACATAACACCATACAGAAATGACGTAATCGCTTACCTGAATGGCTCTTAATGGTTTTCCAAAATAGACTTAAATGTAGCATATCATCAGTTTGCCTGGCTAAGGAGGGGAGGTACATCACCACCTTCTCAGAGAATATATGGCTCCGAAGGTACACGCGACAGAATTTTAGCATCTCATCCTCAGCCGAAGTATTCCAGGATGCCATTTGAGAAATCCTCTCTAGACTTCCAGGTTTCATGATTATGCGTGACGAGATCCTCATTCATGCTGCAACTGCTGAGGAACACCATCAGCATCTCCAAGCCACGTTCTGACTCACATCAGAACACGGCCCAACCCTTCACAAAGAGAAATGCTTGTTTTTCCAAATATCCATTGAGTTTTGAGCTATGTCTTCAGCCAGGACTGGGTGCAGGTTGACCCACGAAAGTCCAAGATAATCAAGCAAGCTCAGTGCCACAGACTGTGATTCAGGTGCGCTGTTTCTTGGGGATGGCCACCTACTGCGGTTGGTTCATACTGAACTTAGGCACCAATGCAGAACCCCTCTGATCCATTACAAAGGTGGAGGCTCCCTGGTCATGGGGCCTCAAAGAAGAAATGGCATTCCAAGCCCTCAAAGAAGTTCTACTGAGCAAAACCATCATGGTACACTTTGACTCCAAAAATAGGATGGAGTTGATTGTGGATGCCAGCCCGGTAGGTCTTGGAGCTGTCCTCACTCAAGAGATTGAACCTAGCAGATAGGCCCCACTGGCATTTGCATGCAAAGTGCTAACATCAACTGAAAAGAGTTATGCACAGATAGAGTGGGAAGCCTTAGCAATCAAATGGGCATGTGGACACTTCCACCTCTACATGTGTGTGAGGCCATTTAGAGTAATCACTGACCACAAGCCGTTGGACTCTCTGTTAAGAGGCACTGCACCCCCCCAAAAGGAATAGAAAATTTGGCTAGTCAAGTGCAACACTACCGCATGGAGGTAATTTACTTCCCTGGTGCCAAGCACCCAGTGGACTTCTTGTAGCGCCACCCGCCGCACCAAACAGAGGAAGACACACCAACTGACGAAGCAGCAGGCAAAAATGTTCAAACACTGGCACAAGGTGCTTTACCCAAGATGCCTGATCTGAAAAAAAAACTCTGATGCAATGGCCGTCGACACATTACTGACAAAAGTGAAGACAGCCCTGTCAGGCAAGTCCTGGTAAGGATTCCTTAAAAACACCAATAACTGTGCAGGCCTGGAGAAAGAGTGGCATACCAAACTCAGGAGAATCCACAACAAACTTAGCGCGACCCAAGAAGGTCTTGAACCGAGAGGTCACAGATTAGTAGTCCAGACCAGCCTCCAGCAATGGGTGACCACATTAGCTCAAGGGGGACACCAAGGCACGATGAAGATGAAGTTGCGCATGCAGGACAAGCCACCTTGAAAGTGTGGTGGATGACTATGTGAGGCAATGCCTGGCATGCCAACTGACTCGCACATTTAAAGCTCTTGCACCCGTCATAACTGAAAGGCTGTGTGATACACCCTGGTCCAAGGTGAGCATAGACTTCTGAAGTTTCCCGGTGGATTTGGTTACCCTGGTGATGATGGATGGATACTCAAAGTACCTAATTGTGGAGATAATTGAGTTCACTGCATTCACAAATGTGGTGCTGGTGCTGTAGAATGCAACGTTAGGCTACCCCGAAGAGATCAAGATTGACAACAGCCCACCGTTTCAAGGGATGGAATTCAGAGAGTTACTGGAGCAACTCGGAATAAAGCATCAACGTACTATTCAATAGTGGCCACAAGCAAACGGTAAGATTGAGTGCTTCATGAGCACCCTAAATAAGGCGCTCCGGATTGCCACACTGGAAGCCGCTGACCCTGATTTAAGTTTGCAATGATTTTTTAAAAATACTGAGGACTGCCACACTGTACCACGCAACAACCCCGTGGTCACTCATATTGAATGGTGTGAGATGTGACACCATACCCACTTGCCCCAGATGGGTGCCTTCACCCTACAATCCTGAAACGACTCAGGTGAGGAGACAGGAAAACAATGCACAGGCAGGCAAGAGGCGACATGCGACCATGTGCATTGAACTTTATTTTTCCTAAAAAAAGCAAAGATTCCAAGAGTGTGGATGCACCACGGATTGCAGACAAAAAAGAGAGCGACGTTTTCCCTCCACAATCTAAATCCAAAATAAGTGCTGAACAAAGCAGAAGGAGGAGTATTGTTGACAGGAAGAGGAATTTGCCGTTTTGCATACATTGGCCTTCCGTCTGTATGGCACGCTCAGTAAAAATAAAAAATAAATAAAAAAAAAACGTGTTTTGTGCTAAAAGAAATACCTGAATGGTCTGCTTGAGTTAAAATCGAACTCTAAAATGAACGTTTGCGTTCATTTCGAGTGGCTTTGTTGAAGAAGACCTGCCAATCGCCACCGAAAAATGAAACTTGCATCCGGGTGCTTCGTTTCATGACCTGTCATATTATTAGATTTATGCCCAAGAGGCTGTTCTTGTTATGCTATGTAGGGTAGATGAATAATCTTGGGCGTTATACATAAATTCAATCGCCCGAAATTATGAAATACATTATGCTGCCATCATGAATATTATAACGAGGACTATTGGTCACCAATACTAACTAACGCTTACGGAAACTTCTCTTCACTCAGTAAGCGTGTGATATTTACAGCTTCATGCTCCTGAACCCTAACGCATAAAGGACACATATTTGCTTCTGTGCATCTCAAGCACGTTACCGCGACTGCTATCGCAGTATAGAGAGAGGCAAAGTCAAAGACTTCGCCCAGGGAAAGAGCAAAAAGCTTCTTCCTGAAGAACAGGTGGGACCAACGACCGGCAGTATCAAATGGTATGCCTAAAAAATAATATTTCCTAAAAACCCAGAACAATGATACTCAAAAAATCTGAAAGATGAGAGAATACTACTTAGATAAAATGGCACAGATGCCCAGTTGCGAGGGAGAGGTAAATATGTGCTGAGGTCCCAGGAAGCCAGAATTTTAGTTTCAGACCAATATCTATGTATGTGTTTACTCCTATGACCAGTCAAAAGCCATGGCATGAGAAAAATTTTAAGCCAGCATTTCTTTCAAACAGATTTCCCTTTTCCATGAAGTGTAATACACACAATTCCATTGAGGAGGTTATAAATGTGTGCAAGGGATTCATTACAGGGCGGGGTGAGATAATGAGGATGATAGAGAGGGTAGTAGAGGGATGGTTAGTAGTTGCTTGGCAAGGGGTAGCATAACATGTTTTTCACTGCCTCTGAGGGGGATCAGGCAGGGCCCGGAGAAGTCGCACAGCTGCAGTATAGTCAATTCCCAAGTAGATTTTATTGGCTGTTTTCTTACAATTAGATCCAGATCACATATAATTGAGGGGAATTCCAAATGAGAATGTCCCTCCTCTCAGGGGCACGAGTATCCAAAGTCCCATAATAGTGAACCATTATGCTACGCGTTTGTGAGAGGAAGAAATATGAAAATCGTAGCTGTAAAGCAAAATCTACCCTTATCAGCACAAAGACGGAAATAGCAAAGAACTACCCTAAGGAGTTTTCTTTAACAGTAAAAATGCATCCCCCTTTCAAAGAGATTGCTTACTACTCGAAAGTTAAATATGAGAATATCTTCATCTTTTTAGAAAAACCTTCAAAACGGTAGAATTCTTCCCTAGCACACTCATTTTGAGGATCTCCTTTGTTACAAAAGCTTGGAACTAGTTTCTCAAACCTGGAATACTTAGGGGCAGATTAACTAAAAATTCATGCAACAGCAAGTTGCTGTGCTGCTTTGCATGAATGGAAGAAAAAATAGTAAAGTACACTAACATAGGGTGCTCTTCAGCTCGCTTCATGCAGCTGAAAAAGAAGCAGTAATTATCAGAAGACAATGCTTGACATTTGATCTCTGTCTCTGATTGCACAACACAAATGAAAAGCTAAAAAAAAAATTCAAAGGCATCTTTTTCATTCATTTATGTTCTGAACTCCAGTGTGGCTACTTAGGAGGTTCTGCAGCTCTCCCACAACGGTACCTCTAGCTCCATTCGAAGCAAAATAGTTCCTCGTTTGCATAGGTCTAAACCCACACACAAATTAAGAAGTAACGTAGCTTTGAAATAGCACCAGCAGTGTACATTCAGCATCAGCATGATTTGTACTACATTAAGGACCACTCAGACATCTATGTCCTCTTCTGTTATAGCAAAGTGGCCTGGGCGATATGAAGCAGGCACACACGCCTGTTTGCACATAAGGTACTTAGCGTAATATGCCAAAGGTCCTATACAGAAACATACTATCTCTAGATCTGTCCCTATATACCTCAGTAAAAAAATTACCTATCCCATGAAGGTATATAAGTGTTCTAGATTAAACAAACATTTTACAACCTACTGCATACTCGACTAGAATCATTGACTGTTGTAGAAAATACAGGTTTTTTCAATTTCAGTTAAAAATGGTTAGAGCAAGCACATGTGCGAACACACTGACTTCAACACATAATTGAATTGACCTAGCATTCCTAATTACAAAATGGCAAAAATTCTCAATTTGATAACTCAAAGGCACATAAAAACAGCAAAATTGAATGCCAGTTCGAACATTTTCTGAAAAGTTAGATATATGTTATATATTTCCATGGGGTGAAACCAGAAAAGTATAGGTGTCCCACAGAGAGAATCAGTTCTATGGAATTCGGATTCCTACTCCCGTGTAGTTTTTTAAGGGTAAGTATGAAAACATCTCTTCGTAAATGACTAGTGAACTTGACGTTAGTATACAGACAGCTTTGTTTAAAAAACACTTATGTTGTGGTTTTGTTGAATTACATATTCTGACATAAAACTGAGTTTGCGTGTAACACGTACAAATCAGTTACTTTACAAGTCAGATGTTTCTTATATCACTAATAGGTGTATGTTCTACACATTTAAATACAAGTAAAATAATGCATTTCATAAAACTTTAAAACTTCAAATCAGCACTTGTACGTCGCTATAAAAGCAAACTACCACATACCTGGAAATAAATATTCGCTGGGTACTGTAAAATGAGGAACTCAATTGGATGTTGTTATAATGTGCAAGCCTCATGAAAGGTGCCTGGCTCTTAAATTGTCATATAAAAAGTATATTCGACATTTCTACTCATTAGCTGTGTTCGCATGCCTAAACACCTGCTGAGATGAACTACCAGGCAGTACTAACTATAAATGCCGAGGTGTCTTTTCCCGCCTGAACAGTACCATTTATTCATACTACCTGCTTTCATTGACATCTGAAGTTATCAGTCTGGACCCGGCTTCCCATCGATGGCAAACTAGAAAAGGCCTTCAGATTTTGATGACATGCTCTCTAATGAGCCTTCGAAAAAAGTTAGAAAATCCTGATGAATGCATGAAGTTCGAGGCAAAATAAATTCTGCTTCACGCAGAACTGAAAAAAAAACTTTTCAAATAAAGCTTTTACTCGAAATGCAATATTCAGAAAATAAATATCTACGATCTGTCACGTGCAAATCATTTGCACAACAACATAAGATGTAAGGTATTATTTCAATGCTCTTAACCCTCATTCCGAGAAAGCAGAAAGTGACATCACAGGTTCTTTGTACCTGCGGACATCACAATCCATGTGAAGAGACAGTCTTTGACCCTGATGAAGTTACAGAAAGTCACTGCACCCTACAATACGAGTACAGCAATTATGTAACTCGCGGTGTTTGATAGGAGGGTCTACATGATCGACATGGCAAACGCTGGTGTTTTCTAAATATCACACAGACATTAGTTACTGATCCACTAGGGTGGGCGTTTAAATGGACTAAAGCCAGCATCCACATAGGATATGGTCACAGGTTAAAGGTTTCTCATGGGAGAGTCAGTTGGTGCTTCTCCACCAGAAACCTGCTAAGGGACCTGGCCCTCTCTGAAGGGTCACCCACAAATGGTTTGCCTTTACCCTCCACTTTTTTGCTCAATTCGTTTTCGTTGGCCTTAGGACTCTATGCACTGTACTACTGCTAATCAGTGCTAAAGTGCTTGTACCCCCCCATCCCCAGCATGGTAAAATTGTCTCCGACCCAATTTGTACACTTGGTGTACTTGTAAGTCTCTGGTAAAATGCTACTACATGTACCCATGACCTTCAAATTGCATGCTACTAATGAACCTGCAGCACTGATTGTGTCACCCAATTAAGAAGTCCTGCCATTGCTGTCCATGTGTGCAGTTTTTAAGCTGCCATTTCCCCCAGCAAAATTGGCAGGCTTAAATACTACTTTTAAAGAAATACAACTGCAGTCTTGTTATGGTTGTTGTCCATTACTGCTAATTTTCTTGATTGTTACCATACTGCTATGAAGTTGTTCTAACTTACACTGTGATTGGTAACACATGTTCTTTGATACTTGGAATGTTTTCAACACTTTCTCATGAATTTCTAAGACTCTTCCTGTTATCGTAATGCTAATTTAAAAGTGTATGGACCTCTTACATGAAACGTCCGAATATGCTGGATGTATAACTAAAAATAAACAGGGATGCTATTTTAGAAGAAACGTAATTGTGACTAGACAAGGGCAAGCTCTATTATATTAACATGCAATTTGTAGTCTCCTAATTAACAGTCCACACCTCACAATGACAGCCAAGTGACTTACAATGTGTCAGGCTGTCACAGTAGGAGCTGATGAAGGGGGTGGTGCACCACTTCAGATCCACATAGGCGGTCTGAAGAATTTTCAGCAGTCCTCTGACTTTAACAGAGAACAAAAGCCAAAGATAAAATATCAAATAATCTACTGTTGCTAAAATTTACTATTGTAGTACTTCTGACTCAGTCATGAATCCCTGGATGACGTTTTTTGGACTAACCTTCACCCATACACAATAACATATTTTTTAATCAGCACTTATGTGTAAATAGACATGGCTTACAATGCATAGTAAATACCAGATACAATTAGTTTGCTTTTCTTGCAAAAAAACTGCCAAATGCTAATTTCCAAAGATTTGCAAAGCAATAATATATTCCCACTGTGCTTGCAATTCTATTGGCATGTTTTCTTGTTTTGAATTACGTTTATGAGGAACACTGGATGTTAAAATATACGTTTTCACTTTGATGATACAATTTCCTAACAGGAGATGCAGCTTGTGCGAAAAAAAGCAGGATGAAGTCTTATATTATATCCCACACTTCGATTTCAACCAAGCTGGTGAGAATTCAATCACGTTAGATGTGATTTTTTTTATGTATCCTGCATGCCCGTGTTCAATTACACTGCGAGGATATTTCAGCGGATGCTAAGAGTTGCTTGTAACTTGCCGTTGTTGGCGTTGAACATTGGTCGTCATCCAAAAAACTACAAGTGAAGGCGTGATTTATCAAAGTTTTTGATTGCCATTTTTTGTCTGTTGCAAAACAACATTTGATAAATAGGGCCCTTGAAGTGCCTACGCGCCTGTGAGGGATGAGGAAACACAGAATCTTACTGAAAACAATTTTGAAGGCAACTTTTCCCACAAATTTGCTGAGGGTAATACTTTTTGCGCCTCCACAGGTGGTATGTGACAGAGAAAGATTGATATCTTGTCATCAACTGAATTCCCAAGTATAATATACACTTTATTAAGGTGCTCCTTTTGACATGTTTCATATGAAAAACTGTTTCCGTTTCAGTATGCTTTTTGTTTATACACCAAGCCTGTACTTTGATAGCAGATTTCGAGCAGCAGAGAGAACAATGCAGCTTTCAGATCACTCAAACGACAATCCATTTATTTATGCTTGTAATTCTAAATATTGTATGGGTTTAGGGACACCCCACGCTTTATAGTTTTGGCTTAGGGAGCATTACATGTCAAAAATGATTGTTGCTTAACTAATGTTAACATTGCGTATCTATGTTTCCATTTCGTGTGAGTCTTAAGAAATGATTAAATGAATCATTCCTCGGCAAACCCTTATTCTGGCTGAATGTGGTCATCAGTGTTGATGTAACAGCTCCATATAATGTATTTGAATGTTGGTGTTATTTGTACAGCACGAACCTTGAAGAAACATGTATCAGGGTAAGTACTTAAATTACTTACCAGTAATTCTATTACACCAAGTCCAAACTTATTTTTTCTGATCATTACATATGAGGCCTCATGGCTCAACAGGCAAGTTCATATCACGCCCAATTTTCTCTTGAACATAAAACACACTCCTCCTCCCAATAGGAGCATTCATGCTCGCCACTGAAAATACTCATTCTGTATTATAATTAACTCACCATAAAAAAACAATAACAACTTTTCAAATAATCATTTGAAGAAATTGAAGGAAGGCTCTAACCTCCAAATATATGCATACTCACTAAATAAAAGGAATTAAGTTAAAAGAGTATGGGCCTGTTTTAGATCTCAACAGAGGGGAATACTTCATCACAGATGTGACGGATTTCCTGTCTGCATTGTTAAGATCCCATTACATCCAATGGGGATTGTAATACAGCGGACAGGATATATGTCACGTTTGTGATGGAGTATTCAATCAGCCAAGATCCAAATCAGGCCCTAAATCTGACCATCTATGTCGTTATGTGCACTTTTCCTAATGTTGCTTGATTGGAGTAACAGTAGTCAATATAACATTATCTAGAATATATGAATGTTTTGTTTTTAGGACCAGAGTTACAATATGAAATAATTCATAGTTATTAATATATTTATTGTGAACATTCATTCATATTACTGTATAAATATCCTCAAGGCTATAATTTCTAATGATTATTTGTACAATTCTTAACAAATTTGATTGTAAACGTATAATTATTCTAGAATATAACGTAAACACTATGGGGTCTCTTTACAAACTGCATTTTGTAGTCTGTTTTATCATACTACAGCACTACTACAAACGTTCTACAAAATGCTATTCAGAAACCTACATGCAAAATGAGCCCTCCTCCTCCCTATCTTTCTCTTTGCAGAAATTGCTGCCCGTCTGTACATGTAGGCATATAGTTTAGCAGTAATTTTGGGAGGGAGAGGTGAATTCTTATTATTGAAGGGGTTTAGGATTAGTAGGGAGAGTTTAGGGAGGGGCGGCTACCCACCCACAAAAGAGTAAGCCCGTTACTATTCACATGCTGCCCTTTTAAGGTTACTACAGTCGAAAAGGGATGTAAAACTGCAGTAAGTTACGCCATCTCAGAGCTGAAGTAAGTCCTGCGCCGCACATGGCCAACCACTGGTACTGCAAAATACTCCCATAGAATTCAATGTGAGTAGGACATTTAAAACCCATTGGAAAATAAGCATACATGTATTTTAAATGCTAAAGTATTTAAATACAATACGGTTAAATTACTTTTAATGCATTCAGTATGCCCCTTTTACTTATTATTAATGTCTAACTAAAAAAGTAAACTTTATGTGAGCATAGTCTTTAAATTCATACTAAATTTGCAATATATTTTAATTCATTTCATTTTCAAAAATGTTAATTTAATTTTCAAACTTTAATTTTCCCAAACACAATGCTTTGCAAACAGGTTTGGCAAATACCATGCACTTTTTACGTTTCTGTGAGGGTAACATCAGGGATATGCAGAGATTCACAAAACTCAAATCACCCAGCGTTTCCACACTTCTCCTGATAAAAATTATACCCTCTTGAGTAGCAGGGTTAACTGGCCATGACATGCAAGGCCACAAAACGCAATGATGAGGCATCCAAATACTAGCAAGAAAAACACCCTTTTTTGATGAGATAGTAGCCACATAATGTGGGTCTCGTCTTGACCTCAAAGTGCCAACACTACAGCCTTCCAACATCCTCCATAACTGATGAAGTAGAGGCTACTGCTTGTACAGCAGTATGACTTTCAATAATGGCTAACTGAAAGTCATGGAAGAATATTAGTCTTCCCATGGTAGTCTGATTATAGATAACATGCATATTGTATGTTGTCAACTGAATCAGGTGGGTATCTTAACTTCTTAAACAATGTGCACATTTTACAACTTGCATAATATGGCTGAAGTACATAGTCATGGTTTCCCACTCCACTGATGTACTTGTTGTAATCAGTTATAGAGGTGGACTTGTGGACTTCTGCCAACTGACCCCAGACTATGACCAGAGACATGCTCTCATCATTAAGTGTAATGAGCACATATACTACTTCCATTCAATAATTTGTCACTGAGACATTTGTAGCAAATGCTGAAATTTATTACACACAGAGTTCTGCAGGAATCCTTTGTCATGCCTTCAAATTGTATTGCAAGTCACAGAGCCAGCTTTGTCCAGTCACTAAACAGTTGGGTTCAGATAGAATCATCCATCTACAGGTTATAACTGGGTAATCTCACCTATAATTCTCTCACTAATTCCTGATGAGGGTGGGCAACCAGTGGAATATATTTTAGAGTCCGTCCCTATATATAGTTTCAGATTGTTTACAAAACCTTTAGAGCTCTCACACAACATGTATATCTTGATATTGTAAAAATCTCAATTGCTTTGTATGTATTGTCTGAACAGTGGCCTTCCTTACATAGGATCTATGAATAGTTGACAGCTAGAGTCCTTCCAAGAGAATAAATCTCTGGAAACTCAACAGACAAATGTTCAAAAACAGATGGAATTTCAAACAGTCTGTCATGGTTAGGATGCTCTGGGAGCAATTGTGCAGAACAAACACTGAAATGCAGTAGAAACTCAAAATGCAGAATGAAAAGCCTGCTATACTCATGAATGGGGAGAATCTAATTGTTGGCCAAAATATACAAGTAGATTAGGAGGGCTAGGTTTTCACTTTTTCCATTTTGAGCCTAAGGCCCAGAAATATATTTAGCTCCGGCAGTGAAGTGGGAGTCCAATGGTATGCCCTAAGATGAGGGCCCAGACTGCCTCCATGCACCCTTAGTAAATAATGTAATAAAGCTGCTCTTATAAATGAGCAGTTAGCCTCAATGTCTAGACAAAGCACTCTGTTCCAGTTAAGCCTTTTCAAATTGGCGGTATGTGTGGTTGGCTTGGATCACTTGCTTTTGTATGTAGATAGATGTCAGTTGAAAGCTCCAAGTGCTGCACAAGGTGAGTCCTTTCTGTGTGTGGAATTATAGAGAACTTAGTTACATATTTAATTAACTGTAAACTTGCAATAGTGTAGTCAATATTGGATTTTGAGTTAGAAGAAGTCTGAGTAAAAAGATGGAGGTTGATCGTCCCTGAATATTCCATTTAAAATTGTAAGTCCTGTGTGGTCACATGTGCTCCTATTTGATTCACCTAATTCGTCAGGTTTATTGAATTGTGAAGCAACTAGATCGGGAATACCCCATAGCCAATCCTGCAAAGGGCTTAAATCATCTTCAAATGAAGGAAAGATAGGTTCAAACTGAAATCACCAGTTATCAAAATAAGCAGATTTTCACAGTCTGTTTTAAGTTCCATAATTATACTTTGCAGCTTAGAGTCAATCTTCTTTTTTTGCCTGCAGGATATATATACACATTTAGAACAATTAGATTTGTGAAGTTGTCCAGGGTCCAATTTTCAAGCTCTAAGGATAAATGTCAGGGTTCTTGTGAATGAATTCTCATACTTTTTAAATCTAAATGTGACCAGACATATACAGCCACTCCACCTTTAGGCTTTACTGCTGTTCTCCATGCACTTTCCAGCAGCCTTGTGACATCATGGCATGGTATTGCACACAGGCATCTCTGATGCAATTGGGAGGGAGAAGGATCTGATTCAGAAGTGAGATTCTGTAATTTAATAGGAGGAATATTCTGGTGCTTATGACCCTACCCCACTTCAATATGTTCCACACAGCCCCACTGGGAACATAATGCAACCATCTACAACATACCAACAGCCTCACTAAAGGGGTTAGTGAATGCTGTGTGGCAAAAATTAGAATTTCTGTATATGTATACATTGAGAGGCTGTAGTGACACAGCTGGAGGTATTTTGCTAAACATATGGGCATGTTTGAGCTTAAATGTATTTTGCCAGATATTAATGTTTACTTGTGTTTGGCTTTCAGAAATTCTCAGTTTCCTATAAAACCATATAGAGTTGGATATATAGAGATATTGCTGATCTTTTTATCACTTCAGCTCTACTAACCACAACTGGTGAACTTCTGTGTTTTTTCAGTTCAAAACATTGATGTTGTCCATGAGATATTCACCTAGCTATAATGTTAGTTCAACCTTTGTTTTTTTTGTCAATTTCTGAGTTTAAAAAAAAATACATTTACAATCCAAAAAGGCAAAATACACCCTTGAGACTAAGAAGAGTGTATTTTAGAGACTGCTTAATCTGGTTTGTGGTTTAAATTGTGTTTGGAAAGTTTATGTAGCACTTGTTCTTGCTTTAAAATGTGATTTGTTTAAGTGCACTAAAAGCAGTATTTTTAGTGGCTTTGGATTTGGACCTTACCTGCAGGCGTGAACTGGAGCAACAAAGTGTGGATTGAGCCTGTCTGTATCCAAGGAGATTCTGACATCAGGATCACCAATCTGTCCCTCTGGCACACCAGTCTGTGCTTTAATGATTAACCGTCAGGCTTAGAAGCAGCTCTGAGCCCTTTCCTCACACCGGCACAGGCCCTTATGATTGTGGAGAGAACCCCAAGATATACACCTCCATTTTGTGGCATCTGTTTCTCTGTACCCTAAACAGCCCAGTGAGCACAGACAAAGAAGTTAGTAAAAGCACAGAATTTCTGGTCTGTATTTTGAAACTTTAAAACTGCTCTTTTCCTCTGCCCGTGACTGTCTAACTGTATCTCTTGGTTCCTGTGCACTTTTTTCTTAAAAGGTCTGGTTTCTTCTACCAGTGGCTGTTTACATTTCTCTCCTGGTTAGCCCCTATGCTTTGCTAAGGCCTCTAGAAGGCAATCTACCCCTGCACTGACCCTTTTTACAGGCTACAAAGGCAAGATACATCCTAGAGGCTAACCCGAGTGTGTTTAAGAGACTGTTTAACCTGTAAGTGCATGAAAAGCAGTATTTTAGTGGCTTTCGATTTGGGCCTTTCTACAAAGTATGGATTGATCCTGTCTTTATCCAAGGATATTCTGACTTCAGGAGCACCTCCCTGCCCCGTGGCACACCAGTCTCTGTTTAAGGTCACATGCCCTTCATATAAGTTACTTACTGGTTGTTGCATCTGTGTTCTGACTTGGTCCTGGGGCTGGTGTTTCTATTGGATCTAGGACTTAGGGTAAGAGTTATGATAGGCTGAATGGTCAAGGGTTCTGACTGGTTCCTAGGGCTTGGGTTCCCATTTGACTTATGACTTAGGGTTATAGTTCTGATTGACTGATAGGTCTATGGCTCTGATTGGTTTCTAGGGCTTGAGTTTCTATTGAACTTAGGGCTCAGGGTTTGGCTTTTGATTTGTTGCTAGGTTAGGGCTATGGTTGGTTGAGAGAGCCAGGTGTCCCATTGTTCCTAGGGCTTAGAGCTAGGGCTAGGGCCCTAGGGCCAGGGCGCTGATTGGTTAGGGGTGGGGCTAGGGTTCTCATTGGCTTAAGGTCAGCTGATTTAGGGCCATTTAACCTTAGGGCTGAGGGTGAGTCAGCCCAGGCGTTGAGGCTAGGAGTGGAGAGGACAAGGGCAGTTGTCTTTTTGGTCATGTTTAGTGTGGATCAGGCCTAGGGCCAGAAATGCTACCCTTTTTACCATTTCTATCATTTTCCAACCACCACCTTAACCCATCTATATCTACAAACATAATGACACACTCTCAGCAAATGTACACTTCTCACTTACAACCAACTAACCCTAGCCACATTTCAATGTGTCAACAAAACCCCATAAAGCACATATACACACCCTTCTACCCCTACAGCCACGCAATGGCACCCCCACTCGCACACAAAACACCACTTAGTCCTACATCACTATGAAATCCACACTACCAGCTCACCACAGATCCACCGAATATATTTAACCTTAATCCCTTCAAACACACAATTCCTGTTCATGAAAATCACCATGCATTGCGGGGGATGGGTTAATGTATGGTTTGTACATAATACTTTAGTTGAAAAAATCTGAACTTCACAGAAAAAAAACAAAGGTTACATGGACATTATAGTTAGGTTCACGTTTTGCACATACAAAACTATAGAAGTTTAGCAGTTATAGCTATACTTATCTGAAGAAACAATAACTTGTGCCGTAAAATGACTTTAGGTTACATGTTATAATTTCTTAACATACCTATAACTATAACTGCTGAATTTCTATCATTTTTTATGTGTAAAAAGTTAACCTCACTATAACATCCCTGCATCCCAATGAGTACATTTCTTTATAACTGTTATCAACTGCAGACCTCCCTCCATGACCCTAGAAGTGACAAGGGAGAGTGTAAAGTCATGTACCACTCTTTTCTCTATTTTCCCATTCCTCTATATCTGCGTCTATTACTGGCCCTTATATCTGGCATATGTGGTCATGGGTGGAAAAGATCAGACAGGGAAAAAGCTGCTTCCACTGAATCTTGTGTACAAGGTTAATGCAAACTTAACATTCTGTACTGGAACATACTATTGATATGGAGAAGAAAGGGAAAGGCAGAACAGAAAAGAAGAAACTCTATGAATGTTGGGGCCATATTTATACTCCGTTTGCGCCGGATTTGCGTCGTTTTTTTTAACGCAAATTCGACGCAAAACGAACTCCATATTTATACTCTGGCGTTAGACGCGTCTAGCGCCAAAGTCCATGGAGTTTGCGTCATTTTTTAGCGTGGACACGTACTTTGCGTTAATGATATGCAAGGTAGGCGTTCCCGTCTAAAAAATTGACTCCGAGGCATGTGCGCCATATTTACACTCCGGGCAAAACTGACGCCCAGGAGTGGGCGGGTCAAAAAAAATGACGTCCAGCCGCTTTTGCGTCGTTTTTTAGCGCCTGGTCAGGGCAGGCGTTAAGGGACCTGTGGGCTCGGAAGGAGCCCAGAGGTGCCCTCCCATGCCCCCAGGGACACCCCCTGTCACCCTTGCCCACCCCAGGAGGACGCCTAAGGATGGAGGGACCAATCCCAGGGAACATAAGGTAAGTTCAGGTAAGTTTTTTTTTGGGTGGCATAGGGGGGCCTGATTTGTGCCCCCCTACATGCCACTATGCCCAATGACCATGCCCAGGGGACAGAAGTCCCCTGGGCATGGCCATTGGGCAAGGGGGCATGACTCCTGTCTTTGCTAAGACAGGAGTCATTTCAATGGTGGTTGGGAGTCAAAATAAATGGCGCAAATCGGGTTGAGGCGAAAATTTTGCCTCAGCCTGACTTGTCCCATTTTTTGGCGCCCAAGCTCCATATTCCCCTACGCCGGCGCTGCCTGGTGTACGTCATTTTTTTTTACGCACACCAGGCAGCTCCGCCGGCTAACGCTGGCTAACGTCATTGAATAAATACGGCACCCGCATGGCGCTTCAGAATGGCGTTAGCCGGCGTTAGATTTTTTCGAAAAGTATAAATATGGCCCTTGGTCTTTTAATTAGACAGTGTTTTCACAGGGACAAGCAGTCCACTGCCTACCACCAGAACACTGCCTAAGAGGTCCCCAATAGAGACCATGATACAACTGTGATCACCTATAAACCCACTGATATGTGCCCAAATCTGCTAAAGAAGCTGACACAGTTGAGAATAGCTACTTATGCATGGATCACCATTTGACCACTCCCACGATGAACATCATAACTAGACTGCTGATAAAAAGAAGGTTGCCTCACTTCACTGAAGATTAAGTAATTATTCCTTGCACAGGAAATGTAGCCTCATGAGAGTCTACTCTCCTGTACTACTGAAGCAGTGAGCCCTCAAGAAAGTAATATGAGATGCCACATGTGACTCACCTTCAGGCAACTGTTTTCCCAAAGTGAACGCAGAACATAGTTGGTACCACTACTCATTAAAAAGAAACTAGTACAACTCTCTCTCAAGTGGCACTTAGTACAAATTAGTTCAGATCAGAGGCACCAAATCTGCAGCACAAACCACAGGTAACACCAGTGGCATGACCTAGTTGGAAGTAGTTGTTCAATGGGGAAAAATGGAGGACTGAAAGAGAACAACACAATACAGCAATCAGGTGGTCACAGAAATACCTTGATGCTAACAAATCTCTCTTTATTTCATATCCATCTGTAAGCATCAAGGGGTGTTTATTTTCACTAGCTTATCTTTACTTTCTGCTTTCTTGTATACATTGATTTGCTACTGTTTCTGCATATTTGTTTTTGCCTGCATAGTTGGTGATATAGCAGCACTCGTATCAACTCTATGTATTTACTGTCTATTCAGCAGTCTAACTCATATTGTACCCAATTGGGCACAGACTAACACACTTACAATACATACTTAAGGCAGATGTCCATCTGTGCAGTGGCAAAGCCATTGCCTACACCAAGTACACAGATGCACCAAGAGCAATCCCACAAGGATCCCTTTGACAGTATGGACATGCTACCATCCAAGATATTGTTCCTCCCAGTTGTATCATTCCAGTGAGTTAGCCTCTAACATCAACGTGCACAAGGATCCACTTTTTCCTGACTAGTCATGGGAAAATGCTAGTATACAAAGGTTTTCTTTTAACTCTCCACCTTTTGGGAAGAGTGTTGCTATTTAAATGGTGTCTCATCATTCTGCTTTCCCTCCCCTCTTGCTTTAGGGATTTATTGTTGAATGTTTTGTTTGGAGTGTGACACTTTAAAGCTGAATAATGAATAGTATTGTAAGTTTCTATGGAAACATGACTTACTGAATCCTCAATTCTAGATATTATTGTAGCTCCTCAAAGGCTATAAGACCTTGTACTGCGATAGAGATCAGCATGTTGAAGGATGCATGTTGCTTGTTTTTTACTCACATATGTTAATCACACCCCTCGATAATTTGGATGCAACAAAGTGGAAAGACATTGATTCACTCTTAAATTGTGTCTCCTACGTGATTTTCTATCTTGTGTTGTTAAATCAGCCCTCCCCTCTCCCTGAAGCTTCCTAGGAATACAATTTAAAGGTTTAAGAAGGCTGGTCATTTTATCATCTAAAGTGCAGGTTGTAAGAGCATTTAACCTGCAGTTTAATACATTCCTTTCAGGACAGGTTGCCCCAATTTCTGAATTATGTCTATCACTAGGTCTTTAGCAGGATGGAGAAGGTTGACACTCACATTGCCACTGGTGATGTGGGCTCCATTAGCTTTGCAAACTGGGTCAAGAACAACCCTTTCCACTTTTGATTTGCAGGGTAGCAAGTGTGAGCATTCACTGGCTTCTCACCAAAACAGTGTGTGGGACAAGAGCTAAGAAAAGCTAACCAACAGGCAAATAAAATAATGTCCAACCTAGTACTTACATTTTATGGAACAAATGGAGTAAATCAACAAAACAGCAAAAATAAATACTACACAACACAATGAAAGTGTAATACAGGGTTGTAAGCAGTTGCATCTAACAGTGAAGCTCTACATCGCCTACTCCCTAGAACCATTCACCTTCTCGCTGTATTTGTGTTTCAGTGTCTACAGTTCCCAATGCTATACAGAGTAGGCAAAGATTCGGCACAGGTGCAAATAATTCAAAACAGTTTCTATTTTTATCAGAGAAAATAGGCTTCATATCTTATTCAAACCTTGGTTACACTGTTTTAAGTGGTATGGCAGTCTTTCCTGTGTGCATCTGGGCAGGTCTGTGAGGTCACACTAATTTTCAAAAGTGGCAGCCGTTGTGGCTGCCTGCAGTTTCTTCACAAATATATGTTCATGACAGTTGCAGCCTTCAGGTGTTACTGTATTACTACTTTGGCAATGATGTGGCTTTTATTTTTTGGCCAGTAATGCCAAAACCAATGTCTCAAGCTTGCTGCGGGCTGCCATTTGAGACAGAAGTCTTCCCTCTGACACAAAAGTTATACAGTTCGCTCAGGCACTTTGCTCTATGGTATGAGCATTGGAGCATGGCAGCCTAAAGTGCATCAGCACAAGGAGATAGGAAATGGTGCCATAGCTCTGTAGATATGGCATCGTAAGAACATTCTTTTTAGGATTAGAGCAATGCTCAAACAACAAATGGGTTTATTATTTAAATTATAGGGGTCATTTTGGGCTGATAAACTAAACAAAGATGAGCGTCTGAAAAAGACATTGTGTAAATATGTTAGCAACTTCAGAATAATGCTTAAGTTATTTTAGGGATATGACTTGTGAACAACCAGTCACAAGATACAAAGTACATTGCTGCAAGGGAACAACAGCATCTAGAATTTCTTAACCCAAAGATACAGGCCAAATTCTGAGCAATTACTTTGCAAGTAGCATCTCCATCTGGTTGATTAAGCACCCACATGCGTTGAAAGACTGTGGCAATAGATGTTCAAAGCAAGGTTCCATGATGGCTACTTAAACTATGAAATGATTCCAAAAAGCACTATGGGACGGAGAGATTTTGAAGCATGCTTTCAGTAAATTCCTAAAAATGTCCATGGAATGTGCAGCAGATTCAAAGGTATAGCACATGGAGAAGTAGGATCACGAAGGCCCTCATAAGTAGCCATAAAAATGGGCATAATTTTCTCACCCACAGAGTTACAGATACTGGGGAGGACCCGTAACCCAGAGGGGTTGGGGGGTTGGAAAATCCACCCAATTATGAGTTGGAACCTGAGGCACATTAAGAAATGAAGAATTACCAGAGAAATCAGTAATTCTGCACCCTATATCCTGCCATTGCACATTTCAGGCTGAATTTTCACACAGAGATTTGGGATGCTTTTTGCAACCAAAATATCCAAGTGAAAGATTAGAGATCTGCAGTGTTTCTATAGATCACATAATTCTGATGGGGCCCGTAACTGTGTTGCCCTGTCAGAATAGAGGGCCCACTGTAATGTGGGGCAATAAAACAATTCAGATCTCTGCACTGCAGTCTGATGGTGGAAATATGAAGAGTGGTCAATTATCACCATTTAACCCCCATGGTACCCAATACTACATATTAATGGAACATTTCATGCATTGTGCCTTCTAAATTGATGTGCATCTGCTTTGTTTAGAGAGTCAACACAGTGTTTGTGTTTATCAATTTGCAAGTTCATATTTTTTCCATGTTTATGCACTCTTTAATCAGGAAAACTGGATTGACTGTGTGCTTGTTATCCTGCCTTCCACATTTAGGGCCATATTTATACTTTTTGACGCAAAACTGCGCTAACGCAGTTTTGCGTCAAAAAAATTAGCGCCGGCTAACGCCATTCTGAAGCGCCATGCGGGCGCCGTATTTAATCAATGACGTTAGCCGGCGTTAGCCGCCGGCGCTGCCTGGTGTGCGTGTAAAAAAACGACGTACACCAGGCAGCGCCGGCGTAGGGGGATATGGGGCTTGGGCATCAAGAAATGGGGCAAGTCAGATTGAGGCAATTTTTTCGCCTCAACCCGATTTGCGCCATTTTTTACGACTCCCAACCCCCATAGAAATGACTCCTGTCTTAGCAAAGACAGGAGTCATGTCCCCTTGCCCATTGGCCATGTACAGGGGACTTATGTCCCCTGGGCATGGTCATTGGGCATAGTGGCATGTAGGGGGGCACAAATCAGGCCCCCCTATGCCACAAAAAAAAATGAAAAAAAACACTTACCTGAACTTACCTTAATGTCCCTGGGATGGGTCCCTCCAGCCTTGGGTGTCCTCCTGGGGTGGGCAAGGGTGACAGGGGGTGTCCCTGGGGGCATGGGAGGGCACCTCTGGGCTCCTTCAGAGCCCACAGGTCCCTTAACGCCTGCCTTTGCAGGCGCAAAAAAAACGGCGCAAAAGCGGCCGTACATCATTTTTTTTGACCCGCCCACTCCCGGGCGTGAATTTTGCCCGGGAGTATAAATCCGACGCACATGCCTCGGAGTCGATTTTTTAGACGTGAACGCCTACCTTGCATCTCATTAACGCAAAGTAGGTGTCCACGCAAAAAAATGACGCAAACTCCATGGACTTTGGCGCTAGACGCGTCTAACGCCAAAGTATAAATATGGAGTTAGTTTTGTGTCAAAATTGCGTCAAAAAAAACAACGCAATTCCGGCGCAAACGGAGTATAAATATGCCCCCTACTGTTTCTAAAATGCCATTTTACAAATGAAGGAGCGGGCAATAAATTCCACTGCACCAGTGAAGTTGGTGGAATTTTGGCCACTCTGTTGTGCTTTTAATGCAGAGTTCTTGCCAAACTCTGCTAACTCTGCATGGCAGAGTTTTTTTCTCATGTGTGGCTCACGAATGGTAAGTGCCACAATCAGTGCAACATGTTGATTTTCACCTGTTTGCGGAACTCAGTGGAATCTCGTGAAGTTTTCATGTAACTCCAAGTGTCACTGCCACAATAACACTACAACTCAATTCACATTTTTCTCTCACATCCACAGCATTTTTGGGGCCATGGTGTATTAAATGTAGATTAGAAGCCCTTCTACGTAATGTCACATGCCTTTGTTGCAAGTGATGCCAATTATGCTCTCTCTCTCTCCATCTCCTGACACCCTACAGATGTTCAACTACACTATTTCAACAAACTATAATAGGTTACAAGTATTTGCACAAGCCATTATTCAAATCACTTTTAGGACCCTTATTTCTTGGTTCAAATGACTTAACTGTACAAGGGAGTGCTGGTTTACTGCCCAGAAGTTGTAGCCTGTTGCAGAACATAGCAACACAATGTGGCTTAGGTATAGCTCTTGACCCTAATGTATTGCCACTTCCAAGTACCCGTGGTGGGGTACAGAAAATAAATCAGGGCATTTACATAAAGGATAACCTAATTGCCTCTTTTTTCCTTGAGCTGCTAGTTTGGTTGCTGCATTTATGTAGTTGGACAGTATCTTGCCAATGAAGAACTACTACCACACTGTCCATATAAACCATCCTAAGGCTACTTTGTTCATTTTAGGGGTGGGAAAAAAATTCTGCCCTGCGGCAGATAACACAAAGGTTTGGCCACTCCATGTTGAATGGAGTTCTAGCCAAATTCCCCACTCTACAGCGTGGTGGAGATTTTCTATGTGCGTGGCTTGCCAATGGTAAGTTGGTGAGTGTAAGCAAGAATTGGTGTCCCCTAACGCTCCTAACGCTAATTTTGGGTGCTAAGAGGGCACCCAGGAAGGTTGTCCTAATGCAGGAGGTCATGGGCGATCATGCCTGTTCGCACTGGAAAGGCTGCTGCTTGAGTAGAAAATCTACTCAAGCGGCAGCACAATCAGCTTGAGCACCAGTACTGTCTTGTGCACCACATGGTGTGATTCACGCTGAATATTCAGCAAGAAACAAGATCCCAGTGCTAAAAATCAGCAAAAGAAGTGCAATGTACACATTTATGCCCACTTGTGGAACTCTGCAGAATCTCATAGAGTATTTATGTATCCCCCGGAAATCCACGGAGTTCCACCCACCCCTAGATTATTTCACATAATGTTGTCAACAAACATGCTATGCCCTGGTTAAACATAATTTGCATCTTCATTTTCCATTACAGTCAAATACCTATCATTAGCAAAAATTAACTAGAATTGTTAATTAACATGATTACATTAGGTACACAAACAAAGCATTGTTTAGTGTTTGATCAACATGCAGGAGTCTCCCTCCTGTAGGAGGCTGGTACTTATACCTTATGCCAGGTCCAGTTATCCCTTATTAGTGAAATGTAGGCAGTGTCTAGAAGCCAGGCTGTCTAGAGGTAGCTGTAGGCAGAGCAGCCAAGGGTGAACTAGGAGACATGCAAAGCTCTTGCAATACCACTGAAGTCACACAGTTCTCACACACAGGAAAGACAATACTCAGTGACACAAGGCCAAAACTATCTTAGAGGCTAGACTCCCTTATGAGGTAAGTACTATACACAAAATATACACTAGTAACCAAAATCAGGTAAGTAAACAGTCATAAAATAGTGCAAACAGTGAAAATCACCATAGGTTATAATGGGCCTAGGGGGAACACAAGCCATATACTAAAATAGTGGAAAGTGAAAGTCGGTTTCCCACCTAGGCAAGAGTAGTGTGTAGAGGGGCGCTGGGAGTGTAAGAAAACACTAAAGGGAAGTAAAGTACCCCACCCCAGAGCCCAGGAAAGCAGGAGAAAAGTACAACATGTTTCCTCAGAACACATTAGGAGTTGTGATAAAGAATATTGCAAAAACCAAGCAAGACTGCAAGACATCAATGATGGATTCCTGGACCAGAAGACCTGTGGAGAGAGGAGACCAAGTCCAAAAACAGCTGAAGAGTCCAGGAGTTACAGGAGCCCCTGCTAACAAAGATGAAAGTGCAAAAGTGGATTCTCCTGTTGAAAGAAAAAGTCAGAAATGCACCAAAGAAGACAGCTGTGGGTTCCTGCTTGGTGCAAGAGATGTCCAACGTCGAGTAGATGGATGCAGGCTGGTTTTCATCGTTGGATTCCTCCAACAAGCCTTGGCTCAAGAAAAAAGACACGTTTGGCGGGAAAAGGCACTGCCTGGACCCAGGAGGGACCGGGGGGTCTCTACTTGGACTGAGGACACAGAGGAGGCTCTCAGCACTTCAAAGAGCCTTCAGAAGACCAGGCAGCACCCACAGGAGTCCCAGGACATGGAAACAAGAGTTGCAAATCTCAATTGTTGCATCACTACACAAAGGGATGACTTGCCGCTAGAGAACAACTCAGGGAGCTAAGCATCACAGGATAGACTTTTGGGGACCTGAGCTATGCTATGTGAAGGGAGGTAAGCTCTGACCTCCACTAAATTTGGACAGCTGGACCTTTGGAAAGTTAGGGTTACTTTGGTTCACCACCCGTGTTCCAGGATCCACACTCATCCTCAGGAGAGGGGACCTAGAGTACCAGTCATCACTAAAGAGAGGTGGCTGCTGAAGCAGGGAAGTGACTCCGCCACTCCACCGGAGAGTCCTTTGGTCCTTCTGGTGCAGGATGAAGACAGGCAGTCCCCAGAGTGTGCATGACCTGGAAACTGTTGCAGCTGCTGCCAGGAGCTGAAGTTACAGAGTTGCAGTAGCCTTCTTGGATACTTTGTTGCAGTTGTATAGTTCCTGGAGCAGTTCTGCCATTGATCCAATGGTAGAAGGTGAAGCAGAGGTTGCAGAGGATTCCTGCTGGAGTCTTGCAAAACCGAATCTGCGGAAACACCCAGAGGAGAGACTCTAAATAGCCCAGAGATGGGGATTGGGCACCTACCCAGGTAAGCACCTATCAGGAGGGGTCTCTGACATCACCTGCTGGCACTAGCCACTCAGATGCTCCCAGGGTATCCCAACACATTGGAATCCAAGATGGATAACACCAGGGACACTCTGGAGGAGCTCTGGGCACCACCCCTGGGGTGGTGAAGGACAGGGGAGTGGTCACTCCCCTTTCATTTGTCCAGTTTCATGCCAGAGCAGGGACTGCAGGTCCCTGAACCTGTGTAGACTGGAGTATGCAAGGAGGGTGCCGTTTGTGCCCTTTAAAGCACTTCTAGAGGCTCTGGGAGGATACACCTCTCATGCCTGTATCACTTATTTCCAAAGGGAGAGGGTGTAACACCCCTGTTCCAAAGGAAATGTTTTGTCCTGCCTTCCTGGGATTGGGATGCCCAAACCCCAGGAGGGCAGAAGCCTGTCTGTGAGGTGGCAGCAGCTGGGACTGCAGTGGACACCACAGAGAGCTGGTCTGGCAGTACTGGGGGTCCATGGTGGAGTCCCCAGGGTGCATGGAACTGGCCCCCCAATACCAGAATCGCATTGGGGGTACAATTTCTCAATCCTAGACACCTTACATGGCCATATTTGGCATTACCATTGTGAAGCTACATATATGTAATGACCTATATTTAGTGCACACTTATAATGGTATCCCCACACCTGCGCGGTCTGGGAAATTGGTCCTGGACAACGTGGGGGCACCGCTGCAAGTGCAAGAGTGCCCGCACACACAGTAACTTTGCACCTACCTTCAAATTGAAGATTAGACATATAGGTGACTTATAAGTTACCTGGTGCCATGAAAAATGGCTGTGAAATAGTGCTTGCACTATTTCACTCAGGCTGCCATGGCAGTCCTAAAGAAGTGTTTGTAGGAGCTCCTAATGGGTGGCAAAAGAAATGCTGCAGCCCATTAGGATCTCCTGGAAACCCAATGCTCCGGGTACCTAGGTACCATATACTAGGGACTTATAAGGGGGGTCCACTATGCCAATTTGGAGTGAAATACGGAGTCACTAGACTATAGTGACCAATTTAGAAACAGAGAGAGCATGAGCACTGGAGTTCTAATTAGCAGGACTCCAGTGACACAGTCAAGCACACTGACAACACAGTAAAACATACTGACATATAGGCCACAAACTATGAACACTGGGGTCCTGACCAGCAGGATCCCAGTGAGACAGTAAAAACACACTGACAAACAGGCAGAAATTGGTGGTAACTTGCTAAAAAGGATGGTACTTTCCTACCCCTCCTGCAGGCGAAGATATTGCGTCCACATCCAGCGGGTTCCCTCTCACATGCCGAGCCTCTGTCCTGCATTTGCAGTCCTTGCCCTCTGCCTATCATAATAAAACAAGACATTACATGCAAGAAGTGGAAGTTGACACCCGGATTATATTCTGAGCCATCCTCTCATCGCCATTATACCACATTCCTCCATTCTGCTGTTCCTTGCTTTAATCTAACACTCAAAATGACTGAAGGACTTGATGACAACCGCTTCGTTCACTAATCAGGAATAATGTATCATTAGGTAGTTGACCCTCACCTTTATGGGGGTCCATATACCCTGCTGAATAAAGAAGCATGGACCCAAATCTGGAGTGATATGGCCATGTGCTGCAGTGCAGTGCTTGTCCAGACCTGGCTGGGGAAGTTTTGCTGCAAGCACTGGGAGGACCATAATCATTAGGCTTGAGTCAAGGATGAGGACATTATGTACTAGTCTTCCCAAGCAAATTCTTGCGAACCCGACAAAACTGTACATCAGAGTCCTGAGAATAATCTGGCTGACCATACATGCTCAGCTGGAAGAGCTGGATGAGTAGAGAGCATGGAAATGTATGATTACAATTTCATCTAAGTGCACATGTGTTTTGAGAGGTGTCCTGTCTTCTGTTTATAACCCGTATTTTTTGTGTGCTTGACAGTGTAACATTTTCAACATGCATGTACAGGTGTATTTTTGTTTAGATTGACTAATCATTTGATCTTGGCATTATGGAACTGATTTTACAGTTCCAAACGTTTGTGATAACTTAATACTTAAAAAACAACTTGCACATTTGTGAACTGTTACTTTTTAATTGTGTCAAACTTGGGGGCTTACTTACAAGCCCCACGGCACAGGGCAGAATTTTGCCTGATCAGCAAGATACAGCGCATTTCGGTCCTCTCTCCCTGTGCTGGTGCACATTGGGCTGCCTAGTGCCAGTGAAGGCACCCTTGCATCATGGAGCAAGGATGACTGCGTTGCGGACAGGATTGTTGCTGTGCAGGAACGGACACCATGGTGCAAGAATGCCAGCGTCACAGACAGGATTCTTTTTGTGTAGGAAGAGACACCTTCCTGCACAAAATTTATCCATGGAGTATTTTTCCTCTTTCTATGTGTGCTGTAGAAAGGAGCACACATAGAAAGAGGATAAAAGGAGGAGAAATAAAGATATTTCTCCTCGCTGTGCCTTCCCTGGGGAGGTGTAAGATTTTGGCGCATTTCTAGGTTTTCAATGCCTTGTAAATCTGGGAATGCACCAAAACTCATGGGTTTTGCATGGGAAAACCCACCACAACTCCAATGAACTTCCTCCCTCACACAGTGTAAGGCAATGCAGTGGTTTGTGTTATGTTGTCTTACACCATATTTATAAGGCCATGAAAAGCCATGCAAAGTGGCTTTCTGTGGCCTTTTAGATATGGGTGTTCACTATGCGCCGCCAGTGCATCCTAAAAAGTGACTCACCGGCAGTGCACAGGGCTTGTAAATACGTCCCTTAGTTTAAGTTGATGCTGGCATTTTGTACCTTTCCCTTACTTTCCAAGTACTACATCTTTTTAACCCCTTACATTAATTATTCTCACAATGAATTACTCTTTTCACAAATATGATACACTAAAATCAACAAGGCATAATCCTCTAGAATGAGTTGTTGTCTTCCACAAATAGAGTCTAATTTGAGATGTGTGGAAGATGTCACAAACAATCTTTTTGGACATAAGCTTAGAATTAATCAAAGAAATAATCTCTTAGCATTTTTTTCCATTTGACTGCCTTGTTAATTTATTTGTTTTGTATCATTTCTATGTATTTTGTAGGCCAAAAAAGTATTTAACAGAGCAGTGGATACCTACATGTTTGTCAAAGTATGCATAGGCTATCATGTTTTTAAGCTTTAGATCTATAACACCTAAAAGAAACCGACTGAAAGGGAAACAACCCTCATCATTGTAAATGTATAAACACTGATAAATACCTTGACAACCACAAACTATAATGCCATTCACAAAAAGTGAGAGAATGACTCAGTTTTATTTTTCATGAAAGAGCAGACACATTGTAACTTTGTAATACAATGTAACAGAAGAAAGACTGGTCTAACATTTTTCTGCTTGAATTTTGTTTTTAATGGGTGCCACTAAATTATTGTTTTTTCTTCCTTTTGTTTCTGTATTTGAATTAAAGCTACAGGGTTTAGAAGCATATTTTAGGTCTGATCTACTTATTTTATAAACTGTAGAGAATCTGGACATACTAAAACCATATTTGATCTTTTGGCAGTGTTTATTTTTTCACTGATGGTGAAATGTCTTGCTTGTAAGGATCTTGTTCACTATATACTATCAAGTTTACCCACACATGGAATCGGTAAAACCCTTTATTACATCAGCCCCCTATTCTATGAACTCTGCATTGATGGGAAGTTAACTGCCAAACACCCCAGGATTTAAACATTCAATGCAAGGTGTAAACAGCAGGTACCTGTGAAAAGAGTGCTACCCACGTACCCATGGAATAATGGTGAAAACAGGACACAAGACTTTCATAGATTCACAAATGTTGTTGCTACAAGCTGTCCCATTGTTATGTGTGATACCTATAGGTAATCTAGGCTTTTTATCCAACTTCACTTTGCTGCTGGAGGTTTTGACCCGATTGTGACTGTTAATAGCAGGATTTCAAGTGAGAGAATACAATGTGATGTCTGTTCAAAGGTCAGGGCTTCTAATGAGACATTTGCCATTGGGACACTTGGTAGCTAAGAATGTCCGCACAACAGCAGCCCCGCCTTAATGCAGTCAGGCAAAGAGAGCAGAGCAGCTGAGGAGATTGAGGGGCATATTTATACTCTGCCTGCGCCAGATTTGCGTCATTTTTTTTAACGCAAATTCAGCGCAAGCCTAACACCATATTTATACTTTGATGCTGGACCCGGCTAACGTCAAAATATCCCAGTGTGCATCATTTTCTGGATGTGTGAAACCGCCTTGCGTCAATGAGATGCAAGGTAGGCGTTCCCGTTCAAAAAATGACTTAAACACCTGTGTGCCATACTTATCCAACACACAAAAATGCTGCACGCTGGGAGGCAGAGCCAGAAAATGGCGCAAATTGCGATTTGGACGCCTGGGTCAGGGCAGCCATTAAAATGGGGCAAACACACCAGTACTTAAGTAAAACACACAGAAGCAACATCAGAGCTCCAAAGGGAAGACATGGAGGTGCTGTTCATCCAGCATGCATGAAGACGCAGAGCACAGGACCAACAGCAGCAGCTTCCACCACACCAGCAGGTACCCCAAAGGCAACGCCAAAGGCAGAAGAGGATATTCCAGACCAAGACAACCCTTCAGGGCCTCAGAGAACATGACATCATCCAGAGTTACAGACTAAACTGGCAAGACATATAGCAGCTGCTGCGCTACATTGAGCCACAGTTGGCACCCAGCTTGCAGACACCCCACATCATTCCACCAGAGTCCAAGCTGTTAGCTGTCCTGCACATGTTGGCAAGTGGCTCTTTTCAAACAACTGGTGCCCTGGTTGTCGGGATTTCACAGCCCTCATTCTCTGCCTTCCTTCCCAAGGTACTGGATGCCATCATCTCCCTCACTACCCACAACATCGGATTCCTCAACACACAGCAGAAGCAGCAGGAGACCAAACAGGGCTTCTATCAAATCAATGGCTTCCTCACATGCTTGGTGCCATTGACTGCACACATGTACAGATTGTGCCACCTGCGGCAACAGAGCATCTATTCCGCAACAGGAAGCACACACACTCCATCAATATGCAGGCCATTGTGGATCACCGGTGATTGATCGCCAACATCGTGGCAAAGTATCCTGGGAGTGTCCATGACTCACTCATCTTCCGTCACAGCACCAAAAATCAGCACTTCCAGGTGGACGAAATGGCAATGGCCTACTTGTTGGTAAGTACAGAAACCTAGTCATATACACACAGCACAGCAACCCTGTAGAACACACAACACATACACCACTACATTGACACATAGCCAGGAAGACAATGAGGTTGTGACACTGCTAGTCATGTTTGATATCCTGACCCTATGGGATACACACATATGGACAAATGATAGATGCAAAGAACAACAGATGCCACTCCAGAGCCACAAGAGACCAATTTAAAACCACACGGTGACAATAACATGGCCTTAACTGGAAGTACAACTTGGAAGATGAATCTTCCAATATCACATCAATAACACTCAATCACACACCCTTCCAAGCAATACATACTTTGTAAGGGTTGTGTAATGTGTTTCGTGCAGGTCAAACACCATGAGACACATAGCATGATGATGCTGACTCTAATGAAGGAGACATGGAATCATTGAGGCAGTACCAACATCTCACATCACTCCTGGGGTGACATTGCCCACTAGCAATAAGGAAGTGGACTGTGCTATGAACACATATTGATGTGACACTAATGCAAAGTGCACACTGCTAAACATACGGATTGAGACAGTTACACATTTACATAACAGATGTACAGGCACATGGACCTGCTGACACTTAAACCTTCACCCCCACAACCAAGTTAGCCAGCTTACCTGGAGCAGGTTCAGTAGTGTAGGTACACGTTTGCACATGAGCCCAATCAGTGAGGGCACAAAAATAGGTTTGCATAGAACTTGTCACACATGGGGTATTTGTGCATTGTTAACTGTGAACACTTCAGTGCTGCCAACTTATGGATATGTGTTGTACATTGTCACCTAACCAAATCATAGGACCTCACTGTTGTATTTCACATGCAATTACATATGTTGAATTGGATGGGATGTTCAGGCCATATAGTGTAACTGTGTTACCACCACAGTGGAATCAATTGTGTGTGTGGAAGTGTAATTTCACCTCCAGTGAAGGCACATGGACACTTCTTTCACATGACATAATGCGTGGGAGATACACAATGAACTGCAAGTTTACAAATATACTGTTGATATCAGGTCAATCAGCCAAACACCAGTTTCGATAGTGAAACAACCCAATGCAGAAAGAACATCCTAGAAACCTAGGATCCCACACAATAACACAAACACAGATGAGTCACAGACGACACAAGATAACAACTGTCATGCAAAGTGAACATCAAGGTGCAACCAACATCCAAATATTGACTATCATTTTCTCTTTCAGCTGATCAGGGTTACGGGATCCAGCCATGGATCATGACCCCATTTGCCAACCCAAGCACAGCAGCAGAGCGTGCCTATAATGATGCACATCGTAGGACATGCACCATAGTTGAGAGGACTTTTGGCATCCTGAAGTCCAGATTCAGGTGCATCGACATCACCGGAGGTAGCCTCCTATATTCACCTCAAATGGTCTGCAGGATCATTTTGACTTGTGCCACCCTGCACAACATTTGCATATGGAGGAACATTCCCCTATATGAACCGGACCCACGAATGCCTGAAGAGGAGGAAGAGGAGGATGCTGTCCATGAAAATGAGGGGGAACATCCAGACAATGCAGCAGGATTGCGTCGGAGCCAACACATTGTACAAAACTTCTTCTAACTATAGTCACCATCACTACTTTGTTGTCATATGTCATTAAACACCTACCTTCATCACTCAATCATGCTCTGGGTAATTGTTGTGCCTCACATGACCTCTAGGAATCATAATCAGAGTTTAGCCTCATGGAGCATTGCAGAAATACAGAATAGGATACTGAAAAAGCCACATCACATTTGATGGGTATGAATGTACAGCCAACATCACACACAGTGTAAATGACATATATCCTGTCTATTTCACATGTGAAGGGCAATATCAGAGGACCACAGCTATGAGACACATCCATTTTGCCAACATGGTCCATTGCAGTACATGACACACAACTAAGACACCATCAACCATAAGGAAAAAATGTGTCTCATACATGAGGCAGTGGATTCGCTATTGCATTGGTAACAGGAATGTATGACCAGACCCCTGACAGCAGTAAGTGTGACATCAGCTATCTCTGCAAGGAGCATGTGTGGCACAAAGCCCATCTAGGCTGGAAATGGATAGCACGAGTGCCCCAAGTATGACAAGCATTTCTCAGAAAACATGCCCTGCGCAGTCCATCCCCGGTAATAAGTTCTGCCACTGCCATGTTTTAAGTCTCTCCCCCACACTTTTCTAGGGGGCCCTATAAATGGACTATCTGTAGCCTGAGATTCCTCAGCTACGACACCCAGACTCCCATTCTGACTCCTGTGTGCTTCCCACTTCAGGATGGCATTCCATAGTCATAGTTCATCAGACTGCATGGACTTCAGGTCAAATAAAGCACTGCCTGGTAGTTGGTAAGACCTGTAATCAGCTGTCCATTGCTTCCCAATGGCCCTTTAAACTTGATTTTCAACACCACAACTTGTGAGAGACTGAAGCTGCACACACCTATGAGCACTACCATGCAGACCAGGCATTTGACTCTGCCCTACTCTTGCTGCTGCCTGGAACTGCATAGAAGCTGCTATCTTCTGAATCTCCTTGTTGTGCATTGGCGTAAAAATCACTTGCGTACCGGAGCCCTTGGGGGATTGTATAACAGTGCAGACCACAACCGAAACAGTTTTTTGTTTCCACAGTGTTGTTCCTGCTTGTCCCAGTCAGAGTCTGCTCACTGTGTATTTGCCTTGTTCATGTTTGTTCCTGACAGATCCTGCATCCTGTTAGCCAGACTGGTTCCAGTCTTTGCGTTAACCATAGAGGTTCCCTGTGGATACATTTGTCTCATATTTGCTTTCCATGCCCTCTCTTTCCTCCTGGGGTATTGTGTCTGGTAGGTCTACAATGAATCCTCAAATGTACAGTATAGTTTAATCATTTTACTCATTGTATTCAGTTCTGGGACATATATTCAAATGGCCTACTCCAGCCCCCATCCCTTGTCTGGTTTTGCATTTATTCATTAGTGCCAAACAGTGACAGTGTGCTATGGCTATGTGCGTGGATTTGGTATTGTGCCTACAGCACAAAAAACAAGGGTTGGTAATGTGTATGTAAGGACAAAACATATGTGTGCCCTGACAGTCCAGACACAGTTTCACTTCTGCTGCCACCTTCTGATGGGGCTTGCATGGTGACCAGCTGTGAGATTAATTAGTACAGAGGCACTGATGTTCCCTTTTGCAGTGGGACTTTTAGAGCCCACCCTGTGTACAAAAGTTGTGAATAAACTTGCCTGTCTCACAATACTGATCCATAACGTATTTGAGCACACCAACGTTGCTCTGTCGTCAGCCTTCCTAAAGTTCTGCTGTGCCATAGCGGGGCTATCACCATGTGTGTCATTAGTTTATCTTTGGTTTTAGGGCAAATCTGCTTTGAAGAATACTCTGTTATTGAGGGAATGGCTCCACAGAGTCATGACTAGACCTGCACATAACTATGACAACATGGAGGCCAATACTGACACAGGGTACACATGGACACACACTTGAACTGGACACCTTTGTGCAATGAACCACTGGAAATATGTGAACACATGCAGCATGGTCTGCTGGTCCTCCACAGCCACAGAAGAAACATAGGTCATTCACATGACTAAACTGTGGTGTACCAAATACATTTTTGGATTGGAGTTGGGACACTGTGTCACAAACACTGTACCTACCTAGCATGTTCAAATGCCTGACTCATGAGTAGTATATACACAAGTGACCATGAAGTGGTATCCAACATTCCATTACATGTGAAGGCTTACATATTTTGACATTGCCATTATCAACCGTCCTCTATCCTCTGTATAGTTTGTCATGGGAGAAGTTAGGAATTTCACACAGCATAAGATGCAACAGATATGACAAACACATATCATGACTGATGTACCTCAATGAATGGCATCTGATGGTTATCCACAATTACAACACATGCATACGAGCACATTATGCAGCATACGTCATGTGATGTCCACACGGAGGCCCAACAACAATTGAAATAGCCAATTCACAGACATAAACACACAGGCCATGAGTGAATTCTTTAAGTTGCGTTGCCTTGCTATCCTCTATTGATGCAACACCTGTTCAAACTAGGAAATACCAATTGTTATTTGTTTGTGTTGCTGTTGTGTCAGTTAAGAGTGCTAATCCAGCACAACAACATGAGTATTTTGGTCCGCAGTAGTGTGGTCTGCCACATGTGCCCAAACACTAGAACACACACAGCAGGCCCTAACATCCTATCTTTTTACAGTTATAGCCTTCATGTATGTAAAAAAGAGAAAAATGACACATACACAGTTATAGCCAGATATTTTGAGGCAAAAGCGTCAAAAAAGACGCATAGGCATCAAAATATGACACATAGGTGTTAAAAAATGACACGCACACCCATTATACATCGATTGGTCCCTAGCGTTAATTCCAACACTGCACCCCATGAAATCGGTTATCCATGAAAAAAATATTGATCCTTGAATGCAGTGAAATGTTTAAGCGTATGCGTAAAAAAAATGACGCTAAGCCTGTAAGCGTAATAAAATTCCACGCATCATAATAAAAATAATAGGATATCCTGTTTACAGAAATGGTACAGTGGGTGTACTTTCACTTACACTCTGCATTCTGTGATTGTTCTAGACTGTGTGGCTGTGTAGAGAGTTGTGTTTGTCAATATTGTGCTTTTGTCTACTGTGTGCCATTTCCATCGTCTTCTGTTGTTTTTGTAAGTGTCTCTGTAAATCGGTGTCAGTGTGTTTTTGTCATTTTTGGTGTTTAAATTTGTCTTTGTACTGTTGGGAGTGTGTAGTGGGTATTGTTAGTTGGGGTATTGTTGGGCTGTTTGTGGTTTCTTTAAGTTTCATTTCCATACCTCCTTTCCCTCTGTTTCCCTCTTTTCCTTTTCCTATCCCCATTATTTTTGCGATGTTAGGAAGGCCTCGTCTGGGGAGAATGGCTGAGGAGGAGCTGGGGGCTTTTATTTGGCTGGTGTGCCACTTCCTCCCCCTGATATAAGAGGCTGGTGGCAGCGTGAGACAGATGTATCACACCGAGGCAAGGAGGCTCAGGTGGTCCAAGGTGCTGTTCCACTGTAGTGTGGTCAGTTTTATGTATCCTTTGCGCGTTAGCTTCAGGCGTTAGGCCTTTGTGCACTTTGCCCTGGATGTATTTTATTCCTTTGCTCACAGCTTAGAGCCTCTGTGCACTTTGCTCTAAATGCTTTTTACTCAGCTTCATATTTGAAAAAAATAGCCAGTTCTACGGTTTTGTTTTATTTTTTATATCACACTGTTTAGCCTACTTCAGCACTGGAGTTTTCAATAACACATTCTTGTTCACTCTGTGCTTCAGTCAAGGATACAGTCTGGTACATTGCCGATAGACGTGGTAGGAGTTTAGTCTTTGGCATTCTTGCATAGGGACATTTTGTGATCACACTGACATGTTAGTTATAAAAACACTTCCTTGTCCTAATACACGCAAGAGGGAGATTCCGACCAGGGAACCACAACTAGACACTGACTGCCTCGTTGCATATGCTGAACCAGATCACAGGCCTATGCTCAGGTATGAGGGTTGATGGCATCCCAGGGAATCTGAAAGGCAAAGTTAGAAGCTTAACATGCTGTGCTCGAAATACAACTAATTGAGAGAGAGTAGAATTTATTAACACCATGATAGCGTTATTCTTATGTTTCACTCTCCTTGTGACTATTTCAATCCTACGGTGTTGTATGGTTCTGGTTATTGCGGCTCACGCCTTAATATCTAAAATGCAGTTGTTTTATTAAAACAAGATATAAAACTCAAAACTGCCTTTGTCATTTGTATATGAGATCATACTGTAAATGAGAGAGCTGGTTTGGATCTGAGTGACCACGACTTCCCTGAGAAGTTCCAGAGATGTCATGCGCTCGGCTGCCCAATCATCCCTTCCCCTCGGGAGAGATGAGTCACTGCTAGTTAGCCGGAGCAAAACCGGATTTAGGGTGACAGGGGTCCTTCCAAGTGGGTCAGACTCAGTCCCCCACACCGGGAAACGATCCTGCTACCTAGAAATCCAGTAGTCTCATTTAGGATAATGAGAGCCCACGCGACATGGCGCCCCCAATGATTGGTCAGGCTCTAATTTTCAGGTCCGGCTGACTCTCTCGGTCTCATATATATATTCACTCCTCGGTTCCGTTAAGGCAGACGTCCGTGGCGCTGAGGATTTCCGCCACCACGATATAGGTACATCCTTTTGCTTAGTGGTCGGTTGTTCAAGCTTGAACTTTGAAAGGAAAACCCCGATATTGGTGTGCCTTCTCTGACCTAGTGCTGTTTTTATAATGGCGAGTCCTAATGTATTGAATATAGCGCTTAACATGTGCCAACCGCTCACGGGACATCTGATAGCACATGGTCTCACGAACCAGGGGGGTCCGGTCACGTTTGTGGTGGACGCCCATGCAGCTTATAGAACTGAGCTTTTTTATTCTTGGGTCGTATTTCCAGCAGTTGATGGGGGTACAAACACTTTTCATGATTACACTATTGCGAATGTCCCTGGACAATACAGGGCATATGCATATTTAGAGATACCTTTATCTTATCAAGAACACCATAATTGGCTTGATGGCACCCTCCTACACACAGTAGCACAAGTTAGGTTAGGTCCACTGAGCAATGATGATCCTACCTGGCCTTTATTGGCTACATACACACCATATCCTGCGGTTGCTAACTTGGCGGTGGCTGAAGTTCATTGTTTATATATAGATGTAGCGACTACATATAGAAGATTAGTTCAGTTTGTAATGCAGACACTAAATACAAACGCAGCGCGTGCTGCTCTGGCGCAACCACATGCGGTGGTTCCGGGTATCAATCCGGCCACTGTACACTCAGTTATGGGTAAAGTACCGGCTAAACGAGAGAAAACTCCATTTTGGTTGGCGCAAAAAATTAATACGCTGGAGGCAGTATTTCCCCATACGGGACCTCAGGATAAACATAGAATATTGACAATTTGTTTGCCGTAAGAAATGGTTCCTACTGTGGATCATTGTAATACTTGGGGCACGGTGTTTGCTGCGCTTTACACTACAGCACACGGTACACCAACATTGGCTAATCTACCGGAAGTGATAAAATAAATTCGAGATGAATATGGTTCTACACCAGCCTTAGATTTAGGGATGCAGCTGATGGGCAATTTTGCAGCGGTTTCTTCTATTATTTTCAGTAATCTAAATGGAGAGGCAGTAGCGCTAGCGGTGCGTATGCGTCTTCGAGACGTCCCGCAACTTAATCAAGAGCGGGAGCTGCCGAGAATAATAGCAGAAACATATTCGAGTATCGGTCGTGATAGCCTAGGGGCTAGACCGCAAAAACCACAGTTACAGGGTAAGAGTAGTAAAGATACTACTAAACAACAGCAACCTGAGGGTACTAAAAAGTGCTGGGAGAAAAAACAACAAACACCTAAAAAAGATAGGGGGCAATCTCCGCAACCGGAGACCCCACAGACTAGGTATAATCTCGGGAATAGGGATAATTTGAAGACACCTGATAGATATCAATATACTGATACACGCAAATCTAGTTCCTTTCAGGACTCATCGGAAAAGAGGAATGAGAGAGGTGGGCGGTCAGAGCGGAGAACAGAGTACGTGAAACCGAGACAGGAATCACAACGCTCAACTGAGGTTTCTGTCAAGAAAGAAGAGAAACCGATCCAACAAAAACAGCAATTTAAAAAGAAGAAGGTGGCGGCAGTCTCAGTTAGACATGCCACTCAAGAAGAGAGTTCTCTTGAAGTACAAGACATGGGCGTTAGCACTGTTAGACAGCGCGGCGGAAGTCACAATAGTTCGCCGGAATCTTCTAGAGCATCTGGAGGTGAAAGCAACTGATGACTTCATACAAGTTGAAACAGCAGATATGCGTGTCTCTGATCCCGATAGAGTTTATACCGTAACTTTACAATTGGAAGGGGACATTGAGCGCACTATAAACGCCATCTTTTGGGACCGTGTGGTCAAATTGTATGACATTCTGCTGGCCGAACAGGATTGGCCCCCTGACTTTGTTCGTGACTGTCCAGTTGGGGAGGAGGTTATTACACCTTCATTCTCACCACTTGTTCCGGGAGAACTAGCAGAGTTCTATAGTAATACATGGGCTCTGGCACAGGCACCCGCCTTATATAGAAATCATGTGAAGTGGGATAAGGATTCACCTTATCATGAAATTCCGATTAAGGGCGAACCTCAGCCGCAACCACAATATCCTATCAAATTTGAAGCAAGGGCATTGGTAAGGAAAATACACAATTGGAGTACCAGGGAGTAATTGAACCCTGTGTCTCTCCGATGAATAATCCCTTATTTCCAGTAGCTAAACCGGACCATTCTTATAGGATAGTAGTGGATTACAGACATTTGAATGGACATACACGCACATATGCAATACAAAATTCACACAGCGCAGCGCTCATGAATAATATTGTGCGTAAGAAATACAAAACAACATTAGATATCTCGAATGGATTCTTCTGCCAAAATATAGCGCCCGAAAGTAGGGACTATACGAGCTTTAGTGCATTTGGCTCACAAAAAAAGTTTTGTCGTCTGCCTCAGGGGTATAAGAATAGCCCAGGACTATTTTTGGCTCGTGTAACTGAAAAGCTGCACGAGTTGGACCCTGAAGCTTTATCATATGTTATTGATATATATCTGACGGACGATGAGTTACTGCAACATTTAAGGCGGGTAGCGCGCATTGTTGTGGGATTTGCTGAAATTGGCTACAAATTTAATTTAAAAAAATCAAAGATTGCCTTCCTCAGCGTCATTTTCCTGGGATATGAGTTGTCGAATGAGGGCAAGAGCTTAGCACCACACTTTTTGGAAACGTGCACAGTTGCAACCTCCTAATACGATTCGGAAACACCAGTCGTTATTGGGGTTTCTTAATTTTGGCAGAACTTACATTCCTGATTACGCTACACGTATAAAACCATTATACGAGCTCATTCGGCCAAATTTTTCGAGTAGATTTTGGACGAATGAGCATACACATATTCTTCACGATTTGCAAACTGATCTCTTAACAGTAAAGCATTTACACACACGGGACAATAAAACGCATCTAGTCATCAGGGTTATACCTGGGGCAGTTGGGTTTACATATGTCACCTTTAATGAGGGTGAGACAGTCCCGATAGCATACAAGTCCCACTTGTATTCTGCTGCAGAACAATGTTTTGAACAAACTGAGAAAATTCTCACTGCTGTACAGATGGCTGTGATTAAAGAACTACCTCTTGCCCAGGGCCAACGCATCATTGTTGTTTCCCCGATTCCAGCCTTAGAGGCTGTTACGAAAGCGAGTGTTCCTAATTCGAAAGCTTTACACCTGCGATGGATACAATGGGCAATGTCTTTGACAGCCACTGATGTAGATTGCATATTTGACCCTAAACTGCAGACTCAAGAATTTCTTCAATATGAAATGGAGTACCCGTTCCCGCTGGCACATTGCCTATTGACCAATATCAGGTGGTCATGTATACAGATGGCTCGGCGCAACCAGCGGTTGGGACTAAACAACAGTATTCTGCTGCATGTGCGGTGGTGAGCGGCTATATGGAGGGGGAAGTATTCTGCCCCCAACATACTTATACACAGACCTTGGGGGATTGTACGGCACAGTTGGCTGAGCTGAAAGCTCTATTGTTGGCCTTGGAAGATGCGGATTCGGCAATATTTACATTGCTGGTTTGTGATTCCTATTACTGTGTTCAGTCTTTCAATGAATATTTACACTACTGGAAGTTGAATGGATTCAGAGATTCCAAAGGTAACACCATTAAACACAAATTGCTGTGGGGGAAGGTTGCGAATCTGAAGGACATGCTTCCTAAAGTCCATGTGGTGCATACACTTGGACACCAGCGCGTTGGAATACATGTTGCTGGGAATACTTTGGCTGATGAAGCCGCGAAATCAGCAGTGGCAGTTGCCACTGTGGCCGCAGTAACTCGTTTGAGTTCCAAACCAGACACAGAGATTTTGGCTGCCATAAAAGCTACGGCTGATGGCACGCCATTTCCTAAGGGATTCCCTTCTAAATATGGTTACTGTATGGGTGGTATGCTGAACGCTGTAGTTAAAATCCCAGGCGTTGGTGTACGTGAAATGCCCAATAAAATTGAGCGACCTTGATTAATTACTGCAGCACATGAGGGGGCGGCTTCTGCACATGCAGGCGTGGCTGCCACCATTTCACTCTTACAGGCTCGTTATTGGTGGCCTGGTCTCTATAAGGAGACAAAGCAGTATGTCCTTTGTTGTGATATCTGCCAACAAATTAAAGTTTCCATGGCTAGACGCCCGCAGCAGACAGCCCTTCTCATGTCAAATAAACCTTTACAGTGTGTGTACTTGGATCATTGTGGTCCGCTGTCACCAGATAGTGCATACAAATATATATTGGTTGCTGTAGATTCGTGCTCCAGATTTGTGTGGGTCTGGCCACAGCGCTCGGCTGACGCTCAAACTGTTATTAAAGATTTGTGCATCTTTGTCGATACATATGCAGTTGTGGCTTTTCATTTGGACCAGGGCCCTGCTTTTGCCTCTAAGGCATTCAGGGACACCATGGCTTCCTTGGGGGTCCAGCTCCAGTTCTCGTCTCCATTTAATCCCGAGGGAAATTCTGTCGTGGAGCGTTTAAATCACGATTTAAAGCAATCCTTAACGGCCAGAGTTATAGGTACGGGTCGTAGTTGGCTAGCCCACCTGTATGGAGTACAGAGAGCACTTAGGGCCAGATGTAGCAAACACTTTGGGACTCGCAAACGGCAAAAATCGCCGTTTGCGAGTCGCAAATGCGTGTTTTCTATGTAGAAATGCATTTTGCGAGTTGGTTCCGACTCGCAAAATGCATTTCTGAGTCGCAAATAGGAAGGGGTGTTCCCTTCCTATTTGCGAGTCGCAGTGGTATGCAATTCCATTTGCGACCGCGTATGCAGTCGCAAATGGAGTCGCAGTTACCATCCACTTGAAGTGGATGGTAACCCACTCGCAAACGGGAAGGGGTCCCCATGGGACGTCTTCCCCTTTGTGACTGGACCCAAAAATATTTTTTCAGAGCAGGCAGTGGTCCAAGGGACCACTGCCTGCCCTGAAAAAATCCGAAACAAAAGGTTTCGTTTTTTTTTTTCTAAGTGCAGCTTGTTTTCCTTTAAGGAAAACGAGCTACACTTGGAAAAAAAAAACTGCTTTATTTAAAAGCAGTCACGGACATGGAGGTCTGCTGTTCCCAACAGGCCTCCATCCCTGTGAGTGCCCAGAGTCGCTATGGGGGCGCAAATTGCGACCCACCTCATTAACATTAATGAGGTGGGTCTTTGCGACCCCATAGCGACTTGCAGAAGGTGTCTGAGACACCTTTCTGCATACCAAATTGCGACTTGCAATTTGCGAGTCGCAGGTACTCGCAAATTGCAAGTCGCAATTTGGTAGATTGCTACATCTGGCCCTTAATAACTTGCCCAGAAGGTCCCTGGGGAGTCGTACTTCATATGGGTGCCTGTGTGGAACACGAATGTATGTTCCTGATCTAGATGGTCCTGGTGTGGAGACGGCAGATACGCCCTTTGACATAAATGATCGTGTCACTGTTTTACAGGATTTACAACAATTCCGTGAAGATAACTGTTCCGCCAATGCTGCCTCCACAGGAATTAAGGATGAACCAGTAACGCCTACTGATTGGATTCCCAGGATTGGGGATCTTGTGCGTGAAAAGGTCGCGGTGAAAAAATAATTTGGTCCTTCCTATCGGGTGCCAGTCCCTGTGCTAGGGATCCACGGCACGAGAACTGTAATTTTGCCAACGTTGCAAGGGGCCAAAGGAAATCGCTTTGTTTCCATTGACAATGTCAAGTTACCACATGTGGCCGATTCTGCACAGCAGACCAAGAGGAACGCCCAGTAGTTCCTGAATCCCTCTCACTACTGGGGACGATGTTCCGCTGCAGGTGATTTGCACCGACTCTATTTCCTCTCCGAGCTTGGGGAGGGTGGAAGATGATCTTGCGATTGTTCCACTAACGGCGAATAATTTGGAATCTTTTGATCAAGTTGCTGTGAGTACTACTGATGTTACTGAAAGTATAGTCTACAGCGTACCAAGGCGGGAGCCACAATCTGCTCCTTTTTTTACGGTAGCACCTTTTGCAAGAACTGCCTCCGGCTGCTTCAACACCACTGATGATACCGTTTCGGACTCCTCGTCCTCTTCAACATCAGCCCTGGGTCCACGTAATCTGCTGTGTTGGCTCAAACATACCTATTTTGTTGTTCCTTGGAACTATCTGTGGCTTTTTATGACTGTGATGACTCTTTTCCTATGGCTGGGGTTTGTAGTTACCTTTTTTCAGGTAATACATGGTCATTTTCTTCCTGAACGATCTGAAATTGAGCACGTGGAGAAGGTGTTGAAACCACATTTTTCATCCCATATGGTTCGAAAAGACTTGTCCTTTGTGAACATTTCTGCTGTACCAATCCCGGATGGGATTGTGTGGGATAGAGTGATGTTTGCTATATATATGGTCCCACTGAGATGATTCACATACTGTATGTTCTCAAATTGTCCATGAATGATATTGTTATACCAGGCATTGTTTCTGATGGTTGGGACGTAAAAACAGTGGATTCTATGTTGACAGAATTGCAATATTATATTGTCTACGAAAATGAAGATTCTTACCAATTTAGAGATAATTATGGTGACATGTTTTGCTACAATTATTATGGACACCACTTTATTCATAAAGCTAGTAGCCCTAAATCAATATTTAAATATATGCAATGGGAACATTGCCCAACTCCTCCACAGGGGAGTTCTAAAACTTATTCTAATAAATTTGCGTATTTTTCTGGGCATAATCAACAGAGTGCTAAGTCTTACTATTTTAAGGTTACTCCACATACTAATAAGCAAATGTTATTGACTGATACTAAATTACTGTATTCAAATTTGTTTGTATCAAAACTTTCAGTTGAGGGGTTTGAATACTGGTCCAAAACTGTTGATTTGAAAAGTGTCTGGGGAACGAAAAATTGGCAAATGCAGGGTAGGGATACTTTGTTTAGGGCATGTATTATTCCTGTCCAAATGATTTTCTTAAATGACACTGTACAACACACTAGCTGTTTGGGCTTAGCAACGATTAGAGATTTGAATTTGCCTAGCATACCTGTCCCTTCCAAATTGAAAAATTGGCAGCAATATATTAATGACACCTTTACTGAGCTTACAGACTGGATCCAGAATGGTACGCTTAACACTTCATTGACACGTCCAGGTGGGTGATTATTGTGGCCCATAGACACTAATGGGTGTCATCAACGTTTTGTCACCTCTTCGGGGGGTTCAGGACTAGTAGGGCAGACCCTTGCTACATATCACCAGAACATGCTGATATCATTACTACATATAGCGTGGGGAAACTTTGTCAACAATGGTTAAAGTCATCCACGCTAGATGTAGTTAAGTCACATCTCACATTACTGTCTAATGATACTGACTTGCAAGATTTTTTTGTCAGGTCTGGGAGTGCCCCGGAAGAAACGTTTTTTGTATGAAGTATATAATGAGATTTGGAAACTTTCACAACAAGAGGCAGTGACCCGGTTAAGGCAAATAGATCAGGAGAATTTAAAACAAGCACTGTCTGTTGTGGATAATGGGATGCATACCCTATCCAACCGTGTATATACGATTGACAACATTGTTTCCTCTGCTATTGACATTATTAAATCTGATATGTCTTTTTTATATCATGGGCAGAGTCAAACGCGGTCCATCATGCAGCTGGGTTGGACTCTACAGACATTAAAGGCAGGTCGCGTCCCGTGGCAGCAAATCCGAGCCAGGGAGATATTTATTTCCTTTAATTTGACACGTCAACAACAGCTCATGGTTAAAAAGGAAGCGACATATGTTATGTTAAATATTGAAAAATTGGAGAAGTTGCCTTTTACTGTGGCTGAGATTCCATCAGTTGATTCACGGGCATATTAATTTGCCTATCTCCACTTTGCATTTCACTTCTTGTTTAAAGCATATTCCGGTGGGCAGATATGAGAAGTTGGAAGACAGTTACATACATGAGGTGTGGGAGCTTCCCTTTCTATACAGATGTCTTAATGGTATGAGGGAGGTTTTTCTCAGCTGAAGCGAATGTGAAACTTCTGTCAGCCATTCGATGGTTTGTAAGCAGCTGTCTTTGCATGGGGCGTGTAATGCCTCGATTGGGAACTTAGCTTGCTATCTTAAGGGAGTTCCAGTCCCAGTAATTAAAAACACTTTCCAGGTGCCTTCAAACGGCAGCTACGTCCTTCTTAACAGTGAAGCCTGTTGTGGCCTTCGTGCCGGAATAGTTTACGTAGTCATTGTCACCAAGGCCGTTACGTGCTGCGGGAATGTGTTGTTTCCCCCCACTCAATTTAGGGAGGTAGCGGACATCTGGCCTCACATTGCTACTTCCAAGGTGAATTTCGACAAGTTGAGTCGACTGAAGGCTTTATTGATTCAAAAGCATGTGGCCCTTACATCTGCACGCGAGACCTACGCACTTCAGGTGGTGAGGTCATCAGCAGAAATACAGTCCCTATTAAATACTAACTTTCCGAGCCACTTTGGTGAACTCGTGGGACGTATATTTAATGCGTCCAGCACTGCTGGAATTGCACATTTTTTCAAAGCCGTTGGTGTTGGTTTTGCTCATACCTTCTCTTCCATATTCGGTTTGATACCTTTGGCTATTCATTCTATTTTCGGAAGCATTTTTGGGGGATTTCCGATTACTTTGGCTTTGTTGACTGGTGTTTTGCTGTTGCTGTTGTTCTTCCGCAATGGCTGTCCCACCGCAACGAGATCCCATATTGGCGCTCCCGTCAGCGCAGCTGTGTCGTGAATGCATGATGCAGCATTTTGGAGCAACACTCCTGGGACAGTTGGAGTGTGACTGGTCTCTGTCATTCCGACCGGTTTTGGATTGTGTGCAACCCGTGTTTCGGTGCCTTTGGTGCTCGTTTGAACATGCACTGGCTCTCTGTCTCTCACTACAGCACCCCCCGGTGGTTGATACTAATCTGTTGATGTTCCCGATTAGGGCTCATTCACAGACTTGTGCACTGCGGTTGCGTTTGCTGCGTGAGGCAGTTTATGAGATTCCCTTCCTGGAGGAAGATGGTATTGTCTCATTCATGGACCCTGCACGGGGTGCCGCCCTGGATGGTTCCGGGGCTTTGGAACACACCTGCTCCATGATAGTTTTTGGCATGGATTTTCCAGTGTTGACATCTGTCGAAGTGGAGGATCTCCTGCTTTTCGTGGCTTCCATCTAAAAAATTTTTTTTTTTTTTGTTTTGTATTTGACATTGTATCGAATTTGGCTTTACCGTCACATGCTTACCAATTTAAATTAGTTTTCTGCTTTGATGTCCTCTGGACTTGTCAAAATCTATTTAGTATGTTTTTTGTATCTGGGGCATATTTTTATATTATTAGAACCACTTGCTACCGATAAGGGGAGGGTGTAGTGTGGTCAGTTTTATGTATCCTTTGCGCGTTAGCTTCAGGCGTTAGGCCTTTGTGCACTTTGCCCTGGATGTATTTTATTCCTTTGCTCGCAGCTTAGAGCCTCCGTGCACTTTGCTCTAAATGCTTTTTATTCAGCTTCATACTGTTATTTTTCAAATAGCCAGTTCTACGGTCTTGTTTTATTTTTTATATCACACTGTTTAGCCTACTTCAACACTGGAGTTTTCAATAACACATTCTTGTTCACTCTGTGCTTCAGGCAAGGATACAGTCTGGTACATTGCCGATAGACGTGGTGGGAGTTTAGTCTTTGGCATTCTTGCGTAGGGACATTTTGTGATCACACTGACATGTTAGTTATAAAAACACTTCCTTGTCCTAATACACGCAAGAGGGAGATTCCGACCAGGGAACCCCAACTAGACGCTGACTGTCTCGTTGCAGATGCTGAACCAGATCACAGGCCTATGCTCAGGTCTGAGGGTTGATGGCATCCCAGGGAATCTGAAAGGCAAGTTAGAAGCTTAACATGCTGTGCTCGAAATAGAACTAATCGAGAGAGAGTAGAATTTATTAACACCATGATACCGTTATTCTTATGTTTCACTCTCCTTGTGACTATTTCAATCCTACTGTGTTGTATGATTCTGGTTATTGCAGCTCACGCCTTAATATCTAAAATGCAGTTGTTTTATTAAAACAAGATATAAAACTCAAAACTGCCTTTGTCATTTGTATATGAGATCATACTGTAAATGAGAGAGCTGGTTTGGATCTGAGTGACCACGACTTCCCTGAGAAGTTCCAAAGATGTCATGCGCTCGGCTGCCCAATCATCCCTTCCCCTCAGGAGAGATGAGGCACTGCTAGTTAGCCGGAGCAAAAACGGATTTAGGGTGACAGGGGTTCTTCCAAGTGGGTCAGACTCAGTCCCCCACACCGGGAAACGATCCTGCTACCTAGAAATCCACTAGTCTCATTTAGGATAATGAGAGCCCACGCGATACCACCTGAAGAGAGTGTTCAACAGCCGGCGCAACAACCACCAATTTAAACATCACTGGGCTGACCTGGTAGCCAGAGAGCAAGACCTGCTGGACCACCTGGGTGTAGTGATTGGTGGTCCTGTTGGTGAGTACAAAATAGACTAATGTGTACAGTAAAATGCCCTGTAGAGACAGTAGCAGATTTTGTGACATGCTGAATGAAGTGTTTGTGGACATGTGGAATGGAAGTTGAAGATACAGTGTCCCTGATTTATACAGTTTTTGCTACGCATTACAGTCATTTGTTGATGCAAAAGCTGCACAAACTTACAAAAGACAGCTTGATCTTGTAAATTAGTGCTGCTTTGAAGTCAATAGATGATGGTAATGCAGCGCAAACAAAAGTATTATTCAGGACCTGTGAGTGTACCAGGAATGAGATGTATTTCACATGCTAGTGCAAGGAACCAATGTAGTCCCCAATTGTTTGAATACATGTCCGAACAGTATTCATGACCATACATACAAAGATTTTCCTAACCTCTGTAATATCTTAGGCTGATATTTCAACTTGGTTTGTGCAGTACTTAAATTAATTGTGGATGCCAAAGTAATGCACACTTGATAATATCTACACTTGTTTTGCTACTTTCCATAGCTATAGCGTAAACAAATGAAGCAAATTCTACAGCTGAAAAAAAAACATCTGGCCCTATCATCATTGTTCCTGTGTGTTTTATTTTGCCTTGGGCACAATTGCTGGTACAGAGCTGATGCATTTGCCATCTGTGTCACTTTATAGCCAAAGGAATTTATAAAGTTAATGGCTCATCATGGGATCCCTGAACTTTGTGAATGTATGGTCACAAATTATTTGCAAGGGCCCCCTGACTGCTTCCATCATACATTTAAAGTGACAAAATAGTTGGGTAGTTTACGTTTGGTACAACCCTGCTGATCTAGTGCAGCATATGTACATTTGTTAACTTCTCAGTATGAAGACTATCACAGACACAGGTGTATGCTAAGATCAGCAGGCCAGCATTCCTGTGAGTGCTGCCATTCCCAAGGTGCATACAAATTGAGACCTACATCATCAAGATTGCCAAAGTAGGGCATTTGCTATACCATGTTTCAATTAGGGGACAGTGTCAGTTTGTTGTATAACCACAGATCACCCAACTTAGCAAATGTGAGCCAATGAATGTGGCTAATTGTGATCTACAATACCTGATATAGGTACACAGGGCCCTGAGTAACACATTTCAGGTGCAATGACTCCACCTATGCCCATGCATTCTGTCACAGATGATCAAATTAGACACTGTCAGCATATATTTCTTTGTTGTTTTGATTTAGATAAATGGCCAATCCATGTTTATCGTAACATTGTCATCAAGTAACACAAAGGAGCACTGCCATCATGGTGTCATAGGGGGCACATACGGCTCTGGGTGCACTGCCAATGTGGCATATGTAACCTACATACAACACAAGAACACATATAATGGACCATAGAAAGCACAATAATTCCTGAATGAAACTCAACCCACATGAGCATCACACAGTAACTCATTGTCCCTTGATGCACAAGGCACAATACCTGAGTGACTGGTATTGCAGTGCACCAGGAATGTGGCTTTGCATATCTCTCATAACAACAAATGAAGAAATGGAGTACCCTCTAGAAATAAATCTGCACTAAGTTAAATAATCATGTTTGGCACCACGTGATTGTTAGGGCCAATGCATGTGTGCATATGTGTGTCTATCAATCACTGGAGTGGCAGGGTCAATGCATGTTTGCAGTAGTATGTCTGTTGGGGTATCTACATGCCTGAGGTGCTGCTCTATCATATAAAATGTGTACACAGTGATTTGTTGTTCCACATTTTGGACAGTGAGCAGACATTGAGCACATTTCACCCTTCCATGTTTTACTGGTGGACCAGCCCCCTACACAATTGATGAAGTGGCTCGATTTGCGGACTCAGACATATCCAGTAAAAGTTAATATGTTAGTCCTGTGTTGTGTTTGCAGCTGTTGTGTTATTGACTCCTGTGTGTTGGGCACATTGCAAGGTGTGATGTGCTGGCACATGATCTGAGATGTGACTTGACTGGAGTTTGACATTTTGTTCCATGTTTGAGTTGGACAATCAGTGGCGGATAGTCTTATATTGAGATTCTAGCGCTGCGCTACAGGCATGGGCAGGCGAACAGGGTGATATTTGTTGCTACATGTATGCCAATGATTAATTTAGAGGTGGCCATTCTCATGATTTAGTCATCAAGTCATACCCTGATTCACACAGACCAGTGATGCCGAAGTATGACCCACAGACTTGAGCATCCCTTTTAATTAATGAACATGTAGGACTGTATGTTTGACTTCCTAGCAGCATCTAGCTCCACATGTTGTGCTCCGTGTATGTGGCACTTGAGTAGAATATCATAGGTGTGCATGCAGCTCAAGCCCAGATGGGTGCTTGCATCAATGTGCTTGTTTTTGGAAAGGTATCAGTGAGATTAAATGATGTTGACAATTTGCCGCAATTAGGAATATAAATGTGGATGGGATTGTCCAATGTTCGAGTCAGTCCTAGTTGGCAGCCCTCCTTACCTGTGGTATACTGACTAAACCCATGGACAGCTGTCCAAAGCTTTCTGGCTGTCCTTGATGTTTGAAAGTGTGTGTTGCACGTCCATCACCCCCTGAGGCACAGGGTTAGGAACATTAAATATGTGTACCTAGGTGTGGGGATCCCAGTGTAGAAGACAGACATGTAATTCCAACATTCATTTGTTCCAACCTAGGATACCCCCTCATGATTAGCAACTGCATACCGTCCAGGCAATTCCATTTACAAATCACAGGTCTTGTGGGTCTTGATTGTCATCCAGAAGATAGTCATTAGTTGGCCTGTCACATGTGGAGTACTTGCAGCATTGGTTATGTGACTAATAGCAATACAATGATGCAGAGATCATTTAAGTAGGTATACACCTTTTTGAGCATTGCTGTGCTGTTAGATAGTAGATGTGTAGGCTGCGTTGGCCTGTCGTTCCTCAGGACATTCTATGATCTGTACTGTGATTTTGAGGAAGTGTTACAATATCATCTGTAGATGTATCACACAATGATGTCACTAATGTTTGTCTTTCTCTATTTTTACAGCTGCTAACATGAATGCCCAGGTGATCAGGGAATTCTAGAGGCGGGCAATTAGTTACTGCCACATACTAGATGTGGAGTCTGGGTTCCGCAATATGCCATGGCGTTATTGCCATGAGAGAGCCAACGGGTCTGGAGGGCATTTGCCCAAGGGGGGCCATCCCTGCCCACAACAGCCACCAGCACAACAGCTCAGACCACAGTCGCACAAAGGATGACAGCCACTGTTGCAGGTCCGTCAACCTCATCTGCTCCAGGCCCACAGACAGCTGCTCCTGCACCTCCCTCTCCAAGCACGGCACCAGCGCCAGTAGTTCCCTCAACTAGTGGAACACAGACAACCCCAGCTGCTGTGATAGGCAATGCAGAATTTCAGTCCATGAGACGTGACATGCAACTGATGTTGCGCAGGATGGACAGGCTGCAGCAGGAGGTGTCCCGCAATAGCAGGAGACTGCGGGTATGAAGAAGATCCTGCGGAGGGCAATTTTTGACTTTTGGACCCTCGCCCATGATTTTCTCCCCTCCCTCCTCTTTCCTGGTTCTTATCTTTAGGGGGCTTAGTTTTAGGTTAGAATAGGCTATTAGCTTAGTTAGTATAAGTTGGTTGGAGGGTGGAGGGGGTTATATTATTATATGTGTTTTTTTTGTGGGTGGGTGGGTGGGGGATGATGTTGGGGTTTATGTGTATAAAAAAGATATAGATATATATATATATATATAAATATAACTATAAAAAAGATACCAAAATATATTTGTTTAGGACAAGATTGTATGTGTTCAGGTTAGTATATGTTGTCCTACATGTGTCCCGTCATATAAGGGGGGTGAGGGGTTGATGTTTAGAGTATTTAGTTAAATGCGATAGGTAAGTTTAGATTAGGGTAGTTGGGGCCAGTTGTGGGTAATGTGTAGTTAGGATAGGTTAGGTTAGTTAAGGTGTTTCTCCTAGTTTTATTATCCTTTATTACTGTTAAATAAATATTTAGGTACTCCTTTACAGTATGTGTCATATGCTTGGGGATCAGAGCCTTGTCATGGGTGAACAGTGTCAATTTAGTATTTGCATTTGTGTTCCATCCTGCATCCGAATCCCATTATTGACATGGTTATTCACAATTCCTAATGTGCAGTCACATTGGCAGCTAAACCAAAGCTACTTCTCAATGCATCTTCATCCATTGCACTCACCACTCAAGGTTACTATGGTTCCCAGTGTGTTGTGAAGTTTGGATGTGTTTTTAAATCTGTCATCATTTGACTTTGAGACCTGATTTGGAATCTTGGGCACTGTGGTACGTCTGCCTGCAGCCTGATGTTCATGTGAACCCTGATAAGCTGAGTGATGTTAGAATCTTATGTAGTATTGTATACATAACTCACACCTATAATTTCTTACATTGTACTCCCAGGTTATACATATTTGTCCATTCACTCATACACATCCATTCCTGATGTATGGTGTGTGTGTGTGATGAAAGTTTATAGTCAGATGTCACATACATAAAGATTGTCTTGAAGGGAATGTTGGCCACATTGATTTTCAGCTAATACATACCTTGAAATGGACTTTTTCAGTCCAACATAGCATTATACTGTTAGTTTTCAATTTACTTCAGAAATAAGACATAGTTATCAACCCATAACCGTTCAACGCAGTTGTATTGACATTCAATGGCCATTGACATGTGACATACTTCACTAATCTCCTACACAGTTGATGTGTCACATTACACAAATAATTACATAGTCCAGGATTGTGAGTGCATTAGTGTGACCCTTTCTATTGTGGTGCAACACAAGTGCAATGGGACATGTCATTGGACATGCTGGGGTGAAGTGTCATACAGTGCAGAGGAACATGAATTGCCAATGAGATAGTGAGAGACAATCACAGAGCATAGTGTCAAGGTAAACAGTGTGCTGGAGAACAGTGCATGTGACCAACTGTTGCAAGACTGGCATGTTAACAAGCACAGGACCTAGGATATCAGTGCCCATGTGGCATGGACTTGTGCTACCGAGTACTCCTACGGGTGAAGGTGATCTGTTCCACGTCTTCATCTTCTGATGTGTGTGTCTTCTCCTCTGCCCTTGGTGGTGGTGGGTTTGAAGGGGCAAAACACACTTCAGTGTTTGAAGATGTGGAGTCAGAATTCCCGGTAGCTGCCAACTGTGAGGCTATTAAGGGCATTGCTGCGGCAAGAAGGAGCTGCTGGTTCTTGAGTATAGCAGCTACATCACTGTGGTAGGCAGCCAGGTCGGCCCTGAGGGGGTCATGATTGCATGTGTGCACGCAGTGAAAGGTTTGGGATGCTAGGTGTTGTGGCAACTCCCTTACTGCAGTGGTGAATTCCCTTACACTTTGTTGTAGTCCTTGCAGTGACATTGGCTGCCAGGAAGGAGAAAGACCTCCCACCCGCCGTGGAGCGGCGGATGCGAGGGACGGCAGCGAGCGCGAGGCCAGAGGAACGGAGGAGGTGGGTGGGGACGTAGAAGCTGAGGCGTCGGTTGAGGTATTCCGGTCCCTTGTTGTGGAGGGCTTTGTGTGCGTGAGTGAGAAGTCGAAAGGTGATCCTTTTGCTGACTGGGAGCCAATGCAGGTGTCTCAGGTGTGCGGAGATGTGGCTGTTGCGGGGTACGTCGAGGATGAGGCGGGCCGAGGCGTTTTGAATGCGTTGCAGGCGATTTTGGAGTTTGGTGGTGGTCCCAGCGTAGAGGGTGTTGCCATAGTCCAGGCGGCTCGTGACGAGGGCGTGGGTCACGGTTTTTCTAGTGTCGGCGGGGATCCGGCGGAAGATCTTGCGGAGCATGCAGAGGGTGAGGAAGCAGGCGGAGGACACGCCGTTGACTTGCTTGGTTATGGTGAGAAGGGGGTCCAAGATGAAGCTGAGGTTGCGGGCGTGGTCTGCGGGGGTCGGTGCGGTGCCGAGGGCCGTGGGCCACCAGGAGTCGTCCCAGGCGGACGGGGTGTTGCCGAGGATGAGGACTTCCGTTTTGTCAGAGTTCAGCTTTAGGCGGCTGAGCCTCATCCAATCTGCGACGTCCTTCATACCCTCTTGTAGGTTGGTCTTGGCGCTGGCGGGGTCCTTGGTGAGGGAGAGTATAAGTTTGGTGTCGTCAGCGTAGGAGGTGATGATGATGTCGTGCTTGCGTACGATGTTGACGAGGGGGCTCATGTAGACATTGAAGAGTGTCGGGCTGAGCGATGAGCCTTGAGGTATGCCACAGATGATCTCGGTGGGGTCTGAGGGAAACGGTGGGAGGTAAACTCTTTGGGAGCGGTTTGAGAGGAAGGAGGCGATCCAGTCCAGGGCCTGGCCTTGGATCCCGGTGGAGCGGAGGCGGGTGATTAGGGTGCTGTGACAGACGGTGTCGAAGGCCGCCGAGAGGTCGAGGAGGATGAGGGCGACTGTTTCACCGTTGTCCATCAGGGTTCTGATGTCGTCTGTGACTGAGATGAGGGCGGTTTCCGTGCTGTGGTTGGTTCGGAATCCGGTTTGTGAAGGGTCGAGCAGGTTGTTGTTTTCCAGGAAGGTGGTCAGCTGTTTGTTGACGTTCTTCTCCATTACCTTGGCTGGGAAATGCAGGAGAGAGATGGGGCGGAAGTTTTTCAGGTCGCTCGGGTCAGCCGTAGGTTTCTTTAGGAGGGCGTTGACTTCGGCGTGTTTCCAGGATTCGGGGAAGGTAGCAGAAGAAAAAGAAGAGTTGATGACGGCCTGGAGGTGCGGGGCGATGATGTTGTCGGCTTTATTAAAGATGAAGTGAGGGCAGGGGTCCGAAGGGGCGCCGGAGTGGATAGAGTTCATGATGGATTTGGTTTCTTCAGTGTTGATGTGGGTCCAGTTGTTGAGGGTGAAGGCCGGGGGTGCGGGTACGGTGATGTTAGGTTGGGTCTGGTGTCCGAAGCTGTCGTGGAGGTCGCTGATCTTGCGGTGGAAGAAGGTGGCGAGGGATTCGCACAAATCCTGTGAGGGCATGACGGCGTTTGCGTTGGCGTTGGGGTTGGAGAACTCCTTGACGATGCTGAAAAGTTCTCTGCTGTTGTGGCTGTTTTTGTCCAGTCTGTCGGTGAAAAAGTTCCTTTTGGCAGTGCAGATCAGGTGGTGGTGTTCGCGGGTAGCGTTCTTGAGGGCGGTCATGTTGTCAGCGGTGTGGTCCTTGCGCCAGGCCTTCTCGAGGGTGCAACAAGTTTTCTTTGATTCTTTGAGGGTGTCAGAGAACCAGAGAGGTTTTTTGGTGTTGGTCTGTCGATGCGTGCGTTTGAGGGGAGCAAGGTTGTCTGCGCAGTTGGAGATCCAGTTTGTGAGGCTGAGGGCTGCGTCGTTGGGGTCGGTGGTGAGGGTGGGTTGGTTGGCGGCGAGTGCGGAGAGGAGTTGCTCTTCGGGGATCTTGTTCCACTGTCGATGAGGGATGGGTTGAGTGCGCAGGTGGCGGGTCTCGCGTCAGAATGTGAAGTGGACACAGCTGTGGTCGGTCCAGTGTAGAGCAGAGGTGTGGCTGAAGAAGATGTGTTTGCTGGCGGAGAAGATAGGGTCGAGCGTGTGTCCGGCGATGTGGGTGGCGGTGTTCACCAGTTGCTTGAGGCCGAGGTTGGCGATGTTGTCGAGCAGGGCGGTGGTGTTGAGGTCGTTGTTCTGTTCCAGATGGAAGTTGAGGTCGCCTAGGAGGATGTAGTCCGGCGAGGTAAGGGCGTGCGGGGAGATGAAGTCGGCGATGGCGTCGCTGAAAGGGGCCTGCGGTCCGGGGGGACGGTAGACAAGGGATCCTCTGAGGGTGGTCCTGGGGTCGGTGCGAATTTGAAAATGCAAATGTTCAGCGGCGAGAGGGGTGTCTTTGGTGGAGGTGGTGACGCTGATGGAATCTTTGAAGACGATGGCGATGCCTCCTCCTACTTGGTTGGTGCGGTCTTTTCTGGAGATCTTGTAATCTTCGGGGATGGCAGTGGTGATGTCTGGAGCTGATGAGGCGTTCATCCAGGTTTCCGTGATGAAGGCGACGTCCGGAGCTGTGGAGTCCAGGAGGTCCCAGAGTTCAACGGCGTGCTTGTGGACAGAGCGAGCGTTGACCAGGATGCACTTGAGGTGGTTGATGGTGCGTGGGCTGGTGGTCGTGGTAGTTGCGTGGTGGAAGATGCGTTTGCAGGAGTTACAGGCGAAGGGTCCATGGGTGCGCTTGGGGTGGGCTTGGAAGCAGGTGTTGGAGCGCCCGGGGTTGAGGGCGTGGAGGGTGGTGGGGTTGTAGCATGTCAGCTGGGTAGGGGAGGGCTGGGAACCAGGGGTCGTGGCGCTGGGCGCGGGCCAGGTGCGGACGGGCGCAGACGGGCTTGCCTCTGGCGCGCCTCTGGCGCGCCAGCGACGCGGTCGCGCAGCAGCCGCCATAAGAGGGAGGGGGGGGAGGGGTCAGCTGGGGGTGAATGGGAGCTGGGGGGCGGGGCGTGCAGGAGGTCGCGGCGGGAAAGTGCGAGGGGGGGACAGGTAGAGTGAGAAGAGCTGGGGGAGGGGGGTTTAAGGGTGGAGGGGGGTGAGTGTTAGAGTTTTAGGAGAATAGGGATATAGATAGGAGTAGGGTTGAAAAGATAGGGGAGGGGGGTGGTAGAGGTTGGTGAGGGTGAGAGGTAGAGTGAGAGGATAGGGAGATAGGTAACAGAGGGGGTGTTGGGATGGGGGGAGAGATAGGGAAATAGATAGATGGCGAGATAGGTGGAGAGATAGAAAAATAGGTAGATAGGAGGAGGGGGTGAGTGAGTGAGGGAGTTAGGTGGAGAGATAGGTAGAGGAGTGAGGGAGGCAGGTAGCGAAAGGGTAGATGTGGGTGATAGTGAGAGATAGGTGGAGAGATAGAGGGGGTGAGGCAGGAGCAGGAGGGCAAGAACAGAAGAGAAGAACACAGAGGACCGTAAGAACACAGAAGAACCGAAGAACACAGAAGAACAGAAGAGAAGAACACAGATAACAGAAGAACACAGAAGAACAGAAGAACACAGAGGAAGATGCAGGGGACGAAGAAGCAGAAGAGCAGACGAACAGAAGATCAACAAAGATACAGAAGACGAAGAGCAGAAGGCAGAAGACCACAGAGCAAGATGAGGAAGAAGAGAGGCGACAGGAGAGGCTGAGGAGCACACAGAAGAAGAGAGAAGACGGGGAGAAGAAGAGTGCAGAAGAAGATTGCAGAGGAGGAGCGAGGAGGAAGAGATAGAGAGGAGGAAAAGAAGCAGGAGCAGGAGAGAGGGTGAGTATCGCGGGGCAGGGCGAGGAGCTGGGAGGTGGGGGGTACTTACTGTGAGGTGGGTCTCAGGAACTCAGGAACCTGGAGGAGCTGGAGGAGCTGCAGCGGCAGGGGGAGCGACCTACCCTTGGCTTGGGAGAGGAGATACTTAGTACTGTTTTAGGAGGAACCCTACTGTCTAACCATTAAGTGTGCTTCTCAAAGATATTCTTTGTAGGGCTAACAATTTACTCCTCCTCATCCAGGTCCCCATCCTGCCCCTTGACCAGCTCCTGATCTAATTCCTTTTCTTTTTCTTGAGCAGTGCTGGATGCTGACATCCACACTTTGAGGAGGGTTAGATTATCACTTCTGATTGTTGTCTGTCCTTGGCTAATGGACAGTTCAACATCATCCTTTGACGCAATGTCCCCAATATCTGGAAGAAGATGACAACAGTTGAAGTAAATCAAATACAGTTTTGTGTCCAAATTTAAAAACAGCACTTTAATAAACATTATTGTGCAAATAAATAATAAACATAGCAATGTAGGCAGAAGAGGGCATAGCTAAGCAGTATGGCCAACAGATCGTAGTTGTTATGAGCTCCGTGGTTGTACACTTAGGGCTTCATTATGACACTGGCGGTAAATCCTAATTACCGCCACGCTGACTGCCACCAACTTACTGCCACTGCGGCGGATATCCATTCACCATCTTATGACACACACACACCAATCCGTCAGTATTCAGCCACATACACAAATCCGCCAGCACAAAGGTCAGTGTTAAACTGCCGGTATCAAAACCCACACTGTTACGCCAACAGAACTATGCCCATCACATTATAACCCACGAACCATGACAGCAGGCATTCAACGGCGGTAAACTATTGGCGCCGCGCTCAAAATGGACACACACACACAAACAAAACAACACTACATTGGACAATTCAAACAACACTCACCTGACACCCATACACACCACACCCACATACCCACACCACTATTAAACACTCACTCACAGTACCCACAACCATTTACCATTTCAAACCATTGCCCACAGAGAGACATCAAGACCACTGACACAACTAGAGCCACACACTATTCACACCAACACACCACTCACGCACCCCACATCACACCCCCCAACATATTACCAAACACACCCTCACCTACACACCTCACACAACACCCATGGCACCGTTTCACAGAGGAGGAGCTAAGGGTCATGGTGGAGAAATTATCAGGGTAGAGCCACAGTTATTTGGAGCACAGGTGCAGCGGATATCAATAGCTAGGAAGATGGAGCTATGGCGGAAAACCATGGACAGGGTCAATGTCGTGGGACAGCACTCAAGAACTAGGGATGACATCAGGAAGAGGTGGAACGACCTACGGGAGAAGGTACGTTCCATTGCAGCAAGACACCAGCTCCTCGCTGTACAGAGGACTGGCGGTTGACCCCTAAATCCTCCCCCACAACTAACAGCATGGGAGGAGCAAGTCTTGGCAATCCTGCATCCTGAGGGCCTGGCCAGAGTAGGAGGAGAACTGGACTCTGGTAAGTCAACTCTCTACTGCTACTACTACCCCCTACTTGCATGCTATTTCATACCCCCACCCTCACTCCCATCACTACACTCTATCCCGACACACCCCACCATCACATCTCACTCATCCCAATACCAAGCCCTGCATGCTCAACCAATGCATGGACACCACTCACAGCCCTGCATGGGCACTCATCACTAAAGCATGCACACTATAGAGAACTAATCATCCCACCATATACCAGCGTACACAAGTGAAAGCTGCCAGGGCAAATACAACCAAAGAGGGTAAGCCACGGATGCACAATATATCAGACACAGCAACCAGGTCCTGGACAATGTGCAGGAGAACAGGCAGCTGCAGGAGGGACAGTACCAGGGGATCAGAGAGGACTTGCAGGCCATCAACAACACGCTCGTCTCCATAGCAGGGGTGCTGGCAGACATGGTCAATATTATGAGGGAGACAGTCTCACAACAGCGGGCCCCTGCCACTAGCCAGACATCTGAACAGCCTTCCACCTCCACTACCCCTAGTGGACAGGACACCCCACCACAGGACTCACATGCAACCAGCACCCCTCACCCTGCAGAAGGTGAACCACCCCGCAAACGTTCCCTGCGATCCAGACAGAAGCCAGAGATACTTGCCAAGACCCTCGCCAGGAAATGAGACTCTCCTGCTTGTCACCCTTGTGTCCCACTCAGTCACCCGGTCCACCTTGAACTGCCATTGCTCCCCTTCCTATGTCCCCTTGGACAATGCACCTGTGCTACAAACAGAATGGAACAATACCCTGGACTTATCGCCATCATCACCCCATCCCATTGCACTTGCCCCTCTATATTTTAACACTTCAATAAAAACCCTTGGAAAAAAAAAGAATTGTGGAGTATGTCATGTGTATCAATTATGTATTCATTATAACAAGTACAAACATTGCAATTCAACTGTACAGAAAATTATCATCAATTAATGACCTGTAGTTTGCCGCAGTGATCACACCAGGAGTATATGTGAGGTCACCAACATCTGGAAAATTAATTGCAGAGGGAACAGTAAGTGGGCATAGAAGTGGAAAATATCAGCATGCCAGTGCCACAGAAATTTAAACAAATATCATTGAAATTTGAAGTAACACTGTCCTACCTGTGTGTCATTGGAAGTATTGTGTGATCACAGATGTTCTGTTGTCCTCATCCTCATCCTCTACCCCCTCATTCTCACTGTCCACAGGGTCCACTACTGGCACACAGGCATCTCCAGCCTCCTCCTGTAGGAATGAGACATGGCGTCTGAGGGCCAGGTTATGCAACCTCCAGCATGCCACCACTATATGGAAGACCTTCTTGGGTGAGTAGCACAGGGATCCACCTGCTAGATGGAGGCACCGGAACCTGGCCTTCAGGAGCCCAAAGGTCCTTTCAATTATCCTTCTGGTTCACCCATGTGCCTCTTTATAACGTCCTTCTGCTCGTGTGCTGGCATTCCTCCCAGGGGTCAGCAGCCATGATAGGTTGGGGTAACCAGAGACACCTGAAATATTGAGGGACAATAATTAGCAAACACACTATCCCATATGGCCCATACCATACCCATACACCAACATATACTGGGTGAGAACCAGGGCTCACATATTAGCCACACCCTGTGCCTCTGCAGTTGGGCCATCACATTTGGGATGCTGCTATTCCTCAGGATAAAGGCATCATGCACCGACCTAGGATACTTAGCATTGACGTGGGAGATGTACTGGTCCGCAAGGCACACCATCTGTACATTCATAGAGTGGATACTCTTCCTTTTTTCAGAACACCTGTTCATTCTGGTGAGTGGGGGCTCAAAACCAATATGTTGTTCCATCAATCGCCCCAATTATGTTGGGGATATGTCCTATTGCATAGAACTCTGTCTTCACTGTGGCTGAAACAATGTAGCTGAATATGTGTTTAATCAGGGCAGACAACTCTCTTGTCAGCACTATTGAGAACATTGGCTGTGACATTCCAGCTGCCAAGCCCACTGTCACTTGGAAAGAGCCAGTTACCAGGAAATTGAGCACTGTTAGCACTTGCACAAGATGGGGGATCCCAGTGGGGTGACGGATAGCAGATATCAGTACAGGCTCCAACTGGGCACACAGCTCTGTGATTGTGGCCCTGTCAAATCTATAGGTGAGGATAATGTGCATGTTCTCCAGTGTTGCCAAATCCACCAGGGGTCTGTACACAAGGGTATGTCTCCATCTCCTATTCATCCAGAGCGGTAGGAATTTAAGGGACAAAAGAGTGAGGAGCCGGTCACAAACTGAACAATGGAGCTACAACAGAACTTTGCAATCTGTTAACTTGTAATGGGTCAGTGTGATTTGTCCAGTATGGCCTAATATCACCAGTGACGCATTTTCCAGGGCCTGCCCTCCCATGAAATGGCATCCGCCTGTCCTGTGTGGAGGGACAGGTGGAAGTGAGGTAATTTTGCTGACGTTGTGCGCCGTTGCGTGAGGCAGTCGGGAACCGCTGTACAACTCATCATTGGTTATAATTGGGCCCTATGGGTAACAGTGGCCAATGGTGATCTACGCCAGTGCTGATGGAATGCACCGTTGTGGACTTGACCGCCATTTTCTATCTGATTCCTCACTTGCTACCTGACCTTCTGTAGGAGAGGACCTACGTTGCATGTGCTGCTGTGACCTGTGTCTGGAATCTACCATGGCCCGTGTAAGCGGGGAAAGGGCCCCAGCCATTAAGAGGGTTGGTGGATGTCCTCAGGGCGGGGTACAGGTTGTGTGCTGGGCCATGTGTGTGTAAATGGTGATGGAAATGGGTATGGTGGGCCATATGTTTAACAGGCAGGACTTTGTGTCTAAATCTATTTCCCTGTGTGTATTGCCTCTGCAGGTCAGCACCCATCAAAAGAAGGGTATATGGCGTGCCATTGCCAAGGAGGTGCGGACCATGGGGGTCCATGGCAGGCAGAGCACCCACTGTCGCAAATGGTGGGAGGAACTGAGACGCTGGGAACAGAAGACGGGGGAGGCCCAGCTGGGGATGGCCTCCCAAAGAGGAAGGGGTGCCCTTTGAACCCGGACTCCCCTGATGGCCTGCATACTGGCGGTGGCCCATCCAGAGCTGGATAGGCACTGGAGAGCATCACAGCAGCCACAAGGGGGTGAGTACAGTGCTCATCATTACACCTTACACATGGTAGGGTGGTATTCGGGTGGGGGATGTGTGTCAGTGGGTGCCCCTAGGCCAGGCCTGACATTGCAGCGTAGGTCCCCTGGTGGCTAGGGTCCAGAAGGGAAAATCTTGCTACCTAGCTCGTAGGCATTCACTACTGGTCCAGGCTGCGTGGGTCACAGGTGTGCTGCATTTGGCGGTGTGTGCCCCTCCCCATGCCTTGGCCACTAACTATTTCTCTGGTAGTGCTATGGCATTTTGTGTAGGCCTGTTCCCTGTATGTGAGGGTGCTGTGTACGCCAATGGCGGTGTTGGTGTAGCTATTGACCAAGTGCATCCTTTGTCTCTTTCCGCCCCATTTTTGTTATATCATCCTGTCCTTATGTGCATTAGCATCATCTGAGGGAGGAGCAGAGGCACCGGCGATGGAGGGAGCAGCATCCCACAGGACCCAGGAGGCATAGTCCACTGACGCTGAGGGCACCTGTAGGATGGAGGGAGAGGGAAGCACCACGGCAGTGACTGGAGGGGGCAGTTCTAACACAGAGGCAGGAAGACCAAGGAGCCTGCACCAGCAGGCAAGAAGGGAAAGGAGCCTTCCCCAGCAGGCAGGAAGACAAAGGGGCCTGGGCCAGGAACTGTGATGGAGCTCCCATCACCACCCATGGTTGTGCAGCCATCCGAGGTTGCAGGTGATGGGCAGAAGCCTCCTCCCACCAGCAGCACCACCACCACTGTGCAGCCATCTGTGGTTGCAGGGGATGGGCGGGAGCCTCCTCCCTTCAGCAGCACCACCACTGTGCAGCAATCAACGTCGGCAGACAGTATGTAATCATGCCTCCATGGGCTACTGGCTTTGGAGCGATACCTCCAAAGCCAGTAGGTATGACACCCACCAGAGAGACTGTTGCCCATCACTCCTCAGGATCAAGCACAGGGCATGTTGTCCCCTCCAGAACCAGTGGGTAAGACTCCCACATGCCCATCACTCCCCAGGATCAAGCACAGGGCATGCTACCCCCTCGAAAACCAGTGGGTATGACACCCACCGGAGAGACTGTGGCCCATCACTCCCCAGGATCAAGCACAGGGCATGTTTCCCCCTCCAGAACCGGTGGGTAAGACACCCACCTGAGAGACTGTGGCCCATTACTACACAGGATCAAGCACAGGGCATGTTGCCCCGTCCAGAACCAGTGGGTAAGACACCCACATGCTCATCACCCCCCAGGACCAAGCACAGGGCATGTTACCCCCTCCAGAACCAGTGGTCTTGTAACATCTCCTGGCTGAGGTGCCCTCGTGCCCCATCACCCTCAGATGTCTGCCTATTTAGCATCTGATGCCCCTGCAGTGTTCTCTCCACGTTGAAGCAGTTTACATGTGTGGCCTTGGACTTTGGCCTGTGGCCATGTGAACTACGATCATTGTATATATCTATTATCTTACCTAACTTATTTTTCATACTGTGTTGATCTCATTATATTCACTTTTTCGAAATCGTTTTGTCCTTGCATTATTCAGCCGAGTGAGGGGGTAAAATTGTTTTTATAATGTATCTGGTTGTGTGTATGGTGTGTGTGTGTGGGGGGTGTATGTTGTGCCTGTGTGTGTCACTCTCTTTCCCCCCCACCCCTCCCTTGTGTGCTAGGTGGCTGTACTCACCATCGTCATCTTTGCCAGCGTTGGGGTTTGTGGTGGAGCAGAACATAGAAGACCATCAGGAAGACATGCAGTTCAGGTTCCATGATGCCGTGGTTCTTCCCTGGGTCTTCAATGGTGAGTCCTTTCGCTTCTGAGCTCTGTTTCCGCCAGGCTTTTGATGTCATTGGCATCGCCCTGGACAAGGTGATGGATTGTCTGGTCATAATATGGTGGGCGGAACAATGTTCCACGTGGCTGTAGGTGGCTACTGCCTTGGTGGCTGTTGTTTCCTCCCTGGCGGTTGATGTGGTACATTGACTGTCTTTCGGAGATCTTACCGCCATGGTCATAATTTTGTGGTAGTTACCACTAGCCTGTTGGCGGTATTACTGCCACTTAATGACCAACTGCCAGGGGCATAATGAGGGCCTTAATCCTTTAACAACCTGCGTGAATGAGAGTCCCACGCATTCCAGGTGTGGGATACCCATGCTGCAACCAGCACTACATGGGGTGCGCCAAATTTTTGTCCTGGCGTGCCCTCTGGCTACCCTGTTGCTGCAGAGAGATTGTGTGACCTAATCATAGACCTTGCCACATGGGGTTCCCATGGCCTGGGGGTGACTCTAGCAGAGCCTGGCAAACACACCTGAAGGCGATTGAGCAAGCAGATTATCTGCGCCTCTCGCAGTGAGGCAAAGCTGTCGGGAGGTGCCCCGATTTGACAACTCCTGTTGCCACTTACCATCCCCATGGGGTGGGCTCTGCTAGAGGAAGCAACCCAGTGATATGTTGACTGCTGCAATGTCCCTGGAGCCCTGAGCTACGACAGAAAAATGGTGCAGTGACCTAGAGGCCTCAAAGTGAGTTCTGCACTGCCCTATTACCCCCCCAACTGAAGAGAAGGCTGCTAACCACAGTGAGCCATAGAGTGCTGGGTGGTGGTGAGGGACTGCATGTGCCAGGACCTGGAGAGGAACAAAAGTATAAGTAAGAGCCTGTGCAAGGGGTAGATGAAATAAGCCCCCCTTGCTGTTGTGCCCAGAGGCTCTATAGCGATATCCTGCAGCAACAGATGTCTGTGGAGACTTAAGGGGAACTGCAGCGGCTGCGACGATCGATGAGCCTCAAGCTACTGATGATGTGAGGAGAGGACAGGTGCGCCCAACATTATAGTGCCCTGAGGCTGCCGACTGGGTTCAGTTGTTGCCCCTTCTAGCAGGGATTATTCCATTCAGCAAAGATAAAATTGTGGGCAGTTGTGTTCCTCCCCTCCAACTGGCTGTTGGGTAACTTGCCTTTGGGGGCGCTTGGGGGTGTCTGTTTATCCTGACCGTGACCCTGCAGTTTGCTCACTCCATATAACTCCCTTGGTGAGTTAAGTGCTCCTGAAGGTGCCCGGGTTCTTCCCTATTTCTGCTAGCAGTGATCCGGTGCGCCATGAAGAGCACTGGGGAATGATAAGGGGACACAAGCGGTGCAAAATAAGAAAATGGATCAGTTTGCTGAGACCTCTGCAAAAACCATGCCTGCTGGGAGGTATTGGAGAGTCTCACAGGTGAACTAATCTAAATCTTAGTAGCAATTGAAAAATCAAGCCATGCACAGGAGCCACAATGGAAGTAAATCTTCTCCACACCGACCTCTGGAAGGTTAGTGAGTGAGCAAACAAGACAGAACAGATTAGGAGATGGCAAAGGAGGTTTGAGAGCTACAAATAATGAACCACATGTTACTAGCGTTGGCACATCAACTTTGTGCCTGGGCGGAGGATGCCAATGGTCGTGCAAGGAGATGCAATTTACGCTTTGTTGGCCTACATGAAGCAGTTGAGGGCCTCGTCTTGCAAACCTGGATCAGAGACATCCTCAGTTCCATCAAACTTTCCTCTGTTTTATCATACAGGACAATTGTATTGCAGTCACATCCGCTCTCACTGCAAATTTACTGAATTATCAGAACATGGATATCAAATTTTAAAATGTTCGAAGGAGCTCACCAAAATTAGCCATCAGGGAGCACTTGTCTGTATTGTCACAGGCTATACACAGCGGGTTCAACAAAAGAGACGCACATTTGAACCTGTCAAGCCACAGCTTAGAGCTATGGGCCTACAATATGTGTTGTTGTTACCAGCAAAACTCTGTGTGATACATCCCGAAAAAGCACGTTTCTTCACATCACCAACATCGGTCTGGGATGGCTGGAAATGGGAAGATGCATTGAGGCCTGGGACCAGCCAGCAGCAGCCCAGGGACTTGCTTAGTCTCAATCCTTTCTGGGTAGATCCAGATCCCGCCACATGGCTGGTCAGGCACACCAGAGGTGGAAACAAATGGCATCTTGTAGGTGGGGGGGCTCCCAAAGGAGCTTGCCCATGGTGATACTTGGCTTGGACTCTGACTGGGTGCAGGTCACAGTGGCGCCATGAGACCCATAACTATGCTGTGGAAGTTATGTATACCACTGAAGATATATATGTGATGATTTGTTTTTTTAAAACCTTTTTTATTGTTTTTTTACATGTAAGAAAACATCTTTACAGTAAAACAGAATAAATAAGAACATTGTGAATCTCCAGTTCAAACTTCATGTGCCCAAAATGGAGCAGCATACTTCGGCTGCAAAGGGGAGAAGTGAAGAAGAGTAATCCAGAAAAATGAAAATCAAACTCTAAGAGCTTGAGCAGTGGAGTTTGTATCTATGAGAAAACTAGAAAGGAATGGTGCAGATCATGTGGGAGCATTAAGATCTGAAGGGCAGTGTCAGGCCTGCACGATAGTATGAAGTCAGTGCGCAGGTGCCTCTGTGCTATTGCATGTGGGAGGACAGTGCAGTGTGTTGGTTTATACAAGGGGGTCATTGCAGTAGACCTTTATTCCAATACATGACGGGGCAGGCATCTGGGAAAAATCATGTGAGGCTGGTTATGTTGAATCAACCAGCTACAATCACTAAAGGTGGGGACATCTCCAGGGGAAGAGGGGACAGGCGGGGGCATTAACTAAGCAGACGGTCTACTTGGCCACTCATAGCCCTTATGCCATTGTGTATGCAATCTAAGGTAGTAATGTGGTATCAATATCCAGGGTGCAGTGTCCTCTTCAAGCTGGACATCTATCATTTTTGTCTCAAAGTTAGTGAGGTAGAATTCCCAATTTTCATCACCCGTTCTGGAGTCCCCTCACATCATAAGGAGCCTCAGGGTGTTCACATCTGCTCATGCCCGTCCTATAAGGCATACCCTGTAGATGTTAGCGTGATGGTATTGTATGTAAGGTGGGGGGCATTGGATTTTCCGCATCCCCGGTTTCCCAGGTTGCCTGTATTACAAGCTATATAGTGTGAGGCATCAAAAAGTAACTAGCCCCTAGTCTGCAAGTGGCCATAACATCCTGGAATGCCATAAATATGCCATTGAGGAATAGATCCCCCAATCGAGTCGCCCGTTTCACTCCAAGTGTCCATGTCGAGTCCTTCCACTTGCGAAGTTTCTGCAAATGTCACAACTTTATGGAAGTGGAATAAGGTATATGAGGTCCTTTTACTTGTACATAACAATACCAGCATAGCCGAGCCACAGCCATCTGGCCAGTCATGTGAACATTTGTTTATAATCAATACTATATGACATTTTGGGGAGTATTTATTTCATTTATGCTTTATGCCCCCAGAGTGACTCCTCTAGTTTACAGGCATATTGAGACCACAGGAGATTGATAACACTCTTCCCTCTTATTTTCCCGCTTTTCATAAGTAGAGCAGCATGGGCATGTGTCTCTCTTTTTTTTTACTCCAAGATATCCAGAGGATGTGGTGAATTATATTATTGCATGTATAGTCAGGGAGAAATGTTTGGTTACAGTTCTCATGTGGGTGGTGGAACCTTAGGACGTGAAGCCCTGAGATCTGTCTTTGCTGATTACATTCTTCTTTTTAGGTAAACACTTCTTTGTTTGTTAATGTTATGTGGTGTTCATCTGTGGAGGGGGTGGGGGGCTCTGTTTGCAAATGTTTGTTTTGCTAGAGGTTTTCACAAAAGCAAAGCACAACACCAACAACCACACATTGTGAATGAAATGACTGGTACTGCATGCTGGAATATTCATCCTGGGGCATCTAGGGACCTGCCCAGACAGTGGAGACAGAGTCAACATAATGTGTGGTTTGTTATGACATATAACATTTTAACCTGGAATGTGAGCGGTCTGGGAGCCTATAGAGTGCTCTCTTTTCTCCGTCACCATGAAAGAGATATTGCTTGCTTCTGGGAGACCCACCTCACAGACACTAAAGCACCAAAAATTATCTAAAAAATGGTAGGGCAATTACATTCCTCCACCAGGTCTCTGTGTGTATCCTGCCAGGTGTACACTTTAAATTTAAATACTCAGAAGCAAATATAGAGGTATGATACTTCTTTATGTGTGGCAAATTGGACTAGGGACCTTAGTATCCTGAATATTTATGCTCCCAATATCAATGACTGGTATTTTGTCCCAAACTTCAACACTTCCTAACTGACTGTGAATATGCCGGTTCCACCGACGACTGGATACAAAACTAGGAATGACAATCACTCTTCAAGAGGCCATTCAAAACATGGTGTCAACATATGGCGGGAGCAGCACCCGCTTACCAGGGAATATTCATGCCACTCGCGGACCCACAAAATATTTAGCGGACTAGACCACGTACTAGTTTCTGCAAGCGCTTCCCCAACTGTGCAGTCCCGTCAATACTTAAGTAGATTCTTGTCAGACCATGCCCCTCTACTGGTGGAATATGTCATGGAGGAGGTTTATAGAGTTCCACATGGGTGGAGGTTCCTGGGTGACTTTCTCACTGACCAATTAGCAGTGGACATGGTGGGCACGCACTAACAGATTACTTTGAAGGCAAGTGGGGAACTATGTTTTCCTGTAGTAATGAGTGTGATGCTATGAAAACAGTAAAAGGGAGGAAATGTATAGGCGTGATATGTGGAGTAAAAGAGTGTTTAAAAAAGGAAGTCAATGAGTGAGAGGATAAACTAGCTAATGCTCAGCGTGCCTCACATACACTAGTCACATGCAGTCTTTACTAATAGCAGACAAGGAACTGCGAGAAACACAGGAAAGATCCGATAAATACATGCTTAAGTAACACCGTCAAAACCTCAAAACAGAGGTAGATGAACCAAGCAGGCTTTTTACCTGGTTCTTAAATAATGAGAGACAACCCATCCAATCTTAGAACTCCATGATGCAGACAGAATGATGGCTGTTACACAGATGGCTATCAACAGCACACTAGCCAGGCACTTACAACAGATATATGGTAGGAGCCTGTGGGTGTCGCCTGATCTTCAGGCCCAGTACCTGGATGCAGTTGTTCTCCTGACTCTGGGGGATACTCAGAGGGAAGAACTAGAGAGAGATTTTACTCTGGAGGAGCTATGTGAGGCCCTTTGAGAGCGGCCATAAGCCAGGACTCTGGGGAGCAACAACATTCTGGCTGAACTGTATCAATCTTTTGCCACTTTTGCTACTCAGAAGGCACTTACGAAAGGGGTCTTCCCCCCATGATGAGTGGGGGATGATCAAAATGATCCTAAAGACTGATAAGGAGGAATTGAGCCCCTCACCATACCACCCCATAGCAATGATTAATTCTGATACAAAAAAAGACACTCTAGAAAGGTCATGGCACCTAGACTGAGTTGTGTGGTGGGAGACCTGGTGTACAAAGACCAATGTGGCTTTATGTCAAGGCGTAACACAGCCATGAACATATGACGACTTAAGCATGTTAATCACTTGGGATAAGGAAGAGGAAATTACCATTGTAGCCATGGACTTGGAATTAGCCTTGGACAACTTTAATTAGGAATATTTATGGGAAATACTACAACATATGGGAATGGGCCAAGGATTCGGTAAATGGCTGCAATACTTTACGAGCAACCTGCAGCTAGAGTACATACAGGTAGAATAACCTTGACATGGAATGTACAGAGAGAGACATTCTAGGGATGCCCACTATTCCCAATGTTATTTCCATTAGTTATGGAACCTCTGGTGTGTTGGATTCAATTGGAGCTGGTGGAGTGGGGGCTCAGGGTGGAGGCATTCTCCCACCTACTGTCTCTATATGCTGATGATACGTCATTATCCTTGAGACTCCCGCAACTCTCAGTCCTTTTGCTGTTAATCTGTTGGGAATCAATCAATCAATCAGTCTATTTGTAAAGCGTGCTACATACACGTGAGGGTTTCAAGGCGCTGGGGGGGGGGGTGCTGCTACTGCTCAAAGAGCCAGGTCTTGAGGAGTCTTCTGAAGGAAAGCAGGTCCTGGGTCTGTCTTAGGTCAGACAGGAGGGTGTTCCAGGTCTTGGCGGTGAGGTAAGAGAAGGATATGTTGTCTGAGGAACTGCGCCGGATGCGGGGGATGGAGGCGAGGGCGAGGTTGACGGAGCGGAGTTGCCGGGTGGGGGTGTAGAAGCTGAGTCTGCTGTTCAGGTAGGTCGGTCCGGTGTTGTGGAGAGCTTTGTGTCGTGGGTGAGGAGCTTGAAGGTGATCCTCTTGTTGACGGGGAGCCAGTGAAGGTCTCTTAGGTGGGGGGTGATGTGGCTGTGGCAAGGGATGTTGAGGATGAGTCGGGCGGAGGCGTTTTGGATGCGTTGGAGGCATTGTAGGTATTTGGATGGGATGCCGGAGTAGAGGACGTTGCCGTAGTCGAGTCTGCTGCTGACGAGGGCCTTGGTTACTGTTTTTCTTGTTCTGGTTGGGATCCATTTGTAGACTCTGCGAAGCATGCAGCGGGTGTTGTAGCAGGAGGAGGAGAGGGCGTTGACCTGCTTTGACATGGAGAGGGACGAGTCGAGGATGAAGCCGAGGTTTGTGTGCTGTCGGTGGGTGTCGGTGGGGAACCCAGCGAGGCCGGCCACCATGAGTCGTCCCAGGCAGAGGGGGTGGGCCCAAGGATGAGAACCTCTGTTTTGTCCGAGTTCAGTTTTAGCCAGCTGCCTCTCATCCAGTCAGCAATGGCTTTCAGTCCCTCGTGGAGGTTGGTTTTGGCGGTGTGTGGGTCCTTGGTGAGGGAGAGGATGAGTTGGGTGTCGTTGGCGTAGGAGATGATGTTGAGGTTGTGCTGACGGGCCACTTGTGCGAGGGGGGCCATGTAGATGTTGAACAGCGTTGGGCTGAGGGATGAGCCCAGGGGTACGCCGCAGATGATGCTGTAGGCCTTGGATTGGTATGGGGGAGGCGGACTCTTTGGGTTCTGCCAGCGAGGAAGGATGCGGTCCATTCGAGGGCCTGGTCTAGGATTCCTGCTTCGAGGAGGCAGATTTTCAGAGTGTGGTGAAACACAGTGTCAAAGGCGGCTGTAGTGCTTTCGTCTTATTTAGTTTCTAAGCACTAACATAACACAACAGAAATGCACTTCTGAGGTCAAAGAAGACTTTTATTGTTGTTAATTCTTCCCCAACCACAATATTTATGAATGACGAATTAGTAGCTTTCAAGTCCGCGTTAATCAAACAAAATATATCAGTTTGCAATATACACAGCAGGTTATATTTATAAGATATTGAATGCAAAGCAAAACAAATACTTCACCGTGTGGGAACTATCTACAGCTTCATCTTTCTAAGGTCTGCAAGCTGATGACCCCTGTCAGCCGCGAGAAAGAGAGATTCATCTACCCACACGGGATTGCTGGCAGCTGGCGCCAAGCTCCAGCACGAGGTCCGGCAGATTCGAATCTGACTCTCTGCAGCCTGTTACATTCGTTACAAAGGTGTGCCCCCTCCTCTCAGACCTGGGAAACTGAGCAAGCCTTTTGGAGACTGGCCAGGTCTCCAAGACTACTCCTGTTCCCAAGCTCAAGCAGAGAGAACAACACCCATGTACTCTCTCTTATCATGTCTAGTCTACTGTGAGAAAAACATCTTGGTTCTCTTGTGCAAAAACACAGCTTGGAAAAATACAGCTTGGATGCTCAACTGCAATGTCTAACTCCACGTTAAAGGCAATGGGCAGCTAACCTAAATATCAAATGCAATGTCTAGTGTCATGTCAAAGCCAATAAGCATCTAAGCTGAATACAAAATGCAATGTATAATATCATGTCAAAGCCCATAGGCAGCTGAGCTGAATATAAAATGCAATGTATAATATCATGTCAAAGCCAATAGGCAGCTGAGCTGAATACAAAATGTAATGTATAATATCATGTCAAAGCCAATAGGCAGCGGAGCTGAATACAAAATGTAATATATGATATCATGTCAAAGCCAATAGGCAGAATATCCAATAGCATGTCAAAGTCAATAGGCAGCTAAACTGAATACATCATGTCAAAGCCAATAGGAATGCAATGTCAAAGCCAATAGGCGGCTAGACTGGATACAGCATGTCAAAGCCAATAGGCAGAATACAGAATGTAATGACTAATGCAATGTCAAAGCCCATAGGCGGCTCAACTGAATACAGAAAGTAATGGCTAATGCCATGTCAAAGCCAATAGGCAGAATACAGAATGTAATGACTAATGCAATGTCAAAGCCCATAGGCGGCTAAACTGAACAAAACATACCATGTGCTACTGGTGTACATTGAGCAACTAATATGCGCAGTGGTGAAACACAAAGTCATTGGTCAAAACAAAATTTAACAAATGGCAGTACATTCCGCCCTTTGACCAATGAATTTTTGTTTCACATATCTCCTGTTTCAAACAAAAACAAAAAAACATATCAAAGCAATCCCTGTAAAGCAATAGAAGTGAATTAACACATTGATCTCATAACCTTTCACATCAGATACATCTACACAGAAAAGACTGGGCAATTTTTATACTCTGAGTGAGTCTCTAATTCAACAGTGTTAGCAATTTGATGTGGCATGAGTTCTACTCATGTAAAGATGCACGGTCCACCTGAAAGGTTTTCTGGAAGGTAAGCAAAAGTCAGAGTTCCATATGAGAGGAAAAAAAAAAAACACACAGCTTAGTTCCAGTGGAAGAATGCAATCAAACAAGTTGAACTTGAACTGAAGGCGCAGTTTGCGCAAAATGGATCCATGGTGCTGGCATTTTACTCAGCCAGGTTCAGGTTGGGGGTTCGGTCCCTTCCCCGACCCCACACGCACACACCGGAAGGGGGACCACACAGCACACTCAGGGACAGTGGCGAAACGTGGTAGGATCTGCAAAAGAAACAAGTATGACTTTTCTTGCAAATAACATTTTTCATTTAAACTGCACCCTTCCTCTTTCTTTCCCTGTTTTATAATCAGCAGGACGTTTTTGAGGCCCTTTGTTATATTTTCTGCAGGTTCTGGAGGATCACTTGGGGCTTCAGCCCACACATCAGCACTGAGGTTTTTATCTGCTGCGCCACAGCTTCCCTTTTCTTGCACTGTCAGAAGGGCTGGGGCAGACTCCTTCTTTACCAAACCTCCATTCACTGCATTTTTGCCAAGTTGGGCCATTCTGTCTCCAATTTGTATGAATGAATCAGATTCTTTTCTAGGTATCAGCATAATTTCGATTTTTCCTTGGTAATCTGCAGCAATCACTCTCCCTAAAACCTGATCAATTTGCCATTTCTGTTCTGGTAACTTTCCTCTCCCCAACTGCTCTGTGACTGCTTGCATGACAGATTGCTTTTGTGCGTGCTGCACAGTTTTTATCAAATCTAGGGGAAAGTGCATCTCTCTCATCTCTGCCCACCTGTAAGTGGCTTTTTCTCTCAGCTGTTCACATTTCTGGGGCACCCACTTAGCCATCCCCACTAAGGCAGAATTCTGGGTGAACACTTCTCTCTCTGAATTTTTCTCATTAACATCTGCAAGGTAATTGAACCAGTTAGGTGCTAAAACATTAGCAATGAACCAAAAATCAGCGTAAAAATGACACATCTCACGTAGCTCTTGCTTTAAAATCTGACACACATTATACAACGCTGTTCCCTCTCCTGTGCCAGAAAACAACATTTCAGTCAATGAATCATTAGTAAAACAAACATGCTTTTTATCTTCAGTAGACACGAATTCAAATGGTGCACACAATTTCACCGGTAATTCTTTTACCTGTGGTACTCTAGCCCTGTCTTGCAAGTACCAGATCCATTGTATGATTCTAGCTAGGGGCACTATTTTCTTCCCTTGTTCTTGAATTACATGTACATCAGTTTTTTCTTCTTGCACTGCGCAAAAACCTAAAGTCTGCATTATTTCATTTGCCAAATCACAAGCGCGCAGTTGCATATAATTTTTCACAGTGACCATATACAAAAGTGTTAGGATTTCACTCAAATGAAGGCTATTCTTTTTCCAAAAATCAAACAAGCTAATGAAAGTCGGCTCTTGCTCTAAAATCTTTCGTTTTACTTGTGCATTTTGCAACGGTAACTCGTAAATCACATTCTGGTCTCTCTCGTCCGTGTTATCAGTTAAGGAATGCATTTTGGCTGCCAAAAACCCTGACTCACACGAAAACTCAGTGCAGCTCGGAGCTGTCTTAACCCCCTCATTACTGGAATGGGACAAGAAAGATTCTTCAAAAACAGCCCTTTTATAACTTTCAGTCGGGCTAATTTGCTCACGTAAATTCCTATTTTCATGTTCCAACTTCTTACATTTCTCCTGCATTTCTCTGTAAGCAGATAAAGGTATCCAAACCTTTCTGTCATCATTACTTCCAAAAGACACGTTTTCTACATATGTACAACAGAAATTATTTCTCAAAGCATTATCAGGCATTTTAGCTACACATGCATTTTCTTCTGTAATTCCCCAAACAGAAAACAATTCACAGTTTTTCTTAGCACCATCAGGCAGTTTATCAACACATGTATTCCCAGACATGGTCTGCCGTGCTACTGTGATTCTCCAAAAAAAAAACAATTTCTGTAATTCTCCAAACAACAAAAAAACAATTACACTTTTAAAGTGTGCACTTAGAAATCTACTAACTCGTTAAACCCCTTCTTAACACCTCTTAATGACCGGCCCCACTTCTGGTACCAATTGTAGTGCTTTCCTCTTATTTAGTTTCTAAGCACTAACATAACACAACAGAAATGCACTTCTGAGGTCAAAGAAGACTTATTGTTGTTAATTCTTCCCCAACCACAATATTTATGAATGACGAATTAGTAGCTTTCAAGTCCGCGTTAATCAAACAAAATATATCAGTTTGCAATATACACAGCAGGTTATATTTATAAGATATTGAATGCAAAGCAAAACAAATACTTCACCGTGTGGGAACTATCTACAGCTTCATCTTTCTAAGGTCTGCAAGCTGATGACCCCTGTCAGCCGCGAGAAAGAGAGATTCATCTACCCACACGGGATTGCTGGCAGCTGGCGCCAAGCTCCAGCACGAGGTCCGGCAGATTCGAATCTGACTCTCTGCAGCCTGTTACATTCGTTACAAAGGTGTGCCCCCTCCTCTCAGACCTGGGAAACTGAGCAAGCCTTTTGGAGACTGGCCAGGTCTCCAAGACTACTCCTGTTCCCAAGCTCAAGCAGAGAGAACAACACCCATGTACTCTCTCTTATCATGTCTAGTCTACTGTGAGAAAAACATCTTGGTTCTCTTGTGCAAAAACACAGCTTGGAAAAATACAGCTTGGATTCTCAACTGCAATGTCTAACTCCACGTTAAAGGCAATGGGCAGCTAACCTAAATATCAAATGCAATGTCTAGTGTCATGTCAAAGCCAATAAGCATCTAAGCTGAATACAAAATGCAATGTATAATATCATGTCAAAGCCCATAGGCAGCTGAGCTGAATATAAAATGCAATGTATAATATCATGTCAAAGCCAATAGGCAGCTGAGCTGAATACAAAATGTAATGTATAATATCATGTCAAAGCCAATAGGCAGCGGAGCTGAATACAAAATGTAATATATGATATCATGTCAAAGCCAATAGGCAGAATATCCAATAGCATGTCAAAGTCAATAGGCAGCTTAACTGAATACATCATGTCAAAGCCAATAGGAATGCAATGTCAAAGCCAATAGGCGGCTAGACTGGATACAGCATGTCAAAGCCAATAGGCAGAATACAGAATGTAATGACTAATGCAATGTCAAAGCCCATAGGCGGCTCAACTGAATACAGAAAGTAATGGCTAATGCCATGTCAAAGCCAATAGGCAGAATACAGAATGTAATGACTAATGCAATGTCAAAGCCCATAGGCGGCTAAACTGAACAAAACATACCATGTGCTACTGGTGTACATTGAGCAACTAATATGCGCAGTGGTGAAACACAAAGTCATTGGTCAAAACAAAATTTAACAAATGGCAGTACAGCGGCCGATAGGTCTAGGAGGATAAGGGCTGATGTTTCTCCATTATCGAGGTGGCTTCTGATGTCATCTGTGGGGGCGAGGAGGGCTGTTTCGGTGCTGTGGTTTCGTCTGAAGCCAGACTGGGAGGGGTTGAGGATGTTGTTGTCTTCGAGGTACCGAGTGAGCTGTGTGTTGACGATTTTCTCAATGACCTTTGCCGGGAAAGGGAGCAGGGAGATGGGCCGGAAGTTCTTCAGGTCTTTGGGGTCCGCCTTTTGTTTTTTGAGAAGGGCGTTGATTTCGGCGTGTTTCCAGCTTTCCGGGAATCTTGCAGTTTCGAAGGAGATGTTGATGACCTTCCGTAGGTGTGGTGCGATGGCTGTGTCTGCTTTGTTGAAAATGTGGTGTGGGCAGGGGTCTGATGGGGATCCTGAGTGGATGGAATTCATGGTCTTGTGAGTTTCATCATCGCTGATGCTGGTCCAGGAGGTCAGTCGGCTGGAGGGGGTGGAGTTCGTGGAGGGTGGAGTGGGAGTGTCCGAGGTGTGAAGGGTGGTGAAGCTGTCGTGGATGTCAGTGATCTTACGGTGGAAGGCAGTGGCTAGGGCGTTGCATATTTCTTGGGAGGGGTGATGTCGTTGACAGTGGCGCTTGGGCTGGAGAGTTCTTTTACGATGTTAAAAGGTTCTTTGCAGTCGTGGGCGTTGTTTTCTAGGCGGGTTTTGAAGGAGGATCTTTTTGCTAGCCTGATGAGTTGGTGATGGTTGCGTGTAGCATCCGTGAGTGCCGTGTGGTTGTTTGGAGTGCGTTTGAGTAGCCATATTTGCGTGAGTTTCCGGCAGTGGCGTTTGGAGGCTTGGAGGTCGTTGATGAACCAGGTGGCTTTTTTTTTACTTGGTTGTTGGAGGGTTTCCTGAGTGGAGCAAGGCGGTTGGCACAGTCGTCAATCCATAGCTTGAGGTTGTGTGCGGCGATGTCAGGGTTGGTGGGGTTGGCGGGAGGTTTCTGGGCTAGGACGTTGGTTAGTTGATCTTCGGTGACTTTGCCCCAGCGTCGGTGGGGTGGTTGTTCGGTGAGGTGGTGTTCTGTTTGTTTCTTGAAGGTGAAATGGATGTAGTGGTGGTCGGTCCAGTAGAGTTTGGTGGTATGATTGAAGGTGACGTGGTTGCTTGTGGAGAAGATGGGGTCAAGAGTGTGACCGGCTGTGTGGGTGGGAACAGTTTAGAGAAGTATCTGGGGGCATATTTATACTCTTCGTTTTTTTTGACGCAATTCTGACGCAAAACGAACTCCATATTTATACTTTGGCGTTAGACGCGTCTAGCGCCAAAGTCCATGGAGTTTGCGTAATTTTTTAGCGTGGACACCTACTTTGCGTTAATGATATGCAAGGTAGGCGTTCCCATCTAAAAAATGGACTCCAAGGCATGTGCGCCGTATTTACACTCCCGGGCAAAATTCACGCCCGGGAGTGGGCAGGTCAAAAAAAATGACGTACGGCCGCTTTTGCGCCGTTTTTTAGCGCCTGGACAAGGCAGGCGTTAAGGGACCTATGGGCTCGGAAGGAGCCCAGAGGTGCCCTCCCATGCCCTCAGGGACACCCCCTGTCACCCTTGCCCACCCCAGGAGGACACCCAAGGCTGGAGGGACCCATCCCAGGGACATTAAGGTAAGTTCCGGTAAGTATTATTATTTATTTTTTTTGTGGCATAGGGGGGCCTAATTTGTGCCCCCCTACATGCCACTATGCCCAATGACCATGCCCAGGGGACAGAAGTCCCCTGGGCATGGCCATTGGGCAAGGGGGCATGACTCCTGTCTTTGCTAAGACAGGAGTCATTTCTATGGGGGTTGGGAGTCGAAAAAAATGGCGCAAATGGGGTTGAGGCGAAAAATTTGCCTCAGCCTGACTTGCCCCATTTTTTGGTGCCCAAGCTCCATATCCCCCTACGCCGGCGCTGCCTGGTGTACGTCGTTTTTTTCCACGCACACCAGGCAGCGCCGGCGGCTAACGCCGGCTAACGTCATTGATTAAATACGGCGCTCGCATGGCGCTTCAGAATGGCATTAGCCAGCGCTAATTTTTTGACGCAAAACTGCGTTAGCGAAGTTTTGCGTCAAAAAGTATAAATATGGCCCCTTGTGTCTGCACAAATTGCCAGAAGAGCCTAATCTTTCCTCTGGGGAGTATGACATCTCAACCTCTCGCAGAGGTTCCTGATTTAGGAATTCAATGGGAAACAAAAAGTTTAGCAATTTGGAGATAATTGTAGCCCATACCACAGATAAACAGTATGAGCATAATATGGGGAGAGTGTTGAGAAGACTCCAGACTTCAATCACTTTGTAGTCATCATTGGGTCTGTCTGACATAGAGGCTTCATATTTTTCATCACATATTCATCATGTGGCCGAATGGGTTGCAGAGAAGGACTGTTGAGAGGCACTTTTGGCAAGGACTCCCTGTTGAAGCTCCTGATGAGGGGTACCCACATCTCTGAGGACTACCCACACATTGACAGACATACCAGAATCGTCTGGGAGCAGATCATAAAGCATGTACTCTGAAGACCATCATTCACCACTTCTATGGGTGCTGCAACCATTCAAATGCATAGTATAGGTAATGGTGATGAACCAATGGCAAGAGGGAGGCTGTGAGATGATGGATAACTATACTCCATTGACACCTTCACCTTGCATCAGGAGCCTCAAGACACATTTGGAGTGGGCCTGGGTCATTTGCTTCATTAAACAATGTTGACTGAATGGTTAGGGAAATACAGACCTGTTCCCTGCCCACACTTCCACCCACGTGAACACTGGAGGCCATTCTACATCTGGGCACAGCACAAAATCACACACATGTACAGAGTGCTCAAAAGTGACTCAAGAAAATATGAGTGGGAGGTGGATATAGGGAACAATTTTGTGGAAGAAACCTGGGGAAAGGTTTGTGCGCAGGTGCAGGAAGTCTCAGGTAACATGAGATTTAAGTTTATACAGTTTAGTTTTTTGCAGAGCATATATCTTGCACCTGTGACCCAGAGTAAAACTTTATCTGAGAGAAGTGCTGCCTGCCCCAGTGACAGATATAGATGGCCTAATTTCTTCACTTAGCCTGGGAGTGCCCTCCAATAGGAATTACTGGGAGATTGCTGTCTCCATATTAGAAACCCTCACAGGGATCCCTCTGGACCTTAGCCTGCTACCAGGTATGCTGGGAGTAATCCTAAAGGTAAAATGTGCACCATAAAGTCTTGAACCTGGAATTTGTGTTGGCAGGTAGAGGAGTTGCAGTGTTTTGGATGAGCAACAAGAGCCCCCACATACGCCAATGGGGTAGAAACATGATGGAATGGACTATAACAGAGGAGACCCACATCAGGCTGCCCAGAAAGGATGAGTAGGTGCAAGATGATCTCCAAACATGAGGGTCTGATGAACAAGTTTGTGGGGGTCAGGGGTTGTACCAGATGTTTCTGAGTAAGAGAGGATGACAGACATTGAGTGCGCAACCTCCTCTTCACCCCTATCGCTTCCCCTAGATATTCCCATTGGTACCTCAAGCTTTTCCAGGAAGCAGGGTGGCATACACAGTAGAAAATCCCTAAGATGTGAAATAAACTGCTCTGAGGAAACACATAGGGGCTTATTTATCAAGGTTTTGTGTTACTTCTGTGCCACGCAAGAGGATGCAAGGGTAATGCAAAACCTAAGTGAGATTTTTCAAGCCACACAAGGTCACCTTGCATGGTCATGCATGGGAGGCATTCCATGGGTGAAGTGTGGGCGTTCCCATGCATCCACCCATTGATTTTGGGGCATTCCCAGATTTACAATTGGTGGTAGACCTGAGAATGCATCAAAATGCTATGCCTTTTCAGGGAAGGCGTAATGAGGAGAAATATTTTTATTCCTCATAGTTTTTGCATTCTGCAGCACACACAGAAAGAGGAAAATGCCTTTCAGGATTTTTTGGTGCAGGAAGGTGTCATTTCTTGCACAAAAACTATCCTGCCTACACTGCAGGCAACATTGCAACATGACACCAGGGTGCTTGTGCTGGCGCTAGCCAGCCGAAAGTGCACGAGCACTAAGAAAGGACAGGATGAGCTGCATAATGTTAAATACGGTGCAATCCTGCCCTTTCATGCAGCTCAGAAAAGCAAGGTGAAAGATTGAGAAATATGGCCTATAGGGTGGGGAAATAAAAAATGTATCTACAGAGGAGACACTTATCAGCTGCAGGTCCTGTGGGATGAGTTAAAGAGATATACTGCAACAGTAATAACTCATTGTGGTATTCGAATGTCAAATGTTTCTTGCTTTGTTCTTTTTATAATGATACAAAATTCAATACAGAAATATTTTCAAAAAGTTAGTAATTATTAAATGTCAACATTGTCAAATCATCCGCTTCTGCCACATAGTTGTGATTTCCGGATTTCCACAGAGGTCAGCTCGTGATCATTTGTCCTTGTAGTTGGTACTTCCAAATAATCTCTAGATCTAGGCGCTGTAGAGTTAAGATTTATGTTCACTATATATTGTTAATCTGTGAATACAAATTCTGACATATTAGAGATACCTTCAAAAAAAGAAAACAAAAGACTTTTAACATTTGATATACTCAAAATAATGAGACAAATGAGTTACTGAAATGACTAATGTTCTGATGCAGAACTTAAGATCATAAGTTGGCAGACTTAATTGACCAATGAGCGCATGGTACAAGGCCTAATAGCTGCTGCCAGAATGTACTCTGATGTCATAGGTATTCTCAAGGTGGACGCTAGGTGCTGTTGTAAGACAGACGCTAACAGGAGAGAGACAAAGATACACAAAGAAGGGGGGTTCTTAACTGAAATATCGTTCAATAAGTTGCTATTTATATGGTTTCAGTACTCGTTTTGAGACCCACAAATATTGCTCTCCTGCAATTTCAGACAAAGTCTAATAGCTATTGTATAGGCTGTACTTACATTTGCAAGCCTAAGGGCAATTTTATAAGACAATACATAATATGTGAAACAATAGCATCGCATATTGAGAATGTTACCAATAGGAATGTGTGACAAAAATAATAGAGCTACTCTATTAGTAATAAATACAAAGTTAGATACAAAGGCAAAAGAGCAGATTTGCAACATGCCAGTGTCTACCATCCATTTGCTGGGTGATGACAGTCTGGGGTTTGATGCACTGATATAAGCAGATGTTGATGTCTTAGCAGGTGGAGGATGGGGCAACAGCAAGGGCATGTAAAAAGGGGTAAATAGTATGTGACTATAATAGTGTAACAGGTAAATGTCACGATTACATGTGATTACAATTCAAAGCCATTCCTAAAAACATGGTCAAATATAGTGTTCGAAATACTGTATAGTGAGTTAGAATTGTACCTGGTACCACAGTACTTTTTTTTTTTTTTAAAGAGGCAGTCTATATATCAGGTGAGAGTGCATGGTGGAGAGAACGCTTCTCGTTATCAGTGAGATGGACAAGGGGTGCAGTTGCCCTCCAGGATAATTTTCAGCCAGCCTAGAGATCAAGGCCCGTATTTATACTTTTTTTAGCGCCGCATTTGCGCCGCTTTTTGACGCAAAACGGCGCAAACCTACCCAAGTCCTTCACCCACATTATCTTACCTTGGCACTTCTTTTTCACATCCTCCATTGTACATACCTCCTCCCACAATGAATTAACGTCTGTGCTTTCTGCCATAAGGCTGTCTTCTTTGTTTCTGTGAATGGAAGCAGCCCATGTACTTGTTTGCAAATTGTTAGCGCAAATTTGCCGACAACGACTGCCACCTCCTCAGTGAAATGTATCTTCCTCTTGAGGAGTGTGGTCTACACCCTTCATACAGAACGTGTTCCCTGAAGGATCTGAAAGATGAAGAGGGAAATGTAGATCTTGTGGTGTGAGCAGTACATTTGTTGTTGCAAGGAAATTAGTGTGACTTGTGTATGATTTCATTCAGGTGCGTGCAACTCTCCTATTCACTTCCAAGTAGAATTCTCTGCTCTGAGTGCAGACGTCTTGCCTCAAATGCAGAGGTCCCACAGTGTGCAGAAAGTTAAACATGGTAGTAAAGCTACTTGTAGTAACTTTATTGTCATAAATTATTGATTATTATTGTTATACGTCTATTTGGACTCCACCCCCTCTAATCTGAGAGGGTAAAGACCTGTAAATCTACGCTATGTAGTAAATGTACACTTGCAAGCAGTGACTAGCCAAAAGGAGTACATTCATTACAAAGTTTAGAGTAAACTTATACACGGAGATTTACTCATGTGCAAGTTACCCTTTGTGAATAGTTCTCACAGTATTTTGAAATATTCTGTCAAGAAATGAAGGTAGCAAATAATGTTTTACAAGCTAGTATCTGTTTAAGAATTAAGACCCTAATTTCTACTTTTTGACGCTAAACTGCGCTAAAGCAGTTTAGAGTCAAAAAGTATACCGCCGGCTAGCGTCACCCCAAGACGCCGGCTGGGCGTCATATTTATGGTGTGACGGTAGCCGGCGGTAAGGCCCAGCTTGCATCATAAAAAAGGAGGCTAGCCGGGTGGGGAAGGCGTAGGGGGAACAGGGGTTCAGCATCAAAGGCAAACACTAGTATGGGCAGAGGCATAAATAATGCCTCTAACTGGACTAGCGTCATTTTCTGATGTTAAAACCCCATGGACATGAATCCTGTCTTAGTTAAGCAGGAGTCAGGCCCACCACCCCAATGGCCATGCCCAGGGGACTCATGTCCCCTGGGCATGGCCATTGGGCCCAGTGCCATGTACTGGGACCAAAGTTAGGCCTCCCTATGGCACTACAAAAAATAAAAATAAATACTTACCTCTACTCAGCTATACTTATCTGGGATGGGGTCCCCATCCTCTGCTGTCCCTCTGGTGTGGGTGGGTGTGTCCTTGGGGCAAAGGAAGGCCATCTGTGGGCTCTTTCCATGGTCTATGACCATGGAAAAAGTGCCACAGATCCCCTAACGCCTGCCCTCATCCAGGCATTAAATATTGGTACTAAGCTTGTTCAGCACCATTATTTAAGGCCCCCATCCCGCTGTGCTTGATTTTAGCATGGGGGGATAAATATGGCACTGAGGCCATATTGTCATTTTTTGCCCAGGAATGCCTACCTTGCATCTCATTGATGCATGTAGTTTTCCGCAGGCAAAAATGACTTTAATTCCAATATTTTGACACTAGACATGTCTAGTGGCAAAATATAAATATGGAGTTAAGTTTGCGCTGAATTAGCGTAAAAAATGAGGCTAATTCGGGGCAAACATAGTATAAATATGCCCCTAAATATGCTATCTATGTTCAGAAACGCTGTTTTCTTTCACTCGTGCTAATGAAATGCTGATAAAGGAGGCAGATGCAACATGCATTTCATTGACCACAGCCCCTGTATCTGCAGGAAGCAGCTGCACGTAGTCAAATATGATAGGGTTATGCTCATTAGCAGAAGTTCATTTGATACAGATTATGTTTGAAAGATGAACAACTGCATGAAACAACTTCAAACGAATTGCACTGCATGCCACATAAATTCACATGAAATGAGTGCAAAAAGCATACCAAATAGAACTTCACATACATCTTCATGCTTGAATCTGATTGTACAAGACAGCTATGTCTGCAGTATTGTAATATTAACCGATCAAAAACTAAGCTAAAAACAGGCTTCAAGTTTTCCAGGGCCTGGTATTGTAGGTGCTGCACCTAAATAACCCCAACGACTTGGCAGAGGATGGACTCAGGAAAGGTGGTAAGTGAAATTCCCACCTGGAAAAGGAAACACAGAAATTGTGTCCGCTTTTTGGGACCTGATACACTGCTGCGTGGGCAGACCAAAAAAAACACATTTACTGTTTGAAGTACTGTGAGAGACAGGTGAATGTATTTACATTAATGTTAACTGTATTAAATTGAATACACTGCCCACATCTTTGGCAGTACAATTTAAAGCAACGTCCCTAGCATGGAAGTCCATGTGCAGCACCTTTTAGGAAGGTTCATGTGGAAGGCTGGCGCCACAGTAAGCTCTGCTGGGAAAGTGTTTTTTTGAAGAGCACAATCAGCCACTGTAATTACCTTAGTTGAATTACCATTAAATGATTTACTATATGGCCCCTGAGAGTCAAAGGTGGCACAAGAAATCCTTATTGCTGCAGTCTGCCATGCCTAGAGTTAGGGTATTTGTTTTGCACCTGATTTCCACCGATTTTCCAACCTGAGGCAGGCTGGAAATTACGATATTTCTCTCATTTTGTATATGCTTAACAAAGATGGAAAAATAGAATTTTCCCTACCGCTACTCAGGTTTAAGGCGTGCAGCACATATTTTTTTCTCTCACCGTTTCTCTTGAGACAGGTCAGCTGTTGCATCTACTGCTGCTTACATTGCTCTGTTAAGTAACATCTTTTTAACATGCTTGTATGTTTTTTCAAGAAGTGTTAAAAATAGCCAGAGAGATGCTCACAAATGCATTTGAAAGGTTTCTCTATCCTCCTAGCCCCTTGGATGGTAATCCTCGATTGGACAAAAAGTGACAAGAAGCCTGCCATGTGGTGCAGAGACATATGATATCATTGGCCGTTGTTGTTGTTTCATCCACCAGCATGTTGGTTTGTGGGGCTAGTAGTTCTGTTTTTAACACTGTCATTATAGATTGAAAACAAACATTGCTAAAGCAAACCATTGTGTTGTTTGTGTAGTAGAACGTTTTATATCAAGCTTCACAACACAACCAAGACAAACATGGGTAGGATCAGTGCAACATTCCTTAGCATAATGACTAAGTAAAGCACTATATCAGGAAAAGCATCACACATTTCTATCACACATACAGAACAGGTACAATTAAGTGAGAAGAGTTAAAGGACTTATGAATTCTGCAAGGCAACACAAACATATAAGAACACTCTTAGAAATAAAAGACCAACTTTTTATTCAAAATGATCAATCCCTACCTACTCAGTGTGTGTCTGCTTCATCGATGGGTTGCACTTGTGGCAATCAGCAGAATCCAAGAGATCATTGGATGTACAGTCTTCCAGCTGTGGGCTCCCTAGTTTGGGTAAGGTTATGTCTCTTATCTTGACATTTATTTTCTTCCTTTGTTAAACTGTCAGACCTTTATTAAAATTGTTAGTGGGTGACCTAAAGTGATTCATACTGGTTTCTCCCTACCACAAGATTAAAAACAGTAGGGTCAAGCAAAAACCCTGTTTCTCTAATCTATCTACATGTGTTTTCACTCAAACATTGACCCAAACGGTGAGGGTCCTTCCTCAGAACTATAGGTTCCTCACATCAAACTTTAAACAGTGCCTGCTATATAAGTGATGTTATGCAAGTACATTCAGTGCATCTTTTTTCTTTTCATAACATGAGGCAACAATAATGGAAACACCTACCCTTCACTGAAACTGAAACAGTGCAAGGTTCTCTGCTTCAAAAGAGAGGCACACCTAGTACAGCAGCAGTGCAAACATTCCCCATCACAGGGCACAAACAAATCATGCAAGAGCAGTGCAAGCTGTATTCCTTACTGAAGAGGCACAGTATGGCAATAGCAAAGCAGCTTTCCTCTCTCACAGAGGGTAGCAAGTGAATCATCCATTCTTTGCACAAACAAAATCAGCAGGATAGCCTAGTACAAGTTTTCATTGCTCACCAAACATAGGCATTTAAGGCAGGAGCAGTTTGTAGATCTCTGAAGTGGGTGCATTACTAACAGAGAAGAATGTATAGGTGGAGGAATGAGTGAAAATACAAGTTCGGACACTATTTTCTCAGGTGGTAGTCGATATTCTGAAAGGCTGCTGCTGTCACTCAGAGACCTGCTGCAGATGCTGCAATTTCGGTAATCATATCATGCAGATGTATTGCTATCACTTCCTTTAGATTTAACTGCTACTATTAACAGTTTGTAAACCTTACATTTTAAAGGTTGGACCCTTATTGTACCAATACTGAGACCTTACCTACTCATAGTGTGAAAGGGGGTCGCAGAAAAGCATGGGACCAGTGCGTCCATCTAATGATAAAAATGCCAAAAGCACAAAAACCACACCTTTATGCTGATCTTTGGTTCTCCTTTTCCCCTTATGTCCATGTATTTCCCCTCTCTCAATTAATGCCCCCATTTCGGGCCCCCATGGCATTCTTCCAGTTTTTCCATATCCAGTTTCTATCCATTGTCTTGCTTCCTCTTTTTTCTCTCCTTCTTTCGCTTTCCCATCCATACCCCTTTCCCTGCCTCACATATATATGCCTGTCTCTCACACCTACAACAGTTTTCATTCACACACCTATTTCTGTCCATCCTCTGATATCCTGCTCTCTCAATCAATGTCACTTCCCTCAAGCTTACCACATATGCATTCACTACTCTTCCTGGCGGTCCTCTTACTATTGTTGTCCATATGCATCTTTGTCACATTTTACTTTCACACATCTTCTCACACCCTTTTCTAAAATATCCTCTTTTTAGTCCCACACACTACACTTACAAAACCATTCTGTCTCACACACTCTCACACCCTCAGCTCTCAGTGGCACACACCTCCCACAAACACACAGGCACACATTATCTTCCCTCTTTAAATTGTCCTTTCGCTCACAAACTCCACTTACTTGTCCTAGGCTTAATGCCCCAACACTATCCATTATTTTCTTCATATCTCCCTTTTTCTCACCATCTATTTCTCATAAGCATTTTCACATTTCCCAACTCTCCCTTACACAGACGCACCCACTCAAAGATGGTTGTGTTGTTTGTGTTCCATATCACAAGTGCAAGTGTTGAATGATTATTCTGCAAATTACATTGGGTATTACAAAGAATCATTTCACAATTATGCAAAGTAAACCTGGACCCAGATTTACCAGCCTTTCACACAAAAAATGTGCTGTATCTTGTAGATAGGACACATTTCTGCCCATTCCCTGTGGCACAATGCTGCAGAGCAAGGTCACTTGCTGCACTGCCGTGCATCTCAGGGCTTGTAAATAGGATTGTAAATAGGCCCCAAAGTGAATGAAGAAAATGCAGAGGCATCCTAAAAAAACGAGTTCTTGGATGCATGATCATTCAAAAGTTTTAGAAAGAGTGACTATTTCAGGAAAGGATACTATAATAAACGTAAATGTTTCACTGGGGTTTGTATGAAAATGTAAGCTTGCTTGTGTTGCTCCGACTACATGAAGCCCCTTTTGCAGGGATTTAAGCAGGTTTGACATTCTGGGCAAAACGTGATTTTGGCAGTGTGCTCTAGTCACCTTTTGCCACTAAATAGTTTTTGCAGGTGAAAGTTGAATCACCCTGACGGTTCCACCACTTACGTTTACTAAGCATTCAATAGTACCAGCACAGACATATAGTAAATCTTGGCTGCAATTTTGGGCTTTGCACTGTTATTCAGGGTTCTACGTCTGTTTTCTTACCTCACATTATGCAAGAGCTGGCCTGGCGCCAAACTCCTTTACATTAAATGATGTGTCTGCAGATGACCTTCTGTTTCACATACTATTGTGAAATCACCAGCAACCGGCTTTTTTAGTAAAAACATATGTAGAAGCACAAGTTAAGTGATTTGGGAGCCACATTATTACGGGTTTTGCTGGTGCACCGAACAGCAACTGCTTTATAGAACAAAAAGTCAATTCGTATAAATACATTTTTCTCTGAGATAGAGTTACATTGTTAGGCAGTACACAGGCCATATCGTGATGCTTTTTTCTGTGTCATGTCAGCGCACAAGTGGTCTGCGTATTTCTTTTTAGTATCTTCTACTCATGCATTAACTTGAAAAATCTCCCAGTTAGTGCAAGATTTTGTGATGGTAGACTTCGGAAACAGGAAGAGACAATTACTACCCTGTGTTTCCGAGTTTGCTTCTCAGCAAAACATACAGGGGCATACTTATCTCAAGTTTTGTACCACTTAAGGGGATGCAGGGCTATGCAAAACCTACAATGAGATTTACCAAGCCATGCAAGGCCACAGTGTGTGGCCCTGCGTGACTTGGAAAATCTAGTGTAATGCTAGGCAGTGCAAGCCGCGGCCTTGCTTTACAATGCATGGTGAAGGCATTACATGGGGTAATGTGGGTTTTCCCAGGCATTCACCCATACATTCTGACAAATTCTCAGCTTTACCAATACTGGTACCCCTGTGAAAGCATCAGAACTGTATCCCTATTTCTCCTTGTTTTTTCTTCTTTCTATATATACTACATTGTGCACCACACTTAGAAAGAGGAAAATGCCTCTGAGGATTGTTTTTGTGCAGAAAGGTTCCTCTTCCTGCAAAACAACAAATCCTGCCTACAGTGCAGGCACCACAGTGCAAGGGTGTCTGTAGTGGCGCTAGGCTACACATCGTGCTACAGTGCAGGCAGAGAGCAGGAATGTACTGTATAATGTTAAGTGCCTCATTTACGAGTCCCTAGCAGCACACTGCGCCACCGGATTGTCATTTTTTTACGCTCCGGTGGCCAGTCCATATTTCCAAGGCCATGCAAAGCCACCTTGCATGGCTTTTTATGGCCTTCTAAATATGGACCACTTTCAAGCATAAACACTGCATGAAAGGGGTGTTCCATTAGTGTTGCTAGGGGTGTTCCCAGACAACACCAATGGAACCCAAAGGAATTTAAGACATTTGCACATTTATGAGACTGGGAATGTGTCGGATTCCTATGCTACCTCAGATATTTCTCTGAGATATTTCTCCTAGTTTTTTCCTCTTTCTATATGTGCAGCATTCTGCAACACACATAAAAGAAGGAAAACACCTCTTGTGATTGTTTTTGTGCAGGAAAATATCCGTTCCTGCAGAAAAACAATCATCCCTGCAACGCAGGCTTCCTTGCACCTTGGTGCAACAGTGCCTCCTTTGATGCTAGGCAACAATGTGTACACCAGCGCGGGGAGAGGACAGATATGTACAGTATTTTGTAGATACAGTGCACTTCTGCCCTTTCTCGGTGGTGCAGGGCAGTGAAGCAAGGCACTTGCTGTGCCGCCATGCGCCACGGGTGTCGTAAATGAGGCCATAAATATGGTGCATTCCTGCCTTCTCTTTTTCACGCAATGCAGCAAGCCACCTTACTTGCAGCATTGCGTGAATATTTCTTAATATTCCACACAAAAACGAGGAGCTATTTCAAGTTAATGTGTGTGAAAAAGTCACCAAGAAGTAATGCAAAGATCCTTTCTGCGTCCGCATAATCATAGAAAACTGAATTATGATATGGCTCATCGCTGGAAATATTGAAGATAGCTTCGTTTGGTTTCAAGCTGTGCCGTCTGAAACGATGCAGTACATCAGAGAAATATCGTGTTAAATCAACTGACTTTAGGCACTGCAGGTGCATAAAACAATCGCTCGGCTCTATGCTGCCCAGCAAAGCCCCTCTTGCCAGAGAACTGGATATGATGAAGTGATAAAGTCAAGCATCCTTCTGCTTTTTCGCCATCCTATTAGAAGGCATTCAGAGAAGAGGAATCCCTATCACTGAAACAGAGAGTAAACAGGTAGCACGATAATCGTGAAATAATTATTCAATTCTACATAATGTGACACTTTTTTAGAGCAACTTGACAAAACCAAGTATATGTCAACGTCCTTTCTATCATTGACAATTTATGAAGGGTGCGAAGCATTTCGGGTAGCAGGAAAATATTAATTTCTTTAAATAACTGCATTTCTATTTGGTCAAGGCGCCCATTCAGAGCTGATCATAATTTCGGAACTACATCTGAAGGCTCGCGGGAACGTTTTACTCACGGAGCCTGTTTTTTAAATGTAAAATATATTATTGAATATTGGCTCAGCTCTTCAATCTGCAATGGAAATTATTCACCCCTGAGCAATACAAACGTGTTTTCAACATTTTATCTTCAGCATTAGTGTCCTCTAGAGGTCACAGTACTAATTTAAAAAGTTCAGTCAAAGTTTACTCATCATAATTAAAGGCAAAATTGATTTTAAGGAAAACCTGCTCAGCAAGCACGTCTTTATTATTTTCATCCTCGCTAGCCCTATAATACTCTTAGCTGTGGCAACATCCTTGCCAACCAGCATAAAATGTCTCCCCTTCCACACCAAGCTACGTTATTTATGCCAAGAGCTACACAATTTTCACTTCACTCTGCTACATTTGTTGACAAATGAGTTATTCAGGAGTCAGCACTGCATCTTGCCAAACTATTTGTGTTCCCATGTGTGCTGTACAAAGAAAAAATACTCTATAATTATAAAAACCGTCTACTGCAACGACCTCCTTTTTAAAAAATGTGCTTTTTTAACCAAAATGTAATCACATATATCTATATACACTTCCATTCTGAACGTTTGTATCTGTCTGCAGGACAAGACTAAATAAAGAAAAAACAGATCAGCAATATTTTTCATATCTCTTCCATACTGCAATGAGAAAACAAGCATATCGAGCATGCCATTGCATCCTCCAAAGCAATTTCGAAGGGATTCAAGAAAAGTTTGAAACTATGGAGGACATGGAGCTCATTTCGGTCAACTTTTGTTTCAAGTACATAGGAATAAAATCATTTGGTTTAACAAGAAGCTTTGAAGGGCAGCTGCTGAAATATGTCAGTACTTCGGAGTCTGACATAGTCACCAGGAGGACTATTTGTCTATCACACACAATTTAGCATGTTTGTATAAGAAAATTGATTGGAAACTTTCTGTGTAATTACATGGGTACCATTGAGAGGCAGTGCCTTTTTGATATAGGCTGTCCTACTAAAACTAGTGGAAATCAGAAATCGTATGCAAGGAGAAACAACACCGTTATAAATGCTGTGTCAGACATTAAGGGCCTGATTACAACCTTGGCAGATGGGATACTCTGTCACAAATGTGATGGATATCCTGCCCGCTGTATTACAAGTTCCATGAGATACAATGGAACTCGTAATATGGCGGCCGGGATATCTGTCACGTTTTTGACAGAGTATCCCATCGCCAAGGTCGTAATCAGGCCCAAAGTCTAGAAAAAGTTCTTGTGGCAGTAAATAGGGCTCATATCACTTTGGGCATATTCAAATGTTTCTTTTTGTAAAGCACAATGGGCTCGATATATGAACACGCTTTCTGGTAGAAATCTCTGAGATTTGGTAAATCACGTAACTTGCAATAAGAACATGTGTCTTTCAAATGCACTAAACCCTTTAAGCAATTCAGTAACAAGATACCGACTCACTAAGTGGGCTTAGGAAATATTTAAGAATCATTATTTAGAAGGGGCATGTTTAGAGTGTCCCATCCAAAGAGCTATACTGTACGGTGTTGGACTTTTTTCCTTATGCAGGGTCATCCCAACTCTTTTTGCCTCCTGCCTCCTATTTTTTCTGACCTGTTGTTGGCTTTTGAACTCTGAGCACTTTACCACTGCTAACCAGTGCTAAAGTGCATATGTGTAGATTGTATGGTTGGTTGGTTTATCCATGATTGGCATAGTTGATTTACTAGTAAGTCCCTAGTAAAGTGCACTAGAGGTGCCTAGGGCCTATAAATCAAGTGCTACTAGTGGGCCTGCTGCACTGGTTGTGCCACCCACAATAGTAGCCCTGTAATCATGTCTCGGACCTGCCACTGCAGTGTCTGTGTGTGCAGTTTTAAACTGCCAATTCGACTTAGCAAGTATACGCACTTGCCAGGCTTAAACCTTCCCTTTTCTTACATGTAAGACACCCCTAAGATAGGCCCTAGGTAGCCCCATGGGCAGGGTGCAGTGTATGTTTAAGGTAGGATATATACTAATGTGTTTTATGTGTCCTAACAGTGAAATTCTGCCAAATTCAGATTTCACTGTTGCAAGGCCTATCCCTCTCATAGATTAACATGGGGGTCTGCCTTTAAATATGATTAAAGCGGAGATTCCCTTTGGGAGCGGATAGACATGTGGAATTTGGGGTCTCTGAGCTCACAATTTAAAAATACATCTTTTAGTAAAGTTTATTTTAAGATTGTTTGTTTGAAAATGCCACTTTTAGAAAGTGGCATTTTCTTGCTTAAACCATTCTGTAACTCTGCCTGTTTGTGGATTCCCTGTCTGGGTCAGTTTTACTGTTGGGCGGTGTGGACCTCTCTCTAGACTGTGACACAAAGGGAGCTGAGGTGTAGCCTGCATATCCTGATGAACCATCTGTGCTAGGAGGGAGGAGAGGAGTGGCCACTTACACCTGAAAGGGCTGTGCCTGCCCTCACACAGTGCAGTCTGCAACCCCCTGGTGTGTGTGTGGGGCCTGGCCTGGGCAAGGCAGGATTTCACAAACAAGAGAGACTTCCCTTTGAAATAAGCCTACTTCGAAGGGCAAAATGAGCATAAGAAGGGCACCCAAAACCACAGACTTTAGATCACTTTTGGACATCAAGAGGAACCTCTGCCTGGAGAATAGCTGAAGAGCTGAGGAGAAGTGCTGCTGAGACTCCTGCCCTGCCAGTGGTGCCCCATCCAGTTCCTGGGGCCTTGGAAGATGAAGCTGGCAGACCAAGACTGAAAATCCACGCACAGACTGCTGTGCGTGGAAAAATTTGACACACCTTCTGAGACGCGGCTGAAAAACGACACGCCGCCGGCTTCGCGGCAGAAATTGACGCTCCACCGACATCAGGGCTGGAAAATCGACACACAGAGCTGGCAGAACGACGCACAACACCCGCTGATGGAGGCTGTTAACGTCGCAACCCACATTGCGTGGTTTTGCTGATACCGTGCGGCAGGATTTTCAATGCAATCCTTGCTGGGTGCGGAAAAATGATGCCACGCCAGCCCAGACCCGAGTGCTGCTCGGATCAACGCATCGCTCCCCTGAGGGGAGGAAAAATTATGCACGCCGACCCGACCGGATAAGGAGAAACAACGCACAGTTCTACTTGCGAGTGAGAAATCGACACACCGCTTACCTTTTTCGACGCACACTCACCCGTGCGTGTTATTTTGACGATACCCAGGTACTATGCTAACAGTATTTTGCCTGTTTTCTCAAGGATTTAAGACTCTTTTGGTTTTAAAATTAATACCTTGACTGGTGTATGTTGGATTTTTGTCATTTTAGTCTTGTTGTGTTTAGATAAATACTTTCTATTTTTCTAAACCTGTGTTGTGTCATTTTGTAGTGTTTTCGTTGAGTTACTGGGTGTGTTGGTACAAATACTTTACACCTAGCACTCTGAAGTTAAGCCTGCCTGCTCGTGCCAAGCTACCAAGGGGGTGAGCAGGGGTTAGCTGAGGGTGATTCTCCTTTACCCTGATTAGAGTGAGGGTCCTTGCTTGGACAGGGGGTAACCTGACTGCCAACTAAAGACCCCATTTCTAACATACAGTATGTATTAATGGTTTGTGGCCAAAATCCAAAATTAAAACGTTAAGATTTTACAGACTACTGAAAGGTAGTAGCAGCACGTTTGCAAACAGGATGGCATCTTGATGTGACCCCTTCCCCTTTATGAATCATCAAAAAAACATATTTTGGAGAAGGCAGTGGTCTTTCAGATTATAGCCACCTCTTCAAAATAGTTTTCAAACGTTTTTTTTTATTTTTTTAAAAACACATCCTGTACTCCTTTAAGAAAAAAAGACTGCATGCAAAAATTGCTATGTTTAAAAGCAGCTGCATATATGGTCATCTGCTGATCCCAGCAGGCCACTGTTCCTGTAACCACAGTGAATTGTAGTGGGTTGCATTTTGCAACCTACATCATTAATATTCATGAGGTAGGTTGACCGGCGACTCACTGCAATTCGGTATTTTGTGACCAACCTGTTAGAAATGGGGTTTCTGGTTGGCTAGGGTATGCACCTCAGCCAGGCAGAACTTACCCACTCTAGTCAGGGCTAGGGAGTTACACGTTCAAGATAACCCCTGCTCACCCCCCTGGTAGCTTGGCATGAGCAGTCAGGCTTAACCTGAAGGCAATGTGTAAAGCGTTTGCACAACATACACAACAGACGTGATGCAAATTGTACTCCACAAAGTAAACACAACACTGAGCTATGTAAAAATAATCTGTATTGCACAAAACATAATTAGACCAACATTACACGTGAATAATACCCTGCTACCTTAGCAGTTGTCAGAATGTTACACAAGTTACTAATACTCTGCAGGAATGTGCAGTTGTCACATTAGAACACGTAAGCGCTCAGGATTCTGAAACATAAGCAATAGTCCGGGATTATAGTAAAAGATATATGCACTTGTCATGAACAATTCCTAAATACCCATAAAAGGAACATTAGAGAATATACCACAAGTCATATAAATAAATATCAGCTAGACATGCCCATAAAAGGAACATTAGCACATATATGTAGAAACAGTAACCAGGTAGACAATAGTAAACATCCACAAGTCTGTATTAGGCTCCTAGAGCCTATATTTCCTAAAGAGTACCTGGTTTCTGGTAGAAGCAGTACTTCCAGTGCCTAGAGATTGTGTATTGTGTCCCCCGGCCCTCCTATTCGCGGAAAACAGGGGCCTCGCAGGTCTTCTGGGAGAGAGGGGGAATCTGCACCCTCCCTACCGTAAGAAAGAACGGGCCCCTCCGGGGACCCGCGATCCTTGTGGGGCTCCCCTGGCCTCTAATGGCCCTCTCCGAAGGGGGGGTGGCCCAAAGCACCACAAAGATTAAAAGGGGGCAATCGCACCCCTAGGGCAGTGACCGGGGAAAAGGGGACTTCTGTTTCTCCCCGTGTCCTGCGTGAAAGGGGGCAGCCGCCCTTGTCCGCGGTGCGGCTGCCCAAAGAAGGTAAAGGGAGCAGGGGCCTCCGTTGAGGCTCCTTGCCTGCTTCCTTCTGCGGCTGCACCCTGTCAGCGCGAGCCGCTCTGCTGCCGTCCCTCGTCCACGAGGGAGGCAGCTCAGGGAGTTGGTGCCGTGGTGTGCCCCGGGGGTGCTCCGTGAAGCGTGCGTCACCCGGGGCCCAATAGGAGCGGCCCAGCTCCTTTCCTGGCCTCAGCAAGTGCCCCGGGGGCACCACGAACAGCGCGGTCCTCGCGCTAGACACAGATGCGGCTCCCGGGTCACGGCAGTGATTTTCACAGCAAAAAAGCGCTTAAGAAGGTGCGAAGGCTCACTTCCAAGCCCTGGTTGCGGCGGTGATTCAGGGAACAGAAATAAAGTGCTTTTTAAGGCGCTACGGCCAATCTGAAGCCCGGGCTGCGGCAGTGATCTTTTACAGCAAGTCAAGAGCCTACAGAGATCGGTGCAGGGGTTAGGGGCACAGCACCCTGTCCCTGGGAGCAACCAGGAGAAAAAGGAGCACAGGGCTGGTGGGCCCAACTACAAACCAGCACAAGGGGTGCAGATGGTGGCAGTTCCTCCTAGTGACCAGGCAGGTCACAGGTCAGCACAACAGCAGCAGTCCAAGGTGGCTTCCTGGTGAGTCCATTTATCAGCGTTATGTGTCCAGTTTCAAGTTCCAAGAATGTTCAAATTGTGGGGAAAATTCCCCTGTACTTATAGTCAGTTCTTACAGTGTTTTACAATGGTAGGGAGAGGAGGTTCCAGCCAGTTACAACTGGTTCTGGGAGTGCCCCCTCTCTCCTTTCAGCACAGGCTCCAAACATCAGTGGGGGGTTAACGACCCTATTGTGTGAGGCCAGGGCACAGTCTTTACAAATGCAGGTGTGCCCGCCTCTCCCTTCTCTCAGCCCAGGAAGGCTTTACAACATGTAGATGCACCTCTGTGTCACCTCCACCCTCCCTGTGTTCAGGCTGTCTGAGAAGTATGCACAAAGCCCCAACTGTCAGTCTGCCCAGACGTTGATTGGGGACAAGCTGCAAAACACCACAGTCATAAGCACAGATAAATGCGCCCTTTCTAGAAGTGGCATTTCTGTGATAGTAAGCAGCACCAGTAAGCAGCATTTCTCACTATTATCACAACCTTACCAAACATGCCTGCGCTACCCCTCATAAATCAGACAATACCACTTACACATAAGGCAGGGCATCTCCAATGCAATCCTATGAGGAGGCAGCACTCACAGCAGTGAGACACCAATTTAGGCTGTTTGTCACTACCAGGACAGGCCACGCAACATGGCACATGTCCTTCCTTCTACATACATGGCACCCTGCCCAAAGGGTTAGCTAGGGCGTACCTTCGGGGTGACTTACATGTAGTAAAAGAAGAGTTCTTGGCCTGGCAAGTAAATTTAGATGCCAGGTCCCTGTGGCAGGAAACTGCGCACACAGGCTCTGTGCTAGCAGGCCTTAGATAGGTTTGACAGGCTACTTCAGCGGGTGGCGCAAGCAGCGCTGCAGGCCCACTAGTAGCATTTAATTTACAGGCCCTGGGTATAGGGATACCACTTTAGAAGGGACTTATAGGTAAATCAAATATGCCAATCAGGTATAATCCAATCATACCAAATTTGTAAGAGAGAGCACATGCACTTTAGCACTGGTTAGCAGTGAAAAAGTGCTCAGAGTCAAAACGTCAGCCAACAAAGTTCAGAAAAATAAGGAGGCAAAAAGCAAAAAGTCTAGGGAATGACCCTGTAAAAGGGCCAGGTCCAACACAACCTATTAGTACATAGGTCAGTTCATAAAATATCAGAGGATTTGCAAAAGTCTGAGTCCAGATTTACTAACTGCACTGGGTTAGGGCTATGTTTGTTACGTGAACCCTGCGCAATTCGTTGTTACGGTATGTACTTTCCAACACTAATTAAGATTGGGATTGGAAAGCTAGACAAAATAAGGCAAAGTTAGTCACTTTGTATTAAGGGGGGTATTCAGTGGGTGGAACATGAGTATTCTCATGAAACCAATCATGGGTCTTGATGCAAATCCCTATCCATTAACGATTGAAGACAGGTATTTATGACAAAATCCTAAACCTCCTTGAGAGAAACGTAACCATGTAGAAATATTTTAATTTCTCCTTACTTTTCAAACTTTGATTTAGTCCTGCATTGTACACCACCCATACAAAGTGGGAATATTATTAAAGCATAATTTATGAACAGGAATGTTGCTTTTCATTACAAAGCCAATGTTAGACGGAATGCGCTATGACACAGGAGTGTGTGTGTTAGTGCATGGTAGTCAAAATGCACTAGTGCTGTGGTAAAGAAAAACAGTGACAAATCTTAGTAGATATGGCACTATTTTTCACTCTCCCTCTGACGCAATGCAGTGCAGCAACATTGGTTGCTATGCTCCATTGTGTCACATTCTCCCCATAAGAATACATCCATTATTATTAATTCCACTGTGATGATATTTTGGAGGTCCGTAGTATGGTGACAATATACTTATAGTTCATTATTTCAACTTCAAAATTGTCCTTTCCACATGTATTCATTGCCCTATAAGTAAAACACACATCTCCATGCCCTATTTCAATATTCCACATTTTCCCCTGACTGCCTTTATGTGATGCTCAGTGTTGGAAATGGCCCTTTTTGAAGGGTCACCGCTAAACTTTTTGCCTCCTTACTCCTAGTTTTTTTGACCTGTTTTTGTTGGCTTTTGGACTCTGGGCTCTTTACCACTGCTAACCAGTGCTAAAAGTGCATATGCTCTTGTATTGTTGATTGGTTTATCCATGATAGGCATATTTGATTTACTAGTTATTCCCTAGTAAGGTGCACAAATTAAAATGCTACTAGTGAGTCTGCAGCACTGGCTATGCCACCCACATCAGTAGCCTTGTAAACATTACTCAGACCTGCCACCACAGTGTCTGTATGTGCAGTTGTAAACTCCCAATTCGACCTGGTAAGTGTACCCACTTACCAGGCCTAAACCTTCCCTTTTTCTGCATGTAAGGCACTCCTAAGATAGGCCCTATGTATCCCCATGGGCAGGGTGCAGTGTATGTTAAAGGTGGGTCATGTACTGATGTGTGTTGCATGTCCTATGAGTGAAATACTGCTAAATTCAGTCTTCACTGTTGCAAGGCCAAAGTCTCTCATAGGGTAACATGGGGGCTTCCTTTAAATATTATTAAAATGCAGATTTCCTTTGACAGCAGATAGAAATATGGAGTTTAGGGTTTCTTAACTCACAATTTAAAAATACATCCTTTAGTGACGTTGGTTTTTAGATTGTTAGTTTAAAAATGCCAGCTTTAGAAAGTAGGCATTTTCTTGCTTAAACCATTCTGTGACTCTTCCTGTTTGTGGATTGTCTATTTGGGTCAGTTTGACAGTTGGGCTGTTTGTGAATCTCTTCTAGACAGTGACACAAAGAGAGCTGGGGTGTAGGCTTCATATCCTGATGTGGCATCTGTACTAGGGTGGAGGGAGGAGTTGTCACTTACACCAGAATGGGCTATGCCCTCTTACAATGCAGTTTCCAACCCCTGGTGTGTGTCTGGGGCCTGGCCTGGGCAAGGCAGGAGCTTGTGAACAACAGAGACTGTCCTTTGAAGTTTGCCTACTTCAGAGGCAGAAAGGGGTATAACTAGTGGACCTGAAACCCAAGACTTTAGATTTCTTTAAGATCACTTTGGGAACCAAAAGGAACCTCCACCAAGGAGAAGAGCTGAGGAGGAGTGCTGCCACTGCCTGTGACTATGCTTTGTTAGGCTATCCTGCAGTTGCTGCTTCTGCCTGTAAAAGGGGACAAAGACTGGACTTTGTTGTGCATTCCTGCTTGAGAAGAATCTCCAAGGGCTTGAACTGAGCTTGCCTGCTGTTGTTGAAGTCTCAGGGTCATCAAAGACTTCCTCTGCCAGCACCTGGACTCTGCTGAAACTCCTGCCCTGCCAAGTGGTGCCCTATCCAGTCCCTGGGCCCTTGAAAGGTGAAGTTGGCAGAAAAGAACTGAAACTCCACACACAAAATGATGTGTGGGGAAACTTTCGATGCACCTTCCGCAACGCGGCTGACTATCGACGTGCCACCCGCTTTACGGCTCAAATCGATGTTCAACCTGCATCGAGAGCAACACATTGTAGCTGGAGAAACGACGCACAACACCTGCTTACGGAGGCTGATAATGACTCAAATCCCACGCAGCTCCGTTTCATGATACTGTGCGACTGGATTTTCCACGCATCGTCCCTGGGCGTCCAAGTGAAACCGACTCTGCGTGGGTCTGAGGTGTCACGTCTGGAAACCGGCACATCGCTCTCTTGCAAGGGAGAAAAACGACGCATCGCAGACCCTATTGCTGACTTTTCTGACGCACACTCCCTCATGCGGCTTTATTTTTTATGCTAACCAGCTTTCTAAGGATTGTGTATGTTGGATTTTTAAATGTTACCTATTTTTCTAAACTGGTGTGGTGTCCATTTTGTTTTCACTATATTACTGTGTTTGTAGACGCAAATACTTTACACTTTGCTTCTGAAGTTAAGTCTGCTTGCTCGTACCAAGCTGCCAATGGGGTGAGCAGGAGTTAACTGAGGGTGATTATCCTAAACCCTGACTAGAGTGAGGGTCCTTGCTTGGACAGGGGCTAATCTGACTGCCAAACAAAGACCCCATTTCTAACATTCAGTTTTGCAGTCAAAGGTGTGAACCTCTGGATGACTCCAGATTCCCTGCTTCCCGAGAAGACTCCGTCAGTTGATTCAAATTAATTCTGCTTCAAGAAATTTAGGGCCTAATTCAAGGAAAGTGGCGCTCCCTCTCTACCGCCACCATGTGTGCGTCGTATGTAAAATATAGCACAGGCTAGGTGGCACTAGCATCATTATTTTTGACACTATTCTTCTCCTAAAGTTTAAAATTGATGAAAAATTGGTCCATAGGCTCTAGTGTCAAATAGATTTGCTACAATGAAGTGTCAATATGTAATGCCCTGATTTAAAATCTATTTCAATATCAACCTGTATTTCCCTAGGAATACTAGCTTACTTTAAAAGCTGTTTTTCCTTTGTACTATATGACTGGAAGGTAGGAGGGCTCAAAGTTAAAGTGCAATGTTTAAAGGCAAATTATAAACAAATACTGCAAAATGGTGTATACAATTAGTAAAAAATCATATAGCGGGAAATAAATGGAGTAAACAAGTTAATATGGGCAATTTTTATGGAAAGTTGCAGATGCCACAATATTAATGAGTAAGAACCTGCTGCAAATTAAGAGCAGCCCCCCGGGGAGGTGGTCCCGGATACAGGGATATAGGTTGCTAAGGCTTTTGCCACTAATCATGCTGACAAGCCAATGGCAGGAGTTGTATAATGCTACCCTAGGAGCAGTGAGTGGAAACTTTAAAAGTTTTGCTGTTGTCCTCAACCACTTTAGCACTTCCTAGTCTTGGGAGGGACAGGAAAATAAAACAAATTGAATTGAAAAAATTCAAATCTGTTTGAAATTCTTAGCTGAGCGTTGATCTTTAATTTGGACTAAACACTTCCCTCCCCTGTAACGGTTAGGCCCCTGGCCTCGATCTTTTTCTTAACTCTCTGGTGGACCTTGTGCCACACTCGATCAACAGTCCCCATAGAAGCTGGTGCCAGTCCTCCCTTAGGGCAGGGCACAGGCAGAGGATGTGAATAATGTATTCCTGACCCAGGTCACACAACATGCAGCTGTTTTGCATCTCTCGTCTGATCCAAGCAGGATAGTGGCTTAAGATTGGCAGCATACCCAGCCTGCATTTCAAGAATTGTAACTTGGACCGCTCACTATTCGGTTCACTAAGGTGACCCTGAGGTTTCAACCTTGCTTAACTATGAAGCGTCATCCAGCCATGCTTGTCTGGGAAGGCAATCCTTATTGTCAAGCATGGACAACAGATGAGTAGTTGATTTAACCAGTTTTTCGAACTCCTGGCGATGGTTAGTTTGCTCCCAGGTGCTGGTTAGGCCGAGGATTCCCAGGTCCTGTGGCAGTTAACACCTTGCCAAGGGTATGCCTTGTTTCAATTTCAGACCAAAGATAGTGGCCAGGGAGCCTGCCTTTGCTAACTTGAGTATGTGACAACACACCGTAAAGATTGACTTCTGTGCAAGTGGCTGTTTAACTATGCCGTACTCCAGCCTAATTTGGGCAGGTGATGTATAGGAAAGTGTCTGAAATATTGTCCTATATACCTGGAGTAGCACTTTGTCTAATGCTGTACTTTCTAGTCCCCTGAGTGCCCCACTTCGATAGGCCAAAGTTGGGAGAACCCTTGCTTGTGTCACCTGCAGGATTGGAGTGAGCGACGTGGGATTAAACAACAGCTAGGGTTACTGAATTTTAAAGGTCAAGTGTGTCCGACATTGAAGGATTAAACTAAGCCACTAAAAAAAATCACAATCCTGGATGGCAGAACACTCTCCCTTAATGTTTAGAAATTGTAAGACTTTTTCAAATGTGTCAGGTTTAAACGTACAGTATATGACAGCTTCGAATTTATTTTGTGCAATGAGTGTATTATTATATCAATTGTCTTAAGGAATTGTTTTCGAAGAGGCATATGAATTAGTGATTATAAGTAGGAACATGAAGGCAACAGCTAGTTTTCTTGTTTCAATGAGCCACCAAATGGGCAAGGAGCCTCGAAGATTTGGGTGAATTATGTGACAAACGTTTTAATATAAAATATATTCTGAGAATATCCCACTGTGTTAATTAATTAATTGCCTACCGTATATGCTTCAAAATGTGATTAATATAAATAATATTAACAAAGAGATAAGTAAACGTCTGTGAGTGATCCTTAATCGTTTTCCAAAACCAGCTTTGGATGTTCATATAGTATTACATAAAATGAAAACTGAGTTCAGCTCTGCACTAATCCCCTTAACTCCATATTCGGCTGCCTATCGTAACAGTGGGTGTGGGATTATGGGAATAGCAAGAGAAAGAAAGGTCTACGATTTCATATTCCAAGAAAAACTCTAACGTGCAGTCAGTATGATCATTTATGCAGGGCAGCAAAATAAATAAATCCTCAGAAAGCAATAACTTATTATACTTACGTGCCACATTTAAAAGATGCCTCCATACCCAGAATCAAAATGTTGTTTGTCATGTTCATTATGGAAATAAAAAACGCAAGGCACAACTGCTCTTGTTTTCTGAGGAAAGTTGTGTGTTAGGAATCCATCATGGCTATGATGCGAAGCTTGACCAATTTTATGGCACAGATAATAAAGTCACTGCTCATCAGGAATTTGGTTTTGTAGATTGCTAGAGAGATATGGTATTTTCCTTGCACACAAATTATGAAGGTAATGACACCCAGACGCTTCTTTATTTAATAGTAAACCACACAATTGGTAAAATTCCAATAATAATAATAAGTTACATACAATAAGCAATTTGGGATTGGATTAAAGTAAAACATTGCAATTAAAATCAATTAAATTAAGACATTTTGAAAGCCCAAGCATTTTGTAACATTGGCTGGCTACCATGATATTAATATCTAAAACAGTAAATGTTAAAATAAGTTACTCATGTGGAGTAGCATTTTTTATTATATTATAATGATTAAGTGAAAGAGTATGCAAAGATGATGATTTTTTGACTGTCCAGTACATGGAGTCTATCTCTTTGCATCCTAAGTAAAGCACTTTTAAGCCCCTTATATAAAGAACGACAAGCAAGAGAAAATAGCCATAGACCACATCATTTTCTAGTGGTTACAGAATTTCATAATTTAAGTGCAAGAAATTCCAACTAGCTGTGATAGAAGCTCTTAATAAAAAATTACACAAGAGTGGCTAAAGTATATAATGTTTGCTGGCCAAACGTATGGACATGTAATTCTTCTTTCCCATCAATAATTATGGAAACCTAATTCCACTAAGCCTTATAGGACACGTTCCCAGCATTTTTTCAATTGGACAGAATTATCAGCAATTTCTCCAAGACGCAGTTAAACTTCTTAAACCTCTTAATAATATGCGTGAACCATTACAATCCGCTCATCCCAAATCTGTTTCCAAAAATGCATTGTGGATAATGAATAGCATGCGCTTAAGAAGATCTGTCCGAGTAAAGCAGGACAAGTAGTTCCAATTATGTAAAATTTCAACGTGAATCTAGCGACAAGGATCAAAAACAGTCTATGACGTACAAAGAAAAGGGTTTTAGTATGTCCTAAGAAAACAGAACAAAGAATTAAATGTATCCTGTTCTCCACCTGCAACAACCAAGTAATATTCATACCCTCTTCCCATTGTATCTCAATGACTGATTTCTATTTAGTGTTCCAAGAATGCTTTAAAAATGCAATCTGCTCTCTGCACAAATACAATTTGCCAGAAAATGTGCTATTAAGTCTCTGGTACCTTAGCTATATTTGCATCAGTGAAATAATACTGTTTCTAGTAAAAGATCCAAGCCTTATATAGGGATGCATACATGTATGTAGAACACTATACTCCTATTTCACATCTTCAAACATAGATATAGTCAAATTCCTAAATAGTTGATTAACTAGTCTCAGAATGACCAGGGGTCACTGGGCTCAAATTGTAACAATGAGACCCTGGAATCCTGAAGATATAATTTACTGTTGAATAACAAACTAAGAACCAAGTGCGCCCTTTTAGCACTAGACCCCCTGTGAAGTAAAGTCAAGCAATCCAAAGCAGGCCAAGGCTTCATCTGTGACGAGAACAGGGGAAAGGAACTCAGAACCTATTAAAACATCTCATAACAATGAATGAATTATTGTCCAGCCATCCAAGTAAGAAAAGAACATACTTAAATCTGACACAAAAATACATGTAACACAGAAAAGTAATCTCCTTCAAGCCATCATCTCGGATGGTTCACTGTTCCTGCTAATGTGGTCTTTCGCGCATCAGCTCCAAACACACAGATGTTGACTCAGCAACTGGGCACCAGACTTTTTCAGTGGTTTTTGTTATGTAGCCTAATGCTGTATACAACAGTGGAGTATTATTTGTGGAGTTTCCTTGGACCCAAACTCAAGTCCATTACCCAAACAACTGAACAGTTTCCCTTGGTTGCTTCCATTTGTGTGGATGGTGTCAAGCTGAAAGCCTAACTTATTTGTCTGCATATTGAAAACCTGATTTAGAAGTGGATTGTCTCAATGTTCCAACAAAAGATTACATGTTCCAGTAAGGGCTCTAAAAATAATAATGGAAAAAAGAAGACATTAGCCTTGTAGTTCTTTTGAAAGATAGGAGATATTGACCACATTAACAAAGAGAGGCATTTGTGGACTCAACTAGCACAGAATTGTAAAAATATGGGATCAAAATGTACGACTTAACCGGTCTTTTCTTGTATGCCACCGAAACTGATGTAAATCCTCTTCAGCCAAAATGTCCTGCTTTTATAGAGGGACCATCCATAACATTAAAGAAATCATTCAAACATCATCAAAGTCCGATTGCTCGAACAGAATCTGCCTAGGAAAACATTTTTCTATGTGCAATGCCAAGAAAGTAGCAATCTAAATTCATAAATGGAAAGAGATTATAGTAGTACACAATACAGATCTGTCATATATATCAGACATGACATCACTTGCAAAAAGTCCCCTCTGCTTTATTTATACAACAAAAATATTTAATTTTTAAAAATTGACCTGTGCACTAAAACATTTGTAAGTTGTGAATTAAGCTTCAAAGAAAAGTTATATTGACCTGAACATTTTTCCATTTATGGTTTATATTAATTATGTTAAGTATTTCACTGATGTCAACACCCTTTGTTTATAGTTGACAAATGAATATCATCTGACTTTGGAAGCAAACTCTGAAATTTCAGAATTAAAAAAAAAAATTTTTTTGATTTTCTTCAATCATGTTGTTAATATAACTTTTTTTGTTCCGTAGATTTTGGATTAATTGGTTAGAATCTATTCTGTGTTCCACAGTTCCTCGAACGAACCTTTAATAAAAAGGAAAAAAATCTCATCTTTTAATAAGGAAACCTTAAATCTCTGTCCACTAAAAATGATTTCCCAAGTAAGACATCCAAATCAGTTATACAAAGTTTGATCAGAATATCTACAATCTGTGCATGTAACAAATTGTAACTGAAACTTCTGCTAAGAAAAATACAATTTGTTTTTGAGTGGGATTGTGAACAGTGAGCTACTTCTCTATTCATTGTGAATTTCTGCAATACACTGTGTTAGAAATGGCCCTCACTACAGGGTTACCCCCCCCATTTGTTTGCCTTCCTCCTCCTGCTTTTTGTTGGAATTTTTCTTATTTGGCCTTGGGATTCCGTGCTTTTTACCACTGCTAACCAGTGCTAAAGTGCTTGTGCTCATTCCCTTAAACACAGTTTGATTGCCATATATCGAATTTCTATATTTAATATACATGTAAGTCCCTTGTAGAGAGGTGTGACATATACCCAGGGCCTGTAAATTAAATGCTACCAGGAGGCCTGCAGTCCTTATTTTGCCACCCACTGAAGTTGCACCTTAAAACGTGTCCGAGGCCTGCCAGTGTAGCCTGAAGGCAGTGGCAGTAGAGTCCTTCATTACCACCTGCATCCAGGGCTTCAGAAGTGACTCCAGCGGCTAGTTTAGCTGGTCTCCTGTTCTGAGCTACAGAACCCAGCCTGAGTGAGCCTTGAACCCCCACAAGATCTTCATCCATTCCTGGACCTTGATTCTGGTGCTAAACGTGTACAGGTTGCCATTTTACAAAAACTAAGGACTTGTTATTTGGAACCTTAAGCTTTAGAAATTCAGAACTCTGATTCTCCTAATGTGATTTTCATGGTTGTGGTGTCAGATTATTTATTAACATTTTTACTCTGTTTTAAATTGGTTTGGGATTTTTATTGTGTTGTGTTTACACTGTGTTGTGGTTTGTGTACTGCATATCTGCATTGCTTCTAAGTTTAGACTGACCATTTTTGTGCCAAGCTAATGACTTTTCTTGCTTCACCCTACAAGAGATTGTGGTTGTTGCTCACACCCCAGTCACCCAACAACCCAATTTCTCACATGCTGCAAAACTGATGCACTATTTATGACAGTTTAAAAGCTTGACTGCTATGGGGTATATTTGCAGAACTTTCACTGAATCTAAGTAATTGCCTTTTGAACTGCAGAAGCAGAAGTTGTCCAAATGTGGCAAGACTGAGGAATAAATAATTAGAACCCTCTACCAGTGGAACCGTTGCAAATACCATGGCTATCAATTGAGAATCAAATTGAACATGTTCGTTCTTTGAAAGACAAACCTATCATCCACACTTCTTTCACTTCCATTTATCAATCCACTTGTACACTGCTATGCAGATCTAAAGATGACTATTCCCTAAGGAGCTTATTTATGAGATGCTTGAACTGTGAAGCGTCACTTTCTGTGATGCTCCTGCAGTGCAAACCTGTCAACCTTATCTATGAGGCCATGAAAAGCCACTTTGCGTGGCTTTGAATGGCTTCATGGACATGGGGTAAAGTAAAGCAACGCAAGTCGCTGCCTTGCCTTACTCTGCGCCAGTGAGGACTTCCATGGGCACTGCATTGGGTTTTCCCATGCAACATCCATGGATATTGATGCTGCCCAGGATTTGCTTAGTCACATAAACCTGGAGAAGAGGCAAAACATTATGCCTCTGGAGGTGAGGTGTAACTAGGAAAAATATTTTTATTTCTCCTTATTTTTTCTCTTTTCATGTGTGCTGCATTCAGCAGCACATGTAGAAAAAGGAAAACATTGTTCTGGATAGTTTTTGTGCTGGAAGGTGCCCCTTCCTGTACACAAACAATCTTGCATTCAACAAAGACACCTTTGCACCATGGTGCCACTTTGCCGGTGTTGGTACTAGCCTGCCAAAATGGAGGCAGCACAGGAGGAAAGGACAGAAATGCACTATGTTGCATAAATACAGTAAATTCCTTCCCTTTCATTTTGTTGTATAGCAGTGAAATTTATTTTGGTACTGCCCTATGCCAAAACCCTTTAAATAAGGTCCCAAGTGCTTTGTGGCAAGGCCGTAATGGTCGCAGAGGCTAAACTGTGTGATGTCCTACTCTAGGGGATTCAGATAGCAACATGTAGAATCATCTTTACAAGAAGATGACAAAAAACAAGTTCTTGATTTAGAAATGTAATGTACTGGCAGCAGAAGCCTTAATTTTCAAATTATCTATGCTTTATCTTTACATGAAAGAATTTCCCTTTAAAAAAATTACATTATTTTTATATTTCCTCTTCAAACTTTGGTTTTGTTTGACATTGTCACTTGTCGACTATATTGTTTTATTATTTTCAGATTTGCTTTTTTCTGGTATGTTTTACTTAAAATCTGGGCTTCCTCTTGTTGTTTATGTTTTATAAGCAATAGACATAAACATTATGGATACTTTATACCAGGCTGAATTGATACCACAATATACATATCTTAACTTCCGTGCCTTAAGCCTCAAACATGAAAGCCCTGGGCTCAGATTTAACAAGGGCGTGTGTTGTCTTTGCGAGAGGCAAGTCATCACAAGGCAATGCAAGTCCTTAACTAGGATTTACAAAGCCAGACAAGGCGCAATTTGCGTGGCCTTGCGTGACTTTGTAATGAGCTGTAACACAACACAGCAGCTCGATCTACCTTCTGTTACATTGCCTCTGGTTACTCGTTCAATGTGTGTAGCATGGGTGTTCCCTTGCATCCACCCATGGATTATGATGTGGTCTCAGATTTACTAATGTCAGTAAACCTGGGATGGTGGCAAAATGCTGCACCTCTCTGACCCAGCCGTAATAAAGAGAAATACCTTTGTTTCGCCTTGTTAGTTCTTCTTCTGCAACGTACAGAAAGAGAAAAATGCCTCTAAGGATTGTTTTTGTGAAGGTAACTCTTCTGCACACAAAAAAATCTTACCTGTAATGGGTGCCTGAATTGGTGCTAGGCAGCAAACATTGCAACAGCACCAGAAGGCAGCAGAAATGTGCCATATCTTTGTGAAGATGGCACATTTCTGTCTCCCTTTTACGCAGTGAAGCACAACGGGTTGCCTTGCTGCACTGCGTTGCACAAAATTGTACTAAATCTGACCCATTGGTGTTTTATAACCATAAACGTCTCTTGGCATCACAGATTTTAAAAAAATTACCAAACTCACTAATAACTGGTTGGGATACATTCCATATCCCGAGGATAATCTTTAGCAGGTCACAGCTGCTGATATTGATTAGGGACGCTGTCCAGTAAAAAGGAGACATGCAGATTTTGGGAGTTAAACTTGGAAAAGGTGATTTTTATCACATTTGTTAAAATCCAAAGCCTCTGTAGTGGATTTTCATAGTTTTGAAAAAAGATTGCATATCCCACTGGAACACTCTTAATAATGGTCTTAGGACCTGATTTAGTTCTTGGTGTTGGGAATACTCCGGCAGAAATGTCCTGCCCACCGTATTACGGTCCCCATAGGAGACAATATGATTGTAATACGGGGGACAGGATCTCCGTCACATTGTGACAGAGTATTTCCCTCCACCAAGACTTAATTCAGACCTTTGGGGCCCTATTTAGAACTTGACAGAAAGGTTACTCCATCACAAGCTTTACTTGGCCTATCCTTAATAGCATATGCAATACTAAGCACTTATCAAAAATAGTCACTGTAGGTCGAGAGGTTGAGAGGTTCGACGTGCTTTTGAAATTCCTTCTTAAAGCCACCTTTTTCATTTAACTTTTCTAGCAATTCTTTAAGGATGAGGCTATTAAACATCCCATCATCAATAACACTGAGTGACTTTTTTTTATTGGTCAGAAATAATAAGCATAAACTCTTAGAATAGTCGAACATCCAAAGGTGATCCCGAATTAAAGTGCTTTTTGTGTCGAATACATAACAACATCAACACTGCCCTTGTTATGCTTACCATTTAAAAAAAAAAAATCATGTTGAAAAACAAGGGCAATACATTATGGGACAGATGTATCAAAGGTTTTTACCCATTCTGTGTCTATGGGAAAAAGTGTTCGTACGTATGGCCCAATGTCACATTATTGATAATTTTCAAAATGCATAGTATCTACCCAAGTATAGTCTCACAAATGTACAGCTTATTAATAAATTTAGGGCCATATTTATACTTTTTGACGCACAACTGCGCCAACGCAGTTGTGCGTCAAAAATGTTAACGCCGGCTAACGCCATTCCAAAGCGCCATGCGGGCGCCTTATTTATGGAATCACGTTAGCCGGCGCAGCTGACTGGTGTGCGTCAAATAAAATGACCCACACCAGGCTGCGCCGGCGTAGGGGAAAATGGAGCTTGGGCGTAAAAAAATGGGGCAAGTCAGGTCTGAGGCAAAATATTGGCCTCAACCCGATTTGCGCCATTTTTTTTTACTCCCAACCCCCATTGAAATGACTCCTGTCTTAGCACAGACAGGAGTCATGCTCCCTTGCCCAATGGCCATGCCCAGGGGACTTATGTCCCCTGGGCATGGTCATTGGGCATAGTGGCATGTAGGGGGGCACAAATCAGGCCCCCCTATGCCACAAAAAAAAAAAAAAAAAATACTTACCTGAACTTACCTTAAGTTCCCTGGGATGGGTCCCTCCATCCTTGGGCGTCCTCCTGGGGTGGGCAAGGGTGGCAGGGGGTGTCCCTGGGGGCATGGGAGGGCACCTCTGGGCTCCTTCCGAGCCCACAGGTCCCTTAACGCCTGCCCTGACCAGGCGTTAAAAAATGACGCAAAAGCGGCTGGACGTCATTTTTTTGACCCGCCCACTCCCGTTGCGTAAAAAAAAACAACGCAATTCCAGTGCAAACAGAGTATAAATATGCCCCTTAGTGAATTAGTAGCTAGAGGAGTCCCAGACAAATTCCCGTGGGAGGAACAGCTCACTCCTATATTATTTCAACAATTGGCAAAATCCCATACCGTGTAAGAGCTCTAAACTGAAACATTGATGGTTGCCCATCTTTCTCAAAATAGCGTTCACAATTTATAATGGTCGATCTGAATATATAGTGTTAAGTACACAATATTTATCCTCCATACTAAAATGCATCCCTCTCTGTCTTACTACCATATAATAAACCCATGTAGATAGCTCAAGTGCGGCGCAGAATATCTGGAACGACATTCCACCCGCTGTGTATAACCTTCCTTAAAACGTTTTTTTTTTTAAATTTAGCAAGCCAGTGTTAAAAGTGTAGGTTCTCCGCAGTGCTTAACTTGATCCAGTGGTTTCTGGTGCAAGGCACCAGCACTTATTTTTTAGGGCGGGCACTTAGTTTTCTGCATCAGGCATTTACTGCGAGCAAAGACACATGGGAAAGGAAGAGGAAAAGAAAGGGAGAACGAACAAAGCTTCAAGAGTGAGCTGAAGGGGCAAAAAGTGGCTGTAAATGGATTAGTAACCCAGAGAATGCGATACACCAGATAAAACCAGCTTAGTCTCCGGTGGTAGTGGAACTGGATCCACTCGCTCATTTCTTGGAAACTTTTGCCCCAAAAATAAAACAATTTTTGACATGTGAAAAAATTGTGGAGCCTATCCCCTACCAGACTAGACTGGCAATACAAGCAATAGGCTGGAATGGAATTTACCATTTTATGCATATGATAGGGTGTATGATACACCACCCACCGTGACATGAAAGTCATCCTTTGGAAGTTATCTGCACACAGCACCTTATAGCCCATCTCTTAAACATATCGCCACTCCATCTGTTATATTACATACAGTTGTACTGGAGATCCGATCTAAAAATCCAGAGACTCATTTAGAATCAGTATTGTTGCGTGGTGCCCAATACCACTTTCCGACCACAGTAAATTTTCTCTTCAAAATATGGCACATTACCACATTGGTCCCTTTATTTATCTCCTGATAGCTCATGCTTAACAAGCTACTTATTTGGCAACAGCTAAATAGGAGTGGACACACGAAAAAAGTCCTCCAACCTGGCAAACCCCTTAAATTTCCAATTCTGCACCATAACCTTGAACAGGGCAAAGCTAGACTGTTAGAAATGGGCTTTCTAGTTGGCTAGGGTATGCACCTAAACCGGGAAGAATCCACTGCTTTAGTCAGCATAAGTAATTTACACAACAAAGGCAATCTGTGCTCACCGCCTCAGAGCTAATGACATAATAAATACACCTCAAAGGAGACTCCCCATGTGCTTTTATGTAGATCCCGAATTGGACAAGTATCAACATGATATACATCATAGTATCAGGATATGAAAATGCAACAGTTGTTTGAGGAACACACCTAAATCCCCAGAAGCCATCATTCATACACAAATGAACACACGTATTGCAGGAACCACACATATACATGAGCTACTGCAGGAGTGTTATGCAAGCAGTCCTAAATATAACAGAAGTAAGCACTGATCCCTGGAGCACCTCTGCTACTATTAGGTGCCTGTTAGAAATGTGGTTTCTAGTTGGCAGAGGTATACAATCTTGCCCAAATAGAGACCACAATCCTAGTCAGTGTAAGTCACACACAATCCAAATGATCCTGTGTCTACCCTCTGGTAGCTTGGCACTGAGCAGTCAGGCTTTCCTTGGAAGGCAATGTTTAAAGTATTTCTGCAATAAACCATACAGTAACACAGTGAAAAACCACAACAAAACACCACACAGTTTTCGAAAAATATATATCTGGGTAAATTAAGGTCAAAACGATAAAGGTTCAATAATCACAAGTTGAAATATGACTTTTGCAGGATTAAAAAGAGTCTTAAATCTCAGAAATCAACAGTTGTCTCTTGTTTGCACAAAAAACATGGTTTGCATCAAAATTACCACACACGGAGACCGCAGAAGAGGAGATGCATGGAAAAATAAGGTGTGTGTCGGATCTGCCGATGCTGCACAGGTGATGCGTCGCTTCTTTCCATGCTGCAAGGAGCTTTGCGTTGATTTCCGCCACACAGTCTTGGTTCCTCACCGCGATGCAGGAATTTCTGGTGCCCAGGGATGGTGCGGGGAAAATCCTGGGCGTGCAGGAAGAAGTCACAGGCATTGTGTTGCTCTGGTAGGTGATGTGTCAAATTTTCAGTCGCACAGGAGGTGCTGCATCAATTCTTCACTCAGGAAGTCAGGCTGCGCCGTTCCGGCTCGGCTGTGTGTCAATCAGGTAGGGCTGTGCGTCAAATTTCCAGTCGCAAAGCAGGTGTTGCATCGATCTTTGCTCAGGAAGTCGGGCTGCATCACTATGGTTTGGCTGTGCAGCGATTTTCTCATCGCAGGGCAGATGTGCATCGTTTCCGGCAGGCTGTGTGTTGATTTTTGCTGCAGAAGAAGTTTCCTTAAGGAGATGAAGTGTTTTTGACCCTAAGACTTCAGAAAACAGGAGGCAAGCTCAATCCAAGCCCTTGGAGAGCAATTTTCAGCAAAGTCAGAGGGCAGCAGGGCAGAAGGGAAACAGCAGGGCAGCAGTCCTTCACAGCAAAGCAGTCCAGATGAGTAATTTGGGCAGCCAGGCAGCTCCTCATGACAGGTTGCAGGTTCAGGTCCAAAAGTGTCTGATTTGGTAGGGTCAGAGACCCAATTTATATAGCCAAAAATACCTTTGAAGTGGGGGAGACTTCAAAGAGTGGTTTTGAAGTGCACAAGATCCCTTTCAGTACCAGACGGTCTGCCAGGGTACCAGTAGGAGGTTTGGCAGTCCATTATGTGAGGGCACTCTCCCAACCCAGGAAGACCCATTTAGTATGCAGATGAGTGCAGGTGTGACTGAGTACTCCGTGTTTGTGGTTGTCTGGTTGAAATGTCAACCAGCCCAACTGAGACGTGGACTGGAGACAGGCTGTAAGGCACAGATGGATTTTAAGTGCAAAGAAATGCTCGCTTTCCAAAAGTGCCATTTCTAAAATAGTAATAGAAAATCCAACCTCACCAATGAGCAGGATTTTGTATCACCATTCTAGCCATTCTAAATATGACCTGGTTACCCCTTTCTGATCAGGATCTGCGACTCAAACAGTATATGAGGGTAGTCCTAATGTTAGCCTATGAAAGGAGCTGGCCTCACAGTAGTGGAAAACCAATTTAGGAGTTTTCCTACTAACAGGCCATATAAAGCACACATGTACATGTCCTGACTTTGAACTACCATCAAAGAAAAATGTGCCTGGAAGAGAAATAACACCTTAAATCACAGTCATGGTGATGAAAAGAAGCAAAAGTTCATTTTCTTAAGCCCAAGGGGAGAGACGCACACAGTGGCACACTGTGGGGTACTTCAAGCTTTTCAAGTTGGGAGGAACCTTTTATAGGTTTCAACACTCATTGGTATGCAAAATTTCATCTTCTCCGAGCAGCTGCAAGGCCTATAATTGACAAACAAATAATTACATTTTAAAGAAAAACAAGCTCACCAGTAGGGTATTTTATGACACGGATTTGACATCTCAAAGGTGCCTGTACTCGTCTCTTATCTCAGTTTCTATACCCCTGTTTGGGGCAAATTGCAATTCATTTGTAACAACCTAGCCTCCCTAAAGGTCACATTTCGGTTACATGGTGTAAAAAGCTATAATTTTGGAACACACGTTACTTTTATGTTAACTATAAAAATACTATTCTCACAAGTGAGTGCTCTTGCAGGATGTTCATTGGAAATTAGCCAATTATTATCTCGGGTTTCTCAGAGTTCAGGGTTACAAAGCATACCAGAGTTGAGATCAGATGACCTTGTGTGCATACACTCTGGCACCTGCATTTTATAATTAATTCAGCAAGACTAAAGCTTCCCATCTTATCTTAAGTGGCCATTTTCACATGATCATGAATATGTCTTTGGAAACTATTCTAAAAGCACAACTCAAAATGGAGAATCTATTGGTAATGTTTGAACAATGGTTCACATCTATAGGTCTATATTTTTTTCTTCTTTCACAATTGAACTTTGATCAAACATTGGCGGTCATTATGAACATGGCGGGAAAGACCGCCAACCGCCGTGGCGGCGGTGAACAGAAACCCGCCGGCGGCGGCAAATGGAAACCCACCATATAATGATAGAAAAAAACAACCCAGCCAAAAAGTCCCAGACCACCACTCCCCGCCAGGACCCTGTCGGTGGGAATCCCGGCCCACCCCACCTCCCCACCGCCAAGCACACCCACATCCCACTCTCCAAATAATGATGCACAAATCACCTTGGCGGACAGTGGAGGCCGGACGACCATTGTCGGCTGCGACCGCCAAGGACGGCAAGTGGTCCTGAGAGAGCATAGTTTATATAACCTATATTAGAACGAAATATCTATATATTAATGTGTGATGATACTGCATAGAAAACTATAATAGGAACGATTCTGTTTAAACGTGTACTGGTATCGTGACCACGATGAATGGCTACCAATGTAGACGCAACTAATAATGATGAATAAAATGTTTATGTTATGTTCAATTAAGCTTATGTTAACGTTCATATTGTTGAAACTGTATTGAAATTCTTCATAGGCCTTAAGTTAGCATGAGCTGCAGTTAGCTGCTCAGCTCTCATATTAAATGCATTTTTCCTGTTTTCCAGTGTGCTGACTCACAAGGGGCCATGACCCTGTAAATGTTCTTTTTCTTCAAACTTGGAAGACGAATGTAACCACATTAAATCCGTTCCCAGGCACATCTTCGGTGCCCTGAAATGAATGTTATAAAATATTGAAACAAGTGTAGATTAATGTTATGTACAAGGTCACTTAGACCGGTGAACAACGAAACTGCTGACTCAAAGGATGTGCCAAGAGATGCCAAAATATGAAGTAACGCCAGATGTGCCACCTCTGAAGGCGTCAATTATGAAGACCAATCAACGATCTGTAAAATAACGTAGGGTGACAATTGGGATTACCGAATGTATTCTCTGATAGGTTAAAGATAGTGTGGTATAGTAAATGTCCAATAGAATTTTAGGGGAATGTACTACGAAAAGGGGATAAAAACTCATGTCACAAAAAGGTCGAGAGAATTAGGTAGGGAATGCTATTGATTTTATCCAGAAACTCTGTCACTCTGTTTGGTGACTTGAGACTTTATTAAAACCATCCTTGTCCTTAGACTGCCCATTTACACTTTGCCTCCTTAGGAGGAATGTGCCCTTTATGCCCTTTTAGTTAAGTCCTGACTGATGGCGATTTGACACATGTCCTGAAGACGAAGCCTGAACCTGTGCGCTGACCTAATCTTTGGAGGGTAATTATGACAATGCAATTGTAATTTTTCTGTTTGCTTTTCCTTTCTAGGTACCAACTGCTTGTTTTGACAGAGACCGTAGCTAGATGTTTTCCAAATTGATGTTCTAAATTGTTTTGCATGAAGCCCAACATGCGAATGCTAATCAGTGGTTAGGATAGGTGTTCACCAAATTGACGCAATAGACAAACGACTGAGACTATGCTTTGTTGAACTGACGTGATATCAATACTCTGCTATATTTTGATCAATGTTTACGCCTTGCTATGTTCTAATGTTTGTGATTCTTGCCTTAATGAAATCTTATCAAAGTTGCCACATTGTGACTATGCTGTTATGTTTCTTGGTTTTGAGATTAACGCACTTAATCTTAGGTTGTAATTAATAGGGAATAAAATTCTACTAAATCGGTGTGGTTATTCATGACTGATAGGTCATGGTAGCGTCTTGAATTGATTAATGACTTTGACTAAGGTGAAATGTATTGTTGTGATAAATATTGATGACATTATTGATGTGTTGATTGACATATTGATTAGCTATCTCGTCCTACGGTGTCTCTCAACTGGGTCAAAAGATTCATTGGCCTAAAACGAGTCCTAATGTGTAATAAATTAACATAAAGGGACGCGTTTGCAGTTCTGGTAGCAGAGCGACGGTTTGGCCCTTTGGGGCCCTAGGACGGGGAATCACTGTTTAAATGTTTTTTCTGTGATAATGCAAATTGGAGGTACGATGTGTTTCTAAATTCACCATGACTTTCCCGGGATCTCGGAACCTGCCTAAGTGAGTTGGGAATGTTCTTAGCGTCATAATGTGTGTGGAATAGGGTTCGCGCTTGCTCAGCTTAAGCCTTTTTGCAGATGATTGGTGAGGTTTGTGTGTATCTAGGTCAGGTAAATGTTGTTTTTGTAGGAGTGGGCGTACTCTGCAGTATGAGAGTAGGGAAGTCGGCGTACTTCATATGAGTGTGGTGCTTTGTGCTAAAAAATTATCCACGTGGTTGGTTGTTTATGTACGGACCCGTCGTGGTCTAAGACTCCGGAGTATATTGACAAGTGTAGGAGACACTTGGATTTATGATGTAATCTGTGCGGTTTAATAGGCCAATCGGGCGTGGTTGACAAGTCGAGTTTGAGTCGAAACGTATGTGTGAAACCTTCGATGGAGATTTGGCAAGTTCTAAAGTGCACTAGGATGAACCATTGACAAGTCGAGAGTAGGATTTGCGGGTCGAATTCTGCTTGCGTATGCCGGAATTGAGAAGGAAAGAGTAGCGGCTGAGGCTTCAAGTGAAATCTCTGTAAAATTCTGAAGCGAATGTGTTACCCTTCCTGTAGTAAACCGGCAGATTTGTGTTATTGTTAAAGGTGCTCGCAGTCATTTTGCATTAGTTTTGTGTGAATCCAGTGAGGGGCGGACGAGCCGCAATACTTTGTCAGCTACAGTGTGTGAGTGTGACGTCAGTGGTGCCACGCTGAGATAGGTCAGTTGTCAAGAGGGGTCGCGCACGGATTGGCTGCCATCCGTGAAAGGCAATAGGTCGAGAAAGGTGAGCGAAGAGTGTCCTGGGAACTAAGTCACTTTCTGATTAAATACAAATAAGAGAAAACGTAGAAATGAATTTTGGCAAAGCATTCAAGAGCGCTCTGAAAGGAGACGCTTACATTGTGGCCACTGATGGAGAGCCTACACCGCCTGAGGGTACTCCAGCTTACATGGTTATGGAGGAGAAGGGAGTTGAGCCTTGTTTATGGATGAAACAGTGGTGTAAATTAACAGAGAAAGAGGGATGTTTAGCATTTCCAGAACATGGGACGTTCAATCCAAAGGTACTAGAGAATCTATGGTGGATGTTAAGTACACAAAAGCCACCTCTGAGGCCAGCTCAGTATGAGGCTTTAGCGATTTGGGACTTGATGACTCTTAAACATAGACAAGAAAGATTCCAGAGAAGACTAAAAAGGGCAGAAAAGTCTTATGCAGAAGCTAGGTGGGATAATGAGAACAAAATGTGGAGACGGGGAATTGTTGACGGACTGAAATTGTTTCCAGCAATAACACAGGGAGACGGGACGCAGGGAAAGAAAGCCTCCTGTGAAACAGAAAAGGATTCTAGCAAGCCTAAAGAAAATAAGAGACCTTGGGAAGAGGAAGATGATTCAGACGATGAAGAATTCATGGACCGATTATTACATGATCGCCTACCACCTTATGCGGTGAGCGACAGTGCTCCAAGCACTAGCGTGGGTCTTGGGGACCAGACGCAGGAGAAGGGAGTTACTGATACGGTACAGACTAGTGATACGGCTTCGATACAGAATGGTGTCAGTGTACCCACTGCGCCAGACATGCAGATACAGTTGCAACCTCCACCGCAGACACAGAGAATCTATCCACACGTCCCAGTACTCGAGACTACTACAAATCTGATTGTGCCGCCAGACCCGATATATACAAAAACGAGGTTAGTGCAGATTGAGTCACTCCGAAATTACTGTCTCAGCCACAACCACAACTAATACCAGGGTACAACCCAGTAGCTGGTCCTCCATTAGTACCTGTCCCAGGTACTTTGGAACAGACCTATGGGGTTACTGCTCCACGAAGTTTGGGACCGGGTCAGACACCTGCTGCAATATCATTACCAATTACTGTCAGTCCACCGGTGCCATTATATGCACACTGTAAATCCGGCGTATGTGATCAGGGAGTAATGACCCAAGATCCAACGAGAGGAGGGTCCATAGGAACTCCCCAGATAATGGCCTCTGGAGAACAAGCAGTTGAAAAGCCGAGGTCCTTAATAGACCTTAGCCCAGTAGAAGCACCCTTGGAAGCAATGCGTCAGGCAGGGCTAGGGGTTTTAACTCTGCAAAGAATAAGTACGAATGCTTCACAGTCACCAATGATGCATGCAGGAAACATTTCACTGCCAGGTTTTACAGTACAACAGTTAAACGAGTGGCTGGAAAAAACCTATGCTTCACAAAAGACTACAGTGACTACTGTAGAACCAGAAAAGACAGGGCAAGAAGACTACCTGAATTTTGTGAGACTGGGAGTGGAAGCTGCTGAATTAGTGGACGGGACCATGGGGGTAAATAGACTGGAGTCATACACCAAAGCAGAATTGAGATACCTGTGTCCTAAGATTACTAAAGAAGTGGGCAAGGTGCATCAGAGATTAGCGAATCTAGCAGACAAATACAATATTGATATTGAGAACACCAAACATTTGAAGAGAAGTTACAGACTAGATTTTGATTCAAAAGACTTTGAGCACATGAGGTCTGGCGGAATGAAAGCGCATTTAAAAGAGCTATTGCAAAGTGCACAAATTTGGGGCGCGCTAGAAAACTGGGAAGGCAGGTGGGCAAAGAAAAAAAATAAGGGAAAAGGTGACAGTCCAGGGTTGAGTCAGACCAAGGCCTCACCCAACATAGAATCGGTAAAAATACTACCTATTAGAGAGACAGCTGGTGGTGTTTTAGTTCATGTGCCATGGTCCAGAGGAGACATCCTATCATTTACTAATGATTACCCTAGGTTGAGAGAGAAACCGATCGAGTGGTACCAACAAACATAGGTTTGTGAAACTTGCAAAGTGTCTTTGGGAAGACCTGAATACTCTGTTTGAGATCATTGTTCCGCCTGATTTGTGGCTCGAGTGCAAAAGAGGAGTTGACTGGCCGACGAAGGAGCCGGCAAGAGATAAGGTGACTGGAGCACCTTCTGAGGAGGTGATTAAATATTATCATAAGGTGATTGAGTTTTTGAAGCAGAAAGTGTCGCCGAAGGTGAGTGATTGTCAGAAAATCAACCGGACCTCGCAAGAGGTTAAGGAATCTATACATGCTTACTATGAGAGGTTGTTAAAGGCATTCAAACATTACAGTGGTACTGAAACTATTGAGCCAAAAGACATGAACCATCATGTGTTCAGATTTGTTGAAGGGCTGAGACCAGAGGTCAGCCAGATGATTAAGAATCATTTGATTTGTTGGCAAGCAAAGCCGATTGATGAGGTGTTACAGTATGCGAAATACTGTAGTGACGAAATTGAGCTGTAGCAGAAAAAATTAAAAGAAAAGGTGATGGTGATGCAGATAAGAGCTGCACAGGCAGGAATACAGGGGAATGGAGTTCAACAAATGATACAGCAGCAACCACAAATGAATGGTGTGTTTCAGCCGCAACCGAGAGGTCGAGGTTTTGTGAATCGCGGTCCAGATTTGAATACTGTTGTGGTGAAAAAGATATCACCATGTCACGCGTGCGGGCGTGGGGCACTGGAAACGGGAGTGCCCGAATGTGGTGCAGGATGGTGTCGTTCAACAAAGCACTTGTTTTAGTTCATGTGCCATGGTCCAGAGGAGACATCCTATCATTTACTAATGATTACCCTAGGTTGAGAGAGAAACCGATCGAGTGGTACTGTAGCCGGGCACCTACGGACGCCGCGGCTTGGTCAGAGAAGACGGCCGCCGACGGATACCCCGGGGGCATCCCAGGAACTCCTGACGTGATGACGTCTAACGTCATCCGTCAGGAAGAAATACGGAAGCAGGAAGACGGACAAAGAGGGGAACGAAGGAGAGAGAGAGACGCCGACACCACGAGGAGCACCTCCGAACGCAGCAACCCACTGAGTCCGGAGGAAAACCCCGCCGCGAGAGGAGAAGGACGTGCGGAGAGCGGAACACCCAGGGCGCCTCCCGCCCCTGCAGAAGACAAGCCGGGAGACTGTCTACAAGTCGGCCGCGTCCCTGGAGGGGCGTGGCCCAACCAGGTACGAGCGTACCAGGGGTGGAATTGGGGCTACGGGTGGCTGACTGGGCGGAAGGACGGCAAGAAGAGGGAGTTAAGGTCCTGCAAAGAGGGGGAGGTAGTATAGATGGGACCCCGGACCCTGCCTATAACTACAACCACGACCTAACCCAGAAACAGCAAGAAAAGCTAAGAGTAAAGGGGTCACCAAGAGGGCACTATAAGGAATTAAGAGACATAGCTTCACCTACCTCAGCCCCCTCCCCTCCCCACAATACCTCGTCCCTCACTTCCTACTAACTGTGAAGGAAACAGGAGATAAAGTATATTCCCCACTTACCTGTGCCTTATTTTTCTTTCTTCTTTATTTTGGGGAATCCGGTCCCACTGAGCGTCGGGGGAACAAGCTCTCTCTCCACACCGGACCAGGCCATTCCCGGAACTCTCGGCCCTGAAAGAAAAGGGATTCATATTAGTTTCTGGACTCTGCCAACACGAAAGTTTTGCGACACGGGCTAGTGTCCCATCCGAGCAGATAGAAATAAAAGTACTAACCCTTAAATATCCTGAGTCTGTCGCCTTCTTCCAATATCCTTTCGACTCGGGATAAAGAACCCGCCACAGGTACCAACAAACAGATAGGTTTGTGAAACTTGCAAAGTGTCTTTGGGAAGACCTGAATACTCTGTTTAAGATCATCGTTCCGCCTGATTTGTGGCTCGAGTGCAAAAGAGGAGTTGACTGCCCGACGAAGGAGCTGGTAAGAGATAAGGTGACTGGAGCACCTTCTGAGGAGGTGATGAAATATTATCATAAGGTGATTGAGTTTTTGAAGCAGAAAGTGTCGCCGAAGGTGACTGATTGGCAGAAAATCAACCGGACCTCGCAAGAGGTTAAGGAATATCTACATGCTTACTATGAGAGGTTGTTAAAGGCATTCAAACATTACAGTGGTACTGAAACTATTGAGCCAAAAGACATGAACCATCTTGTGTTCAGATTTGTTGAAGGACTGAGACCAGAGGTCAGCCAGATGATTAAGAATCATTTGATTTGTTGGCAAGCAAAGCCGATTGATGAGGTGTTACAGTATGCGAAATACTGTAGTGACAAAATTGAGCTGAAGCAGAAAAAATTAAAAGAAAAGGTGATGGTGATGCTGATAAGAGCTGCACAGGCAGGAATACAGGGGAATGGAGTTCAACAAATGATACAGCGGCAACCACAAATGAATGGTGTGTTTCAGCCGCAGCCGAGAGGTCGAGGTCGAGGTTTTGTGAATCGCGGTCCAGATTTGAATACTGTTGTGGTGAAAAAGATGTCACCATGTCACGCGTGCGGGGGCGTGGGGCACTGGAAACGGGAGTGCCCGAATGTGGTGCAGGCTGGTGTCGTTCAACAAAGCACTAATGTCAGTACATTACAAAATGTAAGAGGTCCAAAACTGAGAAATCAGAATTAAAATTTGCAAAATAACCTGGTACAGATGCAAGGGGTAAAGCCCATGCAGCAGTTGCAAATGCCACGTGCTCAGCCAGTACAAATGCAGCAAGTACAACAGCAGCTTCCCGTGGTACCTAGACAGCAAATACAATTACCAATGGCTCCGATGGGACAGCAACAGGTGATGCTTCCTCAACAGGTCACAGGTCAGGTATTGAGTCAAAATAACACAGTACAGCAATTCCCATTGCAAGGTGAAGATGGAATGAATGAGGAGTGGTCGGATGACAGCTCGGACAGTGAAGAGTGTAGGCTTGCAGCATCCCTAGAGGTAGACCAGAGGGGTCCCTATTTGGAAGGGAAGGTTATGAGTTACAAAGTTTCATTCCTAGTCAATACCGGAGCTACACGCTCTACAGTCAGAAGTGCTGAAGTTCCGAAACTACCACTTTCGGGGCATACCATAAGAGTGGTCAGAGTAGCAAATCAGTATCTGACAAACCCGATTACAGATCCAGTGCAAGCTGAGATCGGCAACTTCCAGGGACTACATAGGTTTGTAGTCTGTGATTCATTCCAGTATCCTTACTGGGAAGGGACTTGCTGTGCAAAACAAAATGTTCGATTACATGTACCAATGATGGAATCGAAGTGCAAACAAACAGTGATGATGAAGGAGACGAAGGTCAGTTCTCAGAATTAGAGACAGGACTTACAAATGAGGATTACCCTTTGATTGCATTATTCCCGGTGCTAACAGTGATTGACCTACCTACCGAATAACAAGGAACAGTGACAGAGAAATTGTGGGATTTGACAGCAAAGGAAGTGGGACTGATAAGAGGTGTAGAACCAGTTAAAGTACAAGTGAAGCCGAATGCAGTGTTTCCCCAGGTGCCACAATATCATATGGCACAAGATGTTCTTATCGAAGTGTCACAAATAATTGCAGACTTTGTGAAACAGGGAGTTCTGAAAGAGGTGTTGAGTAGCCCATGCAATTCACCGATAATGGGTCTGAAAAAGCCTTGTGGGAAAGTTCGAATTGTACAAGATTTGAGAAAAATAAACGAGATTGTGGTAAAATGTTGCCCCATAGTGCTCAACCCAGCAGTGATCATGTTCCAGGTTCCATGTGATGCTGAATGGTTCACTGTTATAGACTTGTCACAAGCTTTCTTTTCGATACCTCTTCATGAGGACAGCCAATTTTTGTTCAGTTTCAAATTCCTGTATACGATGTACAGTTGGTGCAGAATTCCCCAAGGGTTTTCTGAGTCACCCTCCATCTTTAATCAGATATTGAAAAAGGATTTGGAATTCTTAGTACTGCCTTTTAACTCGCTGACTTGCTGATTGCATCCAAAACAATGGATAACTGTAAATATGACACAATTGCCTTATTGAATCATTTGGGAAAGAACGGACATAAGGTGTAACCCAAGAAGCTGCAATACTGTCAGAAAGAGGTGAAATACTTAGGGCATCTGATTGAAAGAGGGTCCCGAAGAATATCGAAGGAAAGAATAACAGCCATTTTGCAAATGAACCTTCCAACGACAAAGAGAGATGTCAGAATGTTTTTGGGAATGGTGGGCTACTGTCGCCAGTGGATACCCAACTTCTCGATTATCTCAAAACCTTTAATAAAGCTGACAGGAAAAGAAATCAAGGATAAGCTGTATACCATAGCCTTGTCCAAAGAAGAGCTTGAGTCATTCATGGAGTTGAGAGAGTGCATGTGCAGGGCACCAGCTTTGGGTATGCCTGATTACACGAAGCCTTTTCTACTGTTTTGTCATGAAAGTGATGCTTGTTCTTTGTCTGTCTTAACACAGGTCCATGGAGGTGCAAATCACCCTGTAGCATATTTTTCAGCTACCTTGGACCCCGTCGCAGCAGCCTTACCGGGTTGCTTGCGCGCAGTTGCAGCAGTTGGTCAGAGCCTTACGCAATGTGAAGGCATAGTGATGGGATACCCCCTAACAGTAATGGTTCCGCATTCAGTTGAAATTTTGTTAATTCGAACCAACTCAGCACATGACAAACGCTCGACTTACCAAATATGAGACAATTATACTAGGGTCACCAAATGTTTCTCTGAAACGATGTACTGTATTGAACCCGGCAACTCTACTTCCTGCTGAAAATACTGAAGTTAATAATGAAGAGGAAGTTGAGCATGATTGTCTTGAGGTAACGGAATTATGTACCAAACCACGACCTGTTATTCAAGATACACAATTAAAGGAAAATTACTGCATCATGTTTGTCGATGGGTCCTGTTTGAGAGATTCAGTCGGAACACTGAGAGCTAGTTACCATAGCTGGTATTATCGAAGCTTCCTGGCTTGAAAAAGTGTTTTCCGCACAAGTGGCAGAACTAATCGCCCTTACCAAGGCATGCCACACAGCTGTGAATCTGAAAGTCACTATCTATACTGACAGCAGATGTGGATTTGGAATTGTACATGATTTTGGCCAACTATGGTCACAGAGAGGTTTCATGACCTCTTCTGGTTCTCCAGTGAAAAATGGTGAACAAATTAAAGATTTGTTACATGCGATTCAGTTACCTCTTGAAATTGCCGTAGTGAAATGCAGTGCTCACGTCAAGTCACAAGACTTAGGGGGTCATTTTGACCTCGCCGGTCTTTTTCCAAGACCGCTGAGGGACCGCCGTGTGGAAGACCGCCAGTGGTGGCGGTTTGCCGCTCAGCCTATTATGACCGTTGGCAGCTCTCCGTCCTTTTACGGATGGAGAGCTGGCAACAGCCATACTGGCGGGAGGCGGGGAAGTGGAGGTTGCTCCACCTCCACCGCCACACCAACAGAACACCGCCCAGCGAATCACGTCCTATGATTCGCCGTGGTGGTGTTCTGTTGACGGTGTGGTGTCGGCGGAGCAGCCCCCATGGCTCCCGTCCCATCCCGGAGGATCGTCGGACAAGGTAAGTCGATCGTCCGTGAGGGGAAGGGGGGGGGGTGTTGTGTGCATGCATGGGGGTGTGCGTGTGTGTATGTAGAGGGGGTTTGTGAGTGCATGTATGCTTGCGGGGGTGTTGTGTGTTTGGGAATGAGTGCGTGTATGTCTGTAGGTATGTCTGTATGGATGTGTGCGTGTATGTTTGAATGTGGGTGTGCGTGTCTGACTGTGTGTGTGGATGTTGGCATGTATGTCGGTGTGTGTGCGTGTATGTGTGTTGGTGGTGCCTGCGTGCATGTAGTTTGTGTATGAGTGATGTTATGTTGGGGGTCGGGGTGGGGAGGGGGGTCCTGCCACCTTTGGGGGGTGGCAGGGGTGGTGGTGGGGTATGGGAAGGAGTCGGGGTGGGGGTGGGGAGTGGGTGAGACCCCTATCAGTGTCAGGGAAGGAATTCCCTGGCACTGATAGTGCTCACCGCCATGGATTTCATGGCGGTTTCAAACCGCATGAAATCCATGGCGGTCAGCCGGGTCAAAATACCGTCGGCGGTATAGTGACAGCCTGTTGGCGGTCTTACCGCCGCTTCTCCGCCTTCCGCCAGGGTCATAATGACCCCCTTTGTGTCCATGGGAAACAGTTATGCAGATCAAGTCGCAAGATTTTGCGCATTAAACTATATATCGTTCAATGATCAGTTGGAATTGTTACCACAAACTGAAAATGACACATGCTTGAACCTTGCATTAAGGGTAGTCGATATCCTAGATGAACTTAAGACACTACAAGGTTGTGCTAGCAAAGAGGAAAAACATTCCTGGCAAAGAATGCAATGTGTACAGAGGACTGACGACTTGTGGGTATCAGAGGAGGGGAAATTAGTTTTGCCAAACAGTCGTTTGTCTCAATTTGCAAGGTTATATAACGGACAGGCTCATCTTGGGAGAGATGCAATGATCAGGTCATTCAAAATCGATTGGTTTAACCCAAAGTTCAGACATGCCGCAGATGTTACCTGTCACAGTTGCATCATCTGTCAACAGATGAATGCCGGGAAAGGGATTGTGGTAACTTTGAGCCACATTGGGAGAGCTGGTGGTCCATTTAGCAAAATGCAAATGGACTTAATTGAGATGCCTGTTTGTGGAGGATTGAAGTACGTGTTGGTGATTGTGTGTGTTTTCAGTCACTGGATTGAAGCCTACACCACACGTAGAAAGGACAGTCTCACAGTTGGAAAGCTGCTACTTAGGGAGCTAATACCCAGGTTCGGGTTTCCGGTCTCCATAGAGTCAGATAGGGGCAGACACTTCGACAATGAGGTGATTAAACTTCTGTGTGCAGCACTAGACATCGAACAAAAGCTGCACTGTAGCTACCGCCCTGAAGTGTCAGGATTAGTATAGCAAATGAATGGTACCTTGAAATCAAGAATGGCAAAGATGTGTGCAGCTACCAATATGAAATGGCCAGATGCATTGCCCTTAGTGCTGATGTCAATGAGGAACACCCCTGATAAGAAGACAGGACTATCACCTCATGAGATCCTCATGGGTAGAGCTATGAGGTTACCCGCAGTACCTGCAAATGCTCTAGTGAATATCACAGATGATATGGTGTTGGACTACTGCAAAGGCTTGGCTGATGTGATTCGCTCTTTCTCTCACCAGGTAGAAGCTAACACATTGCCACCGATTGGAGATCCAGGTCACACCCTACAAGCCGGTGACTGGGTGGTTGTCAAGAAGCACGTGAGAAAGTCGTGTTTGGAGCCGCGCTGGAAAGGGCCGTATCAAGTAATCTTGATGACAACTACTGCTGTGAAATGTGCAGGCGTTCTAAATTGGATACATGCCAGTCACACAAAGAAAGTAACGTGTCCAACTGATGAGGAACTTGAAGTTTCTGGCACAACAGTTCCAGAAAGAGAAGTCTCAGGGCTAGAAGACAGCCAAGAGGGAACTGACACTGCAGGAGAACCCACTGAGAACAGCCTTGTCCCTCAAACAGTGAGTGAGTTCGAGAGAGGTGACAGAGTGCCTATCTCCGTAGAGGCAGCAGGAGAACTAAGTCAAGGAGAGGTTCTCCCAGAAGTAGACGAATACAGGTTAGAACTTGAACCCGTCACAGATCAAGAAGAAGAAGAAGAAGGGGAAATAATAGAAAGAGATCAAAGTACTCCGGCATCCCTTGAGCCAGTTGCAGGTCCATCAAGCGAAAACACCATATTACAAGAGGAGGGTGCTGTCCAGTGTTCTGAAAAGACAAATCGGAAGAAGACGCATAAGGGTGATAATTGGCCAGAGAAACCAGTTCTAAGGATAAGAAGCATACCAGATGAAACAATAACAGAAGAAATTGATACATCCCGAGTGGAAGATTTAAGTGAAGGAGAACTGCAAGGTGAACGTAGATTGAAAAGAAAGAGAGTCGCAAATAGAAGGTATACAGGTCCTGAATGGCCGTATGCTACAATATATGAATGGCAACAGGAATTTCGAGCATTCTGGTTTGATCGAGAAGTACCAGGCCAATACTACGGCACCTCAACTAATTCAAAATTAAGACTTTTGTTAAAATCGAAAACTGAAAAACTGAAGGAAGAGACTTATAAATTACCGGATGAGACACTGATAACCTGATTTGACTTTGAGAAACCGGATTATGACAAGCTGCTAACCTGATTTGATAAAGGGATCCTGGAGTAAATGAAAACGCTGTAAATACACGCAAAAGAGAGAGAATGAAGAAAAGTTTATATCATCCTCAAGTTGATTGTTATTCTGCTATTTGATTCTATACGGACACAGCTTATGATAGAAGTAGTAACAAGAAGAGTAAGGTGTGTGGTTGGTTAAGTCTTATAATAGGTATTGTGTGCACAGTAATCATTGTGGGAGTGATTGTGGGAATGCTGTGGTTAGATAAGAAAACTATTAACGCTACTTCAAAACTTGAAACTACCACACTAACACCGTGGGAGAGGTTCGAGCAGGATGCAAGACACTTGCATGAGGGGACTAATTCAAAAGGGGAACTTTCTACTAATGTCTTCTATCGCTTGCTGAATGAGTATGTCGAGACCATGGATGCGAAAAACTGTTATGTGTGTACTAAGATACCTTCATCTGTGCAAGAAGGGGTTACCTATCATTGCCTTCCTTTAACCTACGGGATTAGCTGTAGCTTGTTACTAACCAGATTCTATAATCAAGAGCATGTGCAACACTTTTATTCAAATTTGGATGTTGTGTTTTCCTTTGTGCCTGTGATCGAATTCTTGAACAAGCTAGCTAAAGAACATGATATAAAAATAGAGGTTTCTTTGAACCGACGCTTACATTTGGGACTGCTTATGCACATCCCAACAATCTGACCTGCTTACTGTCTCCTGTAGAGAAAAGCTTTTTAGATCACACTGATGATAGACGCAAAGCATTGAAAGAAAGATTAGAAAAAGGGTTAGAAAAACACACATATGCAAATGATTATGCCTACACGGCAATCAAAACGGAAGGCAAATTAGCTATAGATGCATTGCATATAGGTAGGCTTTGTATATATAGGCCAAAATCTGAACAGGACAATTTGTTTGTGGGAACGAGTGAATATAGACATGTGTTTTTGTTTCAGAGTAAATGGACATTTATGTTAAATATCCCTGGGATCTATTACATCTGTGGGCTTAATGCTTATTACCGTCTCCCTAAGGGATGGTATGGGACATGTTATTTGGGGATAGTTTTCCCAAAGATTTACCTGATTGATGACTTGAAACAAATACCTAAAACTTCTGAATTACAACATGCTAGACAAAAACGAGAATCAGTGGCTTCTGTCATTGGTGATATATTTGGAGTCATAATCCCTTCAGTAGGGGTTATCTTGAATTCCATGAAAATTCAAAAGTTGTCTACTATCGTGGATAACATGCTGACAAGCTTTACAGGGGCTATACTCCTGATGGATACTGAACTTGCTGCAGAAAGAGCTATGACTCTTCAAAATCGGCTTGCTTTAGACATTCTTTTAGCAAGGAGCGGAGGGGTCTGCAACATGCCCAATGAGCATCATTGCTGTTCATTCATTCCAGATAATAGTAAGAAGATTAAAGGTATGCTTACTAACCTAACTAGAGATAGTGTAGATTTGAAGGAACTTGGAGTATTGGAGAAATTTGGAAATGGAGTTGCTAGAGTGGGAAGCTGGTTTACCAATATTTGGAATGGGGTTCTCGCAAAAATACTAGGGGGTCTATTAATTGTTCTGTCCTGTCTATTAGGATTATGGGGAGCATGCAAAATTAATGATAAAATTAAAAGAAATCGGACAAAAAGAACCAGGAGAAATGAAGAAAGTGAAAGAGAGAAATTGTTCAATGAAATTTGGGAAAGCTCACACAAGGGACAAGATGTTGAAATGCGCATTATGCGTACAGTGAAAAATTAAAGTTAAAGGTTAAAAAGAGAGGTTTGTGTGATGACGAGCATCATCAGAGGAGGGACTGAGAGAGCGTAGTTTATATAACCTATATTAGAACGAAATATTTATATATTAATGGGTGATGACTATAATAGTAACGATTCTGTTTAAACGTGTACTGGAATCGTGACCACGATGAGTGGCCACCAATGTAGACGCAACTAATAATGATGAATAAAATGTTTATGTTATGTTCAATTAAGCTTATATTAATGTTCATATTGTTGAAACTGTATTGAAATTCTTCATAGGCCTCAAGTTAGCGTGAGCTGCAGTTAGCTGCTCGGCTCTCATATTAAATGCATTTTTCCTGTTTTCCAGTGTGCTGACTCACAAGGGGCCATGACCCTGTAAATGTTCTTTTTCTTCAAATTTGGAAGACAAATGTAACCACATTAAATCCGTTCCCAGGCACATCTTCGGTGCCCTGAAATGAATGTTATAAAATATTGAAACAAGTGTAGATTAATGTTGTGTACAAGGTCACTTAGACCGGTGAACAACGAAACTGCTGACCCAAAGGATGTGCCAAAAGATGCCAAAATATGAAGTAACGCCAGATGTGCCACCTCTGAAGGCGTCAATTATGAAGACCAATCAACGATCTGTAAAATAATGTAGGGTGACAATTGGGATTACCGAATGTATTCTCTGATAGGTTAAAGATAGTGGGGTATAGTAAATGTCCAATAGAGTTTTGGGGGAATTTACTACAAAAAGGGGATAAAAACTCATATCACAAAAAGTTCGAGAGAATTAGGTAGGGAATGCTATTGATTTTATCCAGAAACTCTGTCACTCTGTTTGGTGACTTTAGACTATTAAAACCATCCTTGTCCTTATACTGCCCATTTACACTTTGCCTCCTTAGGAGTACAGTGCCCTTTATGCCCTTTTAGTTAAGTCCTGACTGATGGCGATTTGACTAATGTCCTGAAGACGAAGACTGAACCTGTGCGCTGACCTAATCTTTGGAGGGTAATTATGACAATGCAATTGTAATTTGTCTGTTTGCTTTTCCTTTCTAGGTACCAACTGCTTGTTTTGACAGAGACCGTAGCTAGATGTTTTCCAAATTGATGTTCTAAATTGTTTTGCATGAAGCCCAACATGCGAATGCTAATCAGTGGTTAGGATAGGCGTTCACCAAATTGACGCAATAGACAAACGACTGAGACTATGCTTTGTTGAACTGACTGCTATATTTTGATCAATGTTTACGCCGTGCTATGTTCTAATGTTTGTGATTCTTGCCTTAATGAAATCTTATCAAAGTTGCCACATTGTGACTATGCTGTTATGTTTCTTGGTTTTGAGATTAACGCACTTAATCTTAGATTGTAATTAATAGGGAATAAAATTCATAAAAATCTACTAAATCGGTGTGGTTATTCATGACTGATAGGTCATGGTAGAGTCTTGAATTGATTAATGACTTTGACTAAGGTGAAATGTATTGTTGTGATAAATATTGATGACATTATTGATGTGTTGATTGACATATTGCTTAGCTATCTGGTCCCACGGTGTCTCTCAACTGGGCCAAAAGATTCATTGGCCTAAAACGAGTCCTAATGTGTAATAAATTAACATAAAGGGACGCGTTTGCAGTTCCAACAGCAACCAGTGCACACAATGGCTACGCCTAGCACCCACACACCTGACACACGTCCAGAACACCATAAAACACTCCCAGACACACCCCACAATCCCTTGCAACGATACCAGGACCACAAGACGGAGAGCATCAGAGCCAGACAGAGAAAGGCAGCAGACAGGACACGCATAGCGACCCACACAGGAGCACCCAAACCTCGTCCCCAGTCCCAACGCCATCCACCACCCTCATCATGTCCCCCCAAAAAATCCACGCTTCACCGAAAGGGAGCTAAGTCCCATGGTGGATGAGATCCTAAAAGTGGGGCCATAAATATTCAGGTCTGAGGTGCAGCACACACCTATTACACGGAAAATGGAGCTGTGGCAGACCATTGTCAACAGGGTGAATGCAGTGGGACACCATCCACGCACCAGGGCTGACATCCGCAAGAGATGGAATGACCTGCGGGGAAAGGTCAGGGCCGTGGCATCCAGGCACCACATCCCAGTGCAGAAGACTGGGGGAGGACAGCTACCAACACCACCCGAATACACCGACTGGGAGGAGAAGGTACTCGCCATCCTGCACCCAGAGGGACTCACTGGACTCACTGGAGGAATGGACTCAGGTAAGTCATCTACAATTACCCCATATACTCCATACCTGTAATGCATGCACCACCCCATCAACACCCACCTAGACCCACACCCCACCCAGCCATTACCCACCACATCCATCCCCCTGCATCACCCACAACTCACTACCAGGCCCACATCACCACTGCTGTGCACAGCCACCTACCCCTGCACGTACCCACAATGGAATAATAACCCCCACCACAATGTAACCCCACCACTGCCACTAAATGCAATGACCACATCACAAAGGCACCTTGGAAGGCCACTGAAAGGCACACCAGCACAAACGTTCACAGTTCTGTACACCTCAAGCCCTAATGCATATGTAACAGACATGTCTATGTCCGCCAACAGACACCACCACCCATGCAACCCTAATGGAGGGGACAAGGAGTGCCACAGCACTCCAGGGAGACAGAGGCACATCACAAGACCCTGGTGAAGGACCCCTGGACACTGATGAGCAGACAGGCCCCTCACACAGCCCTGGATGCTCACCATGCAGCAGCCCCACCCAGGAAAACACTGTCACCCCTAACACCCAGTCAAGACCAACAGGCCAGGGGAGGCGTACCCACACCAGTGAACCCAGGGCACAGACAGGTGGAACACAGCTACAGAGGCCACAGTCTCCCACTCCCAACATGCAGGAAGGCGAGGGCCCCAGTACAAGTGCCACGTCAAGACCTGCACAGGGGACACAGGCACAGGGGGCCAGGCCAAGGTCAAGTGCCCCAGTGGGTCAGGGGGAAGGGCACCGGCTGGATACAGCAGCCCAGGACATCATTGCAGAGCTTTTGTGGGACTACCAACATATCCAAGACAGGTTGGCACTGATTGTATCCACCTTGGAGAAAGGTGAGAGGATGCAGCTGGAACAACACCAACAGGCCATGGAGCAGTGGAAAGAACAGAATGCCACAATGGCCACCATTGCTGGAGTACTGCTACAGTTGGTCAACAAACAGTCAGACACCCACACCGTACAAGAGGCCCCCACAACTGCCCTGGACAACCAGCAACAGATGACCCAAGCAGCAGAAACAGCACAGGAAATACCCTCCCAGGAATCACAAGGGCCAACCATACCACCCCAAGCAGCTCCACAGCAGGCGCCCAAACGTAGCCAAGATATGGCACTGGTAACCCAGCTAAGAACAAGCCCCCCTCCAACAATTGACACCCTACCCTTACGACTTCCATCACTGTACATAGCACATTTCACTGTATTCGACAAATAAACAACATTGCACACCTGTAACACTGTCCCCTGTCTTCAATGTTGAACATAGTGGCCATGGATGCAACTGGTAGGGAACAACTTTGTTGTCAATTTGTGCCTGGGAGTGGTAATGTGTGTTTCAAATTATGCAAGGAGGTAATGCATATATTGTTTGTCAGTACCATGCTGAAGACGTCCAAGTCTCACCCATCATGACCAGTCCCCCCTATATGCCATACCACACTTACATTATCAGTCACTAACCACAATTACAGGCTTAAGTCCCACACAGTTACTGGAAGTAGAGTTGTATCAGTTGGTTCCTGGAATTGATAACTTCCCCCTCCTCATCCTCACCATCACTCTCCTCACCTCTCTGAGGTAACTGATCAGGACCAATAGCACCCTCCACATCCAAAAGGGGGATTGAATGTCTCACTGCCACGTTGTGCAGCATGCAGCAGGCCACCACTATTCTACACACCTTATCAGGCCCATAGGCCAGGGAACCCCCAGGGATATGTAGGCACGGAATCTGGCCTTCATGAGACCTATAGTACGCTCTTTCACCCTCCTAGTACATCCATGGGCCTCATTGTATTTCCTCTCTGCATCCGTCCTGGGATTCCTCACTGGTGTCAGGAGCCAACGCAAGTTTGGATAGCCAGAATCACCTAGAGAAATGGTAAATACAGAGTCGTCATTGGAATGTCCTTAGTCAGAGAGGCTGGTTTTCTGCAATGAGTCAGTAAGTGACAGGCAAACTTACCAATGATCCACCCTCTGTCCTCTTGTAGTTGTTCCATCTTCTGTGGCACACTACTATTCCTCAAAACAAACGGATCATGGACAGAACCCAGAAACATGGCATTCACATGGGATATGTACTAGTCTTCAGTACATACCAATTGGATGTTCATGGAGTGAAAGTTCTTTCTGTTTCTGTAAACCTGTTCACTCACTCTTGGGGGGATAATAGTTATGTGGGTGCCATCGATGCACCTCTGACATGGGGAATGTTTGCTCAGGCATAGAAATAATACTTGATAGCAGGAAGGTCAGCACTTTGGGGGAATCGCACATAGGATTGCAGATGTTGTACAAATGCATTCAGAAATCTTGTCAGTACCTGGCTGAACATTGACTGTGAGAAACCAGCACCCATGCCCACTGTCACTTGAAATGAGCCTGTGGCCAGAAAATGGATTGCGGAGAGCACCTGCACCTCAGTTGGAATGGCATGCTGATTACGATTTCCGGGAGTCAGTGCAGGATTTAGTAATGCACATAGGTCCTGAATAGTTGCACGTGTGAGTCTGTAGGTAATTATGATTTGACGCTCCACGATGGTCCCCATATCCACAAGTGGTCTGTACACTGATGGTGCCCTTCCTCGCCACAAGGGTCAGTACCTATGAGGGGTAAGAGAAAGGATTGATGTGCACACATACACTGGCAGATTTGCTACATACATGCGGTGCATTATTAATAGTAGTGTCTGTACAATAACTGCAACCTGACAGATGTACATGTACATCACTAAAAGGGAACGGAGTAAATAATGTGTGATCATGTACTGGATCGAGTCCTAGGTGCTTCATATGGCTAGTAGGCCCAACATTGTGAGAAGTAATTAATTCGAGATGTGTAGGGATGGAAAAATGTCTGCCCACTGTAGTTCTGCCCCTTTGTTGAGGAAGTGACCTAATACCGCTAGCGGTTGACATCACAGCATATGGCGGTCTTGACTGCTGTTTGCACCCTCATTGGCTAACATGGATGCCAATGGGGAATCCTGGGGTATCATGATCGCCGCCAGCAGAGACGGTGCATACCGCCGTGAAACGTACCCGTGTTCGTCATCGTTTGATTACTTAACTCCCTGATCTTGTGCGGCCAGGTACTCCACTCTGTGTACTGCTGTGGCCTGCCTCTGGCTATGGATGTTCCATGTGGTGCAGGGGAAAGGGCCCCGGCATTCACCCAGGAAGAACTGGAGAAACGTGTGGAAGGGGTCCTGCCCCTGTACGGCAGACTCTACGGCCGGCTAGAGGTACAGGTGAGTCCAGGTTTGGGGGGCACTGTGTGAGTGATGGATGGAGTGGATTGCACAGATGTGTGCTCCTGTGAGCCAGGATGGGCCTTGGTGCATGGAATGCTGCGTGCATCTGTCCTGCATGTATTGGAGTACTGTCTGTCCTATGTCTGACAATCTGCCAGCTGTTGCCATCGTGCAGGTGCCTGCCCTCTGTATTCCATTTCTGTGTCACCCTACTAGGTCAGCGCCGACCAGAAGAGGGCACATTGGCATGCCATCGCCAAGGAGGTATGGACCCTGGGGGTCTACAACCGTCAGAGCACCCACTGTCGAAAGAGGTGGAGGACCTGCGGCGCTGGGTGCGGAAGATCACTGAGGCCCAGCTGGGGAAGTCCTCACAACATGGAAGGGGTGCCTGTCGGGCACTGACCCCCCTCATGCAAAGGATCCTGGTGGTGGCATACCCAGACCTGGATGAGCGCTTGAAGGCTGCACAGCAGTCACAAGGGGGTGAGTACTCACAGACCATATTTCAGCCTGGAAGGATGAGTGCGTGTGCGATAGGGCTCATGGTGCTTAGAGCAGGGAATTTGACTGGTGTCCAGCTACTGTCTGCTCTCCGAAGGGTGTAGAGGTGTCCCTGTCAGGTTTCGCCCACCTCAGCTCCAATACAATTCCTGGATATGGGTGTAGGTCAGTATACTGCTCAGTAGTCAGTGCCATGGGCATAGTGCACGGTGCTGCCTGTTGGGTGTGTCTGCTGGGTAGGTGGATGTCTGGCCATTGTGTATCAGCATTCAGCTACTTACAAGTGTCTCTCCTGTTTTGTCTCCCCATCCCTGTTCTCTTGTGTTTGTCTGGTACAGCATCAACATCAGGCGAGGGAGCTGAGGCACTGGTAAGTGGGGAGGCAGCGGCCCACGGATACTCCGAGGCAGAGACAACGGATGCCCAGGGGAGCAGTGAGTGGGAGGGCAAGGGGACTTCCAGGGGGGAGGCTACTACCACAGGAGGTAGTGACTCTGAGACCTCCTCCGATGGGTATCCTCTGGCGGTGGCGGACCCTAGTGGACAAACCACTACCGTGAGATCTTCCGCCACCCCCATACCATCGGCGCCCTCCCTTCTGCTCCCCACCGAGTTGCCCGTGCCCGCCCACCCAGAAAGGTGGGTGTCTCCTTTACCCCAGGCACCTCCTCCCCTTCCCCAGTCAGCCCTGCTGCCCTCACAGAGGCGGCTATTGACCTCCTGAGAACCATCTCTGTAGGGCAGACAACCATTGTCAATGCCATCCAGGGTCTGGCTTCTCAGGTGCAGCAGACCAATGCCTATCTGGATGGCATTCACGGTGCAGTGTCTGCCCTACAGAGATCATTTCAGGCTCTGGACTCCTCTTGGACGGCAGCCAGTTTCCCTGGCCATTCCATCCCCCTCCAACCTCCTTTACCCCTTCTAGCACCCCACTCCCTTCACCCGTCCAAAGCACACAATAAGACCCGCTTGCAGGCACATCAACACACAAGAAGCACACTTCCAAACACAAGCACCACACTTTCCACCACAAGCATTCACACAGCCAACAGACACCTGCACACACAACAACGTCCACTTCCCCCAGTGTGCCCACCTCTTCTGCCTCCCTGTCTGTCCCCTCTACATCCACACCCTCATGAACTGCAACTTCACTCAAAGTTACTGCTCCTCTTCTTGCACTCACCGCAATAGCAGGCAGCCATACATGCACCCCATACACCACTCCTGCACTCACCACCTCCACTGCAGTTGACATATGCAGCACACTCACCCGACTTGCAGACACCCACCCAACATACATCCACACTAGCTGTCTGTCTTCTCCCACTATGTCCACCCCCATCTCCTAAAACACTCAAACACACCAAGAAACCCACCCATCAGACATCCACCACACCACAGCATACTGAGTAGTCACCTGCACCCACTACAAGCACACCTTCACCCCAGACATCCACTCCCTCTGCCTCCACTACCACCCCCTCATCCACGAACACCCCAATTGCTCCCAAAAAATGTTTCCTCTCCCGTGCAGACCTGTTCGAATCCACTGGCCCACCCCGTCTTGTCCCGAAATGTGCCTACCTCCTTGCCCTTTAAGCTCCTTCCACATCCCAGCCCACCCCGGTCCAGCCTTCCCATTCCCGGGCCCCTTCTCCGGTGAAGAAGAAGGTCCGCTCAGAGCCTAAGGCATCCTGCTCCACCTCAGCCAAACAGCCCCCACCCCCTTCAACCTCCTCACGCAAGTCTAAGTCCCACCCCTGTCGTAAATCCCCACCCCCCTTCCGTGAGGTGCCTGGATCCCCATATGGTGCCCCGTTCAGTGTAGTACCAAGCACTTGTAGGAGTCAGGTGTGGCCAGTTGTGGCCAAGGACAATTGACTTTATATGGACTGGCCATTGGCCCTGTTGGCACTGTTTTGCTCAGTGAGCTACATATTAAAGTTTCGGTGTGGCCTCTGTTTGTGCTGCACACAGTTCTACCCTGGTGTTTTTTTTTTATTATTTATGTGTAAGGGGCTATTGTGTGTACTATGGCCAAGTTGCAGTGGCCTTCGGTCGGGGACGTCCCTCTTGGTGTGGGGTATCTGACTTGTGCTGCTGGGAAGGGGTGGGGGAGTGTTGCAAAGTGGGTGGGTATGTAACTTTTCCCTTTCCTCCCTTGTGTCGTAGGTTGCGGTACTTATCGTCGTCGTCTTCGTCGGTGGTCTCGGTCGTGTAGATATATGACAAGGGGCAAGGCTGGCATGATCTGCAGCTCTCTGTCCACGTCTGCAGCTGCACGTTTTGGGGAACTCTGGTGAGTGTTTCCTTCTATTTGTTTCTTTTCCGCCTGGCTATGTGTGGCGGTGGTTCCCGCCCCGGAACTGTCAGCGGAATGGTGGTTCATAATTTGATGGGCGGGTTGGGTCTTTCCAACGGCCTGCGGGCGGACTCTGCCGTCGTCAGTGGGACTCCTTTCCAGGCGGTGGGTGGTGCGCGGGATGCATGTGCTTCATTTGGTTCATTATTTGGCAGTCCGGCCCGCTCCTCTGTTGGCGGTTTCTACCGCCACCGCCAGCGGAGCGGAACAGACTGCCATGTTCATAATGAGGGCCATTATTCCCAGCACTGATTAGTCTATCTTTATCTTATGCAGTTCTTCAAGACAATGTCTTACATGATTATTGTATGGTCATGCAACATGTGGCAAATATCATACTGCATGAATCATTGAATGGTAAAAGTAGGTGCGAGAATGGCATTCCTTTTTCTACTGCTGCTGGCAATTTTGAAACATATCCAATAGTTTGAAACATTTATTTCCCTGTGCTATACTCTTTTGGATGATGGTTTGCAAGTCTGACTCTTCTGTACCATATTCAGGGATCTGTACAGATGGATAATACATTTCATACAAAAATGGCAATACTGGTTATTATACCTATTAGAGCAAAAACAAGTGGGCAGAACACTTTCTTCAATGTTCTTCTACTTAAGTCTCTCTTTGTAGACAGAACAGCTTTGCACCTCTCCTCAGGGTACCGTGCCTAGTGACAGTTTTTCTAGGCACACAATTTATGGTCATTGTCATTGATACCCAGTACTTGTATTAGATCGACCACTGTTGGGTCTGGGGTTGTTGCTGGTACTGAGGTTTGCTTGGGGTGCAATCCGTTCTGGTCTCCAACAAGCTTGCTCTGACAATGAGTAAGTTAGACGATTTTCTTCATCATCACATTGGTTGGCAGACGTTCAATCACCTACAAACTAGTAATTCAGGGACACTGCTGTCAGATAGCACACTTTTGATTGAACTACCAAGATGGACTTTTAGCACTTTTTTAATGCTACTGACAAAATTGTACTGTTGACGTGTGACGGAGGCATTAGGCCTACTTATATTTCATACCTTCCTCCTCCGGAAATGGCAGAACTGCTTACCTTCTCGTATATTTCAATCAGTGTAAAAACAGCATCATTATTACTTTCTCTTGCCTGATAAGCCAGCTAGATCTGTGAAATAGCAAACTGTTTATATATTGGAAGCAAGTTTGTGTCCCTGCTAATGTACTTGTGACCTCGCACACAACCCAAAATTGTGTTGCAGTGCAAAGTTATCCTAAAACCTGTTTTCACCTTAGGTCACAAATAAAACGGTTCAGAAAGTTGCATCTAAATTATGCATGTGTTTGAACTTTGCCATTCTCAATATAAAATGAAATCCTATCATAATTCCATGCACTTATATTATATTTAGTTTAAGCAAACACGTTTTGTGGGAGACAAATATAGATGGGAATGATGAAAGCGTTACACTTCATTTCACGTCATTCTTTGCTCTTTTTCTTTCGTAGAGACTGAAGCAAGAACATTTTAATGTGTACAAAATTAGGAAGCATACCTTTGGCATTTTTCAGGGAATTGTAACATAACACAATAAAAGCCTACCAAACCGGCTATTATACCGTACTATCTCATAAATACCCAATTGTTTCATGGTAGAAAATGTCAAGGAAAACAAAGCTTTGTTGCCTACGAATTCATGCAAATAATTGAAGCTAAGAATTACAAAAGTAATACATTATTGTTGGACCTGGCTTTTTGAAGGGGACATCCCCAAACTTTTTGCCTCCTTCCTCCTATTTTTTCTGACCTGTTGTTGTTGGCTTTTGACCTCTGGGCACTTTACCACTGCTAACCAGTGCTAAAGTGCATATGCTCTCTGTGTAAATTGTACTACGGATTGGTTTATCCATGAATGACTATTTAATTTACTGGTAAGTCCCTGGTAGAGTGCACTACATGTGCCTAGGGCAGGTAGATTAAATGCTACTAGTGGGCCTGCAGCACTGGTTGTGCCACCCACCTCAGTAGCCCCTTAACCTTGTCTCAGGCCTGCCATTGCAAGGCCTGTGTGTGCAGTTTCACTGCTACTTCGACTTGGCATTTAAAGGTACTTGCCAAGCCTAGAACTCCCCTTTTTCTATACATAAGTCACCCCTAATGTGTGCCCTAGGTAAGCCCTAGAGCAGGGTGCTGTGTGGGTAAAAGGCAGGACATGTACTTGTGTGGTTATATGTCCTGGTAGTGTAAAACTCCTAAATTCGTTTTTACACTACTGTGAGGCCTGCTCCCTTCATAGGCTAACATTGGGGCTGCTCTCATACATTGTTGAAGTGGCAGCTGCTGATCTGAAAGGAGCAGGAAGGTCATATTTAGTATGGCCAGAATGGTAATATAAAATCCTGCTGACTGGTGAAGTCGGATTTAATATTACTATTCTAGAAATGCCACTTTTAGAAAGTGAGCATTTCTTTGCACTAAAACCTTGTTGTGCCCTTCAATCCACGTCTGGCTAGGTTTAGTTGACAGCTCCTTGTGCATTCACTCAGACACACCCCAAACACAGGGTACTGAGCCTCACTTGCATACATCTGCATTTTGAATGGGTCTTCCTGGGCTGGGAGGGTGGAGGGCCTGCCCTCACACAAAGGACTGCCACACCCCCTACTGGGACTCTGGCAGACAGGATTGAACTGAAAGGGGGCTTGGTGCATTTCTTAGACACTCTTTGAAGTCACCCCCACTTCAAAGGCACAACTTAGTATAAAACAGGGCCTCTGCCCTACCTCATGAGACACTTGCTGGAGAAGAAACCTGAACCAGAAACTACATCCTGCCAAGAAGAACTGCCTGGCTGCTCAAAGGACTCACCTGTCTGCTTTTCTACAAAGGACTGCTGCCTTGCTGTTGGCCTGCTGCCTTGCTGAACTCTTGTCTGGCTGTAAGAGTGCTCTCCAAGGGCTTGGATAGAGCTTGCCTCCTGTTCCCTGAAGTCTCAGGACCAAAAAGACTTCTCTCTTTGTCTTGGACGCTCCGTGCGCCGAACTTTTCGATGCACAGCTTGTTCCGCGGCAAGAAAAACGCCGCACACCGACACTGATCGACGCGACGTCTTCGGGACGATCGAAACTTTGACGCACGGCCTCGCAAGGACAACGCCGCCTGACTTCCCGGGAGAAATCGACGTGACGCCTGCCGTGAGATCAAAACTTTGACGCACGGGCTCGCAAGGACAACGCCGCCCGACTCCGCAGGAGAAATCGACGCGACGCCTGCCGTGAGATCAAAACTTTGACGCACGGCCTCGCAAGGACAACGCCGCCCGACTCCGCAGGAGAAATCGACGTGACGCCTGCCGTGAGATCGAAACTTCGATGCGCAGCCCCGCAGAACGACGCGCAGCCGGAAAACAAGCAGGAAAATCCACGCACAGACCCGGGACATCTGGTACTCCCCGCAAACCCCAGTAAGAGACTGTCTGCGTGCCGGAAAACGAAGCACGACTCCCCGCGTGGAAAATAACGACGCAAGTCCATGTGTGCTGAGGAGAAATCGACGCACGCACCAGTTTTCCACGCACCTCTTCTCTTGTGGCCTTCTGAGGAGATTTTCCACCAGAAACCAGGTACTTGGTGTTTGAAAGAGACTTTGTTTGCTTTCTAAAGACTTAAGACACTTTATATCATTTTTCAGTGATATCTTTACAACTTCATATTGCAACTTTGATCGTTTTGACCTGAAGATACCCAGATAAATATTATATATTTTTCTAACCACTGTGTGGTGTATTTTTGTGGTGTTATGCTATGGTGTTGTATGATTTATTGCACAAATGCTTTACACATTGCCTTCTAAGTTAAGCCTGACTGCTCGTGCCAAGCTACCGGAGGGGGAGCACAGGCTGATTTTGGATTGTGTGTGACTTACCCTGACTAGAGTGAGGGTTCTTGCTTGGACAGAGGGCAACCTGACTGCCCACCAAAAACCCAATTTCTAACAATTATGTAGCTGTCAGATAGTACAAAATATCCCTCAAACACAACTTAATTATGTCAGCCCTGTGAAACAGTGATGTCAGTTGAGTTCATATTCCCAAGCTGTAATATATTCTGATTGGAACAACATGATGTTTTACTTTAGTATTCTGGATCTGCATATTATCCTGAAACTTAACGTGTTAATTAATTAAGAACTATGGTTTTGGTGTACACTGTCAGAATTATTTCAGCATTTTTACATGAACAAGCATTCATTCATTCGTAATATAACTCCCCTTCAGCGACATCAAATAGCTCACCTTGCATATCCATTCTGCCCATTGTCTGCATCTTTGGTTTGTAAATGCAATTATCTTTGTCAAAGTGTTTCTGTACACTTCTATAATTAGGTAGTAGTGTGGTTGCATATTCATATATTCATGTACATCACATGTGATGAAGAAATGGTCACAATCTTTTATAATAGCCAGTCATTCCTAAAAATGTGTGCCCCTGTTTTGTATTATTGGAGATGGCACAACCAAAATTAAATTTTATTCATTCTGCATCCAATTACCTCCTCCCTTTTGGCAGAAGGTGTTCCAACCAGGATCCCATGTGTTTAAACAAATGTGCATTCTATTAGGAAATGCCTTTAGTTTCAGGTGACTTAAAACTAAGTAATGTATAGTGTCTGTGATGTATAGCGCTTTCTAATAGTGCTGACCATAAATAAATAATTTGCTTTCTACATCAATATCGTACCTCATCAACATGCAAGAGAATCAAATGTGTACATTTTTCCCATACCAAAATTGTCAAGGTACTTTTGAGGAATCTGCATGAAACAATAATAAACATGTTGCAGATCTCAACATTAATCCTAATTCAGACTCTTCATTTAGTGTTTCAGAAAAGTATGTCTGTCTCCCTACACTTTCTACATTCTGATTAGTGTTTTGTTTTCTCTGTCCTCTTTGTAACTGTGTTGTGTTTCTTATGCAAGACATTTCTATATTAACATTTCCTGTTCTTCACAAGCTGCGTCTTGAACCTTTTCCATCTTTTTCCTTTCTTAGTTCACTATTTTCCCAAACATATCTCTAGACTCTGTTCTCTGTATCCCCCTTTTATACAATCCTTGCATGCATAAACTGCCTCCACTGTAACAACTTTACTTTTTTCCCTTCTTTTCCCATTCTCTCAAACAACCTTTTAAATTCATCTATTCTACTTTCCTCAGAAGACCCCCATTTTGGCCATTGTCTCTGTGGGTCTTCATGTGCAATATAAACACCTAGGCCCATATTTATACTTTTTTAGCACCGCATTTGCGCCGCTTTTTGACTCAAAAACGTCGCAAACGTACCAAATTACAATGGTATTTTGCAAGTTTGCGCCATTTTTGTGTAAAAAAATGACGCAAATGCGGCGCTAAAAAAGTATAAATATGGGCCCTAGTGTCAAAAAACATAGTCATGTGATAACCCTTCTTTTTAACCACATGCAATGCTGGCATGTTAGGCCTTGGTGGTACTAAAGTTTCATCAAAGTTCTTACTTCTGTTACAACACTTAAACATATAACACAACACATCACAAAGACAACCCATTGCAATGCAACAACAATTGTTTTCTACTACAGTTTCAGTTTTTGGCTAGATCTAGTTTGCAACCAATAGTCCTTATAAAATGTAATCTCAGCTTTCCCAAACATTCTAGTAAATCCTAAGGACTTTAAACACTTGTTTCAGTATTTGTTGTAGCTATCTTCACCTTTTTATACCTGGGGACTTCAGCCCCTACTGTGATAAGAATAGGGACTCTAACCCTATTCGAGGTGGCGATTAAAATCCTACTATAGATGGGTGTAGGAGGCTGGACTGGCTTGTAGTGAGTACCAAGGGGTACTTGCACCTTGCACCAGGCCCAGTTATCCCTTATTAGTGTATAGGGTGTCTAGCAGCTTAGGCTGATAGATAATGGTAGCTTAGCAAAGCAGCTCAGGCTGAACTAGGAGACGTGTGAAGCTACTACAGTACCACCTAGTGTCATATGCACAATATCATAAGAAAACACAATACACAGTTATACTAAAAATAAAGGTACTTTATTTTTATGACAATATGCCAAAGTATCTTAGAGTGTACCCTCAGTGAGAGGATAGGAAATATACACAAGATATATATACACAATAGCAAAAATATGCAGTATAGTCTTAGAAAACAGTGCAAACAATGTATAGTTACAATAGGATGCAATGGGGAAACATAGGGATAGGGGCAACACAAACCATATACTCCAAAAGTGGAATGTGAACCACGAATGGACCCCAAACCTATGTGACCTTGTAGAGGGTCGCTGGGACTATTAGAAAATAGTGAGAGTTAGCAAAATAACCCTCCCCAAGACCCTGAAAAGTGAGTGCAAAGTGCACTAAAGTTCCCCTAAGGACAAAATAGTCGTGTTAGAGGGAAAATGCAAGGAAAACACAAATCAGCAATGCAACAACGATGGATTCCTGACTGAGGGTACCTGTGGAACAAGGGGACCAAGTCCAAAAGTCACAAGCAACTCGGAGATGGGCAGATGCCCAAGAAATGCCAACGGTTGGTGCAAAGAAGCTCTTACTAGGCTGAAGAACTGTGAATACTGCAGGAACGACAAGGGCTAGAGACTTCCCCTTTGGAGGATGGATCCCCCACGCCTTGGAGAGTCGTGCAGAAGTGTTTTCCCGCCGGATGGACGCCAACAAGCCTTGCTACACGCAAATCGTGCGTTTGGCGTTTTTGGACGCTGCTGGGGCCCAGGAGGGACCAGGAGGTCGCAAAATGGACCTGCAGAGAGAGGGGACGTCGAGCAAGACAAAGAGCCCTCACTGAAGCAGGTAGCACCCGGAGAAGTGCCAGAAACAGGCACTACGAGGATGCGTGAAACGGTGCTCGCCGAAGTTGCACAAAGGAGTCCCACGTCGCCGGAGACCAACTTAGAAAGTCGTGCAATGCAGGTTAGAGTGCTGTGGACCCAGGCTTGGCTGTGCACGAAGGATTTCCGCCGGAAGTGCACAGGGGCCGGAGTAGCTTGCAAAGTCGCGGTTCCCAGCAATGCAGCCCAGCGAGGTGAGGCAAGGACTTACCTCCACCAAACTTGGGCTGAAGAGTCACTGGACTGTGGGGGTCACTTTGAATGGTGTCGCTGGATTCGAGGGACCTCGCTCGTTGTGCTGAGAGGAGACCCAAGGGACCGGTAATGCAGCTTTTTGGTGCCTGCGGTTGCAGGGGGAAGATTCCGTCGACCCACGGGAGATTTCTTCGGAGCTTCTGGTGCAGAGAGGAGGCAGACTACCCCCACAGCATGCACAAGCAGGAAAACAGTCGAGAAGGCGGCAGGATCAGCGTTACAGAGTTGCAGTAGTCGTCTTTGCTACTATGTTGCAGGTTTGCAGGCTTCCAGCGCGGTCAGCGGTCGATTCCTTATCAGAAGGTGAAGAGGGAGATGCAGAGGAACTCGGCTGAGCTCATGCATTCGTTATCTGAAGTTTCCCCAGAGACAGAGACCCTAAATAGCCAGAAAAGAGGGTTTGGCTACCTAGGAGAGAGGAAAGGCTACTAACACCTGAAGGAGCCTATCACAAGGAGTCTCTGACGTCACCTGGTGGCACTGGCCACTCAGAGCAGTCCAGTGTGCCAGCAGCACCTCTGTTTCCAAGATGGCAGAGGTCTGGAGCACACTGGAGGAGCTCTGGACACCTCCCAGGGGAGGTGCAGGTCAGGGGAGTGGTCACTCCCCTTTCCTTTGTCCAGTTTCGCGCCAGAGCAGGGGCTAAGGGGTCCCTGAACCGGTGTAGACTGGCTTATGCAGAATTGGGCACATCTGTGCCCAACAAAGCATTTCCAGAGGCTGGGGGAGGCTACTCCTCCCCTGCCTTCACACCATTTTCCAAAGGGAGAGGGTGTCACACCCTCTCTCAGAGGAAGTTCTTTGTTCTGCCATCCTGGGCCAGGCCTGGCTGGACCCCAGGAGGGCAGCTGCCTGTCTGAGGGGTTGGCAGCAGCAGCAGCTGCAGAGAAACCCCAGGAAGGGCAGTATGGCAGTACCAGGGTCTGTGCTACAGACCACTGGGATCATGGAATTGTACCAACAATGCCAGGATGGCATAGAGGGGGCAATTCCATGATCATAGACATGTTACATGGCCATATTCGGAGTTACCATGGTGAAGCTACATATAGGTAGTGACCTATATGTAGTGCACGCGTGTAATGGTGTCCCCGCACTCACAAAGTTCAGTGAATTGGCTCTGAACAATGTGGGGGCACCTTGGCTAGTGCCAGGGTGCCCTCACACTAAGTAACTTTGCACCTAACCTTTACCAGGTAAAGGTTAGACATATAGGTGACTTATAAGTTACTTAAGTGCAGTGTAAAATGGCTGTGAAATAACGTGGACGTTATTTCACTCAGGCTGCAGTGGCAGGCCTGTGTAAGAATTGTCAGAGCTCCCTATGGGTGGCAAAAGAAATGCTGCAGCCCATAGGGATCTCCTGGAACCCCAATACCCTGGGTACCTCAGTACCATATACTAGGGAATTATAAGGGTGTTACAGTAAGCCAATGTAAATTGGTAAAAATGGTCACTAGCCTGTCAGTGACAATTTGGAAAGAAATGAGAGAGCATAACCACTGAGGTTCTGATTAGCAGAGCCTCAGTGAGACAGTTAGTCACTACACAGGTAACACATTCAGGCACACTTATGAGCACTGGGGCCCTGGGTTACCAGGGTCCCAGTGACACATACAACTAAAACAACATATATACAGTGAAAAATGGGGGTAACATGCCAGGCAAGATGGTACTTTCCTACACAACCCCCCCCCAAACGAAGGACAATAAGACTAGCCATTACCTGATGAGTCTTCATTGTCTAAGTGGAAATATCTGGAGAGTCCATCTGCATTGGAGTGGCTACTCCCAGGTCTATGTTCCACTGTATAGTCCATTCCCTGTAGGGATATGGACCACCTCAACAATTTAGGATTTTCACCTTTCATTTGTTTTAGCCAAAGTAGAGGTTTGTGGTCTGTCTGAACAATGAAGTGAGTGCCAAACAGGTATGGCCTCAACTTCTTCAGAGCCCAGACCACAGCAAAGGCCTCCCTCTCAATGGCAGACCAACGCTTTTCTCTAGGGGTCAACCTTCTACTAATAAAAGCAACAGGTTGATCCTGGCCCTCAGAATTAAGTTGTGATAGGACTGCCCCTACTCCTAATTCAGATGCATCAGTTTGGACATAGAATTTTTTAGAGTAACAAGGGCTTTTCAGGACAGGTGCAGAGCACATGGCCTGCTTCAGCTCCTCAAAAGCTTTCTGACAGTTTGCTGTCCATAATACCTTTTTAGGCATTTTCTTGGATGTGAGGTCATTAAGAGGGGCTGCAATGGAGCCATAGTTCTTAATGAACCTCCTGTAATACCCAGTGAGGCCTAGGAAGGCTCTCACCTGAGTCTGAGTGGTAGGGGGAACCCAATCAATAATTGTTTGGATTTTCCCCTGAAGTGGTGCAATCTGTTCCCCACCAACAAGGTGTCCCAGATAAACCACCTTACCCTGCCCTATCTGGCACTTTGAAGCCTTGATAGTGAGGCCTGCCTTTTGCAGGGCCTCCAAAACTTTCCAAAGGTGGACCAGGTGATCATCCCAGCTGGAGCTAAAGACAGCTATATCATCCAAATATGCTGCACTGAAAGCTTCCAGCCCTTGCAGGACTGTGTTCACCAACCTCTGAAAAGTGGCAGGTGCATTTTTCAAACCAAAAGGCATTACAGTAAACTGGTAATGTCCTCCAATGGTAGAAAATGCAGTCTTAGGTTTAGCATCTTCTGACATTTTGATCTGCCAATACCCTGCAGTCAAATCAAAAGTGCTTAGATACTTGGCAGATGCCAGTGTATCTATTAGCTCATCTGCCCTGGGTATAGGGTGAGCATCTGTTTTGGTTACCAAGTTGAGACCTCTATAGTCTATACAAAACCTCATTTCCTTCTTTCCATCTTTAGAATTGGGTTTTGGTACCAGTACCACAGGAGAAGCCCATGGACTGTCAGAGTGCTCAACCACTCCTAGTTCCAACATTTTCTGAACTTCTTGCTTTATGCAGTCCCTGACATGGTCAGGCTGCCTATAGATCTTACTTTTGACAGGTAAACTGTCTCCAGTATCTATAGTGTGCTCACACCAAGAAGTGGTGCCTGGCACAATGGAGAAGAGTTCTGAAAATTGTCCTAGGAGATTTATGCAATTATCTTTCTGCTCAGCAGTAAGACAATCAGCCAAAACTACACCTTCCACAAGAGCATCTTGCTCTGTGGAAGAGAAGAGATCAGGTAGAGGATCACTGTCTTCTTCCTGTCCCTCATCTGTTGCCATGAGCAGGGTGAGATCAGCCCTGTCATAGTAGGGTTTCAGGCGGTTGACATGGAGCACCCTAAGGGGACTCCTGGCAGTGCCTAAGTCAACCAAGTAGGTGACTTCACCCTTCTTTTCAACAATTGTGTGGGGTCCACTCCATTTATCTTGGAGTGCTCTTGGGGCCACAGGCTCCAAGACCCACACTTTCTGCCCTGGTTGGTACTGAACCAAAACAGCCTTCTGATCATGCCATTGCTTCTGGAGCTCTTGGCTGGCCTGAAGGTTTTTACTGGCCTTTTTCATGTACTCAGCCATCCTTGATCTGAGGCCAAGTACATAATCCACAATATCCTGCTTAGGAGCTTTTAAAGGTTGTTCCCAACCCTCCTTTACAAGTGTGAGTGGACCCCTAACAGGGTGTCCAAAAAGAAGTTCAAAGGGGCTGAAGCCCACTCCTTTCTGGGGTACCTCCCTGTAGGCAAAAAGGAGGCATGGTAGAAGGATATCCCATCTCCTGCGGAGTTTTTCAGGGAGTCCCATAATCATGCCTTTGAGAGTTTTATTAAATCTCTCCACCAGTCCATTTGTTTGTGGATGATAGGGTGTTGTGAACTTGTAAGTTACACCACACTCCTTCCACATGGCCTTTAAGTATGCAGACATGAAATTGCTTCCCCTGTCTGATACTACTTCCTTTGGGAAGCCCACCCTGGAAAATATTCCCAGGAGGGCCTTTGCCACTGCAGGAGCTGTAGTGGTCCTTAAAGGAATAGCTTCAGGATATCTTGTGGCATGGTCCACTACCACTAAGATAAACCTATTGCCTGAAGCAGTAGGAGGGTCAAGGGGGCCAACTATGTCAACCCCTACCCTTTCAAAGGGAACCCCAACCACAGGCAGTGGGATAAGGGGTGCCTTTGGAGTTCCACCTGTCTTGCCACTGGCTTGACAGGTTTCACAGGACTTACAAAATTCCTTTGTGTCCTCAGACATCCTAGGCCAATGAAACAATGGTACCAATCTGTCCCAAGTTTTCATTTGACCCAGGTGCCCAGCTAAGGGAATGTCATGTGCCAGTGTTAGGAGGAACTTTCTGTACTCCTGAGGAATCACTAATCTCCTGGCAGCTCCAGGTTTAGGATCCCTATGCTCAGTGTACAAGAGGTTGTCCTCCCAGTAAACTCTGTGTGAGTCACTGACATCCCCATTAGCCTGTTTGACAGCTTGCTGTCTGAGACCCTCTAATGTGGGACAGGTTTGCTGTGCCACACTCAGCTCCTCTCTGGCAGGCCCCCCTTCACCCAAAAGCTCAGCAGTGTCTGCTTCTAGCTCCTCTGGTGTAGGTTCTGCACAGGGAGGGAATTCTTCTTCCTCAGAAGTAGAATCCACTGTAGAGGGAGGGATAGTAGGAAGTGGTTTGCTTCTACTAGCCCTAGCTTTAGGGAGCACTTGGTCCATTGTTCCAGGATCCAAGCTTCCCTGTCCTTTTTGCTTTTTGGCCTGAGCCCTTGTCAAAGCAAAAATATGCCCTGGGATGCCCAGCATTGCTGCATGGGCCTCCAACTCCACATCTGACCAAGCTGATGTCTCCAAATCGTTCCCTAATAGACAGTCTACAGGTAAATCTGAAGCTACCACAACTTTCTTTGGACCAGATACCCCCCCCCAGTTGAGATTTACAACAGCCATGGGGTGGCTTTGTGTTATGTTGTGAGCATCGGTTACTTGGTACTGGTGTCCAAGTATGTGTTGTTCAGGGTGCACCAGTTTCTCAATCACCATTGTGACACTGGCACCTGTGTCCCTGTAGGCCTGGACCTCAACACCATTTATTAGGGTTAGTTGCTTGTACTTCTCCAAGTTATGGGGGCAAGCAACCAAAGTGGCTAAGTCAATAGCCCCTTCAGAGACTAAAGTAGCCTCTGTGGTCTCCCTAATCAGACCAACCCCAACTAAATTACCAAAAGTGAGCCCAGCTACTCCCTTGGATTGGCTATTAGTAGGTTTGCTCCCACCACCACTGCTATTAGTAGGGACACTAGGTGTAGCAGTAGGGGTTGTAGTGGTAGGAGCTGTGGTGCCTTTCTTTGGACAACTGGGATCTGTTGTCCAATGGCCTTTTATTTTACATAAATAGCACCATGGTTTCTTTTCCTTGTTCTGATTAAAGGAGGATTTGGGCCCACCACCCCCACCAGAGTGTTTTTGTGGGCCTGATGAAGACTCATTTTTAGATTTGTCCCCACCCTTGTCAGAAGACTTACCATCCTTCTTTTTGTTGCCATCTTTGTCACCCCCTGTATGAACTTTTCTGTTCACTCTTGTTCTGACCCATTTGTCTGCCTTCTTTCCCAATTCTTGGGGAGAGGTCAGATCAGAGTCCACCAAGTACTGGTGCAACAAATCAGACACACAATTATTAAGAATATGCTCTCTCAGGATCAAGTTATACAGGCTGTCATAATCAGTAACTTTACTGCCATGTAACCACCCCTCCAAGGCCTTCACTGCCTGGTCAATGAAATCAACCCAGTCTTGTGAAGACTCCTTTTTGGTATCTCTGAACTTTATCCTGTACTGTTCAGTGGTTAAGCCATAACCATCCAGGAGTGCATTCTTAAGAACTTGGAAATTGTTAGCATCATTTTCTTTTACAGTAAGGAGCCTATCCCTACCTTTTCCAGTAAATGATAGCCATAGGATAGCAGCCCACTGCTTTTGAGGGACATCCTGTACAACACAGGCCCTCTCAAGTGCAGCAAACCACTTGTTAATGTCATCCCCCTCCTTGTAAGGGGGAACTATCTTATGCAGATTCCTGGAATCATGCTCTTTTGCAGGATGACTATGGGGAATACTGCTGCTGCCACCATGGGTATCTAAACCCATCTTCTGTCTTTCCCTCTCTATTTCTAAAGACTGTCTATCCAAATCCAGCTGTTGCTTCTTGAGCTTCAGTCTGGTTTGCTCCACTCTCAATCTATTGAGCTCCCTTTCTAACAATCTGTCATCAGGGTGGGTGGGAGGGACATTTCTAGATACAGAGGTATGATGGGAATGAACAGAAGGAGACCTGTCCCTTACAGAGGGCACCCTAACAGCTTGGCTACCAGTATAATGTGAGAGCACACCATCAGTATGGTGTGATTCAACCTCTGTACCAACTATGCTAGACTGTCTAGTAATGGGCAGGCTGAGAAGTTTCTTTCCTGAACCTTTTCCTGGGGGAGTCCCTGGATCAGATTGAGAACCATTAGCTACTTTTTCTACAGATTGGGCACTTATGGCCTTATCCTGTACTCTAAGCATATTAATTAACAGTTCTAAAGAAGGATTCTTCCCTACACTCAAACCTCTCTCTATGCAGAGACTCCTTGCTCCTTTCCAGCTAAGGTGATCATATGCAAGTTTGGACAGTTCAACTTTTTGGCCTGTGCCAGACATTTTTTAGAGAGAGTTAAAGTGATAGACAAAGAGAAAAAAGTTTTCAGAACTTTTTGGAAAGACAGAGAAAACTTTTTAAACTTTTAAGAACTTTTTGAAAGTTTAGAAGTACTTTTCAGCACTTAGAAAAGAGTGAAAAGAGGAAATGCAAAACTTTTTGGCTATGTGTATATACACTGACCTTGTTTTGTATATTTTTCTCTTATGAAAAGTACAATGACAAGAGTGGTAAGTAGTCTCAAAGCACTTATCCCACCGCTGCACAACCAATGTAGGAGGCTGGACTGGCTTGTAGTGAGTACCAAGGGGTACTTGCACCTTGCACCAGGCCCAGTTATCCCTTATTAGTGTATAGGGTGTCTAGCAGCTTAGGCTGATAGATAATGGTAGCTTAGCAAAGCAGCTCAGGCTGAACTAGGAGACGTGTGAAGCTACTACAGTACCACCTAGTGTCATATGCACAATATCATAAGAAAACACAATACACAGTTATACTAAAAATAAAGGTACTTTATTTTTATGACAATATGCCAAAGTATCTTAGAGTGTACCCTCAGTGAGAGGATAGGAAATATACACAAGATATATATACACAATAGCAAAAATATGCAGTATAGTCTTAGAAAACAGTGCAAACAATGTATAGTTACAATAGGATGCAATGGGGAAACATAGGGATAGGGGCAACACAAACCATATACTCCAAAAGTGGAATGTGAACCACGAATGGACCCCAAACCTATGTGACCTTGTAGAGGGTCGCTGGGACTATTAGAAAATAGTGAGAGTTAGCAAAATAACCCTCCCCAAGACCCTGAAAAGTGAGTGCAAAGTGCACTAAAGTTCCCCTAAGGACAAAATAGTCGTGTTAGAGGGAAAATGCAAGGAAAACACAAATCAGCAATGCAACAACGATGGATTCCTGACTGAGGGTACCTGTGGAACAAGGGGACCAAGTCCAAAAGTCACAAGCAACTCGGAGATGGGCAGATGCCCAAGAAATGCCAACGGTTGGTGCAAAGAAGCTCTTACTAGGCTGAAGAACTGTGAATACTGCAGGAACGACAAGGGCTAGAGACTTCCCCTTTGGAGGATGGATCCCCCACGCCTTGGAGAGTCGTGCAGAAGTGTTTTCCCGCCGGATGGACGCCAACAAGCCTTGCTACACGCAAATCGTGCGTTTGGCGTTTTTGGACGCTGCTGGGGCCCAGGAGGGACCAGGAGGTCGCAAATTGGACCTGCAGAGAGAGGGGACGTCGAGCAAGACAAAAAGCCCTCACTGAAGCAGGTAGCACCCGGAGAAGTGCCAGAAACAGGCACTACGAGGATGCGTGAAACGGTGCTCGCCGAAGTTGCACAAAGGAGTCCCACGTCGCCGGAGACCAACTTAGAAAGTCGTGCAATGCAGGTTAGAGTGCCGTGGACCCAGGCTTGGCTGTGCACGAAGGATTTCCGCCGGAAGTGCACAGGGGCCGGAGTAGCTTGCAAAGTTGCGGTTCCCAGCAATGCAGCCCAGCGAGGTGAGGCAAGGACTTACCTCCACCAAACTGGGGCTGAAGAGTCACTGGACTGTGGGGGTCACTTTGAATGGTGTCGCTGGATTCGAGGGACCTCGCTCGTTGTGCTGAGAGGAGACCCAAGGGACCGGTAATGCAGCTTTTTGGTGCCTGCGGTTGCAGGGGGAAGATTCCGTCGACCCACGGGAGATTTCTTCGGAGCTTCTGGTGCAGAGAGGAGGCAGACTACCCCCACAGCATGCACAAGCAGGAAAACAGTTGAGAAGGCGGCAGGATCAGCGTTACAGAGTTGCAGTAGTCGTCTTTGCTACTATGTTGCAGGTTTGCAGGCTTCCAGCGCGGTCAGCGGTCGATTCCTTATCAGAAGGTGAAGAGGGAGATGCAGAGGAACTCGGCTGAGCTCATGCATTCGTTATCTGAAGTTTCCCCAGAGACAGAGACCCTAAATAGCCAGAAAAGAGGGTTTGGCTACCTAGGAGAGAGGAAAGGCTACTAACACCTGAAGGAGCCTATCACAAGGAGTCTCTGACGTCACCTGGTGGCACTGGCCACTCAGAGCAGTCCAGTGTGCCAGCAGCACCTCTGTTTCCAAGATGGCAGAGGTCTGGAGCACACTGGAGGAGCTCTGGACACCTCCCAGGGGAGGTGCAGGTCAGGGGAGTGGTCAATACCCTTTCCTTTGTCCAGTTTCGCGCCAGAGCAGGGGCTAAGGGGTCCCTGAACCGGTGTAGACTGGCTTATGCAGAATTGGGCACATCTGTGCCCAACAAAGCATTTCCAGAGGCTGGGGGAGGCTACTCCTCCCCTGCCTTCACACCATTTTCCAAAGGGAGAGGGTGTCACACCCTCTCTCAGAGGAAGTTCTTTGTTCTGCCATCCTGGGCCAGGCCTGGCTGGACCCCAGGAGGGCAGCTGCCTGTCTGAGGGGTTGGCAGCAGCAGCAGCTGCAGAGAAACCCCAGGAAGGGCAGTATGGCAGTACCAGGGTCTGTGCTACAGACCACTGGGATCATGGAATTGTACCAACAATGCCAGGATGGCATAGAGGGGGCAATTCCATGATCATAGACATGTTACATGGCCATATTCGGAGTTACCATGGTGAAGCTACATATAGGTAGTGACCTATATGTAGTGCACGCGAGTAATGGTGTCCCCGCACTCACAAAGTTCAGTGAATTGGCTCTGAACAATGTGGGGGCACCTTGGCTAGTGCCAGGGTGCCCTCACACTAAGTAACTTTGCACCTAACCTTTACCAGGTAAAGGTTAGACATATAGGTGACTTATAAGTTACTTAAGTGCAGTGTAAAATGGCTGTGAAATAACGTGGACGTTATTTCACTCAGGCTGCAGTGGCAGGCCTGTGTAAGAATTGTCAGAGCTCCCTATGGGTGGCAAAAGAAATGCTGCAGCCCATAGGGATCTCCTGGAACCCCAATACCCTGGGTACCTCAGTACCATATACTAGGGAATTATAAGGGTGTTCCAGTAAGCCAATGTAAATTGGTAAAAATGGTCACTAGCCTGTCAGTGACAATTTGGAAAGAAATGAGAGAGCATAACCACTGAGGTTCTGATTAGCAGAGCCTCAGTGAGACAGTTAGTCACTACACAGGTAACACATTCAGGCACACTTATGAGCACTGGGGCCCTGGGTTACCAGGGTCCCAGTGACACATACAACTAAAACAACATATATACAGTGAAAAATGGGGGTAACATGCCAGGCAAGATGGTACTTTCCTACAATGGGGGACTCTAACCCTCCATATCCTCTGTGAAGTCAGTTTAAACCAAAAAAACAACAACAATCAAAGTGGAACCCTGTTCCCTTTTATGCACCATGAACCCAGTCCTGGTGTCAGTTTACAAGATTGATAGTGGAACCCTGTTCCCCTTTATATACCACAGACCCAGTCCTGGTGTCTTACCTGGTTCCACGATGACTGTGAGTGACTGTCAGGCAATAAACCTCTTACTGTTCGAATAGAGCTGATAAGTTCATGTGTCTCGGGGGTTACAGGGAGTCCTTTGTCTGGGGCTTCTGCAACAAAGTCCTGATAGTTGCAAGGCACTTCCCGAGACAGCTGGACTCCTCTGGCCCTGGGACTGGGGTGTAATTATCCGTCTGTAACTGTATCAGTCTAGACTGGGCCAAAACACCAAAATGACAAAGCAAAATTTGCTGGAAGATAAATAACAGTCAATACACAGTCATGGTGATGAAAAGAAGCAAAGGTGTATTTTCTTAAGCCCAAGGGAGAAGATGCACATAATGGCGCACTGTGAGGTACTTCAAGCTTATCAAGATGGGAGGAATCTTTTATAGGTTTCAACAGTCATTGGTTTGCATTACAAGCACTATTTCACTATCTATGAGCAGCTGCAAAGCCTATAATTGACAAAACAAAATTACATTTTAAAGAAAACCAAGCTTATCAATAGGGTATTTTATGGAAGTTTTGACATCTCAAGGGTGCCTGTACTTGTCTCTTATCTCAGTTTCAAGACCCCTGTTTGGGGCAAATTCTGGTTACATGGTGTAAAAAGCTATAATTTTGTAACACATGTTACTTTTATCTGAACTAAAAAACACTATTCTCACAAGTGAGGTCTCCTGCAGGATGTTCATTACAAATTAGCCAATTATTTTACCTGGTTTCTCAGAGTTCAGGGTTACACAGCATACACGGAGTTGAGATAAGATGGCCTTGTGTGCCTACACAATTGCACCTGCATTTTATGATTAATTCAGCAAGACTAAAGCTTCGCATCTTAGCTTAAGTGGCCATTTTCACTGAAATGTGAACATGTCTATGGAAACTATTCTAAAAGCACAATTCAAAATGGAGAATCTATTGCTAATGTTTGAACAATGGTTCAAGTATATAGGTCTATATTTTTTTCTTCTTTCACATTACATAGCACCCTGCCCTACGGGTTACTTAGAGCCTACCTTAGGAGGGACTTATAAGTAGAAAAAGGGGCGTTTAGGGCTTGACAAGTACTTTCAAATGCCAAGTTGAAGTGGCAGTGAAACTGCACACACATGCCTTGAAATGGCAGGCCTAAGACATGGTTAATGAGCTACTTATGTGGGTGGCACAACCAGTGCTCAGGCCCACTGGTAGCATTCAATCTACATTCCCTGGGCACATGTAGTGAACTTTACTAGGGACTTACAAGTAAATCAGATATGCCAATTGGGTCTGAACAAATGTTCCCATGTTTAAGTGAAGAAGCATATGCACTTTAGCTCTGGTTAGCAGTGGTAAAGTGCACAGAGTCCTAAAACCAGCAAAAACACTGTCAGAAAAGTAAAGGGAGGCAGGCAAAACGTTGGGGGATGACGACCCTAAGGCTGTCAGGTCTAACAGTATCATACAGTAACTCACTGTGCATGGAAACCGATGGTCATCATAAGAGAAAGCAAGGAAAGTTTTATGGTGCGGGAGTGCCAATGTTTCTCTTAGGATAAAGATAATAATTTTCCTTTGCTCGAGTCCTTGAGCATTCGAGGGACCTCCTGCACTCTAAGGGCCCTCTTCAGAGATGCTTCCTATTGTGCCCAGGAAATCATCATTATTGCCCCCCCCCCCAAGCAATGACCCTGTGTCCCACCCTTGGAAGAAGAGGAGGGGGGCACACCAGCAGGAGTTGGTGGGGAGGCCTCAATGGGTCTCGCAGCATGCAGAGATTAAATTCGGCAGCTGCCTGCGAGCATGGGAAGCAGCTCTGCAGCCTCCTGGCCTGTGTAGGACAACACAGCAGACTATGGGGGAAGAGACCTCCTGCGGTCCCTCCCAACATGGAAGAAGCAGCAAGGCTGCCCACTACCAAGCGGGACGGCTGTGCTAGGACAGTACATTTGTGAGGGTTGACACTGTCCTTCACGGCCCGAGGCAGGCCAGGAAGGCCTCAGAAATGGGGCATAGGCTACGGGCACCTCATCTATGCTGACGTCACCAGAATCCCTCAATCCACTGAGAGAGTAAGGCAATGCTGGCGGGGGGTGGTTTATGGTGCAGTGGATGCCTCTTTTAAGCAGCATACTGGTCTGGCTGACAGGGCACATGTAAGAGGGTTCTCACAGTGGACCGGTCCCTTCTAGCGATGCGCTGATCCAAGTACAATGGCTGCTGCAACACCACGTCGAGCTGTACTGTGTGATGCCGCGCACTACCACAGCGTCTCTTTATGAGACCGCGGTCGGGCCGGCGGTCCGAGTTTCAGGATGCCAGCACCGCTGCGGCTTGTTTCTCTGTATTCATGTTTCCTCTGTGTGGCCCAGGAGGCACATTTCGTGCTCTGGGTTGCGCTGCAGCCCCTGCCAGCTTCCCTGAATTTACCCATACTTACCTCCTTGGGTTTTTCCTCTTCTTTCCTCATTTTCTTCTTCTTTTTCTTCCATCTTTGTTTCTTCTTTTTTTTTGGTGTCCATGTTGTCTTCCTCCTTGGTGTTCTTCTTCCCAGCATGCCTTTTTCCTTTTCCTTTTCTACTTGGTCTTTTTTCCTTTTCTTTTTTATACGGTCTTTCCCTATCCAAGATGGTGTTGCACTTTCTTCCAGTTGTGTCACTTCCTGTTTTTTGGTATATAAGCACTTCAGTTCTTTTCTTCCTTGAGTTGCAAACATTTCCGCTCTGGTGGTGATCCTCACTTCTGTTTTTCCGTGTTTTCCACGTTCCTGTATTTTCCTGCAAGATTTATTCTATTTTTCCTTTTTTCATTGTTTCTTTTTCCTCTTTTTCAGTAGTTCCAGTGATAGAGGTTTTTCTCCAAATGTGTTTTTTTTTCCTCTGGAACCCCTTCTGGGCGGTACAGTCTGCCTTGGCGTCTTTACCTGTTAGCAGCACAGTGGCTACTAGAAAGGGTTGCATCTATCTTGGCCAGTCCAGAACCAGTAGAAGACCGGGTGTTCCTTCAAGTTCTTCAACCAACAGTGGTAAGAGACGTGCATACCGTGACATGCTGGGGACACAGTGGCAACAGGCACAGACTCCCCTCTAGCACAGGAGTCACAGCATACCCATCACGTACGCCACAGGTCAGTGCATAGCTGTTGGACCTGGCCCTTGTGGCAGGTTCATCCCCTGACTTTTTGCCTAATTCCTCCTATTTTTCTGACCTCTAGATGTTGGCTCTAGGACTCTGAGCACTTTATCACTGCTGTTCAGTGCTAAAGTGCAGGTGCTCTCCCATCTAAAGTTGGCATGATTGGCTTTTACCTAATTGGCATATTTAATTGATCTTTAAGTCCTTGTATAGTGGTATCTCTATACCCGGGGCCTGTAAATTAAATGCTACTAGTGGGCTTGCAGCGCTGCTTGCGCCACCACTAAAGTAGCCCTACAAACCTGTCTCAGGCCTGCTAGCACAGGGCCTGTGTGCACAGTTTTCTGCCACAGGGACCTTGCATCAAAATGTACTTGCCAGGCCCAGATCTCCCTTTTTACTACATGTAAGCCACCCCTAAGGTAGGCCCTAGCTAGCCCTATGGGCAGGATTCTATGTATGTAGAACACAGGTTGCGTGGCCTGTCCTGGTAGTGACAAACAGCCTAACTTGGTGTCTCACTGATGTGAGTGCTGCCTTCCCATAGGGTTGCATTAGAAATGCCCTGACTTATGTGTATGGGGTATTGTCTGATTTATGAGGGGTAGCGTAGGCATGTTTGGTATGGTTGTAATGGTGGTAAGAAATACTGCTTACTGGTGTAAGTGGATTTTTTATTACTATTACAGAAATGCCACTTCTAGAAAGTGAGCATTTCTCTGTGCTTATGACTCTGGTGTTTTGCAGCTTGACTCCAATCCAAGTCTGGGCAGAGTGACAGTTGGGCTTTGTGCATACGTTTCAGACAGCCTGTACACAGGGAGGGTGGAGGTGTCACAGAGGTGCATCTGCATTCTGAATAGTCTTCTTGGGCTGAGAGAAGGGAGATGAGGGGCAAAAGCTGCGTTTGTAAAGGCTATACCCCGGCCACACATATTAGGGTCGTTTACCCCCAACTGATGTTTGGAACCTCTGCTGGAGGAGAGGGGGGCACTCCCAGAACCAGATGTAACTGGTTGGAACCTCCTCTCCCCTTCCTTTGTAACACACTATAAAAACTGAGTATAAGTACAGGGGAGTTTTCCCCACAATTTGGAAACACTTTGGAATTTACCCGGAACTGGACACAATGCTGCTGGAGGGTCTCCCCAGGAACCACCATGGACTGCTGCTGCTGTGCGGACGTATGACCTGCTTGGTCTCACTGTAAGGAACTGCCACTTGCTTGCATCCTCTTTATGCTGGTCTGTTGCTGGGCCCTCTCACCTGTGTGCCTTTTCCATTGACATTTTCCCCCAGGGGCTGGGTGCTGTGGCCCCTGATCACCGCAACTCTACCAGAAGCGCACGAGGGGCGCTTCTTCTGTCCTGTTATAGCGCCTTGAGAGCACTTTTCAAGGATGCTGCATAGCGCTCTGCCTTGCGACATGAGAGAGGCCGGGGGCGCACTGTGGCTGTAATTTGTTTTGCACTTTTTAAAAGCAGGTTGATGCTGCCAATTTCACTGCCGCAACCCGGCTCATTCACCCAAGCACAAGGGACACGTTTCCCCTGATGCGCCCGGGGCACCATCAAAAGAATAAAAGGAGCGAACGCGCTCCTATCGTGCCCCCGGGGTGAAGCACGCTCCATGGAGCGCCACCACGGTGCAGGCAGACACCTACTCTCGTGCCTGCCCTCTGTTATGGTCAGCGGGCCACAGCGTGGAGAGAGCAGCTGGGCGGGGATGGAAGCGTCATCGGAGGCTCCCCCTGTACCACCGGTCTTCTTTCTCGGCCCCAGTGATTGCAGGCCCAAGGAGGGGCCCAGTCCTCATAGTTTGAAGGGTGGGCGGGGTGGAAGTCTCATCGGAGGCTCCACGCACCTCCAGGCCCCTTGATGGTTTTCTTTGGGCATTATTGCGCTCCCCGTGTGGAAGGGCCAAAGGAGGCCTGGGGGGGCTCCTAGCAATCCCTTTACAAACCAGATGGGGTGACTGGCATCCCCCTCCTTCCCTAATTATTTGGCTGACTTTAGCCACGCAGAAGTCACACAGTGGGACCCACATCTGTGAAATGGAAAGGCAAAGTGACAAGTCAGGTTCCATACACTGGGTGAAAGTGACAGACATATGATAGGTCTAACAATTGTATGAGATGTGTGAGGCAGTGACATCTTCTTATCTGTGTCTCACTGGAAGTATTGCTGGATAACGTTGTTTCTGTTGTCGATATCCTCTTCTTCTGCCTCCTCTTCTTCACTGTCCACAGGCTCCACAGCTGCCACAAGACATCCTTCTGGACATCCTCCTGCAGAAAAGGCACCTGTCGTTGCAAAGCCAGGTTGTGCAGCATACAGCAGGCCACGATGATCTGGCACACCTTCTTTGGTGAGTAGTAGAAAGAGCCTCCTGTCATATGGAGGCACCTGAACCTGGCCTTCAGGATGCCGAAAGTCCTTTCAATCACTCTCCTAGTTCGCCCATGTGCCTCATTGTAGCATTCCTCTGCCCTTGTCCTGGTATTCCTCACTGGGGTCAGTAGCCATGACAGGTTGGGGTACCCAGAGTCAGCTGCAAATTTCGAGGGACAACTGTACTAACCCATAGGGACAACCCCAGCCCCAGACAACCATTCACAGGGTATAGGGTCCTTGTCCTCACCTATAAGCCACACACGGTGCCTCTGGAGTTGCCCCATTACATAAGGGATGCTGCTATTCCTCAGAATGTAAGCGTCATGCACTGAGCCAGGAAACTTGGCATTCACATGGGAGATGTACTGGTCTGCCAAACACACCATCTGCACATTCATAGAATGGTAGCTCTTCCGGTTTCTGTACACCTGTTCACTCCTGCGGGGGGTACCAAGGCCAAATGTGTCCCATCAATGGCACCAATGATGTTGGGGATATGTCCCAGGGCATAGAAGACACCTTTCACTGTAGGCAAATCCTCCACCTGAGGGAGCCCGATGTAGCTACGCATGTGTTCAGAAGGGCAGATAACACTCTGGACAACACGTTTGAGAACATAGGCTGGGACATCCGTGATGCAATGGCCACTGTAGTTTGAAAAGACCCACTTGCCAGGAAATGGAGTTCTGACATGACCTGCACTAGAGGGGGGATCACTGTGGGATGGCGGATTGCTGACATCAGGTCTGGCTCCAACTGGCCACACAGTTCCAGGATTGTTGCACGATCAAGTCTGTAGGTGACTATTACGTGTCTCTCTTCCATTGTCGACAGGTCCACCAGCGGTCTGTACACCGGAGGATGCCACCATCTCATCACCTGCCCCAGCGGACGTGACCTATGGCCGAGAACAGAGAGCAGAGAGTCAGGCAACACTGAGGTATTACAAAAAATTAATTTGCACACATTTGTTAATCAGCAATGTGCCCGTCACTGTGTGTATGCAAGGCCTAGATAGGTGTGATGCAGTTATTATTAATGCCGTGTGGCCCTCTGAAATGGCGGCTGCCTGACCTTTAAGGTGGGACAAGGTGGTAGAGGTAACTGCACTGGCATTGTACACCGTTGCGGTAGGCGGTCGAAGACCACGGCGCAATCCTGCATTGGTTATCATTGGACCCTATGGGTCCCAGGAGCCAATGACGATGTACGTCGACGGTGATGGTACGCACCGCCATGGACGTTATCACCATTTTCTGTCAGATCACTCACTTGATACCTGACCTCCGACAGGAGAGGACCTACACTGCAAGTGCTGCTGTGACCTCAGTCTGGAAGCGACAATGGCTCAAGTGTCTGGGGAACGGGCCCCTGCCTTCACTTCAGAGGAGTTGGAGAAGATAGTGGATGGGGTTCTCCCCAGTACACGCTACTCTATGGTCCTCCAGACAAACAGGTGAGTACACTGTGAGCATGATGTATGGGCAATGCCTGTTTGAGTGTTGTGGATGGAAGATATAGGAGGGGGACTGAACCCTACATGAGCGGACGGTGAGTGTATGTGCGTCAGGGCAAGGGTGGGAACGTGGGTCAATGACTGTGGCTGTCCGGACGGTTAAATGTTTTCCTCTTCCCCTGTACTATTCCTGTAGGTCAGCGCCCACCAGAAGAAGGATATTTGGCGTGCCATCGCCAAGGACGTCCGGACCCTGGGGGTCCACCACAGACAGAGCACCCACTGCCGGAAAAGATGGGAGGACATTCGCCGCTGGAGGAAGAAGACGGAGGAGGCCCAACTGGGGATGGCCTCCCAACGTGGGAAGGGTGCTTGTCGCACCATGACCCCCCTGATGTTCCGGATCCTGGCGGTGGCGTATCCGGAGTTGGATGGGCGCTTGAGGGCATCACAGCAGCCACAAAGGGGTGAGTACAGTCACATCCATCTGACTCTGCGCGCATTACGAGGTGTCTGGGTGGTGGAGGTGGGCAGTGGGTTCCTCCCTGTCTCGTCTCCACTCACACCTGCATGCACTACATCTTCAGCCACTACCTCCATCACCAGCACGCCCATCACCACACACCGCTCACGTGCACTCACCACCCCCACTACCATTCACACATCCCCTGTATCCTCTACCAGTGTGTCTGTGAGCCCTCCTCCCAAAGTACAGAAACACAGGCACACACCCACCCAACAGCCATCCACCTCACAACATCCTTAAGCCCATGCACCTTCACCCAAATTCAGCAGACGTACACCTCCTACAACCACTACCTCTTCCTCCACTCCCAAACCCCCTCCATCTACCCATCCAAGTGTGTCTAAAAAACTTTTCCTGGCTAATATTGACCTCTTCCCTACACCTCCCCCCGTCCTTCCCCTAGGGCCAGGCTTTCCAGGTCCCAACCCAGCACCTCGGCCGCCACATCACCAGGTACAGTGGTGCCAGCAACTGCGGACTATTGGAGTGCGCCAACCAACAGGGCTGCCAGTGTACCACGGAGCAAGGGCAAGGACATTCCGCCACCTGCAAAAGTCAAAAGGCTACCCACATACTGGAGGGAGAAGCAGAAAACAGCTGCCACCAAGGGCTCAGGGAAACGAAAGGGGATCGTGGCAAGACAGCTGCGCCACAATCCAAGGTGGGGAAGGGCCATAAAATAAAGGGCAGGTCAGGAGAGGGCATAGTGGCACCAACAATTGGACCAGTGTCACACCTTCAGTCCACGCCAACGCCAACCTGTACGGCGGAGAAGACCGCCACCTGCACCGCCACCTGCACTGCCATCTGCACAGCTGTCATTGAGGCCACCACCAGCACCGCAGTCACTGAGCCGGCCACCAGCAACTCCGCAACAGAGCCCGCCGCCAGCACCAATGCCACAGGGTCTGCCGCAAGCACCGCCGCCACAGAGCCCGCCGCCAGCACTGATGCCACAGAGCCCACCGCAAGCACTGCCGCCACAGAGCCGCCGCCAGCACCAATGTCACACAGGCCCCCGCCGGCACTGCCGCGAATGATCCAGCCGCAAGCACCGCCAGTGGCCCGCAACATCCTGAGCCTGTGGCACCACCGCAGACATGGCTGCCATCCCCAGTGGTCAGTCGTCTAAGGCTGGTGGTCAGTTCCAGGAGCCTGGGCAGCTTCCATGATGCACGACTTTCTGTGGAGAAAGGCATCCACTACCTCAGTCCTTGGCAGGATGAAGCACTCTGGGCACAAAGCCCCCTCCTGAACCAGTGGAGAAAGGCATCCACTACCTCTGTTGTTGGCAGGATGAAGCACTCTGGGCACAATGCCCCCTCCAGTACCAGTGGAGTATCACGCCCACTACCTCAGTCGTTGGCAGGATGAAGCACTCTGGGCACAAAGCCCCTTCCAGAACCAGTGGAGAAAGGCATCCACTACCTCTGTCCTTGGCAGGATGAAGCACTCTGGGCACATAACCCCCCTCCAGAACCAGTGGAGTATCACATCCCCTACCTCAGTCCTTGGCAGGATGAAGCACTCTGGGCACAAAGCCCCCTCCAGAACCAGTGGAGAAAGGCATCCACTACCTCTGTCCTTGGCCGGATGAAGCACTCTGGGCACAAAGCCCCATCCAGAACTAGTGGAGAGCTACATCTACTACCTCAGTCCGTGCCAGGATGAATCACTCTGGGCACAACGCCCCCTCCAGAACCAGTGGAGAAAGGCATCCACTACCTCTGTACTTGGCAAGATAAAGCACTCTGGGCACAAAGCCCCCTCCAGAACCAGTGGAGTATCACATCAACTACCTCAGTCCTTGGCAGGATGAAACACTCTGGGCACAAAGCCCCCTCCAGAACCAGTGGAGAAAGGCATCTGCCTGAGAGACTGTGGCTTCGCACTTCCCAGGATAAAGCAGTGGGCAAACCACCCACTGTAAAGACTTGAGAGACTGTGGCTTTGCACTCCCCAGGATACAGCAATGGGCAAACCACCCACTGTAAAGACTTGAGAGACTGTGGCTTTGCATTCCCCAGGCTAAAGCAGTGGGCAAACCACCCACTGTAAAGACTTGAGAGACTGTGGCTTTGCACTCCCCAGGATAGAGCAGTGGGCAAACCACCCACTGTAAAGACTTGAGAGACTGTGGCTTTGCACTCCCCAGGATAAAGCAGTGGACAAACCACCCACTGTAAAGACTTGAAAGACTGTGGCTTTGCACTCCCTAGGATAAGCAGTAGGCATGGAGCCCCCTCGTGGAGCAGTGGCGTCGTGCACTCATCCAGCTGAGGTGCCCCCTCTTCCCTTCCCCCTGAGGTGCCTGTTTCATTTCGATCTGATGCCCCTGCAGTGTTCTCTCCATTTGAAGTCTGGTATCGAGGGTGGGGGTGGGCCCTCACCCCTCACCCATGCATTTTGGGCCCAGTGGTCCACGGACAATAATTGGTGCACTATCCGGACTTGTGTAGTTGGTGTACATAATTGTATATATTGTATATCGAGTTTTTACTACTTTTTTTTCATGATTACAATCGTTCAACTCATTTCCTTTTGTCCTTGTGTTCTTCCAGAGGGGGTGGGGGTGTAAATGTAATGTTGCAGCATGTATTTGTGTGTATGTTGTTGTGGGTGAGGGTGGGGGTGTGGGTTTTGCGTGTTTGCGTGTCACTCTCTTTTCCCTCCCTCCTCCCCTGTGTTGTAGGTGCAGTACTCATCGTGGTCGTCGCTGCCATCTTTGGTGCTCCTGATAGAGGAGCAGGAATACAATTGCAGGGAGTATTTGGAGTTCTGGCTCCATGGCGTCCTGGTTCCTCGTGGGGTGTGGAGTGGTGAATGTTTTCCCTTCCAAGTCCTGTTTCCACCATGTTTTTGTTCGTGTTGGTTCCGCCCTGGAAAAGGTGGTGGATTGGCCTCTCATAATAGTGTGGGCGGTACATTGTCTTCCGCCTGTCTGTTGGCGGTGACCGCCGCGCTGTTTGTTTGTACCGCCATGGCGGTCGGAGTGTTAAAGTGGCTGTCTATGTTGGTGGTTTCCGCCACGGTCGTGATTCAATTTTTCTTTTTCGCCGGCCTGTTGGCGGTATTACCGCCACTTTAACACCGACCGCTATGGTTGTAATGAGGGCCTAAGTAACCTGTGTGTTATATGTGACTACTGCTAGTTCTGCAGAGTAACTAATGTGTAACGTTCTGGCAACTGCTAAGGTAGCAGGATATTACTGACATGTGTGTTTGGTCTAATAGTTGTTTTGTGTACAATACAGTATATTTTAATATAACTTGGTGTTGTGTTTCCTTTGTGGTGGAGATAGTGAGTCACGTGTGTTGTGTGTGTTGTGCAAACACTTTACACATTACCTCTGGGATAGGCCTGACTGCTCTTGCCAAGCTACCAAGGGGGTTGGCAGGGGTTATCTTGGACGTGTATCTCCCTTGTCCTGACTAGAGTGGGTGGGTTCTGCCTGGCTTAGGTACATACCCCAGCCAACCAAAAACCCAATTTCTAACAATAGTGCTCTTCACAAGCTAGAAGCAAGGGAAACACTCCATATATGCTTAGTAGGGGAGATGGAGCACTCCACGTGCTCAGAGACCAAAAAATGCCTCCCAAATGGTAGTTTTGAAGGCAAGGCACCATAAAAATTGCTCCCCATGAGCTGATTGTTGAAAGCACAGGGCAGGCCACCAAGTCCTGGGAGACTCTTAGGGGAAAAGACAACAGTTAGAAGGGTCCAGTCCTTCTCCTTGCGGGGTAAACACAGGAGGCAGCAGACCAATACAAAGAGCAGCAACACAATGGCAGTCCCTCCTACAGTTCAGCAGACAGCAGCAGTAGGCCAACACAGAAATGTAGTGCAGAGTGGTAGTCCCTCATAACAGCCCAGCAGTCCTTCTTCTTAGGAGAGTCTATTTGCACAAGCAGAGTTCCAAACGTGCTTTCAAATCATGGGGCAGAGCCTCTGTACTTATACTCCAAAATTTGTTTGTTTAGGGGGCGACTTCAAAGGATCCTTTTCAAGTGTAACACAACCCCTTTCAACCCAGACCTGGCTCCAGATATAAGAAGAGAGGGTAATTCACCCTATTGCGTGAGGGCAGGACTTAGTCTATTGACATGTGAGGTGTGAAAAACGCTCCCTCTCCCCAGCCCAGAATGAATATCAGTATGCAGATAGATGCAGATGCCTCTTCTGTCACACGAAGCCCCTCCTGTGTTGTGACTATCTGGAAAGTATGGACAAAGTGTAGCTGTCACTTTGCCCTAGATGTGGATTGGAATCATGATGTAAAACACTTGTTATGCACAGAGAAATGGCCACATTCTAAAAGTGGCATTTTCAAAATAGTAATGTAAAACCCAACTACACTAGTAAGCAGGATTTCTCACTACCATATCCTAACATTCCAAACATGCCAATGGTACTCATTTCAAATCAGAAATTACCACTTAAACATAAATAAAGGAATTCACAATGCTATCCTATGGGAGGAACAACCCTCACAGTAGTGAACAATGAAATAAGCTGTTTGTCACTACTAGGACATGTAAAACATAAACATTTTATATTCACAGCACCCATCCTGCCCTTAGGGCTATCTAGGGCCTACCTTAGGGGTGACGTAGGTGTAGTAAAAAAGGAGTCTAGGCCTTTGTAATTAGGTTACATTGCCAAGTCAATGTTGCAGTAAACTGTGCATGCAGGCACTGCAGTGACAGGCCTGAGACAAGTTTTAAAGGCTACTTCTGTGGGTGGGGCAATCAGTGCTGCAGGCCCACTAGTATAATTTAATGTACAGGCCCTGGGTGTATGGTATACAACTTTACAAGGGACTTACAGGTAAATTAAGTATGCCAAACAGGTGTAGGCCAATCATACCAAGTTTTAGCTGAGAGAGCACATGCACTTTAGCACTGATTAGCAGTGGTAAAGTGCTGATAGTTCTAAAGCCAACAAGGAGGGTCATAAAAATAGAAGGAGAAGGGCAAAACATTTGGGGATAACCCTGCAGAAAGGGCCTTTTATGAAACTTATAGACACTTTACAATCTACAAATGGGGTGAAAGCATGTTATTGTGGAACCTGCCAAATATCATAAAAGGTCTTAAGGTGATACTGTAATGGTTGAAGGGTCTTATATTATGTTTTCTTGGGGAGTTTGAATGACCTTAAAAATAACAGTCAATCAGTTGCAGATTCTTTGAACCTTCTGAGAAAATTATCAAATACTCAGGCTTCAGAAGACATACGGATGGCACTATCAAGCAACGGAGGAGTACTTCTGACAATGAAGCAAAGTCAGACCTCCCTGAGCTTTATCTTATTGAAGCACTGCCAATTAAACACTTGAGTGCTTGGTATTCCACAATAAATTCTGGAACAGCTGATCTAGCTCTTTAAAATATGACATCATAATCCTGATGGAAATGTTGGCCAGTAAAAATAATATTAAAGAACAAATTGTCATTTTAATCAGAGCAATGCGACCAATGAGTGACAAAGGAAGAGAAGTCCATCTTTCTAACAAACCTTTCACCTCGAAAAATGTGTCCAGACAATTCAGCTGAAACAATTGCGAGTAATCATGGGTCACGAAAACACCCAGATATCTAACATGTCATTGAAGTGTATATAAATGTTGCAATTCATCAAGAAGATCTGCATGGGAAGAATGAAATAGCAAGATTTCTATATTTTCCTTGTTAACTTTATATCCCCTCACCCTAGTATATTCTCAGTTGTATTGAGGATCCTTTGGATGTTCATCTGAGGCAGTTTTAAATGCAAAATGATGTCATTAGCAAATAGCTTGAAATTTGACATCCCTTGTAAAGGAGAAACAGTCAATTGGTCTTCCCATATTTTCAATACTAACCACTCTATAAACAAAAACAAAAAGTATGGGGTATATCGGGCACCCATGACGGGTAGCCCTGTTGATTTTTACCACACCTGCTTCCGTACAGTAAACTATCAATTTGGCTTTGGCTCCTTGATAAAGACGACTCAACATGTTGAGAAATTGATTGGGAAAGACACATTTTCCTAAAGTAAAGAAAAGTGTCTCCCAATTGACCAGATTGAAGTCCTTTTCCGCATCCATCATTAAGATGGCTGCCTTCGCCTGATTCTTTGAGAAACAGTTGATTCCTTAAATAAAAAAAATAGTATTGGTGGAGAATTGTTGCTTTGGAAAACAAACACATTGATCTTTATAGATCACACTCTGTGCCAATAGGGTATTTCGAGATGCCCAGATTTTAGTGAATAGCTTATAGTCAGCATTTAAAAGGCTAATATGCCTAGAAGAGTTCACATTTTTTTTTTTTTTTTTTTTTTTTTTTTTTAATAAACAGTCCATAATTGATTCTTTAAAAGCTTTTTGAATGTCTAAACCAACAGTATACTAATTAAACAAGTCCACTAAAAATGGGAGGAGCTCTTTAGGAAGTATTTTATAGGCCTCTGTAGGAATCCTGTCACTACCGCAGAACTTTATATTAGGCATATTTCTCAAAGCATTGGTGACTTCCTTTATCTGAATTTTCACTAACAAGTCATCTTTACTTTGTCTCATAATCCGAGGTGGAGAAAGGAATTGAAAAACTGCTCCAGCTTCGATTGATCCACTCTCTCCCGTGTTCCATATACACACCTATACTGGTTAAAAAAAACCTTGGCTATTGCACAACACTCCCCCACTTCGACTTGAGTTGCTGGGTTTAGAATCTGTCTTATGACCTCTTGGTTTTTCCTGAGTTTTGTTGACCATGCTAAGAACTTACTAATATGTTAACTTTCCTTGTATACTTTTTGTTGGTAAGCTTGATGACCACAATTCTTCTTAGATAAAAAAAATAATGAAGCTCTTGTTTAGCCATTTCAAGCTGTTGCTTGTTCAACCCCCCCTTAACTCAAGTCAAACAAATGTTAGTAGGATGGTCAACAGCTGTCTGTAAAAAGCAAGCTCTTTAAAAAAAAAACCTTATTTTTATATGTCTGACACACTGTTACGTGGCCCCTAAAAGCGGCCTTAAAGGCCTCCCATACAACAGAGTCACAGGCTGAGTTTTTATTAACCTCGAAAAAGGCTTTTATAAATATTCTTGTGCTGCCCAACCAAACCTGATCAGTCAACAATGAATTATCAAAATGCCACCTGGGCCTTTCTCCATGTGAGGTGTTCAGTTTCAGTTCGAGAATTACTATTGAGTCATCTGAAAAAGCATTCGCCTTAATTTCTACTAAACACTACTCTTTGACATTACAAAAAAAAGTACAAAATGCATATGGCTAATTCGCACTAAGCTAAGCAAAGTGCAACTGCAAGTTAGAAAAATAGTGGAATGCAACAATTTGTATGAGGCCATAATGTCTAATGTCTAATACATTGATGTCCTTTGCCCCCCAGAGACTAACTCAGCAGAAAAAATTACAAAGTACAAAAACATTGATGAAGAGCAAAGGGCATAATGCATAATGACCTTAATCATGTAGGTTCCCATGGTACCCACACCCAAGTTCGAAGATCCCTGTCAATACTATTCCCTGGATCTGATGTATTATTGTAGCAGCTCCTAGAACATTACCTTTCTCACTTTCCCTTCTTGGCTCTGCACCCTCTGCAAAAGGAATTGTAACTATTCTAGAGTGGTACACAAGTGATATTCACCTTTGAGCTGGACCTGAGATTGATTCCATTTGATCTGTGGCTGAGACTGATAGAGGCTGGTCCTGGGTTCATATGGCAGCTTCAGGATCAACCCTGAGGAAGACCCTTCTTGTTCTGATGCACCAGCTGCTTCTGTCCCACTTTTATGATGTTTAAAACATAATTGGTAGTCTCTTAGTCCTTTATATGACCATTAGATTATATATGACCCAGATTGCAGGCTGGTCAATGGAACAGCTACCTGGTCAGCTACCCTTCCTATGCTGTCCCCTTGCCCTCCTCCTCCACTAAGTTTTCACCATGTTCTGTACCCCCAGAACTGGGAGCAACTGATTGGGGCTTCTCTTGCCGGATGCTGGAGGCGATACGTAACTGTGCTGCACTAGTAGGCATAATACTCCTGGGACCCAGCTAAGCCTTGGGCTCACAGTTCTCCATCAAAATTGCTCTCTCCATACTACTGCTAGACACTGTGCACCGCTCCCTTTTCTCTACAGGCAGTAAAGGTGAGTGTTTGCGCCGCTCGTGTCTTTACTTTTTGTGCAAGAGGCGTGCCTGTAGCAAGGGTTCCCCATGAGTGCTGCTGCCTTATATTGACCTCATGCTCTCTTTCCACTGTTACAGAATTACCATCAAACCTCAGCCCATCTACTGCCAGAGTCTGCCAAAGTCTATGCCCACAGTAAACTTTATGAGGCTTCTTGTGTAGGTGAAAAGGTGCAAAAAACACAGGTAAAATGGTGAGAAAGTGCTACCCAGGGACCCTCCGCTTGGTGATGCCTGACTCACCTGCCATGACTCCTCATGGCAAGGGGACCTTACTTACCACAGGGAGGCACCTGGAATTGTGGCATCTTTCTGACCAGTGTCTTTCCAGTGCCCTTTGATTCTTAAGCCGGAATGCTGACTCTGTGTCGCTCAATAGCCTGCAACAGCGTTGGTAACAATGTCAATGAGACAGTTGGGATCCAAGTTGATAAACATTTCTCAGTGACTGCCCTATATCTCTTGTGAGGTTATCTCTTAACCTCAAAGATTCTTACTACAAAGCATGCCAAGGTCCTGCTGTGGCACTAAGAGCATCCTGAGGTGCACTGGAGAACCGGAACCAGAACTCGTATTGTCAGCGTCATCACAGTGAAGAGGGAGGTCCGAAGCACATTAGCAGTGGCGCATGTGGACTCCGCTATCCATGACCCATGAAAAAGAACACTAAGGGGCAGAGTTATGAAAAGTGGTGCTGCACCGAGTGCAGCGCCACTTTCCCAGCGCCCCTTAGCACCCCCCTACCGCCACCATGTGTGCACCCTATTTAAAATACGGCACACAATGGCGCAAGGTAGGGGGCAAAAGAGTAAATTTGAATGACTCTATGGATGTACTCTACAGGAGTAGCAGAGTACATAGGCGCCCATTCTAAAGAATGAAAGTCCCCTTTTAACGCCTGCTCTTGAGCAGGTATGAAAAGTGCCATAATAAATGGTGTAAGGAAATCCCATATATTTCCTTGCACCATTTTACCGGCTACCCTAACGGGGGAATGCCCCTTTTGCATGCATTATGCCTGGTGCAGGCGTAATGTAGTGCAAAGCATTACAGGGTGGCGCAATACATGCATTGTGCCACCCTGTAAATACGGTGCAGGGATTTTGGCCTCGTTGGGCCACATAAACATCAAAATAAATGTAGTTAATGTGGCTCAAGGTAGCGCTAGGGGTCTATCAATATGCCTTGTTGCGCTAAATAAACATCAAAATATATGTAGGTAATGTGGCTCAAGGTAGCGCTAGGGGCCTATTAATATGCCCCTGAGTGACTCAAGCTCCACTGTAACTGTGCAATTGGAAAGGGAAACGAGGACTGAATAAAATTAAACATGTTCACAGTCTCAAATGCACTTACAACTCTACTAGCCAAGTTCATAGCAAAAAATAGTGAGTACTTTTCCTTGAATTTATAAGCAACCTGTCAAGCCCCTGCTCTTACATGGTAAACTTAATTCCCATAATACCTCACCCAATACATCTGTGTCATGATATGATGCTACTGGAGATGTTTTTTTCTGAAAAATGGCCTCAGAAAAATGCCATTATGAGGATCAATAAGACTTTACAATGAGACCAAAATTAGTTCAACATTGTAAATTAGCTGTCCATGCCTCACACAAATAGTAATTTTGTGTGCTGAACTCAACCACACCTATTGTCTAAAACGATACCTAGCCAATTACATTTGCTATACTCACCCTGCTGATTTCCATTGAGGCGCCATTTATCCATAAGAAATTTGACCTCCAATCTCATAACTACAGATTTGTTTTAGGTTAAAGTAAGTCAATTGTGAGACTATTTGGTGTTGTCAAATAAGCTGTTGTGAATATGAGCTTTCATAACTTTTTAGAGTTTGAGGAAATAGAACACAATTATCTGCATACAGCAAAACCAGTTGAGGGATCTTCAGGTTTTTTAGGGGATTGTATATGCTGGCAAAATATGTTCTGGAAGGTCAGACAAGGCACATTATACTAAAAGGCCATCTTCAATTGGCATTTTAGGTGTTTGTGGACTTTAGGCATCATGTTGAATATGAATCCACATGTTAGAGCAATCAATTATCCATCTCTATTTGGTACTTGAATTTTTTCATTGTCACATTCTCATAGTTTTACTGATCCTATCTGTGCTGAATAAATACGATTTATTTTGTTTTTAATAACAAACCTATCCCTTATATTAAGAATTGAATTACATACTCATTGATATTCCTTTTTGTAAGGTTAAGACAGACAATCCATCCTAGGAGTATGTACAGTTTTACAGTTTACCTTGATCCTTCTCCTGGTGAAACAGTAGTGTTATATTGGTACTTGTTTTGAAAAGCCAGGATTGCAACAAATGCCACACTTAAACTGTGGGTAAGAATGGGTCCAAATGGTATAGAATACAAAAAACGTCAGAGCATTTAATAGTATATATGCTACTTACAGCAGATGTAAAGTCCTAACCCCACTATAATGGACAATCACCAATCTCCAACGTTTTCAGTCATGAAAGCTACTTGTGATAAATGAAAATCACTTTGAGCCTGTTTCTTACTTGTTTTTCACCTGAAGGTAAGCAGTCAAACACGTTGCTTTACCCCTTCAGGGCATGGAAGAACCAATGTCTATGGTCACATTTCAATGTTACAGGCATCATTAATGTCAGAAGTGGTCAAAAAGTGGTCAAAAAGCCAACAAAATTAGCTCTCCACTGGAGGAGTGGTCATGTCATAGACCCTGAACCTGAGCAAAGAAAATACCTGATTTGAGAATAAAGCTGTATAAAAAAGGTGTACAAACTCTCTTGGTTCTTGTAGCATCATGGTGACCAATGACTTCCATGTAATGGTTCTATTTGAAACAATTGATTGCTACACATGATTATATGTGGGTATTTCAGTTGCATGAGTGACTCAAGCTCCACTGTAACTGTGCAATTGGAAAGGGAAACGAGGACTGAATAAAATTAAACATGTTCACAGTCTCAAATGCACTTACAACTCTACTAGCCAAGTTCATAGCAAAAAATAGTGAGTACTTTTCCTTGAATTTATAAGCAACCTGTCAAGCCCCTGCTCTTACATGGTAAACTTAATTCCCATAATACCTCACCCAATACATCTGTGTCATGATATGATGCTACTGGAGATGTTTTTTTCTGAAAAATGGCCTCAGAAAAATGCCATTATGAGGATCAATAAGACTTTACAATGAGACCAAAATTAGTTCAACATTGTAAATTAGCTGTCCATGCCTCACACAAATAGTAATTTTGTGTGCTGAACTCAACCACACCTATTGTCTAAAACGATACCTAGCCAATTACATTTGCTATACTCACCCTGCTGATTTCCATTGAGGCGCCATTTATCCATAAGAAATTTGACCTCCAATCTCATAACTACAGATTTGTTTTAGGTTAAAGTAAGTCAATTGTGAGACTATTTGGTGTTGTCAAATACGCTGTTGTGAATATGAGCTTTCATAACTTTTTAGAGTTTGAGGAAATAGAACACAATTATCTGCATACAGCAAAACCAGTTGAGGGATCTTCAGGTTTTTTAGGGGATTGTATATGCTGGCAAAATATGTTCTGGAAGGTCAGACAAGGCACATTATACTAAAAGGCCATCTTCAATTGGCATTTTAGGTGTTTGTGGACTTTAGGCATCATGTTGAATATGAATCCACATGTTAGAGCAATCAATTATCCATCTCTATTTGGTACTTGAATTTTTTCATTGTCACATTCTCATAGTTTTACTGATCCTATTTGTGCTGAATAAATACGATTTATTTTGTTTCTAATAACAAACCTATCCCTTATATTAAGAATTGAATTACATACGCATTGATATTCCTTTTTGTAAGGTTAAGACAGACAATCCATCCTAGGAGTATGTACAGTTTTACAGTTTACCTTGATCCTTTTCCTGGTGAAACAGTAGTGTTATATTGGTACTTGTTTTGAAAAGCCAGGATTGTAACAAATGCCACACTTAAACTGTGGGTAAGAATGGGTCCAAATGGTATAGAATACAAAAAACGTCAGAGCATTTAATAGTATATATGCTACTTACAGCAGATGTAAAGTCCTAACCCCACTATAATGGACAATCACCAATCTCCAACGTTTTCAGTCATGAAAGCTACTTGTGATAAATGAAAATCACTTTGAGCCTGTTTCTTACTTGTTTTTCACCTGAAGGTAAGCAGTCAAACACGTTGCTTTACCCCTTCAGGGCATGGAAGAACCAATGTCTATGGTCACATTTCAATGTTACAGGCATCATTAATGTCAGAAGTGGTCAAAAAGTGGTCAAAAAGCCAACAAAATTAGCTCTCCACTGGAGGAGTGGTCATGTCATAGACCCTGAAACTGAGCAAAGAAAATACCTGATTTGAGAATAAAGCTGTATAAAAAAGGTGTACAAACTCTCTTGGTTCTTGTAGCATCATGGTGACCAATGACTTCCATGTAATGGTTCTATTTGAAACAATTGATTGCTACACATGATTATATGTGGGTATTTCAGTTGCATGATAACATCGAGGAAATTCATGGTGTCCATCCTCAATCAACGAGGAGGTCCTAGTTTGACTTTACACCTGTAATCTGGAGATCTGCCACTGCCTGCAGTCTGAGCCATCAGCTACCTGCACAGCCATCCAAGTCTGCAAAGAACAACTGCTGGATTATTGGACCTGAAGACCTGCAAAGGAAAGGGACCAAGTCCATAAGTCGTTCTAGAAAGGACCGGAGCCCCTCCCAACCCAGAAGAGGGTGAAAAAGAAGAGTCCCTGTGTAAAGACTGCAGAAATGCACCCTAGGAAGATGCCAGCGGCTTTCTGCATGATGCAAAAGATGTCCCACCGCGTGAAGATCGTTGCAGTTGAGATTTCATGTTGGAAGGTGCCAACAAGCTTTGGCTACGGCAAAAGTGTGTTTTTCATCAAGATGGCGCTGGATGTGGAGGCACTGGAGTGACCCTGACAAAGAGAAAGCTCCACTCTAAACATGTGTAGAAAACAATGATGCACTAAACAGGAGTGCTTCTACTCTGAAAACTGCACAAACCGGGATAAACTCTAGCCTTTTGTTTAACTCTAAGTATGAATATTACAAAAACCCAACCTATTTTAAAAAAAAAGGCTACTTCCACCCTTAAACAAGGAATGTCCCCGGAGGGCCCGCTAAATAAACAAGGAGAAATAAACTACCATATATCTATAAAACAACAAAGCCAGAATATAAATTATTGGGGCTCTAAGATAATCTATGATTTTGCAAAGGAGCTTTCATATATAAATTGCTTTTACAGGACATCAGCTGAAAGGGGCCAGAAAGTCTAAAACCAAGCAGAGTAAGACTGCCATTACCTTCGGATTTTGATATGGAAGGAATCCTTGCCCAATAGGATGGCAATATACAGTTTCACCAGAGACCCAGGGCCTCATTTACAAGAGGACTGCCCGCCGGAGTGTCACTTTTTATGATGTTCTGGTGGCGCAGGCCTCTCAATCACATCTATGAGGCAACACAGCGCCACTATGAGTAGCTTTGCATGATCACATAGATATGGTGTGAGACAAGGCAACACAAAGCAATCCCTTTCCTTACTCTAAGTCAAGGAGGTGTTCCATGGACTTTGCAGTGGATTTTTCCACACAACTTTCAGGTGTTTTGACACAGTCCCAGATTTACAAGTATCTGTAAACCTGGGGATGAGTCAAAACTGTGCGTCTCCACAGGGGAGGCGTAACAAGGAAAAATAACATTATTTCTCCTTGTTGTTCCTCTGTCTATGTGTGCTGAATTCTGTAGCTCACATGGAAAGAGGAAAATGCCTCCATTGACTGTTTTTGTGCAGGTGAGTGTCTTTGTCTGCACAAAAGCAATCATACCAACAACACAGACACCCTTGCACCATGATGCAAGGGTGTCTGCTCTGGCGCTAGGCACCAACTTGTGCTGTGGTGCACGTAAGAAGGGACAGGAATATATATTTTTAATATGTTGCATTCCTGCCCTTTCCTTTTGCCACAGGGCAGAGCAGCAAAGTCACTTGCTGCACTGCACTGCGGCACAAACCGGTAAATGAGGCCCCCAGGCTTCTCAGTTGTCCAGAATTGAATTTATGTTATTGGAGGAGTCCTATTGTTGATCATAATCAGTTTACAGGAAGCTTAAAAAATGGGTCCAGGAAGAGAATGATGAGCCTTGCAGTTTATAGCTACTCAATCAGCTATATTAATATCCAAAGAACAAGATGAAACGCAGATCCCTCATAACCTTGGTACTACAGAAATGGAGTAATACTTTAAATAAACAGTAACTCACGGTCTTTGTCTCCTATAACCACGCATACCCCATCTCACTTCCAAAGCCCTGCATATAGTGCTGAACTGTAAAAATGGTGCCAACATCTCCTGGGAAAATCAATGCTTTGGTAACAAAATATCTTTTTGAAGACAAATAGTACAATCCAGAACTCTTGAGTAACTCTTGAAAAAGGCTTGCTAAGGTCAAAAGCACCAATGCCTCCAATTAGAGACAAAACCAAATGGATCATGTTCACAAGGCAAGGAATAATTTTATTAAAAATGTGCCCACACTTGAAAAAGAACCTCAATATGTGTGTGCGGGAAAATAGGGCTTTACTTCTCTGTCGGCAGGATTCATAGGCAATAAGGATAAACAAAGCAGAAAGACACACATGAACAATTAAAAAATGAAGGGGCAGATGTGATCAAAATGTCACGCAAAGCAGCACATCAAGACACCTTGTGATGCTGTGTTGCATGACAGGGAGAGGCCAAGAAAGCACCATGTGTATGAGGCTGGCCTGGTTTGCAGTAGGTACCTTGGGTACTTACACCTTATGCCAGGTCCAGCTATCCCTTATTAGTGAAGTAGGAGTGTTCTAGCAGCTTAGGCTGATACAGGTAGCTATAGCAGAGCATCTTAGGCTGAACTAGGAGACATGCAAAGCTCATGCAATACCACTTATAGTTACACAGTACTTATACACAAGTAAATACAAATCTCAGTGTTACCAAAAATAAAGGTATTTACTTGGGTGACACAGTACCAAAAATATCTTAGAGACAATACTCCTTCTGGAGGTAAGTATTATACACAATATATACACTAGACTCCAAAATTAGACAAGTAAATAGTCATAGAACAATGCAAACAGTAGGACATCCTACAGAATGCAATGGGAGAAAATAGGTCTAGCGGCAACACAAACCATATACTAAAAAGGTGGAATGTGAATCACTAATTCCCCCCCTAGACAAGTGAAGTGTGTGCAGAATCGCTGGGAGAGTAAGAATCCTGTAAAGGTAAGTAAATTACCCCACCCCAGAGCCAAGAAAAGCAGGATTAAAGTACTGCAAGTTTCTTTAGGACACACTACACCCCGTTTTGGGGATTTTGCAGCAGCCAACAAAGTCTGCAAAGAACAACTGCTGGATTATTGGACTTGAAGGCCTGCACAGGAAGGGGACCAAGTCCGGAAGTTGTTCCAGAAAGGACATGAGCCCCTGCCTACCCAGAAGAGGGTGAAAAAGAAGAGTCCCTCGTTAGTCAAAGACTGCAGAAATGCACCCTAGGAAGATGCCAGCGGGTTTTAGCATGATGCAAAAGATGTACCACCGTGTGAAGATTGTTGCAGATGAGATTTCGTGTTAGAAGGTGCCAACAAGCTTTGGATATGGCAAAATTGTGTTTTTCATCAAAATGGTGCAGGATGGACCCAGGAGGGACCTGGGGGCCTCAACTCTGTGTGAGGAGGAAGAGAGGTTTCTCAGCACTTTAGAGAGCCCTCAGGATGCCAGCCAGCACCCCGAGAAGCCACAGGATCCGGGTTCAAAGGAGATGCAAAATGCAATTAATGCAGCACAACAAAAGAAGGTCCCATGCCTCCGGAGAACAACTCAGTGAGTTGAGCATCACAGGGTGGAGTGCTGGGGACCTGGGCCAGGTTGTGCACAAAGGAATTTTGCAAAAAGTGTACAGAGGCCTCAGGAGGTGAAGAAGACACAATACACAGGGGTACCGTTGTTCTCGAGGAAGGCAAGGTCTTACCTCCTCCAAATTGCTTCAGCAGGACCTCAGGACAGGCTTTGTTGATGATGTCCACCCCGTGTCCTTAGGAGTAGCTTGTTGCCGTGAGAGGAGCCCTAGGGTACTGGTCATCACCTTGAAAGGTGCCTGCTTGGAGCAGGGGAGTGACTCCGTCACTCCACTGGAGATTTCTTTGGTCCTTCTGGTACAGGATGAAGACAGGGAGTCCCCAGAGCATGCACACCATGGAAACTGTTGCAGTTGCTGACTTGGAGCTGAGGTTGCTGAAGAAAAGTGTATCTTGTAGACACGTTGTTGCAGTTACAGCCTTTCTTGGAGCAGGCTGCGGTTGATCCGAGGTCAGAAGAGTCTGAAGTTGTTATAGAGGATTCCTGAAGGAAACTTGCAAGCAGAATCTGCAGAGAACCCACAGGAGAGACCCTAAATAGCCCCGAGAGGGGGATTGGCTACCTTATCAGGTATAGACCTTTCAGGAGGGGTCTTTGATGTCACCTACTGGGACTGGCCACTCAGAGCCCTCCAAAGTGCCCCCACACCTTGCAAAGTAAGAAAGCAAGATGGCTGAAGTCTGGAAAACACTGGAGGAGCTCTGGGCACCACCCCTGGGATAGTGATGGACATGGGGGGTGGTCACTCCCCTTTCCTTTGTCCAGTTTCCTACCAGAGCAGGGGAGAAAGGGTCCCTGAACCAGTGTAGACTGGTTTATGCAAGAAGGGCACCATCAGGGCCCTTCGAAGCATTTCCAGAGGCTGGGGAAGGCTACCCCTGCACAGCCTTTAAAACCTATTTCCAAAGGGAGAGGGTGTAACACCCTGCTCGCAGAGGAAATGCTTTTTTCTGCCTTCCTGGGACTGGGCTGCCCAGACCCCAGGAGGGCAGAACCCTGTCTGTGAGGTGGCAATAGCTGTAGCTGCAGTGCAAGCCTCAGCAAGCTGGTTTGGCAGTACTTGGGGTCCATGGTGAAGCCCCAGGATGCATGGAATTGGCTCCCCAATACCAGATTTCGAATGGGCGGACAATTCCATGATCTTAGACATGTTACATGGCCATATTTGGAGCTACCATTGTGAAGCTACTATAGGTATTGACCTATATGTAGTGCACACGTGTAATTGTGTCCCCGCACTCACAAAGTCCAGGGAAATGGCCCTGAAATATGTGGGGGCACCTCTGCTAGTGCAAATGTGCCCTCACACTTAGTAACTTTGCACCTAACCTTTCGCAAGTGAAGGTTAGATATATAGGTGACTTATAAGTTACTTAAGTGCAGTGAAAATGGCTTTGAAATAGTGTGTGCACTATTTCACGCAGGCTGCAATAACAGTCCTGTGTAAGGGTTTGTCTGAGCTCCTGAGGAGTTTTGGATTAAAATAAGAAAAAGTGCCTGGTGCTTTGTCCTAAAAATGGCAACAAGGAATGGTTTGCTGCGCTGAAGTCACCATCTTCCAGCTTTAAGGAGCATGCAAAGCTGAATAAAAAACTGTTTTGTTTTTTTTAACCACAGTTTTGGCATTTTTAAAAGTGGTAGCCCAATATTCCTGTTTTTTGTGTTCTCAACCTACTTCCAGTTTGTGGTAAAAACTAGTCTGAAACCCATGGATGGTTCAGGAAAGCTATACATTTCAGAAAAGTAGATGACATTCCGAATTCAGCAAGGGGTCATATGGGTGTAGATTCCCTTAAGGTTTTTCTAAAGAAATGAACTGTTGAAATAAAGAAATAATGAAATGAATATGAAATAATTGCCATTTGTGACAATGTTTTCATATGTAATTTTTTGTCACAATGGCCGATTCACAAAAGCAATATACTATTACATCCATTAGGCCATTCTGGCTGTGATTTGTAGGTTCTCCAAGAACTCAAGGAGCCCAGTTACAACAACTGAGCTGCATCACACAGTGTTTTTTCATTGTGTACAGGGTACAGACCAATTGTTAGGGTGAAATGTGTAGAGTGAAAAATGGATATCGAGGAAACATATTTATTTCTGAAATGGGCATAAGATATGGAGTTTAGGAGCAGTGGTTATTTGTACGTCTTTGAAGTTGTAGGTACCCATACGAGCACATAATTTAGAAGGAGGTATTTTTCAAAATGTCTTCTTTCTTACACTCCGGCTTACATTTGGAAGTCACAAATGCAGCAAAATCCTATTGCTAATAACAAATGTTTCACTAGTCTTTGCTTCCACATGTCGTTGAATAAAAAGGGTACCTTACTTGTGTGGGTTGGCCTAGTGCATGTGACAGAAAATGGGCCAAAACGCAACATGGACACATTACACTTTTCCACTGAAAACGGGTCCCTTTTTCCATTGTGGGTAGCACTAGATTTTGGGCCCTAGCCCTGTCAGAATCTAGGGAAACCTAGCAAACGTGTACATTTTTGAAAATCAGACACCCATGGAAATCTAGGGTGGGGTGACTTATATAGCTGCCGCCAGGCTTTTGTACCAAGAATCCCCTGCAAACCTTAAACATTGATTAAAAAAACAAATGCTCCACATATTTCTGTGATGGAAAGTTCTGGAGTCTGTGGGGAGCCAACAACTTCCTTCCACCCAGTATTCCCTTAACTCTTCCAATAAAAATGATACCTCAATTGTGTGAGTAGGTCTAGTGCCTGTGACAGGAAACAACCCAAAATGCAACATGGATACATCACATTTTCCCTCTGAAAACTGACCTGTTTTTCCAAAGCGTGAGGGGACTCACATTGTCCTGGGTTTGATCTGTTCCTGTCATGGACACTAGGCCCAACCACACAAGCAATACAGCATTTTTTTTGTCATAATGGTGCAAGGTTAGGCGTTTGGAATTTTTTTTTGATTCCTGGATCCAGGAAGTTTTGAATGTGTGATTTCAGGCAAAGTTTGAGGTTTGCAGGGCACTGTGGTCAAGAAGACCTTGTGAGATTCACACAGAGCACACCACCCTGGAATCCCCTGGTTGTCTAGTTTTAAAAAATGGCTGTGGCTCGTAGGTTTCTATGGACCGCAGCCAAGCACAACCCCAAATTCCACTGCTACCCCAATGCTGAACTCTTCAAATAGCACTTTAAGGCCTTCTGTGTCAAAGTCTCTTGGCCAACCCACACAAGTGAGGTACCATTTGTATCGGGAGACTTGGAGGAATGAGGTGTGGTAGGAAGTTTGGGGCTCCCAATGGATTCCAGAAGATTTCTGCACAGAAATATGAGGAATATGGGTGTTTTAGTCAAAGTTTGAGGTTTAGAGAGTATTGTGGGTAAACATTATGTTCTGTGATGCATGTAAAGGCCACTACCCTGGACTCCCCTGTTTTCAAGACTGGCTGTGTCTGTTAGGTTTTTCCAGGTGGCAGCCTAACCAAGCCTAAAAAGTGCATTCTCCACCATTGCAAGTGGGACGTTTTGGGAGCTAGCCACAATCTCCTGGTCCATATGTGAAAACAGCATCCAAAAGAATCAAATGTCCTCTTGCTTGCTACTGAGATAGGATGTTCAGTCTGCAGGGGAGCAGAAAGACTGTTGAGGCTTTAGAGGCGAAGGTGGGGCTTGATGTTTAGATGGGCCAGACCCACCCAATTGTTGTATTAAAAAAAAAAAAAATCCTGCCATACAGTGAGCTTTCTGACCCCCCCCCGGGTCAAATTGGGGGCATAGCTTCTTTCAGGCCCCTGGGGGAGAAATGAAATGGTTTGTCCTTTTTGGGGTAGGTTGTGACCATTGCCAGAGTACAACATCTGCACCCCTTTCTTTTACCCCAAAGGCAAAATCCCTGTTGCCAGTTGGATTTTCTACCCCACCAGGGGCAGGTTTTGGGCAACTTCTCCTATTGGGACAAGCCTCCAATCTGCCCCCATGGGGGCAGAAAGGCACTATTGATCCCATTGGGACAGGGGTAGGACTTGATGCAAGGGTAAACTGCCCCATCCTTTTGCTTGTTTTTGGTGCCATTTTTAAATCCCTGGTGTCCACTAGGGTGTCTGCCTCTAAATTGAAAGTGAATACCCTATCCACCCCCAAAAGGGGCAACAAGCCTATTTGGCACTGGGGTGGAGGGGGGGGGGCGAGCACAGGCCCATGCCTGGGTAGGGGCATGCCACCCCAAGGAAATTGCATGATTGCAGTCCCCAGTGTCCAGTGGACTTTCTGCCTCCCTGTGGGGCACATTGGGGGTCATCAACTCTGTTTGCCCCTCAGGAAAGCAAAAAGACTGTTGCCCCATTTACTTGAGGTTGGGGCACATCAATGCTTAAGCCAGGCAGCCGCCACCTCTTTATTTTAATTAAAACATTGTGAGTGTCTAGTGGGCTTTTCTGCCCTTTCCTGAAGGGGAGATCGGGGGTAATTGCCTCATCAGGCCTCTAGGGGGGCAGAGAAACTATTGCCCCATTGACTTGGGGTGGGGGCATAACCATGCCCATGGTGGGCAGCCTCCGCACCTATATTTAAAACAAAAACATAAACATTCCCTGACATCTAGTAATTTTTCTGGTCACTGGAGGGTAAATCAGGATAATTACCCCTTTCTGCCCCCTAGAGGGGCAGAAAGACTGTTGCCCCATTTACATGGGGTGGGGCATGACCGTGACCATGCTCTATATTTTTTATTTAAGAAATCCCTTATGTCTAGTGGGACCTCTGCCTCCCCGGGGGGCAGATCGGGTGTAATTCCCACCATCTGTCCTCACAATGGAGCAAAAAGACTGCTGCCCCATTTAGTTATGGTGGGTCATAGCCATTCCTATGGTAGGCAGCCCTGGCCCTGTTATTTAAAAAGAAAATAAATTCCCTGCCATCTACTGGGTTTTTCCTACCGGGTGAAGATTGGTGATAATTACCCCATCTGCACACTAGGAGAGGCAGAAAGTACTGTTGCCCATTTGCCATGCCCATACTGGGAAGCCCCCACTCTATTTATTTATAAGAAAAACATCCCTGGTTTCTGGTGGGCTTTCTGCCTCTCAAGCAGAGGCAGAGCAGGATTAAATTCTTAGGGACTCCTGTGGCTGGGTAGAAGAGCCAATGGAAATGATACCTCACCCATGAGAATCAGTGCTCGAAGTGGCTGAGATATTCCGCCAAGCAATGATTCTGTGAAAATAAAATTAGCTGTCTCATTTTATTTTCACTTTTACTGCAATGACGCCAGATGGCAAGCGCGCTGATCATTACGGAAAAGAAAGCAGGCTGCTCATGAAGCTCTTTCCGAGCAGCCTGATCCAAAAAAATAAAAAAGAGCTCACTTTGGTGCAGAGCACCAGAAGGGCCATTATAACCCTCCCCATTGTCAGTCAATGGTAGACACACTCCTGAAAGGGGTTAAACATAGAAAATCTACACTCTAAGGATGCGCATTTTTAGGCTATCATATTATTGTGAGACAATGATTGTGTTATAGATGATTTGAAAAATAACTATAATAGTTATGGACCAGCCATCTTTTCCAGAATTTGGAGAAATAACCGGAGTTGAAATACACTTCTTCACAATAGAATATGTGTGGAAAATTCACATCCTGACCCACAATTTACAATGCACGTGGAACTCTGTGTCCATCTCGGTAGGGCCATGACTGCCCTCAGGAAGTAGATCTACATGAAAACTGTCTACTACCATCTTAACTCTACTTTTCCCATTGTTCTTCTCTTACAATATTACTTTGGTCGAGATTCCTTTCATTTGCTGGCTGTTTTTGTCATATAACTGATAAGGAGGACCAGAAAGGCACAAAACAAAATAGAGAGCGAAGGCACTTGAAAAAAGCAGAAATCAGGGGCATGAGGTATATAAAGTAATCATAAGGCACAGGAGAAAAGAAACAAATTCAATTCACAGGGGCATATGAGGAGACCTGATTAAGGACCGGGTACAAAAGTTGTCAGAACGAAGGACAAAGGAAACAAATGACTGGTTTGGGCACAGTAGAAAATTAATTTAAGGATTTACATCAGTATAATATATGCCAGGAGTGTGAACACATCTGCCGTGATTAAGCCAAATATCTTTTAACTAGAATTGCACACTTTGTGGTGCTTTAAAGCCTGATAAACGTTCAAACACACTTGAGTTCCCAGGTTCAAGATTGCATTGCAGGACCCTAGGGCCCTTCCTTGCAGAGCAGTGCCTTTATTTTATTGCCACGCTTTCATGGCTAGGATAAAGCTTCCTGGGTTAGCCCTGCATGTTCTAACCTGAGTGCCAGTGAGCAAAATTTGATGCAGTGAATGGGCATGGTGAATGTGCTACTGACAAGTATGTGATGAGATTGTAGGGCTGTTTATTTTGGAAGAATGTGAGAATGCAGTCTTAAATGTGTGTGCTTTTGGTTTCTTTTTACACCCATTTATTAGTTGCAAGCCTCCTAGGGAATCATATTTTATCTAGGACCTATGCTGATGATCATCAGAATGAAAATATCAACCATATAGTTTGTTTTTTGCCCAGCATTGGTAGCAGAGAAAACATTGGCTGAGGCCAGAATTTGCTCAGCTGGAGCTACATAAATGTAAAGAAGCAGCCATATATGCTTGAGAGGGAAGAGCCATATACCATTCACTTGTTTTACAAAGTTCTTGGTGATAGTAACAGGACAATTGCAAGGGGCTAAAACCGGTGCAACATTTAAGCTATGACAGAAAGGAAAGCTTGCAGCTATTATGTTTCTTAACGTTGATGATTTGCTACAATGGCCATGAATTGTTGGGATGTGTATATGGACCTACTCATTTAGCTTTGGAAGTGAAAGTACACCTTGGTAAACCATAGAGTGTAATTGTCAGATCACTCATTGTTTTAATGTGTAACTTTCAGTGTAATCCATGGGGAGTGACAATATTTTAGTTTCTGTAAGGGAAGACCAATGTGGTAGTCCAAGATGTCCATTTTGGTTCTGTCCATGCACTTATAATGCCCTACAACAGTGGCTCCCAACCTTCTGACTTCCTATTTTATCATTACTGGAACCCAGGGACCCACCACTGAATCATTCATGGAATCCGGGGACCCCCAACTGAGTCACCACTGGAAGGTGGGGATGCTGGCCTATAGATTGTTGATGATTTGAACTGCAAAACTATACACAGAAAACATAGAAGCAAGCATTCATCAAACACATACGCAAATGACAATGTTTTATTTAATTTGCAAAAAATATACATTTTATACAAAAATGTAATTGTAATAGGAAGGTTGGAAGTTTTCTACATTCAACTGAAGCCACAGATACTATATTCTGTTTGAATCACCTGCAATGTTCCCACAAATCAATCTGAGGATACTAATTTAATTTTTAGCCTCCAATTCAATGTCCTTGACATTTATGGTACATTTTACATTTTTCAATTGTATACTTAGGGGGTCATTCCGACCCTGGCGGTCCATGACCGCCAGGGCCGGGGACCGCGGAAGCACCGCCAACAGGCTGGCGGTGCTTCCTGGGCCATTCTGACTGCGGCGGTAAAGCCGCAGTCAGAAAAGGGCAACCAGCCGTTTCCCGCCGGTTTACCCCTGGCCATGGGGATTCCGACCCCCTTCCCGCCATCCTGTTCCTGGCGGTTTTTACCGCCAGGAACAGGATGGCGGGAACGGGTGTCGTGGGGCCCCTGGGGCCGTGGGGCCCCTGGGCCAGTGGCATGGGCAGTGCAGGGGCCCCCTAACAGGGCCCCATAAAGATTTTCAGTGTCTGCTTTGCAGACACTGAAAATCGCGACGGGTGCCACTGCACCAGTCAAAACCCCTACAACTCCGCCGGCTCCATTCGGAGCCGGCTTCATTGTTGAGGGGGGTTTCCCGCTGGGCCGGCGGGCGGCCTTTTGGCGGTCGCCTGCCGGCCCAGCGGGAAAGCCAGAATGGCCGCCGCGGTCTCTTGACCGCGGTGCGGTCATTCGGCGGTAACCGCATGGCGGGCGCCAACCGTCGCCCGCCACGGTTGGAATGACCGCCTTAGTCTCTTTATTTATATACATTTTTTAAATCTGTTAATGTTATTTAATTTTCTGAGAAGTCACGGACCCCCTGAGGAGGCTTTGCGGACCGCCAATCACAGGATGGGAACTACTGCCCTACACTCCAAAGTGCTATTAATAATTAATCTGTACAGCTGATTTTATTTGAAATTATTTGGACTAATATTCTAATATTCAATAAGTCATACTTGACTTTAGCTTCACTATTTTATGTCTGACCGGACTCTGGAGCAAATATTTTGGCAGTGGACCAAGTTACAACCATCTAGGTACTGATGTTTATTGTTTTGTATTCGGAATGTCGATCAACAAATATGTTTTGTACCCAGTGTTCTATACTGCAACTGTTGCAATATGCTAGTAGGGCATATGTATTGTATAATGGCGTGTTTTTAATTGTTTTCATTCAGGGCAATTAGGGGGAAACGAACATTATGACTATCCAAGTCCTACAAGGATATGTTATTTTGTGTCAGGTTATCTCTTTGTTACTTGTCTTATCAATGCAGAATTTCTTTCTTCTAGACTATCATTGCATGTTCCATTGTATTGTTTTATAATGTATTAATTTTTATTATTTTTACATTGCAGAACTATTTAGGGTGTTGGAAAATATATAATTGCTTTTAACTCAGTTATTACTGTTGAATGCACTTTATTCGGTACGATTATTTTTAAAATAAAGTTTAATTTGTTGCAAAAACAAATTAATAATTAAATTCAATTTTGTATAGAAATGCTTTTGTGTGAAAGCCAATTTGCTAGGTGCAAGAAATAATCTCCTACAATACAGTGGATTTTACAGGTAACCAGCATTTCAGTAACATAATTGAAGTGGCTAAAATAATGGGTTATTTTGCAAGATGCAAACATTCTTTATAATGTTTAAAAATCTTTGAGAACATATGATTTCCAAAATAAGGAACCATTTATGAGCCTTAATGAGTTTTGAGGGAATAGCTACATGACACCTATTTTCCCTGATATATTTTAGAAGGTCAAATCTACAAAACTGCATTGGAGATAAAAGGACATTAATATTAGATGTCAAAAGATGTGCAATGAGCACCTCTTTCCAGTGGCGGCTGCCACAAATCTCAAGGGGTGGGGAGGAGACTGGGACTGGGGAAGCAATAAAATAAAAAATAAAACAAAGTTTACAACATACCTGTCCCAACGCTGCCAGCCGCCTCACTCCTCTTCTCTCTTGATGGTGTCCCAGCACAGGCTTCTCACGCAATCCTGCTGCTGCTCTCTGCTATATCTAGCATGACAGCAGTGCCAGGGTTGGTCTGAAGGGCTTGGTCTACTACCTAGAAAGTGCACTGGTGTCTGTTCTGTTTCTCCATTCCAGCTGTGCAACACAACCCAGTTGGAGAAACCTAAGTGCGCATGTCTGTTTGGCTGGCCTAAGATGGGCAGCCAAACAGACAAGCTCACTTAAATGCACTCCTCTCCTCCTCCCTCCACCTATGGCCCAGCCTACCCTTCGCTGCACATGTTGGCTCAGCCGAAAAATAAAAGGATAATCAAATATTGTTGTATTTTTCAGCTGCTGGCTCGTAGGTAGTAGAGCGATGCTACTAGGCCATTGCGAAGGAGTCGCACTTACCTCTTTCTAAATACTATACCCGACTTTTCTCAAATGCATAATGGGAAGTGTTTACCCCATCCTGTGCTGTAAATACCATTCAAGTTAAAAAACAATCAGAATCAGGGCCTTTGATATATGAGTGCGAGTCTTGATATTTTGGAATGACCATAAAGGTTCATTGGGAAAGTTCTAGTTGCTAATCAAAATATTTATTAAGTGCCGAGAAGGGAAATCGATGGGGCTATACATTTAGTATGAGGTCTAAGGCTTCTACGATCTTTTTCCAGTCTTATGAAACTCTGCACCATAGACAAGAACTGCAAAATTCCAACTAAGAAGAATTTAGGATAATACCAAGCCAACACGTCTGAAAGGTTACCATTTCAAGAATCAGGTCATCTGCTGTTCTTTGTCTGAAGGTGAAACCATAGATTCCTGCTGTCCATTCAGGATGTGTTAGGAGAGGATAAATTCATACATATCTGGCTAATTTTTAGGTTTCTTCAAATGTGTAAAAGCCATTAAAGTAAATTTATCTCTTGTCACAATGGTAGTGAGTGAGAGGGAAGCTCTTTCCAAAATCCATTCTATTGAATGATGAAATGGGAACGCTAACATAATCCTCTCAATAGACTCTACAAGGGTTTATCAAAGTAGGCTTTTCTCTGGCTCAGGACAACTGGATTGGTAAAGACAAAAGGACCTCAATGTATTGCCACATATTTGACCCACTGTCCCTTTCTATAGGTCAATTAAAACAAAAAATGGGAAAATGAGAAGGAAAGCTTAATATAATATATTTCTTGGTGCAATACAATGTCATAATGTGTCCAGAGAGGATGTGATAGCTTATAGTGAATGGGCCATCTAAGCTTTCTAAAAGAAAAGGTACACTTATCCAGGCACAAAATACTAACTAAACGTTAATAAGATTTATAAAGCCTGGGAACTGAGTTATTCAACAGTGGGATTGACTCGATCAGAACTGCCAAGCTGCAAACTGGAATGTGTTCAACCTTTAGGTGTTTTAACAATAGGTAGCAAATAAAGACATTAGGTAACAGCAAGGTTGGTTTACACTGGTAAGAATTAATCGTCAGCCTGCAAATCCTGTTAAAAGGTGGATAATATATTCTACCACAAACATCAGCGGCCTTAGCTTTGGAATGGTATTTGAAATGATTCAAAAAGGCCCGTAGAGAAGTTGATATATGAAGCTACACACAGGAAATGGTGTAAATACTAAATCAAAACAAAATAGTCTTTACTCGTTTATATTATCACCATAAAAGCACATACAAACAGACATAAAAGAGTGCCCACATGGACAGAGTGCAAAACAGTTAAAATGCACATTACACATTTAGTGAATGAAAACTCAAATAAAATACTCTAAAATAACTCCCAGATCATAAAAAGGCAGAGGTCAGAAGCACAATTAACCATTAATGGAATCTCTTTCTCTCAATGCAGATCTTAAAAAAAAGCCCACTTTAAAAATAATATTATCATCAGATAATAGCTGAAGAAACATCAGGGCCGGTGGTGCTTGACTAACGGTAAGGGACTTCATTAATGGCTTAATGAATATTTTCCTAGGCCCAGTAAAATAACTACAGAACAACATGAAATTAAGGGTATCCTGTGGAGACTGATGGTTGCGTCCACAGGGACCCAGGGAGCCCAGAGGCCTCCAATCCCTTGGTGAATATAAAAGATTATGGGGGTCATTTTGACCCTGGCGGTACGAGACCGCCAGGGCTAAAATGACAGAAGCACCGCCAACAGTCTGGGCTGCTTCCAGGCGTATTACGACCACGGCGGAAGCGCCGCGGTCGCACCGCCGGGGCCGGCGGTATTCCGCCACTTTTGCCCCGGTGGTGATAATCCGGGGGATTACGAGTCCCCGACCGCCAGCCTTTTTCTGGCGATTTGCACCGCCAGGAAAAGGCTGGCGGAACGGGGAGTCGTGGGGCCCCCTGACAGGGCCCCATGCAGCTTTTCACTGTCTGCTATGCAGACAGTGAAAAGCGCGACGGGTGCAACTGCACCCGTTGCACGGCCGCAACGCCGCTGGCTCCATTTGGAGCTGGCTCCTATGTTGCGGCCGTGATCCCCTCTGGGCCGGCGGGTGGAAACCAGGTTTCCGCCCGCCGGGCAGCGGGGATCTCCAAATGGCCGCGGCGGGGGGGCCACTGATGCCGCCTGCCAAGGTCGTAATGACCCCCTATGTATCATGTTGAATCTGAAACTGGTCAGTAAAAATCTGTCCCTATCACTCCTCACACTGAGCTGGTATCGTCCCACAGACCATACAGTTTTTATTAGCATATGCTAAAACGATTGGTTTCAATAGTTCATGCTGTTCTCTACAAAGTGTTTCACATTCAAAAAATGTCTCTCTAACCCATTTTACTTCTGCAGTGCTCGTGGTCTGGGAGCTACAAAATAAATCCTCCCTCCCCAGGCTGCTAAAGACACCCTTGATATAGCCAATCCATGGGATCTTAGTGGCATGATCCAAAGATAAGAAATCCTTCAGAATCAGCCTATTCAACTGAGATTATCTTGTCCACACCTTGATCCAGAATATCAGTGGCCTAAGAGCATTCTTATCAGCTATATACTGGGCTCCTAATTCATCATGTACAGATAGTGCTGCAACACCCACCTTAAAAACAAGTTTTCCATGGGCTGAATACTGTCAACTCTTGTGTATCTCCACACCCCACTGCTGTATAGTACCTTGGAGGCACACTTGGCCTGATACACCTTAATTAAGGTTCTTGGTAGGCGAGACCTTACACTCTTTGCATATCTATGAACAGCAGCAGATGCCTTAATGAGATCCATTTTCTTACCTTCAACCAGGGGCTTCCAATTACAAAGACAATCAAACAGACTTCCAAGACGTGGAAAAAACGGATCTTTGGCTATTGTGTGCGAGCCCACCTTAAATGTTTTCAATCAAACACTTTTCAGGGCCAAAACCATCACATATGATTTAGTAAAATTAACCGTGAGAACCAAGCTGGCCATAAAGTCAACAAATGTTTCCAGTAGCAACTGTAGACCCACTGAGGTCCTCGCTATCAGGACCACATTGTCTGTGTATAGTAAAACTGGCAGTGATCTAGACCCCATCCTCCGGCAGTCGGCTCCAACAGACAATAAAGTTTGCTCTAGCCCATTAACATATAGCATAAACAAAAAAGGGAGCAAGAATGCATGCCTGACGCACTCCTCAGTTAATTCCAGAGGGCCAAGTACACGCCCCTGAGAATAACAAACAGAAGCTGTTGTGTGGGCGTGTACAGCACTCAACAAATGAACACTATTAGATTCGACCCCCAACACAAGAAACTTGTGGCAGAGTTTTCTGCTGCTGACCCTGTCAAATATGGTTGTTAAGTCAATGAAGGCAAGATGGATAGATTCGGACCTAGCAGCAGTATACTTATTGATGATCAAATATATATTAAGGCATTGGTCCATTGTTGATCTGCCCTGCCTAAAGTCACATTGGACATCACAAATAATGATGTGCGTATCTTCCCAACCCATAACCCTACCGAGTACCACCCTGCCTAGGACCTTTACCACTTCATCGAACAGGGAAATAGGCCGACGACATTGAGGACTGCTTTCATCCCCCATCTCAAAAATGGGAACAATTACTGCAGTAGCCAGTGTTGACGGAGAACCCACTTCCACATCAGCATTTAAAGCCATTGTCAGAAGGGGGGCCCAGAGTTCAATGTCATTCACAAACAAGTCCGGAGGGATCTCTTCCAGCCCTGGGGCCTTGTTAAGTGATAGAGCTCAGATACTCTTGGACAGGGTAAAAACATTACCTCGTCGTCCTCTGAAAGATGCTCCCAGGATGCCATCCACACCCAGCAGCTCGCCATTATAGATCTCTTCAAAATGCGCAACCACAGGTCCTCAGTTGTATGGTAGAATATAGGAAATCATTGTCGCTAACAAGATGAGGGCTGTGTATCATCTGCCAAAACAGAGCACTATGCCCCACTTCGCAGGCTTGAGATAAATCATCCCAGCCTCTCTCTCTTATCCTGGCCTTATGGTTGGCATTGGTGCATTTGTTATCAAACCATTTGGTCTCACAGGAGATTTCTGCCTTAGGGGAACCATCAATAATGTAGACAACTTCTGTGAAATGCCCTTAAAGGCACTTAAAATTGACCCACTTGGAGCATTTAGATCCAGGGAAGTGAGAAAATGATATCTGCACTCTGACAAATGTGGGTTTTTAAACGGAATTGGTTCAACTTGGGACCATCTAACATGCGTCCTCTGATCTTTGTGGGAATACACACCCTGTGTTACATGTAGGTTACTATGGCTGCTACCTATTCCACTTAACACTAGCGAAAGGGGATTTTGATGACTAAAAGCACTATGCACAATGCTAAAATTATCAATAAGTGAAAACAGGGTGGCTGACACAAAAATAAAATCAATTACAGAGGCACATCTCATGCCCTAAAGATGGGTAAAACCCTGGGATTGATAGCAATGATAAGTTGTTCCAAAGTGGAGACTGGTTATTTAAATTCACGTTTAGCTCAGAACCTTAACTGGTTCAGGCCTTCCCCCAAAATGCAATTGGACCTGATGTTAATCGGATCCATAGGGTTCGCACATAGGTGACAGTTAAAGTCCCCCACAAAGATTATTTTATCCAACCCACTCCCTCCTGTCTGACAGGTTATCAATATCAGAGTTCAAGGTACTTAAGTTGGACGGCTACTTTGCACAGGCTTTAGCATTATAAAAGTAAATTAACACAAATGACACAGAGGCCTGCACATTTAGTTTCAGCCGTTGTAGCAATGGTGAATTCCAACCACAGCCCTTGATTCTCCCATCCAAGTCCATGGACATAAAAGTGATGAAACCACCTTTAGCCCGCCACATCTATGTGGCCACTGCTGCAACAAAAAAGGTTTTATATCCTTCCAAAGAAAAGTGATTTGACTCGTCCCACGTTTCATGGAGACAATTCAACTTGGCTGACAAACCTGCAATGTTTTAGGATAACAAGCAATGCTGATTGGATTTAATAGTCGAAACAACAGAAGGGCCAACAATAGGAACAATAACAGATGGGGCCGCAGCAGAACGAACAGGCGTTGGGCTGGGAGAGTCAGTCACAAGAGTCTAAATTACTAAGTGGGGCGAACCTACTCTCAAACCTCAAGATCAGGACAGCTGGTAAGATGTGTAAGGGCCTATCCCAATTGCCCATCCCCGGGACAACCAGCTTGCATTTGTTTGTAAGAACCTATTCAGGCATATAAAAGAAACAGAGAGGGAAGGCTTGTTGTAAATACTAAAGTCACTGACTGCATCCAGTCTACAAACTTACACATCAAATACATTACTGTGATTACAGATGTACAAATAATACATTTTGAGCAAGAGAAAATAATTTTCTGTTGGAGGTGGCACATTCTGGTTGGCTAGCCAGGCAGAACCTACCACTCCAATCAGGGGTGGGTGATTACACACACAGTATAACCTGCACTCACCCTTGGGTAGCTTGGCCCAGAGCAGTCAGGCTTATCACAGGGGCAATATGTAAAGTATTGGCACAGCACTACCACTCAACAATTACATTGAGCAGCACAAAAGAGACTTCACATGAGGTTTATGTAAAGAAAGTTTGTATTCAACACACACATTAACCCCTTCGCTGCCAGGCCTTTTCTCCCTCAGGTGCCAAGCCCTTTTTTGGCTATTTGGGGCAGTTCACGCTTAGGCCCTCATAACTTTTTGTCCACATAAGCTACCCAGGCCAAATCTGTGTCCTTTTTTTCCAACATCCTAGGTATTCTAGAGGTACACAGACATTGTGGGTTCCCCTGAGGGAGACCAAGAAATAAGCCAAAATACAGCAAAACATTTTTTTTTAAATGGGAATAAATTGCTGCAGAAGAAGGCTTAGGGTTTTTTCCCTGAAAATGTCATCAACAAAAGGTTTGCGGTGCTACAATCAGCATCTTCCCAGCTTTCAGGAACAGGCAGACTTCAATCAGAAAACCCCATATTTCAACACAATTTGGGCATTTTACTGGGACATACCCCATTTTTACTTTTTTTTTTATTTTAGCCTCCTTCCAGTTAGAGACAGAAATGGGTGTGAAACTAATACTGGATTCCAGAAAGCTAAACATTTCTGTAAAGTAGACAACATTCTGAATTCAGCAAGGGGTAATTTGTGTAGATCCTACAAGGTTTTCCTACAGAAACTAACAGCTGAAATAAAACAATATTGAGCCATTTTTCTCAACGTTTTACTCTGTAACTAAAATCAATATACTTTTACGTCTGCTGGACTCTTCTGGTTACGGGGATATATAGGGCTTGTAGGTTCATCAAGAACCATAGGTACCTAGAGCCAATAAATGAGCTGCACCTTGCAATGGGTTTTCATCTATACCGGGAATACGGCAATTCATTTGCTGAAATATAAAGAGTGAAAAATAGGTATCAAGAAAACCTTTGTATTTCCAATACAGGCCTAATGCTCGCGACAGGGAACTCAACATGGACACATCACATTTTTACAATGAAATCTGACGTGTTTTTTGCAAAGTGCCTAGCTGTAGATTTTGGCCTCTAGCTCAGCCGGCACCGAGGGAAACCAACCAAACCTGCACATTTTTGAAAACTAGACACATAGGGGAATCCAGGATGGGGTGACTTGTGGGGCTCTCACCACGTTCTGTTACCCAGAATCCCTTGCAAACCTCTAAATTTGGCCAAAAAAACACTTTTTGCTCATATTTCGGTGACAGAAAATTCTGGAATCTGAGAGGAGCCACAAATTTAATTCCACCCAGCATTCCCCTAAGTCTCCTAATAAAAATGATACCTCACTTGTATGGGTAGGCCTAGCGCCTGTGACAGGAAATGCCACAAAACATATCTTGGACACATCACATTTTCCCAAAGAAAACGGAGCTGTTTTTTGCAAAGTGCCAAGCTGTGGATTTTGGTCTCTAGCTCAGCCGGCACCTACAGAAACCTACCAAACCTGCACCTTTTTTTAAAACTAGGCACCTAGGGGAATCCAAAATGGGGTGACTTGTGGGGCTCTCACCACATTCTGTTACCCAGAATCATTTGCAAACCTCAAAATGTGCCCAAAAAACACTTTTTCCTCATATTTCAGGGACAGAAAGTTCTGGAATCTGAGAGGAGTCACGAATTTCCTTCCACACAGCGTTCCCCCAAGTCTCCCGATTAAAATGGTACCTCACTTGTAAGCCTAGTGCCCGCGAAAGGAAATGCCTCAAAATACTATGTGGACACATCAAAATGATCAAGTACCTAATTTTGCGGGTGGGGGCCTGCGTTTTTGGGCCCGGGCTCAGCAGCCATATAAGGAAATCTACCAAACCCAAACATTTCTAAAAACTAGAAACCTGAGGGAATCCAGGGAGGTGTGACTTGCGTGGATCCCACAAAGCTTTCTTACCCAGAATTGTCTGCAAACCTCAAATTTAGATTAAAAAATAACATTTTCCCACATTTCTGTGTGGGATCACTGCACCAGGACACATTTCCTACCACCCAACGTTCCCCTCAGTCTCTTGATAAAAATGATACCTCACTTGTGTAGGTGGACCAAGTGCCTGTGACAGGGAAGAACCAAAAACATGTCGAAATTGAGAGGGAACCAAAGCGGGTAAAAAGGGTCAGTTTGAATAAAAAAACCATTTTTATAGGTTCACAAGTGGGACAGAATTTTTATTGGCACAGATGAGACAATGCTGGGTGGTAGGAATTTTGTGGATTCCTGCAGATTCCGGAATGTTCCATCACAAAAATGTGGAAAAAATGTGTGATTTCCAGCAAAGTTGAAGGTTTGCAGGGCATTGTGAGTAAGAAAATGGCATGGGGTGCACGTGAAGCACACCACCCTGGACTCACCCAGATGTTTAATTTTCAGATGTGTCTAGGTCTTGTGGATTTTTCTACATGGCAGCATCCTAAAGTCCAAAAAGTGCAGCCCTCACCATTTCAAGTGGGAGGATTCTGAAAGTTAGCCAAGCTCTCATGGCCCAAAGGTAAAGCCAAAACCCAAAATAATCAAACGTTCTCTTGCTTGCTGTGGGATGAGTTGTTTTAGTGTGCAGGGTAGAGCTGAAAGACTGTTACCCCCTTCAGTTGGGGTGGGGGCATAACCATGCCCATACTGGTTGGTAGCCACCACCACAATATTTTTGTTTGTTTTTTAAATTCCCTGGCTTTCTGCCTCCCTTGGTGTGGATCAGGGATAATTGACCCCTCTGCCCACTGGTGGGCAGAACAGCTTTGGCCCCATTTATTTGGGGTGGGGGCATGGCCATACCCCCACCCTATTATTTAAAAAAAAACAATCTTTCTTGGTCTCTGGTGGGCTTTCTGCCCCCCTTGGTGGCAGATGGGCCTTCCAAAAATAAGCTGACCTGCCCCCAAGGGGGGAAGATATGGCCAACATTAATGTGCCTCCATGGGGAGTGAGCCTTGCCCAAGGGGCTGCCCCCCAAACAAAACGCACACACACAACAATCCCTGGTGCCTAAGTGGTTTCTGCCCCCGGGGGCAGATTGGCCTAATAGAAATAGGCCATCTGCCCCCAAGGGAGGCAGAAATGGCCTAAAAACAATTTGACCCCCCCTGGGGAGCGACCCTTGCCTAAGGTGTCGCTCCCCTTATCAATATAGATAAAAATGAAAAAATCCCTGGTGTTTTGTGGCTTCTGCACCCTGGGTGCAGATCAGCCTAATTAATATAGGCCAATCTGCCCCCGGGTAGGGCAGAAAAGGCCTACTAAATAAATTGCCCCCGGGAACGACCCTTGCCTAAGGGGTCGCTCCCCTTATCATTATATATAAAAAGAAAAAAACATCCCTGATGCCTAATGGCTTCTGCACCCCTTCGGGGCAGATAGGCCTATCAGCCTAATTAATATAGGCTGATCTGCCCCGGGGGGCAGATCGGCCTAATAAAAAATTGCCGCCTGGAAAGTAACCCTTGCCTAAGGGGACGTTCCCCTTATCAATATAGAAGAAAAAAAAAACCTGGTGTCTAATGGCTTCTGCCCCCCCCCGGGGGCAGATCAGCCTAATTAATATATGTCGATCTTCCCCCAGGGGGGCTGAAATGCCCTTAGATTAAATGCCCCCCCTTGGGGAGCGACCGTTGCCCAAGGGTATGCTCCCCTTCTTTGTTTACACAAAGTAAACTAAATCCCTGGTGTCTAGAGGGCCTTTTTGCAGCACGATAGCTGTGCAAGCGTGCTGCAGGAATGCACAGAGAGACATGAAAAGGGAAGAACAAGCCTTTCCTTCCCTTTTCATGCCTCCCCTGCTCCCCGTACTGAGGAGAAACTAATCAGTTTCTTCTCGGGTCGCGCTGGAAGCATTGCTTCAGAGTTGACCTCTGATGAGGTCAGAGCTTTTTGGAGCGCTGACATCATCAGACATCACTGGGGGGGGGCGGGTGGAAGGAAAAGCGATTCCCCTTCCAGCCCTGCCCTTAGGCCCTCAGGGGGAGCTCTAGCGCTTCCCCTGAGGGCCTATACCAAAATGTAGTGGTTACATCCGTGGTGCCTCAGCACCGTGCCATCGGACGTAATCACTACGTCCATGGCGGGGAAGGGGTTAGTAAATACAATAGGAACATAATGTAAATCTGGACATCAATTACAATTCGAAATATAACTAGTAGAACTAGGCCCAACCGTGTTAATACAACATCAGCAGTACGTACACATGAGAAAATATAATAATTTGTTTCCCGGTACCCTCATGCGGTCATGCGGTGCAACCATGTTGTCAGCACAAGACCAATACTAGCGATCACCCGCAAATCAATATCAAACAGCTATAGGATGCATCCTGGTTCCCAACGATAGCAGCAATGTGCTCACCCAGAGAATCTCAGCACTTTTTAATGAGCTCCATGGCCTAGGCTTCACAGGTTACTTTAATGTCAACCGCATTGGCAAACAACATGCACGGCACCCTCGCTGTACAGTGCAGGCAGTCACTTCCACACACTCGCTCCGCACTCCTAGGCAGTGCCATGTATATCAGGCAGGCTAGCATACATGCACTTGCACACACTCGCTTCCAGCACCCTAATGTGGTTCTCTGACATTCGGCAGGTGAGTTGTCAATGAGTTTGCAGGCCCCTCTTATACCCAAACCTTCCTCCACCTTCCAACAAATTCCCACCCCCAAGAGCTAGAGATGTAGTAACCTTTCCCCAGATGCTAGGCCGCTTGCAGCCTGTGGTTACAGGGCAAAGGAGGTGGGGGAGAAAGAGAGAATGACTGATCAGGCAATAGTCAACAAATGGAGGTTTGGCCACAATTCAGGAAGTTCACTCAGGGGTCTCCACACTGGCCTTCTGGAGCAGCCTTTGGAAACACACTGTTCACAGTGGTGGCCAGTCAAGCCAGACACTCCAATCTACAAATAGTTACCAATTCAATGCCTCCCAGGAACTGAGGTGCTGCGCCTGGGCTGCTATGACTTAGGTTGCCCCAGGGGATCAGCAAAACCTCAGGGAAGATCCGACCTCCTGGTTAGTTAAGCCTGCATGTGAGTTCTCCCCTACCAGAGCATGGGACACCCTTGTGTACCTGCCCTGCCTACCACCTTTTCTGGCCTCTGGCGGTGCTATAGGGGTAGCAGCAGGCCTACTCAGGGTTGGCAAAGCTGGGGGAGTTGCCACCCTGACAGCAGGCGCAGCTGCTATTCCACAGGCCTGCACTATCAGTCCTAATACATGTTGGTCAGACTACTATGATGGGTGGCACATTCAGTTCAGGGTCGCACTAGTGGCCAGGGCTGTACCTGCCCCGGGTATGTGGTGTACCTTTTAACAGGGCACTTCTGGGTATGACACCTCAATCAATCATGTAAGTGTTCTTCAAGGCATGGGTAGGAAGGGCAGAAGAATATCCTGTAGTACAGTGGGAAAGTGGCCAGGGTCCTAAGGCCATGCAAAGAGAGTCAGCAAAGAAAATGATAGGAAAAAGCAAAACATTTCAGGAAGATCCCCTAAGAAGGGCCATGTGCAACATTGTTATTATAACATCAGATGGTATTACGATCCTAATGTTTGTGACAAGACAAAGGACATGCTTTAGCACATTGTAATGTCAAAGATTATCTTATAACCATATGCCATCTAGTTGCAAGCTCCTGGTTCTCAATAACTCCAGAAAACCTTTCACATAAGCAGACGCTCGTTCATGCTGTCCAATATTCCTTTTAACACCCTCCCAAATAAACAAAGACACACACATAAACAAACATCTGTAAGGACATGCACATAAACAAAAACAAAGGTACATTTATGCACATACATATACACATATATATGCTAGAAAACACAACACAAATGTAAGCATGTAAACCATGGACAATGAGAATCCAAATGTATGCATTCTGCTAGGGCAGAAATCAGTCTCTTTTTCCATGTGGGTGCATTTGAATTAGAATTGTTTCTTAGAAACTGCCCATATTTACATAAAAAGTTACAGTCTGAGTCAACCACACAACATGGGTTGCCCCAAGAGTGTCCGGACCAATGGCCATCAATCTGCTCCAACATTAACTCATGTAATGGTTCTGGTTCTCAGGCAGGTCGCTCCCCTCACCGCCACGCAGCCTCCAGTGTGACCGCTCTCGCTCCTGTGCCCAGTGCTCCTGTGCCCTGACTGCCTTTTCCCGCCTCCAGTGACCTAGCGCCAGCGTCCTCTTCGTTTTGTGCCCGAGTGCCTGTGTCCGCTCTTTCTTCTGTACCCCGAGTGCCTGTGCCCCTGGTATTGTTCCACTGTACTTTTTACCTTTTTGCCCTTACTGTGTTCTTTTCTCTTCCAGCCTCGCCGCGTCACCCCATCGCCGCCCGTTTGTTTCCCGCCGCTACACTCCGGTAGCTCTGCCCCCTTGCTCCCCATTGGCCGCCCCGCTCCCACCTCCCAGCTGCTCCTCCCTCCCTCTTCCCCTCATATGGAGGCCGCGCAGCGATAGAGAGAGCGACCTCTGACCCTGGTTCTCAGGCAGGTCGCTCCCCTCACCGCCACGCAGCCTCCAGTGTGACCGCTCTCGCTCCTGTGCCCAGTGCTCCTGTACCCTGACTGCCTTTTCCCGCCTCCAGTGACCTAGTGCCAGCGTCCTCTTCGTTTTGTGCCCGAGTGCCTGTGTCCGCTCTTTCTTCTGTACCCCGAGTGCCTGTGCCCCTGGTATTGTTCCACTGTACTTTTTACCTTTTTGCCCTTACTGTGTTCTTTTCTCTTCCAGCCTCGCCGCGTCACCCCATCGCCGCCCGTTTGTTTCCCGCCGCTACACTCCGGTAGCTCTGCCCCCTTGCTCCCCATTGGCTGCCCCGCTCCAACCTCCCAGCTGCTCCTCCCTCCCTCTTCCCCTCATATGGAGGCCGCGCTGCGGCCGCGCCACTGGCGCGCCGAAGGTGCGCCAAAGGCAAGCCCGTCTGCGCCCGTCTGCGCCTGGACCGCGCCCAGCGCCAGACCCCCTGGCCCCCGCCGCTGCGAGCCTACCCGCCGGACCTACGAAGCCGCCACCCTCCTCGCACTCAACACCGGCCGGATCCCCGGGTGCTGCCGTGCCGCCCCAAGACGCACCCACGGATCCTTCACCTGCCAATCCTGTAAGTTCTCCTGCATCCAGACCCGCACCGCGCCCGCCAAACCAAGCACCAGCAGCAACCACCTGAAGTGCATCCTGCTCAAGACCCGCTCCATCCACAGACACGCCGTGGAACTCTGGAACCTGCTCGACACCACATCTCCAGACGTCGCCTTCCTCACAGAAACCTGGATGAACGCCTCCTCAGCACCCGACATCGCCATCGCCATCCCGGACGGATACAAGATCACCCGGAGGGACCGCGTCAACCAGACAGGAGGAGGCATCGCCATTGTCCACAAGAACACCATCCGCATCACGACCAACTCCGACGACACCCTCACAGCTGCCGAACATCTCCACTTCCAGATTCACACCGACCCCAAGACCACACTCAGAGGCACCCTCATCTATAGACCCCCAGGACCCCGCACACAATTCAGCGAAGACATCGCAGACTTCATCAGCCCACACGCCCTCCCCTCCGCTGACTACATCCTCCTAGGGGACCTCAACTTCCACCTGGAGAACAACAACGACAACAACCCCACCACCCTGCTGGACAACCTCGCCAACCTCGGACTCAAGCAACTGGTGAACACCCCCACCCACTACGCCGGACACACGCTTGACCCAGTCTTCTCATCCAGCAAGTACATCTCCTTCAGCCACTCCACCGGACTCCACTGGACAGACCACAGCTGCGTCGACTTCAGCTTCAGAAAAATCACGACTCACCACCACCCACAACAGGCTCCCCGCAGGAGCTGGAACAAGATCACCACCGACCAGCTCTCCACATCACTGAGCCAGAACCCTCCCGCCAGCTCAGCGGACCCCAACCAAGCAGCCAACAACCTTACACAGTGGATCACCAACTGCGCTGACAACCTCGCACCTCTGAAAACCCATCCCATCAGGCCCAACAGCAAGAAATCCTCCTGGTTCAACAACGACCTCAAGAACTCCAAGAAGAACTGCCGCACCCTCGAGAAAGCCTGGCGAAAAAACCCGACTACAGACAACATGACCGCCCTCAAGTACGTGTCCCGTAAACACCACCAGCTGATCCACACCACCAAGAAGACAGCATTCAAAGAACGACTAGACAACAACGCACACAACAGCAAGGAACTCTTCAGCATCGTCAAAGAGCTCTCCAACCCCAGCGCCGGAAACAACGACATCACCCCCTCACAAGACCTCTGCGACTCACTCGCCTCGTTCTTTCACCGCAAGATCGCCGACATACACAACAGCTTCGGCGCACAGACCTCGCACCCAACCACCAAACCGACGCCCCCCAACACCACCCTCCGCGCCTGGACCCCGGTCAGCACCGAAGACACCATCCATACGATGAACACCATCCATTCCGGATCACCAACCGACCCATGCCCCCACCACGTCTTCAACAAGGCCGACTCCGTCATCGCACCCCATCTCCGGGACATCATCAATTGCTCCTTCAACACCGCCACCTACCCGGAGAGCTGGAAGCATGCCGAACTCAGCACCCTCCTGAAGAAACCATCAGCAGACCCCACCGACCTCAAGAACTACCGCCCCATCTCGCTCCTCCCTTTTCCTGCCAAAGTCATCGAGAAGACCGTCAACAGACAGGTGGCCGCCTTCCTCGAGACTAATGGATCCCTCGACCACTCACAGTCCGGCTTCCGAGCCAACCACAGCACCGAGACCGCCCTCATCGCAGCCACTAATGACATCCGAGCCCTGCTCGACAACGGGGAAACAGCGGCCCTCATCCTCCTGGACCTCTCCGCAGCGTTCGACACTGTCTGCTACCACACCCTAGTGCAGCGCCTCAGCAACATCGGAATTCAAGAGAAGGCACTAGAGTGGATCATCTCGTTCCTCACCGGAAGAACCCAGAGAGTCCGCCTCCCCCCGTTCAGATCCGAGGCCACCGAAGTCATCTGCGGCGTACCACAAGGATCATCACTCAGCCCCACCCTCTTCAACGTCTACATGAGCCCCTTCGCAGCCATCGCACGCCATCACAACCTCAACATCATCTCCTACGCCGACGACACCCAGCTGATCCTCTCCCTCACCAACGACCCAGCCACCGCCAGAACCAACCTGCACGAAGGGATGAAAGACGTAGCCGAGTGGATGAAGAACAGCCGCCTGAAACTGAACTCAGACAAGACGGAAGTCCTCATCCTTGGATCATCACCCTCTGCCTGGGACGACTCCTGGTGGCCCCCTGCCCTGGGCAGCGCACCCAAACCAACGGACCACGCACGCAACCTGGGCTTCATCCTGGACTCCTCCCTCTCGATGACCAGACAAGTCAACGCCGTCTCATCATCATGCTTCAACATCCTACGCATGCTCCGAAAGATCTTCCGATGGATCCCCACCGAAACCAGGAAGATGGTCACCCAGGCACTCGTCACCAACTGACTGGACTACGGTAACACCCTCTACACCTGAACCACGGTCAAACTACAGAAAAGACTCCAACGCATCCAGAACGCCTCCGCACGCCTCATCCTTGACATCCCCCGACACAGCCACATCTCCGGACACCTGAGAGACTTGCACTGGCTCCCCGTCAGCAAGAGAATCACGTTCCGCCTCCTCACCCACGCACACAAGGCCCTCTACGACCTGGGCCCCAGGTACCTCAACAACCGCCTGACCTTCTACACTCCCACCCGCCAGCTACGATCGACCAGCCACGCCCTCGCCGCCGTGCCACGCATCAGAAAAGTCACCATGGGAGGAAGATCCTTCTCCTACCTGGCAGCCAAGACTTGGAACTCCCTCCCCATCCACCTCCGTCTGACCCAAGACCACCTCTCCTTCAGGAAGCAACTCAAGACCTAGCTGTTTGAGCAGTAGCGGTCCCCCCTCCCCCAGCGCCTTGAGACCCTCCGGGTGAGTAGCGCGCTATACAAATTTCTTGATTGATTGATTGATTGATTGATTGATGTATCACTGATGTGACTTTGAGTTTGTATGTATGTACCTAATGAAAGTCAATCTAACCCTTTTAATCTTTATGCTAATAGAGCATTTGATCTAACCAAAGGATGGGTCTTGACTGGTAGAGTGGTGGTAGAAGACCTATTGACCATTCTTGATGCTTTCATCAAATTAGGGACCCAAGAGAAGTCATGTTGCGGCCAGTTCCCTTCTGCTACTACCAAGCAGTTGTGTGGATCCCAAATCACAATTTACAGAGGAGCCTGGTTAACGCCAGCAGGCAAGGGATTGCGTTGCAATCTTAGAGCTGATGAAGATCTCTCAGATGGGGAATATCATGGAATCCCCCAGTCTCAGCCTGCAAGTGTTTCTTGGCCCGTGAGTGCCCAAAGGAAACAATGTGGAGGTTTTCCCAGTAATCCCAATATGTCATCCTCCTGGTGGCTCCCCTTCCATTAGGGACAACAGTTTTCCTTAGCAGCTGCTTTTATAATGTGCACATGAACAGATCGGCAGCGCCCAGGATAGCCCCATCTGTAAATGAGATGGATGCCTTGCAATGTAGCCTGGCGCTGCTTCAGACAAAATTGTGAACCCAAGGCCCATAAGTGGGCAGTTTTAAGGCATCTTGAATTCCTGATCCCTTTTCCCACCCTTGAAATACAGGAATCCCCTTAGAGAGATTATGGGGAAGATATAAGAGCCTCTGCGCCTCCTTGCACCACATTAGCATACTTTTGTTTTTACACTAATGTGGTCCAATGATGCCAAAATCACTGCGCCAAATGTAGAAAGTGGCGCAATGAATGCATTGCTCCACTTTGTAACCCTTTGCGCTGCATTATGCCTGCACCAGGCATAAGGTATGCAAAGGATGTGTTCTCCCGTTAGGAGGGCCGAGCAAATGGCACACACAAATCTAAAAGATTTATTTGAATCACTTTTTTTGGCACTTTTAACGCCTGCTCAGGGCAGGCGTTAAAAGGCAGCACACCAGTGTTTACAATAGGCCTCAATGAGCTTTGCAGAATTAGCATCAACATTTTTGACGCTAATCCTGCAAAGGTCCGAACTAGCGTCAACATTTTTGACGCTAGTTATCTAACTACTGCCATGGTGAGCCGTATCTTAGATACGGTGCACACATGGTGGGGTTAGGAGGGCGCTAAGGGGCACAAGAAAAGAAGTGCTGCTCTGGGTGCAGTGCCACTTTTATCAAACGAGGCCCTTAAAGTCTTCAGTTGCACATGTCAATGACTCAGTGGCCTCTCTATAGCATACTCACTTTATGTTCCTTAGATCACTACTTCCTGTCAAGAAATGGGGTGTGATATCTGAACACAAACAGAGCAGGGGGTACTGTGACATCAGAAAGTCAGAGCTTGAGCGACATCTCATCAGATCCAAGACGACGTGACATCATAAGTCTGACATAAGAACAGTATTAGCATCAGTACAATTGTAGTGCTTTTTTTATCTGCTATACTGCACGTTGCCCTGCATTGTGTATCGGTTGTTTCTCTTGTCTGATGACTGACTGATTGCATATTGTTAAAGAGTGAACTCCAAACAGTAAATCAATAATCAAACATTAATCAGATATGTCATGAAAGAAACGAATGGCCTTCTGCTACCGACTCTGATGACATTACGTAATGCTGCTGTAGAAAATAAATAATTTTGAAAATGATTTGTGAGAATAAATTCCATGCACTATCTAGACACCAGTATATACAGAAAAGATCAGCTATGAATATGAATGTGGTGCAGTCTGGAGCCCAAATCAGTCTTTCAGAAGAATTGCTTTATGGTCAAAATTGAAACGTTTGAAGTTCAAAGCGGTGCACCTTATGATGTAAACCCACCTGTCCTCATCCATCAGCGAGATATAACGTCGCTTCTGCCACTTAATGCAGAGCGTGTACAAAGAGCTTAAACAAGATGGCTTTATGACAGATTCTTCGTTTTTGTGGAGGGTAATAACCAGCCATTCTACGATGCATTGTGTGGCTGTTTTACTGCAGAGAGCTGTTTTGTTGATTCAACTGCGAGTTGCTTTTTATCACAGACATGCACATATTTAATAACCGTTAGTTGAAATGCCGACACTTGATAGAAGCCTCTTGCAGCGGGAATTCAGAGGCAATCAATAACAGGTATTTACGGTCATTAAGTTGCTAAGGACATGCAAAGCGTTGCACTATCTGTCAGAAAGTCCTTGCTGACAACCACTGAAACCCATACTATCATAAGGGTGAGCAGGAGAACATGACATCTGCTTGAGAAAGCTTGTTTTTTTTTAGCAATGGTGAGACCTAAGGGGCATATTTAAGAAAAGTGGCGCTGCACACAGAAGCTTACTATTGCTTTAATTTGTGAATTGAATGTCTATATTGTGTACATGTGTAGGAGGCTGGCCTGGTTTGTAGTGGGTACCACAGGTACTTACACCATATACCAAGTCCAGTTATCCCTTATTAGTGAAATGTAGTCAGTGTCTAGAAGCCAGGCTGTCTAGAGGTAGCTGTAGGCAGAGCAGCCAAGGCTGAACTAGGAGACATGCAAAGCTCTTGCAATACCACTATAGTCACACAGTACTTACACAGAAGAAAGACAATACTCAGTGTTACCAAATTTAAAGGTACTTTATTTTAGTGACACAAGGCCAAAAAAATCTTAGAGGCTATACTCCCTTAGGAGGTAAGTATTATACAGAAAATATACACTAGTAACCAAAATCAGGTAAGTAAACAGTCATAGAATAGTGCAAATACTGAAAGTCACCATAGGTTACAATGGGCCTAGGGGGAACACAAACCATATACTAAAATAGTGGAATGCGAATGTCGGTTTCCCGCCTAGGCAAGATTAGAGTGTAGAGGGGTGCTAGGAGTGTAAGAAAACACCAAAGGTAAGTAAAGTACCCCATCCCAGAGCCCAGGAAAGCAGGAGTAAAGAACACCAAGTGTCCTTATAACACACAAGGAGTCGTGATAAAGAATATTGCAAAAAACAAGCAAGACTGCAAGACACCAACGATGGATTCATTGACCTGAAGACCTGCGGAGAGAGGAAACCAATTCCAATAGAACAGCTGAAGAGTCCTGGAAGATCAGGAGCCCCTGCTAACCTAGGTGAAGGTGCAAAAGTGGATTCTCTGGTTAGAAGAAAAAGTCAGAAATGCACCAAAGAAGACAGCTGCGGGTTCCTGCTTGGTGCAAGAGATTTCCTACGTTGAGTAGAAGAATGCAGGCTAGTATTCGTAGTTGGATTCCACCACCAAACCATGGCTCATGCAAAAGATGCGTTTGGCGGGAGAAGGTGTTACCTGGACCCAGGAGGGACTTGAGGGTTTCAACTCAGACTGAGGAGACAGAGGGGGCTCTCAGCACTTCAGAGAGCCCTCAGAAGTCCAGGCAGCACCCACAGGAGTCCCAGGACATGTGGACAAAGGAGTTGCAAATCGCGGTCATTGCAGCACCACACAAAGGGATCCCACTCCACTGGAGAACAACTTAGGGAGCTAAGCGTCACAGGATAGAGGGCTGGGTACCTAGGCTACGTTGTGCACAAAGGATTCCTTGGAGAAGTGCACAGAAGCCTTAGGAGCTGCAAAACACATGGTGCACAGGGGTACTGTCTGGCTTGGGGAGGCATGGTCTTACCTCCACTAAATTTGGACAGTTGGACCTTTGGACAGTCTGGGTCAATTTTGTCCACCACCTGTGTTCCAGAATCCAAGCTCGTGGTCAGGAGAGGAGACCCAGTGTACCGGTCATCGCTGCAGAGAGGTGCCTGCTGCCACAGGAGATTCCTTCGGTCCTTCTGGTGCAGGGTGAAGACAGGCAGTCCTCGGAGCATGCAAAACCTGGAAACTGTTGCAGTTGCTGGCAGGAGCTGAAGTTACATATTTGCAGTAGCCTTCTTGGATACTTTGTTATAGAGTTCCTAGAGCAGTGCTGCGGTTGATCCGAAGGTAGAAGGTGAGGCAGAGGTTGTAGAGGAGTCCTGCTGGAGTCTTGCAAAACCGTATTTGAGGAAACACCCAGAGGAAATACCCTAAATAGCCCTGAGAGGTGGATTGGTCACCTAACCAGGTAAGCATCTGTCAGCAGGGGTCTCTGATGTCACCTGCTGGCACTGGCCACTCAGATGCTCCCAGAGTTCCATGACCATCCTGAAAACAAAATGGCAGAACCCACAGACACTCTGAATGAGCTCTGGGCACCACCTGTGTCAGTTTGGCACCAGAGCAGAGACTGGGAGTCCTTGAACCAGTGTGAACCAGTGTAGAACGGCATACACCAAGGAGGGCACCATCTGTGCCCTTCAAAGCATTTCCAGAGGCTCTGGAAGGGTACACCTCCCTTGCCTGTAACACCTATTTCCTATTTCTGACTTCTGTTTGCAAAATTCAGCAGCAAAATGGTGTTGTGCAGTGGAATGGCAAAGGATGATGGTCGGAAATGGAATGTGATTTATAGTGTGGTGTGTAGGTGTTCACAATTAGCCAAAAGACATCAGGTGTGTGTTGCTGGCATCCATCCTATAGCCACAGACATAGCACAATGTTGAGAGGGTCCTGCAATGGACTCCTGCCATCAGGAACCTGCCACTAGAACAACAGGGTATCTAAATCTGCTCTGCACAATCCTGCCATCCTAACACTGATGGAGTAATCTTAGCCGGCATACGAGTTCGCTGTTTCAGCAGTGGAAAGTGTTTGAGTAATGGGCTACACTCTGTCAAAGTGGACGGAAATTTAGCCACCATACATCTATAAACGGTGGTCGGAACTCCATCAGCTTGGCAGAGTACTTGAAACCACCACTGCCGAAGGACAACAGAACTCCTGTCAAGATCTAAATCAGGCACTTAGGCAGTCATTCTGACCGCGGCGGGCGGCGGTCGCCGCCCGCCATGCGGTCACCGCCAAATGCCCGCTCCGCGGTCAGGAGACCGCGGATGCCATTCTGGCTTTCCCGCTGGGCCGGCGGGCACCCGCCGGCCCAGAGGGAAAGACCCTGCAACATAGAAGCCGGCTCCGAATGGAGCCGGCGGTGTTGCAGGGGTGCGACGGGTGCAGTAGCACCCGTCGCGATTTTCATTGTCTGCAAAGCAGACAGTGAAAATCTTCATGGGGCCCTGTTAGGGGGCCCCACGACACCCGTTCCCACCATCCTGTTCCTGGCGGTAAGAACCACCAGAAACAGGGTGGCGGGAAGGGGGTCGGAATCCCCATGGCGGCGCTGCAAGCAGCGCCGCCATGGAGGATTCCCTGGGCCAGGGGAAAACCGTCGGGAAACCGCCGGTTCCCCTTTTCTGACCGCGGCTTTACCGCCGCGGTCAGAATGGCCCTGGAAGCACCGCCAGCCTGTTGGAGGTGCTTCCGTGGTCCCTGGCCCTGGCGGTCATGGACCGCCAGGGTCGGAATGACCCCCTTAATCTGGACTGAAGTAACATCCTACAGCCCACATGCCCGTAACACCTGGCCAAACACGCTGCTATCCTGTCGAATCAACATTTCCCTCACCATCAGTTTAGAGCAGCCTTAAATAAGCCTTAAATATGGAGCCTTTTATGATGGGAAGACATGATTTTAAGAGAAAAAAGCTTGCCCACTTCACCACTGACAGCTATGCCCAAAAAGGGATTCAAAATACTTCACTTAACCATTCGCTGTCTGCAACAAACTGAGGTTTTTCCAGCTATGGATGGGATGCTTTACTTAATTAGCTCTTCTGCCACCTCGGGCTCCCCAACCACTTTCCAACAAGTGCTGTGTATGTGGTATGCACCAGGAAACACTGCCACATCTTCTTTGGATTTGTCCTCAATTAATAAAGTAATTTTCTTATTCTTACTCTGTCCTGGAGACTACATGTAGAACCTTAGGTGAGAGAAACAAGAAATGTAAGCACTTCTGGTAAACAAGCTGTCCATGACTTTAAATGAGAAACAGTTTAGGAAATTCTACTCCAGGCAAAAATGTTTTGTATCTTATTCCAGGAGAAGAGAAACAATGTTTGTAATACTTTATCAATGATCATCATCACACTTTATTAGCATAATTATGCTATGATATACCAAAAAATAACATTTAAATAACAGTACACTTTCTAGTTACACAAGATGTATCAGTTAAAACATAATAGAAACAGTGCAAATTGAATAAGACTACAATTGATCAGTCGCCATAGTACATAGTAAGTATCTCTGTGCTCTTCTTGTGATGGACCAAGCTCCCATAATGTAACTGGTCACAGACTTGTAGATGGTTTTAAATTTTGATCTGGTGCAAAGTGCTATTGCTTCTGTGCAAGATCAGTTTGAAAATTGTTTAAACAGTGGGATACACCATTTAGCACATGTGTGCCTAATCTTGGTGCACAATCACATAAAGTACCCCATTGACTGCTTGCCACCCACTTCAATCCCAGAGCTCAGAGTGGATGTAGATTTTAGAGAATTTGGCAGTGCAAGTTTTAATGGGCAAGGTGTCTAGGCAGAGTTGTAGGTATAAAGTTTGATGTGTATCAGGGCTGTCATTCAGATATTGCTCCATGCCCAGGTTGTGATTAGTGTACACACAGCTGCAAATACAGATGGACAAACACGCTATGGCAATACGAGCCTTGAGTTTAGTTTGCCAAAACATTTTTTGACCATGCAGCATTGGTACTGGTAATGTGAACTGGCTCTAGCCAAAGAACCTCAAGGCCAGGGTTTTGGAGGCAGTTTCTCAGGTAGCTTGCTCAGGGAGTCTGGTGGATTTCCTCTGCAGGGGACATTTCAAGCTTTGCTCTCAGATAGGACTCTCCGTTGTGACGTCAGTTTAAGCGTAATCAGTACAGGACATAAGCTAGAGCTATGAGCTGTGAAATAGGGACCAAGCCCATTTCCAGATAAGGGGGAAGAAGTAGTGTGCCAGGGCTCAGATGTAACAGCAACCTCAGGAAAGCGTTTTCCATCTTTTAAAGCTGTTTGCATTTGTTTTTCATCCATAGTTCTGCACTGGAACGTGCTGCAGCCACTGCTTTTTGCTTGTATACTTGGAGAATGACATTCAATGAGTGGCAGCCTTTCATTTTCTTACACCTCAGGATTGCATTGGCAGACCGCTGTAAAGTCGCAGCTGCCTTATCGTTATGGACACGCCGAGACAAATTGTTGTTAAAGGGGATCCCCAGATAATCATAGACCTTAACAATTTGAAGTACTTTGTCAGCAATTCTTGGTGGTTTTATCAATTGTGGAAATAATTCCAGCTGTATTACTTTTGTCATTTGCATGCTAATAAAAAGGTATTTTTGGCTTCAGTAGCTTTCGAAGCTTCCCAACCTCCTGTGCAACTTGTTTTGTGTGCTGGATGATATTACTGTGTCATTTGCAAACAGGAGGGTAGCTATTTTTTTGGTTGTCCAGCTTCGGCACATATGTGTCCCCTTTGAGTAAGAATTCTTTGGAGTCATTCAAGAAGAGGGAGAACAATAGTTGGGCAAGGACACATCCGCAATGCACCCCTAGTAGACAACAAAATATAGTGTGCATTCTCCTCAAGTTGCGCGGCAAACGCAAGCATGCCTGTCTTTATGGAATATTTTGATGTTTTGCAAGACATGTTTTTCAACTTCTTGTTCTCTGAGCACAAATTTAAGATATATAAAGGAGAAATAGAGGGGGTTCTTGAGCATCTTTGTGTATTTGACACATAACATAAATAGTTTTATGGCTTAGTCAATGGTACAAATGTGAAACACCGCCTGAGAATCTATATGGACAGTGTTCTTGTCCACCTAGGCCTGAAGTCTGTTCAGTAGAACACAGCCAAAGATTTTCCTGGTACTGCCTAAAAGTGATATTGGCCTGTAGTTACATGGTAGCAATGTGTTTCCTATTTTGTTGAAAGGGACTATGATGGCAGATCGCCAGGAATTTGGGGTGCAGGTATGCATTAAATATCTAAGTCAGGGCCACAGACAGAAGTGGTCATTACAACCCTGGCGGACGGTGTAAAAGCGGAGTTAAGACCGACAACAGGCCGGCGATAAAAAAATTGGAATTATGACCGTGGCGGAAACCGCCAACAAAGACAGCCACTTTAACACTCCGACGGTGGTACAAATAAACAGCATGGCGGTGATTGCCAACAGACAGACGGAAGACAATGTACCGCCCACACTATTATGATAGGCCAATCCGCCACCTTTTCCGGGGCGGATTCACCGCAGATAAAAACACGGCGGAAACAGGAATCCCGAAGGAAAAACGCTCACCTCTACACACCCCACGAGGAACAATGACGCCATGGATCCGGAACTCTAAATTCAACCTGCAAGAGTTTTCCTGCTCCTCTTCCAGGAGCACGAACGCCGGCGGAGAAGACCACGGTGAGTACTGCACCTACGACACAGGGGAGGGAAAAACCAGTGACACACACACGCAATACGCAACACCCCCACCCTCACTCAGGACAACACACACACTAATATAGCATGATACATTACAGTTACATCCCCCAATCCCCCCCACGGAAGAATGCAAAGACAAAAGGAAATGAGTGTAACCATTGCAATATATTAAAAGCAAGTAGTCAAAAATATATATATACACCATGTACAAAATATATACCAAGCATAGTAGTCCAGGTAGTGCTCTAATAAAGTCCGTGGAACACTGGGACCACACGGTATGGGCGAGGCCCACACAAGATCCCCGACCATGACGTAGAGAACACTGCAGGGGCATCAGAGAGCAATAAAACAGGCACCTCAGGGGGAGGGAAAGGGGGGCACCTCAGCCGGTTGAGTGCACGACGCCAAATCCAGGAGAGGGCCACATGCCCACTGTTACATCCTGGGGAGTGCAAAGCCACAGTCTCAAAAGTCTCTACAGTGGGTAGGTTACCCACTGTTCAATCCTGGAGAGTGCAAAGCCACAGTCTCACAAGTCTCTACAGTGGGTGGGTTGCCCACTGTTCAATCCTGGGGAGTGCAAAGACACAGTCTCTCAAGTCTCTACAGTGGGTGGGTTGCCCACTGTTCCATCCTGGGGAGTGCAAAGCCACAGTTTCACAAGTCACTACAGTGGGTGGTTTGCCCACTGTTCAATCCTGGGGAGTGCAAAGCCACAGTTTCAAAAGTCTCTACAGTGGGTGGTTTGCCCACTGTTCAATCCTAGGAAGTGCAAAGCCACAGTCTCTCAAGTCTCTACAGTGGGTGGTTTGCCCACTGTTCAATCCTGGGGAGTGCAAAGCCACAGTCTCTCAAGTGGATAACAGTCTCCACTGGTTCTGGAGGGGGCTTTGTGCCCAGAGTGCTTTATCCTGCCAAGGACAGAGGTAGTGGATCGATCTCTCCACTGGTTCTGGAGGGGGCTTTGTGCCCAGAGTGCTACATCCTGCTAAGGACAGAGGTAGTGGATGGATCTCTCCACTGGTTCTGGAGGGGGCTCTGTGCCCAGAGTGCTACATCCTGCTAAGGACAGAGGTAGTGGATGGATCTCTCCACTGGTTCTGGAGGGGGCACTGTGCCCAGAGTGCATCATTCACCCCGTGACGGACTCAGTTGCGTCAGTGCGCTTGCCGCTCATGGGCCAGCGGTGCTTGAGACGGCCGTGCCCTGTTCAGGGGTGGTTGAGAAGGCAGTGGCCTGTTCAGCGGTGCTTGAGACGGCAGTGGCCTTTTCAGCGGTGCTGGAGATGGCGGTGCCCTGTTCAGCGGTGTTTGAGACGGCGGTGCCCTGTTCAGCGGTGCTTGAGATGGCGGTGCCGTGTTCAGCGGTGCTTGAGACGGCGGTGCCCTGTTCAGCGGTGTTTGAGACGGCGGAGCCCTGTTCAGCGGTGCTTGAGACGGCGGTGCCCTGTTCAGCGGTGTTTGAGACGGCGGTGCCCTGTTCAGCGGTGCTTGAGACGGCGGTGCCCTGTTCAGCGGTGCTTGAGATGGCGGTGCTCTGTTCAGCAGTGTTTGAGACAGCCGTGCCCTGTTCAGCGGTGCGTGAGACGGCGGTGCCCTGTTCAGCGGTGCTTGAGACGGCGGTGCCCTGTTCAGCAGTGCTTGAGACGGCGGTGCCCTGTTCAGCGGTGTTTGAGACGGCGGTGCCCTGTTCAGCGGTGCTTGAGACAGCGGTGCCCTGTTCAGCGGTGTTTGAGACGGCGGTGCCCTATTCAGCTGTGCTTGAGACGACGGAGCCCTGTTCAGCGGTGCTTGAGACGGCAGTGCCCTGTTCAGCGGTGCTTGAGACGGCGGTGCCCTGTTCAGCGGTGTTTGAGACGGTGGTGCACTGTTCAGCGGTGCTTGAGACGGCGGTCTCCATTGCAGGGACTCAGCTGCTGGCGGGCCTTCATGGCCCAACTGGGCTTCTGCTGGCGGCCCGTTCCTGGGCAGCTGGGCTTGTGCTGGCGGGCCTGTCCTGGGCAGCTGGGCTTGTGCTGGAGGTGGCCTCCTGAGCAGCGGGGATGATGGCGGTCTTCTCCGCCGTGCTGCTCTTCCCAGACTTGCCGGGTTTCTTGTGGCCCTTCCCCACCTTGGATGGTGTCACACATGAATCCACACTCCCACCGGGACCCCTGGGAGCGGCTTTGGTGGCAGGAGTCTTCCCCCTCTCCCGCCGGGCACTGGCCAACTTCTGATGCTTCACAGGTGGGGGACTGTCTGTGGTGTGGCTCTGTGCCACACTGGCTGCCCTGGTGGCCGGTGCACTCCAGATTCCGGTGTCTACAGGCACCACTTGTCCCGGAGATGTTGTGGCTGAGGTGCTAGTTTGGGACCTAGGAGACGGACGGGGTGGGGAAGGTGTGGGAAAGAGGTCAAGGTTGGACAGGAAAAGTTTTTGGGACACACTGGGATGGGTAGCTGTAGGGGGGTTGGGAGTGGAGGAAGAGGTGGTGGTTGTAGGAGGTGTTCGTTTGCTGACTTTGGGTGAAGGTGCATGTGCTGGAGGCTGTCGTGAGGTGGATGGCTGTTGGGTGGGTGTGTGCCTGCGTTTGTGTATCTTGAAAGGGGGTGTCACAGACACACTGGGAGAGGACACAGGGGACGTGTGAATGGTAGTGGGGGTGTTGACTACACGTGAGCGGGGTGTGGTGGTGGGTGTGCCGGTGATGGTAGTAGTGGCTGTAGAGGTAGTGCATGCAGGTGTGAGTGTAGACAAGACTGGGAGGGAGGAGGGAGACGAGGAGGAGGGGGAAACAATGGAGGCAGTGGATGTTGGTTTGTCTACATGTGTGTGATGCTTGCGTGAGTGCCTGTGGGATGTGTGGTGCTTATGTTTGCCAGAGCTTCCCTTGTGTGTTGACGTGTGTGCATGCTGGTCTTTAGGTGTGCTTGGGATCGGGGGAGGTACAGGGGATTGGGTCTGGGTGGAGGAAGGTGGAGGGGGGAGGGGCGAGGCTAGACACAGGGACAATGGCTGCCATCAGTGCTGAGGCCAGAGTCTGAAAAGCTCGCTGAAGGGCCGCCTGACCAGAATGAATTCCCTCCAGGAATGCATTGGTTTATTGCAACTGCCTTTCTACACCCTGGATGGCATTCAAAATGGTAGACTGCCCAACAGTGAGGGACCTGTGGAGGTCAATGGTCTCCTCATTGAGGGCAGCAGGGGTGACTGGGGCAGGGCCTGAGGTGCCTGGGGCGAAGGTAATGCCCACCCTCCCGGATGAGCGGGCACGGGCGAAGGCTGAGGGGCTGCTGGGAGGGCGGTGCTGGTAGGGGAGGTGGCGGCTGTACCTGTAGATGGGGGGGCACAGATGTTGCCGCCACCACAAGGGAGCTCCCATCAGAGGATGAGTCCGTGTCACTGGTGTCAGCTCCTGTCCTCGCCGTGGAGCTCCCCTCGCCCTCCGTCCCACTGGTGAACTCCGAGTCCTTAGTGTGGCCCTCCATGGCCATGTGGGATGCAGCCCCCTGGTGCTCCGGTGCCACTGCTCCTCCACCTGATGATGCTAATGCACACAAGAACAGGGAGACCACAAAAAGGGGGGGACGACAGAAGAAAGACATGTTGACTGCATGCATTACCGCTACCGTTGGCGGACACGACAGACACAGAAGCCCCTTGCACTACGCCGCGCTCCTGGGCACCACTGTTCAATTCCTGGGAAATGGCCTACAAGGCTATGGACAACATCTGCACACATAGATGACACTGGGGCATGACTAGGTGGACTTGGCATTCTACAGAGGTGGGCTGGGGTGCCACATGGCCTGCCTTACGGAGGGACCTTGCCTACGGAACTCGCCCTGGCCTAGGGGAACCCACAGCCCACCTCCCCACCCAGACACCTCCACTGCGCGCAATGTCAGTAGAATGAGAGTGTACTCACCCCCATGTGGCTGCTGTGATGCCCTCAAGTGCCCATCCAACTCCTGGTAGGCCACCGACAGGATCCTGAACATCCGGGGGGTCATGGTGCGACGGGCACCCCTTCCACGTTGGGAGGCCATCCCCAGCTGAGCCTCTGCCGTCTTAGCGGCGACTGTCCTCCCATCTTTTCTGGCAGTGGGTGCTCCGTCTGTTGTAGACCCCCAGGGTCCGGACGTCCTTGGCGATGGCACGCCAAATATCTTTCTTCTGGTGGGCGCTGACCTACATGAAATGGACAGGGGGAAGAGTAAGTAATTACCAACTGCACCGTCAAAGTGATTGGCCCCCATCCCTACCCTTGGCATGTGGCACATGCATTCCCCGTCTTTCATGCATGCAGCACTCTCCCCCCTTCCTTCTTGCATCCAGCCCTCTCCACACAGACATAGCCCATACAATATGCTCCCTGTGTACTTACCTGTTTGTCTGGAGGACCGTAGAGTAGCGTGTACTGGGGGAGGACCCCATCCACAAGTTTCTCCAACTCCTCCGATGTGAAGGCAGGGGCCCTTTCCCCAGACACTCGAGCCATTGTCTCTTCCAGACCGAGGTCACAGCAGCACTCACAGTGTAGGTCCTCTCCTGTCGAAGATCAGGTATCGAGTGATTGAACAGATAGAAAATGGCGGTCACGTCCGTGGCGGTGCGTTCCGTCACCGCCGGCGTACATCGTCATTGGTTCCTGGGACCCATAGGGTCCAATGTTAACAAATGCAGCATTGCGCCGCGGTCTTCGACCGCCTACCGCAACGGTTTACAACTCCAGCGCAGTTACCTCACATCCCATTGTCCCACTTTACAGGTCAGGCAGCCACCATTTCAGGGGCCCACATGGCTTCATTTTCAACTGTGTCACACATACCTAGGCCTACACTCAACACACATACAGGCCACTTTTTGAGTATGAATGGTGTTCTGGGTAAACTGTGGGTACGTACCTCTGAGTTGTTTGACTCTGTGCTCACTGTTGTTCTTCATAGGCACCGTCCGCTGGGACATGTGAGGAGATGGCGGCATCCTCCGTTGTACCGACCGTTGGTGGACCTGTCGACAATGGAGGAGCGACATGTGATTATCACATACAAGCTTGACCGTGCCACAATCCAGGAACTGTGTACCCAGTTGGAGCCAGACCTGATGTCAGCAATCCGCCATCCCACAGGAATCCCCCCTCAAGTGCAGGTGCTGTCAGTGCTCCATTTCCTTGCAAGTGGGTCATTTCAAACAACAGTGGCCATAGCATCAGGGATGTCCCAGCCCATGTTTTCCAACGTGTTGTCCAGAGTGTTGTCTGCCCTTCTGAAACACATGCAGAGCTACATCGTTTTCCCTCAGGGGAAGGATTTGCCTACAGTGAAAGGTGATTTCTATGCCCTGGGACATATCTCCAACATCATAGGTGCCATTGATGGGACACATATGGCTTTGGTCCCCCCCACAGGAGTGAACAGGTGTACAGAAACTGGAAGAGTTATCATTCAATGAATATACAGATGGTATGTTTGGCAGACCAGTACATCTCCCATGTGAATGCCATGTTCCCTGGCTCAGTGCATGACGCCTACATCCTGCGTAATAGCAGCATCCCTTATGTGATGGGTCAACTCCAGAGGCACCGTGTGTGGCTATTAGGTGAGCACCTGGAAGCAAGACAGTGGGAATGGTTGTCTGGGTCTGGGGATATCCCTACAGGTTAGTGTGTGTCTAACAGTTGTCCCTCGCCATTTGCAGGTGACTCTGGTTACCCCAACCTGTCATGGCTACTGACCCCAGTGAGGAATCCCAGGACAAGGGCAGAGGAATGCTACAATGAGGCCCATGGGTGAACTAGGAGGGTGATCAAGCTGACCTTCGGCCTCCTGAAGGTGAGGTTCAGGTGCCTCCATATGACAGGTGGTTCCCTATTCTACTCACCAAAGAAGGTGTGCCAGATCATCGTGGCCTGCTGTATGCTTCACAACTTGGCTTTGCGATGACAGGTGCCTTTTCTGCAGGAGGATGGTCCAGATGGCAGCTGTAGAGCCTGTTGACAGGGAAGACGAGGAAGCAGAGGAAGAAGACATGAACAACAGGGACTCAGTGATCCAGCAATATTTCCAGTGAGACACAGGTAAGAATACAAACCTGCCTACTACATGTACTTTAACACTACTATCTATCTACTGTCTGTCGTTTTCAACCAGTGTATGGTCACTGAGTTGTCACTTTCCCTTACGATTTCACAGATGTGGGTCCCACTGTGTGACATCTGCTTAGATTCCTCATGGACTAGAGCTGTGTGACATAGGTATGTTGACATTACAATTGAAAGAGCTTTTTGTCATTGTAATTCCTAATACACTATTTCGAAATCACAGACAGACTCCAGATTGTTTTGTGCTTTAAGGGTGTTTATTTAATTGCTCAATATTGGTGGGGGTAGTGACATGGTGAGGGGTGATGGTGGAGGAATGTCCATGGCAGAGTCCTGTCTATTAGTCTCACAGGTGCATTGCCCTAATGGGCATGGGAAGTGGAGCTGGGGCAGTATGTGTATGGACAGGGTGACAAAGTGGGACAGTAGGATGACAATCAGGGTGGTCTCATTTCTTGGCGGGAGTCTTGGCATCATGCTCTGTCTTTGTCCTGGATCTCAGGGACCGTTTGGGGGATGGTTCTCCCTCTGCAGAGGGTGGGGTGCTGGTGTGGTGGTCCTGTGGCGGGGCGTCCTGTCCACTAACGCTGGCGGAGGTGGTGGGCAGTTCATCGCCCATGCTAGTGTCAGGGGCCCCTTGTGGTGCCACAGTGTCCCTCCTGGTGTTCACGAGTTCCTTTAGCACCCCTACGATGGTGCCCAGGGTGGAGCTGATGGTTCTGAGTTCCTCCCTGAAGCCCATATACTGTTCCTCCTGCAGGCGCTGGGTCTCCTGAAACTTGGCCAGTACTGTTGCCATCGTCTCCTGGGAGTGGTGGTAGGCTCCCATGATGGAGGAGAGGGCCTCGTGGATAGTGGGTTCCCTTGGCCTGTCCGCCCCCGTTGCACAGTAACCCTTCCAGTTCCCCTGTGTTCCTCGGCGTCCGTCCCCTGGACCGTGTGCCCACTGCCACTGACCCCAGGTCCCTGCTATTCTTGGGTTGATGGGTTAGCCTGGGTCCCTTGTAGTGGTGGACACACAGCTGATTGACGTGTCCTGGGGATGGAGGTATGGGCCCGCTGGGTGGGTGCTGTGCTGGTGTTTCCAGAGGGGGGAAGGTCTGTGGTGGCCTGTGACTGGGTGAGGGGAACCGACTGTCCCGAGGTCCCCGATGGTCCGGGCTGGTCATCTAGATCCAGTTGGACAGAGGTGCTGTCATCACTATGGGCCTCTTCTGTTGGTGGTGTGGACATGTGTGGACCCTACTGTCCGGTGACGTTGGGAAGGGGTCCTGCAGGGGTATAAAAGGATGGTTATTACATCTGTGTGTGTCATGGTGTGCAATGGGTGGGTGACTGTGTACCCCAGTGCTTGCATTCCTGTGTGGGACCTTGTGTGATGATGGTTTAGGGGGGTGTATGGGTATGTGCAGTGGGCATGCTTTAGTGATGGGTGTCCATGCTTTGTTGTTGCATGCAGGGCTTGGTGTTGGGATGAGTGGTTTGTGATGTTGGGACAAATGTGAGGAGTTGGAGTGCTGGGGGTGAGTGTGAGGGTGTGGGTATGTGCTGGCATGCATGTAGGGTAGGGGATGTAATAGTTAAGATTTGTCTTATCAGAGTCCATTCCTCCACCTACTCCTGCGAGGCCCTCAGGATGCAGAATCTCCAAGACCTGCTCCTCCCATGTTGTTAGTTGTGGGGGAGGAAGTGGGGGTCCGTCGCCAGTCCGCTGAACCGCCAGGTGGTGTCTTGAGACCACGGAATGCACCTTCCCTCGTAGGTCGTTCCACCTCTTCCTGATGTCCTCCCGATTTCTTGGGTGCTGTCCCACTGCGTTGACCCTGTCCACTATTCTTCACCATAGCTCCATCTTCCTTGCAATGGAGGTGTGCTGCACCTGTGATCCGAATACCTGTGGCTCTACCCGGATGATTTCCTCCACCATGACCCTGAGCTGCTCCTACGAGAACCTGGGGTGTCTTTGCCGTGCCATGCGGTGGTGTAGGTGATGTGTGTGGTGATAAGTGTGCTGATATGTAGTGGGGTGTTGTGTGAGGTGCGTGGAAGTTATGTGGGTGATGGTGTTGTGTGCCTGTGGATGCTGTTGTTCTTGCTGGTGCTGTCTCTCTCTGGCCTTCTTTCGGAATTTTTTGTCGTAGGGGTTTGTTGGTGATGTGGGTGTGTGTTTTATATTGTATTCGATGTGTGGGAGTGGTGTGTGTATCAGGTGTGTGTATTTCGAATTATCCAATGTGGATGTGTTTTGTAAAAGTGTGTGTATTTTGAGCACGGCGGTGTGTACCGCCAATGGAATACCGCGGTTGAAAGACCGCCGCGTGGATTCGTGTGTCGTGATAGTGTGGGCGTATTTCTGTTGGCGTGACGGTGAAGGATTTGTTTTCGCCAGGTTATCACTGACCTTTGGTGTGGCGGACTTGTGTGGGTTTCTAGATTTTGGCGGATTCCGTACTGTGGGTCATAATAGCTGTGGCGGAATTCCGCGGGCGCAGCGGTGTGTTGGCCGTCTTCTGCACGGCGGTAAGCGGCTTTTACCGCCGATGTTGTAATGACCACCTAAGCCTTTTGGTCTAGACGAAACATGTTGATTGGTATGCAGTCTGGGCAGGGGTGCTTTATTGTCCTTTTGACCCAGGACTGAACTTTCTACTTCTGGGTTCAGAATGTTTATCTGCTTTATTGGCAGGGGGATGTTACAATCTACAAGAGCTTGTGTGTGGTTGCCAAAGGAATATATGGTCTTAAAATGCTCTATCCACATCTGTGTTACAATGTGGTTGTCCTGAGATCTTGTACTCACCGCACCGTCGGCGGTGGCGGTAACTACCACCAAAGCCTGGCGGTCTGGACCGCCAAATAATGAAGCACATGAGAAACAGCCAGCGGGATATATGCACACACCACCAGCATTGGAGTGCCGACAACGACGGAAGAGGCCCCACCTGCCCAACAAATAATGAAGCACAAGACCACCATCAGTTTCGTAGCGGAAACAAACCAAATAAAAGGAAACACTAAATATAGTCGAACACAACACACCGAAGCAGACATGGAGACAGAGTTGCAAATAATGCCAGTCCTGATCCTTGCAATATACCTCCATGACCGTGACCGCCCACGAAGATGACGACGGTATGTAACGCAACCTAGTAAACAAGGGAAGAAAGGGCACAGTTAAACACCCAGTAAAGCACTCCCAACCCCTCATACCATCACAAGCCATACACATAGAACAAGAGGTACTTACCCGACACAAGGCAAATAAAACCTGCCCAAAGTACACACTTGTGCACACCACACCCCCACAATGAAACGATGAACCACATTTCCATATTGTGCCAACAGCACCACTGGGCACACAAACTTTAATAGGACAGTAAAAAGTAATTTCCAAATAAGGCCATTGGCCAGTCCATGAGAAACAGCCTGAAGGGCTCAAAAGGCCCAAACTTGACTCCCACATGTGCACATAGCACTCAACCGTAAAGGGACATCAATGTGGCAGCCAGGCACCTCACGGAACAGGGGCAGGGGGTGGCGGGGTGGGGACTTACGTCTGGGAGGGGGAGCTTGAGCTTACGTTTGTGAGGTGGAGGGGATTTGGGTTTGCTCTTGAAAAGTGGGGGAGCGGGCTTGGACCGGGGGGTGGCAGATGGACCTGGGGCAGCACGGGGCGTCTTCCTCTCTAAGGAAGGGGCATGGGAATGGGAAGGGTGGACTGGGGTGGACTTAGAGGAAGAAGGGGAGGACAGGGCAAGGAGATGAGCATGTTTAGGGACGAGATGGAGTGGGCCAGTGGGTTCAAACGAGTCATTACAGAACAGGAACAATTTTTGGGGAGCAGTTATGGTGGACATGGAGGAAGGTGTGGGAGTAGAGGTAGAGGGAGTGCTTGTAACTATTGTAGGTGTGCTGGACGCGGATGCAGGTGCCTGTACAGTATGCTGAGGTGTGGTGGATGTGTGAGGAGTGGGTATCTGGGAACGTTTGAGTGTCTTGGAGGAGGGGGGTGGAGATAGTGGGACAAGACAGGCTGCCAGTGTAAATGGATTTTGTCTGGGTGTCTGCAGGTCTGGTGAGTGTGCTGCATGTGTCAGTCAATGTTGTTGTGGTGAGTGCAGGTGTGGTGTCTGAAATGCATGACTGAATGTCTGATGTTGTGGTGACTGCAAGAATGGGGCCAGCAGCAGTGACTGAGGGTGCAGTGCTTGTAGGTGTGCATGTTGAGGTAACAGACAGGGAGGCGGGAGAGGTGGACAAACTGGGGAAAGTGGATGTTGTTGTGTGTGCCGTTGTATGTTGGCTGTGTTGCCCATGTAGCGAGGGTGGGCCCCAATTATGCACATTCCTCTTGCTGATTTGGAAACCATAGTGGAACATCACATCATTGTCACCTACAGACTCAATCGTGAAACAATCCACGACCTATGTGCTTTACTGGATCCTGTACTGAGACCAGCTTATCGGAATCAGCATGCCATCCCTACTGAAGTGCAAGTGCTCTCTGTAATCCATTTCTTGGCTACAGGCTCATTTCAGGTAACAGTGGGCATGGGTGCTGGGTTCTCACAGCCAGTTTTTAGCCTCGTCCTGTCCAAATTCCTGGAAGCATTTGTACAACTGCAGACATTTGTTAAGTTCCCCCCAAGGGCTGAACTCCCTGCCATCAAGTCTGAATTCTATGGCTTTGCTAACATTCCCCATGTGATAGGTGCCATCAATGGCACCCACATGGCTCTCATCCCCCCAAGAGTGAATGAACAGGTGTACAGGAATAGAAAGAACTTCCACTCAATGAATATACAATTGGTGTGTACTGCTGACCAGTACATTTCACATGTAAATGCCATGATTCCAGGATCAGTTTGTGATTCCTTTGTCCTGAGGAACAGCAGTATGGCACACATGATGGAACAACTACAAGGGGACATAGAATGGCTCATGGGTAAGTGTGTATGACACTGGATCAGTACATAGCTGACAGCCAGGCTGTATGCAAGTAATGGCAAGTAATGGCAGTTTGTTACAGTCCTGTTTCAACCACTTTTGCAGGTGATTCTGGCTACCCCAACTTGCAATGGCTCGTGACACCTGTGAGAAATCCCAGGACAGATGCAGAGAGGAATTATAATGAGTCCCATGGACGTACTAGGGGGTGATTAAGTGCACTATGGGTTTCCTGAAGGCTAGATTTCGTTGTCTCCATCTCTCTGGGGGATCCCTGTGATATCGCCCTTAGAAGGTGTGTAGAATAGTGGTGGCCTGCTGCATGCTGCACTACGTGGCTGTGAGGAGAGCTATCCCCCTACTAGAGGAGGAAGGGGTTGTACATCCAGACCTGCTACCTCTGAGAGGGGATGAGAGTGATGGTGAGGATTAGGAGAGGGGAGAATGTCCACTCCAGGATCAGCTGATCCAACTAAACGTCCAGTGACTATGAGGTACTGTTCACTGATGATATTGTCTGAACTGCATAATAAGGTATGAATATGGAATTGACTGACAAATGCATTCACAATTACAATTGAATCTTCATAATGACAGGGAACATACAAATTGGTGTAAATGTGTTTTATTTGGTGTCACAAATGCATTGGTATGTTGTATAGTGATAGGGAGTGGGCTCATGGTGAATGGCCATACTGGGTACATGGGCTCAGCAATTGGTGGCAGTGGATACTGGTCCATATGTCCCTTGAAAGTTGTTAAGTTGCTATTGGTGGGTGAGGATGGTGGCACAGTGTAACACTTGGGAGACAGTTCAGGTCAAAGTAACTTATTTGTGGGGGCCTTGGTCTTGGCAGGTGTTCCAGTGCCATATCTGGGTCTGAGGGACTGTTTGAGTGTCTGGTGCTGGGCTGCAAAGGTAGGGGTGCTGGTCTCTTGTGTGTCCTCTGCCAGTGCCACCAGTCCAGTTGCTGCTGCTGATCTATAGGGCAGGTTTGTGTCCAGAGCAGTGGTAGGGGCGTCCAGATTTGTGGGGGTCTCAGGCTGGGTTGGGTAGTGGTGCTGCAGCACCCCTGCAATAGTGGCCATGGTGGCATTGAGTTGTTTCCACTGCTCCATGGTCTCTTGATGTTAGACCCTGTTCCAGGGTGGCCAGGATCTTGCCCATCCTGTCTTGTGTATGGTGGTATGCTTCCAGGACCTCAGAGATCACCTCCTGGGCTGCAACATCCATACTTTTGCCTCCCTCCTGTGCCACTGATGCCCTCCCACTGGACCTAGCCCCCTGTGCCTGTGTCCCCTGCACAGGTCTGGGGGTCCCCCTTGCCCTAGGGCCATCATCATCCTGCCTGTTAGTAGACGGTGACTCTGGCCTCTGTACTTGTGGTCTGCCAGTCTGTGACCTGGAGACACTGGTGTGGGGTCATTTTGCCAGAGCTGATGTTGGTGCGGCTGCTGGAGGGTGACAGTCCAGGACTGTGTGACGGGTCAGGGTAATCCTCACTGTCTATACTTCCCTCTCCAGTCTCCTGAGTTGGGCCTCTGTCTCCATGTGGGGCACTGGCACTCTTTGGCCTTTCCTTCAGGGTGGTATGGGTGGTGGTGCCTGTGGGGGAGGAATGGACATGTATGTTACATGTACTAATTCGAATTGGGTTGCACAGCTCTGCCCTTTTTTGTGCTGTTTATTCCCCTGTTGGGCCATGCAGGAACCTATTGTGGGGTTGTCCTAACATTTTGCATGGGATGTGGTGGTGCATTGTGGGTGCAGTAGAGCCATTGTGATTCCTTGCAGGGGTAGGTGGCTGTGCACAGGGGGAGGGTTGTAGGCCTGTTAGTGGGTTTGTGGGCATGCAGGGTGACTGGATGTAGTGATTGTGACCTGGGTGGGGTAGTGGTCCTGGTGGTAGTTGGAGGGGTGGGGTGGCACATGTGTTTCAGGTGTGGTGGATATGAAGTAATTGTAGATGACTTACCCGAGTCTAGTCCTCCAGTGAGTCCAGTGAGGCGCTCAGGGTGCAGGATAGCCAGTACCTTCTCCTCCCAGTCGGCGTATTTGGTGCGTGTAGGTGGGGGTCCTCTACCAGTCTTCTGTACCACAATGTTGTGCCTGGATGCCATAGACCTCACCTTCCCATGCAGGTCGTCCCATCTCTTGCAGATGTCGTCCCTTGTGCGTGGATGGTTTCCCACTGCGTTGACCTTGTTTAGTATAGTATGCTATAACTCCATCTTCCTGGCTATGGGTGTGTGCTGGACCTGTGCCCCGAAGATTTGTGGCTCAACCTTCAGTATTTTGTCCACCATTGTTCTTAGTTCCCTATCTGTGATGCGGGGGTGCTTAGGGGTTGCCATGGTGTGTGTTGTGGGTGGTGTGTTCTAGGATTACTGGTGAGGGTGCTGTTGTGTGGTTGGGTGTGTGACTTGTGTGATGTTGCATTCAGTGTACGCGTGTTGTGTTGTCAATCTCAGTTGTCCTATTGGCGATGCAAAGGATTGTGGGGTGTGTATGTGTGTGTTTTATAGTGTTGTGTTGTGGATGTGTGTCAGGTGTGTGGGTTTCAGACTTGCCAATGTGTGCATTTCTTGCTGTTGGGTCCACTTGCTGGCCGTGGTTGTCCTTACCACCAACGGTCATTCGACATCCACTATCCGCCGCAGTTATTTATGCATCATTATTTGGAGGGCGGGGGATTTGTCTGCTTGGCAGTGACGGGGTGGGGTGTGCAGCCTTTCCGCCATCAAGGGCCCTGGTGAGGGCTGGAGTGGACAGATTTTTTGGAGGTTTCTGATTTTGGCATCATTATATGGTCGTGTGCTGTTCATCGCCAATGGCGGTCTTCTGTTCACTGTCACCACGGCGGTCAGCGGTGTTTCCTGCCATGTTCATAAAGACCACCTTAATCTTTTCTGCTGCTGCCTTGATCAGGTCTTGCCATACTTCTTGCTGGTAGTTCAATTTCTTACCCCTGAGTAGGGATTTATATTCTCTTCTTATGTCTCTAAAGGTTTGCTCTTCTCCTTGAGATTCATGTCACTCATTGTACACCCAACGCATCTAATTTTAGGCTGCTCTGCACTCATTACTGTATTAACATTTGCCAGCTTTTCTGCTTTTGCTTGTGATATCCATGGTGCAGACCAGTGGCACGTATGTTCCTCTGAGAGTTTGTTATAGCTTGTTAATATTGCCTTGTGCTCGTTGCTATCCATGGTGCAGGTCGAAAAATGTTCCAGGCATGCTTTTAATGAAGTCTTGTTGTTCAAATATTTCTCTGTGTTCCACTTTACTGCTCATCTGCTTGTTTGGGGTGATACTGGTGGAAAAGGGTCCTGGTAACTCTCAGGTCTTTGAATTACTTTCATGTCTAACACCAAATCCAAGCATTCGTTTGGAAAGAGAATGTAGTTGTTCAAGCTGGATCATCTACTGTTAGAAAATATAGGCCCTGCAGGGCTGTCCCAATATCATTTGATCATTTAGGAAGGGTAGCTGCTATTTGGTAAAAAAGAACTGAATATTCTCCTTTTTTTTCACTTTCTGAGGAGAAGAAAACTATGTAGTTCTGTTGACGGAATACCCCAACTGTTCTCCTCCATGCTTTGTGTGGTCTCCCACAGATCTTCTGGTGGATAGATGTTCAAGTTGCTACAGAATAGGAGGTAATGCTTGGCATTTCTGGTGGGCCTGTTCTTTGTGGCACAAACAACTGTTTTGAAGTCTGCATATTGATCCTCAAACTTGTTGCATTTGCTTGGATTTAAGTACACATTTAGGACATTCTGTGTAATGCTACATTCCCTCTGCTCATTGGCCCATCTGACGTTCAGCATGTACAGAGGGCATGCAGTTTAGGAAACTTAAGTTGCTGTACAGTCTAGTTTTGTTGAATTCTAGGTGGTTTTGATCCCCTATTGCTCTCCATCTCCATTTGTTTGCTGCCTTTGATGGTAAACCCCATAAAGTCCGGGGGGTTTGTAAGGTACTAGGAATATTTGTTGCCCGCATTGTTTGAAAGCAATGTATCTCCTTTGTGCTCACAAATTCTATCCAATCGATATCCTTAAATTTTGGCTGCAATTCAACTACATTCCAAGACAGTATAGTGATTCTATTTGTCCCACTTTGGGTGTTATCACTGTCTATAGGCTTACAGCCATAACCGGGTGATGGAACTTTCTTTCTGTTAAAGGTGTGTAGGGAAAGTTTTGCCAGCTCTCTGTCAGGTTTTCTGGGAGCTCTTAAGAGCTGTTGGCAACCATTGACAGATGACTTCCTCTATTCGAAGAGAGGGCCATTTATCCTGTCTGATGGTGACTGTTCAAATGACAACAGATCTCAACTTGGTCACTGTTAAGGTTCTTACATTACTTAATGTGCCTGGCAGGAGTCTATAACCTCCAATGAGCCTTTTTGGAGGATCCTGTGGTTCGCGCTTCCTGCTTGGTACCACACATGACTTCCTTTGATGATCATGCACTATATCAGCTAGTTTTATTTTTCCTTGCAGGAGCATGTCGATGCCCATCACATGGAGGTGATCTATATTTTCACTGATCAATTTACAGGGTAATTGGTGTATAGAACTCTACTTTGCTATACACACCCTCTCCCATTGCCTCAAATGTTGTGGTGTTCCAGCTACATGGATTTACTAGTTTGATATCCTGTGATTATATCATGGAAAGTGTAGTGATAGCCTGGACACCTGCAGGAGATGTAAACAATTCAATGGGTTTGGACAATCAGGGTCTGGAAAGAGGTTGGAGAATGTGAATTGTGTTGCTACATGGGTGGTGTCTCTAAAGATGGAAGCGGAAGAACCTTGGAGTGTTAGTTCAGGCACTCCCATTGTACACAAGATTAATGGAATGTTCTTAAACACAGATTTTGTGGCATGGGGCCAGAATGGGGGCATCCCTGAGTTTCTCAATTGGGAGGCCTGAGGTTCCTTTATCCATCACTCTGGAGAAGGATGTTACTTGCACAGCAGTGCTGCTTGGGCTCACACCCGATGAAGTGCAGATGGTTTCACAACCTTTCTTCCCTTTTAATGCACACCTTTGAGTTATTTAGGTTCCCTTAGCTTCCTTTTTCCTGCTAAGGGCCACTTTCTGTTATGGAATGTTCTCCACTTCCTCATTCACCACCTGAAGGTTTATGGGTATGTGCAGTCGATTTCCTAAATAATGGGTATAGCTGTTTTTCCCCACAGCCTTCTGTAAGTTCTGCAAAAAGGTTGTTTAGATATAGGCTCTCTTCTTCATCCATTGTTCTGGTTTTTAGCTGAAATCTCTTCCTGCTTATCTAGAGCCCTTCTTGCAATTGAACTCCTTTTTTGCCCTTTTCTTTGCCCATTGCTACTGGACTTTGTGCTGGTTTATTGAGTGCTACTTTGTGTATTGCAAGATCTGACATCTAGTTTACAGGTCTACTTTTCTTCATGGCCTCATGTGGCAGTTCAATCACTCCCTGGAATTTTATATTGCCATAGCAGTTCGTACAGCCACTGACAGCGATTCTTAGATAAATGTACTTCAGTACTTTGCCCGATAGAGTATCACAGCTTGAATTTGCTGTAATGCTGTGGCCTTTGCTAGAGTGCACCTCGTCATGTGATGCTAATCATTGGGTGTGGCCTCTACCTCCCAGACCTCCTGCTGATGCACTTTCCCCTCTGGTTCCAGAATGCCTCCAGATATTAACGGAGTGGAAGCAGGATCGGTTGCTCTGTCAGTTCTTGATACTTACACTAGAACTGGTTTATGTGGATGCTTCACGCTTGGTTGGTTTCAGGACCACAGCTTCCAATATAAGCATAAGGAGATCAGTGCTGTGATCATTGCCATAGACAATATTCATGAGTTATGCAAGAACTGAGCTCAAAAGCCATTGTAATGAGAAGAGAGAGCTCAACATTATATGACCTCGATCTGGGCAGCCAGGAATTCTTTGTGCAACAAGATTCTCTGCAAAAGAGGTGCCTGGTTTTAGAGGCAAATGAGTTGTAAAGCTAATGCCCGATATCTCATTGATGGACGTGTTGAGATTTGAAAAATTGCCCATCTTTGCTGGTGGGATGTTTGATTCCTGATTGATTGATCTTTAGTTAGTACATGGATAGGGAAATCTGGCAATGTGTATTTGTTTAATAGTTGCAGATTAATTGGGCTGCTTTCTAATGAAGGGCAAAAGCAACATGGTGATTTTACTCTATTTGTATTTGCTTTTGCTCCTCTTGTTGAATGGGCCACTCCCATGGATGGAAATCTGAGTACTATAGGGCTCATTGATCATTTGGATGAATTTGGATACAAGCTGGCTCCGTTATGGTCCTTCTTTTGATCTATGGCTTTTCTACTCCTTTCACAGGAAGCATGACTATTTGGACTATCCGTGGGGGATGTGATAATACTGTGTTCAGTCCTAGCTAGTCCCCTGTATTGGCTTGAGCCCCTTCCCGCTGGGTGGATGTTGAGGAATGAAGTGAGAACAATACTTCACCATCTTTTCCTTCATCACTTAAGGGCTCTAGTTCCCTTGCCACTTATCTGCTGATTTCTCTAATAACCTAGAGAAACTCAGTGATTTTATTTTCTGAAGCTCCCTTTCTTGTTAGATCATGACTTCAGTAGTTTAGTACAACCTGGAAATTCAGATAGATGTCAGTAATCATTTCCTTAGGGTTCTTGAGGTTCTTAGACATGACACTGGTTGGTGGCAAGGTGATGTTTGGACTTCTTACTGTATTGTCTGTACTCACAGACGTCTGGGGAAACAGGGCCACCTAGGGTTGTGGAAGTTTCATGCTTGACAGTGTGCAGTCAACAGAAGAAGGCTGGCTGTTCAGAAGCTGATATGTGTACTATCCCCTTGTATTTGGCTTATTACAGTTTCTGGTCTCACTGCAACAGCTTGTTGTATAAGCAAAGAGATCATCGAGGAATTGAAACACGATCCCGGACTTTTGTGAGTGTCATGTCTTTACCTGGGTGCAATGTCCGTTGACAAAATCAACACAGTGAGGTGGTCCATAAGAAGCTGAATAATGTTGAGGCCAGATGTAAATTTCAGACGGGTCGCATACATCCACCAAGCTGCAAGATGTAACGGGCACCTTTCTGAATGGGTAGAGTTTGTTGGCAGTATATACACCCCTGCGCCTGCTGTATCTTCCACAGTGATAGATCTCCAGTGCTGCAGTTGTAGTTGAAAAAAGAGATTTGCTTTGTGCATCAGAGAACCAAAGGGGGGGGTAGGTGATTGAAAGAACTGAAACCATCAAGTAGATGAGCAGGTGGCTAAACAAGCAAGACAAGGCAGCAGGCACAGTTGCAGTTGAAATCGGAGCCAAATGCAGGAACAATGTAGTCTAGTGGAGCAGGTGCCAGGACAGCCACAAAGTTCTTTGCACATCAATGGATCACACAACTAATGCCATACACAGTTGCTCTACCTTGTCCCTCAAGAAATGCAGATATCGCACATGCTGACGTTTCGCCTTGATACTATGTTATTTAGGGGCAGAGAAGGTCAGTCTATAGCCAAGCCTCTTCTTCTTCAAGGTCACACTGCCAACTCTGCAGAACCTTGGGCCATCAAGGTTATGACTCCTCTCCACTTCTTAGCTCAGAACCAGCTCCTGATCCCTCTGGAGCGACAGCTGCCCTCCTCCCCACCTTGGACCTCAGGCCCAGTCCAGTTCAATTCCACCACAGGGTTCAAGGTTTGGGGCTCTGGGCACCCAGGGCGACCCCATGAAACAGGATAGAAACAATTAGGTAGCCAGTCCGAACAACTGGTGGTAGGAAGGCAGTACGAAGGTTGGAATATTGAGGAGCACAGGAAAGATACTGGGAGTTGCTGAATGTAAAGTTTGTACTGCCGGGCTGCAAAGAACGCAGCCTTGGTGGGAGACATGGAACAAGCAGAGCCCGAACAGGAGCTTTACCAATGACATTTCACCCTGACAAGGCTGGCAAGGATGGGGTGGGGGGGATCAGAGTTGTTGAAAAGAATGAGGAGAGGATGGAGCGTCAACATATATTCTCTGGTCCTGTCCATGATTAAAAGCATTCTGGAGTTCAGTTCTTACATCAATAGAAGATGATTCCCTGGGGTTATACTCTTGAGAAACACGTCTGCAGACATTTATGCACTGCCCAGTAGGATGAGTTTGCTTATCTCCCATGTGTTATTAGCAGACAAAGATGTGATTCTCTCTATTTGAGGGGCTGCAGAAAATCCAGATCCAACACAGATGGATTGAAAACTGTGGTGGATTCTTGGAATGGAGCAGACCCACATGCTAAGAGGGAATGACAAAGAAAAATGAATATACTTGCTCTCATTATGTCAGCATCGAGCAAGCACAAGATTTTGCCGCAAACATCTTTGTAGATATGTGTTTACATCAAAATCCATGGGTGAATGCACAGGAGATCCCATGCATGACCCATGAAACACCACAAGAAACACCTCACTGATGCAAAGTATTGCAAGGCGCCACATTGCATTCTCTCTATTTTTCTTTTTAAAAGCAACACAAGTAGCCATTTGAATTGCTTTGTAAATATAAAAAAGGATTGTGTGTTGGATCTGTGTTAAAAATATAATGCAAATCCAGCGCAAAACCTTTGTGTTGTTTTTTGATTCCATTAAATTATGTTGCTAACCCTAAGCCAAACTAATTACTGCCCAAGAGGAGGATCACTGGCTGCCCCATACAATAATTCAATTTTACAATGAATAGGCCTGTTGTTGCCAGAGGACAGGATGGGGACAGAATCTGAAAGTGCTAATGACTTTTTACTCTGCACCAGACCTGGGAAGGTTCATCACAAAGACAACAAAGGGAAGAAGGCCAGACCTCTGGAACAAATCATATTACCTGATCTCCTTTGAGATTTTAGAGGGAGCAGGCAGATGTGGCAGTTAGGGGCATGGATTCAGGTTCTCAGATTGGTTTTCAATAGACCACTTCAAGTTACTTAGTTGGAATGACCCAAAATGGTGTGCCTGAGATTTGGGACAGGCTTGGAGTGAAGATGTGCCACCCTAGGATTAGGCAGAGATGCTACCTTCTGGAACATTCCACCACCACTTGAAAACTGCTAAACAGATAAGAGTGGGAGGAGAGTAGGAGAGGGAAAAGATGGATTCGGCTGCCCCTGAAGTAGAACAGGCCTCTGTCTAGGGACTTTGTGGATTCAGCTGTGCAAAGCTAGTGCCTGTTCCCACCATACACCTTCTGGGGGATTGTGGAGGGAAGGATCTTCTGGAGACACAGGGACACTAGGATTCCCTAGGCCAGCAGGTTGGTAACCCTTATTAGAGGTATGAACCCTGACTCCTGCTAGCACACAGATGGCCTTCAAGATATCACAAGAGTCTCAAGGACCTAAAGAGTGCAGGTAAAAAGAGTATTCTGACCAAAAGGCCAGGGGGTGCTTTTGGTTGTGACTTGGGTCTGAAGAGAACACCAGATATTGGACAGAAGACTTGTTCTTGACAAGGTGTTAAAGGAAGGAAGAGCAGGGTATTAGTTCTTCCTCAACAAAAGAAAAGCAAAGAAGATTTAAAGACAGCGAGGCAAAGAATACATCCTCATGGTGGCTGCTTGAAGCAAAACAACACCTTCCCTGCAGAAAATGGTCCAATGGGGCCACAGAACACAGATTGAGAAGGTTGTTCCCCCCAAAATACGACCCAGAATGGGCATGCATGGCATCCTTTTCATGGGGCATTAGTAAGCTACAAGCGGTAAATCTGAGCAATGGCATTCTTCCACAGGCAGCCCATAATCAGTTTAGCTTCAAGAGGGCTGTGATGAGGAAGGGATAAATGGGGCGGCAGGTGGGTCCAGGGGGCGTGGGGCAGGTGGAGAAAGCGGAAGAACTGGATGTTGGCCAGGGCATATTAGCCCTTCAGCTGCTGGAAAGACATCAGATTGTCAGTATCATACAAGTCTCCCAGGTAGGTAATCTTAATATAGTCCCACTGCCTGAAGCCTCCAACCAAGACACCTGTCGGAGGCACATGCAATGCCATAAAGGCATCAGTTTGATAAGTTGCCAATCCCACCCATCAGACATAGGGCTGCCCTTCAGCACTGCACCGCCATCCGCATACAGTCAGGGGTGGCCCACGGAAGTGGACTGGCGTACAATAGACCTAATAGGCCATTGAGTTCCAGTCAATAAGTCGGGTCATCCCACCCACCAGTAAATCATTCATTGGCCGGCACTAATTGGGCAGCCAGATAGTATATGTGGACGTCTTGGTATCACCAATATACCTTTGTAGGAAGATTTCCTTGCAGAGCAGAAAGCCACTCTGTGGCTCCCCCACCCGTGTATAGGAGGTGAGTTTGGAGGTAAGGGACCGAAACCAAATACGAGGTACTACTACATATGGGAAGTTCACCAGCACATACAGATAGCGAGAGAGACAGATCATTTTGAAGAGCGCATTTCCTCCCAATGGATACAGCTGCAGGCAATGCCATTGGGCTAGGTCCCGAACTAAGGCCTAGGAGAGAGGCTGAAAGTTAAGCTTTCAGGCCAGATCCAGAAGTGGGGAGAGGTGAATTCCCAAATATTTAACTGCATTTAGCCTCACTGGGATGTGCGGGCACCAGATACTGCCCCCCTGCATGCCCCCGCACAACCACTAGCAGTGACTTCTTGGGATTGAGCCGCAGACCCGAGTCCTCACCGTAGAGGGCCAGGAGCTCAAGGCAGCGAAGACCAGAGCTCTGGGGCCCTTGCTAGAATAACAGGCTGTCAACAGCCAATTAGGACACACAATCCTCCTGGCCGATCCCCCATCCCCAGCGACTGATCAGCAGGTCACAGCATAGAAGGGAGGCTATCGGCTGGGGCAAGCAGTAGAGGGGAGTGGGTACACCCCTGATGCATCCTTCATTGGATCGGAAAGGGGTCTGACATGAAGCTATTGATCCACACCTGAATCATCGGGTTATGGTAAAGAAGATGGACCATTTCCCAGAATGTCGATCCAAAGCCCATTCGCATCAGGACATTCTCTAGGACGTTTCAGGCAAGAGTGTCAAAAGCCTTGTAGAAGTCCATCAGCAGGAGTGCCAACCCACCCTCCAGCTCTCCATCTGTGAGACGGCCACCTGGACCTGTTGGATGCAGAAACTAGTACACCTGCCAGGCATGAGCCCACATTGATCAGGGTGGATCAGACAGGGCAGCATGCGGCCAGTTGGGTCACTAGAATCCTCACATATATTTTGAAATCTGCATTTATTAGAGAAATGGGGCAGGAATATGAACATTGGTCCGGGGGAAGGTCACCCTTGGGTATGACAACGATCGTGGCACAGTCAAGTCCCGGGGCAAAGAACCACATTGGGGCACCTACTTTTATGCTTTCAACATATGGGGCACCAGTTGTGAGCAGAACTTATTATAATATTCAATGGGATACCCATTGGGGCACAGAGGTTTTCGCCGATAGAAGATCTGAGATGGCGTTATCCACCTCCTCCTCTGTCAAGGGTAGGTCCAGTTCTTTATTCAAGGAGGATGGATTGGAGGAAAGTGGAATATCCCCAAGAATGTGGTTCTCTTGTTCCTCCGGAGACTGCAGGACCTGTGCATAAAGATTCCTGTAGTAGGAGACAAAGGTGTGGCAGAAGATTCGCAGCTCCTCCTGTAGGGAACCTAAACCTGATCCCTGATGAGCAGTATCTCCCAAGCCGACATGTCACAAGTCGACAACCAATACAGCAGCTTCCTGGTCTTATCACCTAGCTCATACAGTTTCTGCGTTGAAGCTTGCCAGCATTGTCTAGTTTCTGCAAGGGACACCTGTCGAAGATCTGTGCACAAGAGCATCAGTTGTACCCCCAACTCTCCCCGTCCAACCACAGAACCAGGCGCTCCAGGTTTCCTATTGTACTCTCCAACTCAGTTATATGTTGAGATTGCAGAGCTTCTCGCACCTGACATATAATTTACTGATTCCCCTCAAGGAGGGCTTACTGGCTGCTCATAGGACGATTACAGATGACACTGACCTAGAATTCTCCCAGAAATAATTACATAGGTGTTGGTCTATGAATTCTACTCAATCGGGATCTTTCAAGTACCATGCACTAAAATGCAACATCAGGAGCAGTTTGTGAGGGGGCGTCCCAGCTCATAAGAATGAGGGCATGGTCACAGATACAGCAGGCAAGAATCTGGACAGAGGATAAGGTCAGGCAGTATGCCGATGGGAGCCATGGCACATATATCTGAGCTTCTGTGTGGTGAGCCGCAGATTGGTGGGTGAATGCTCTCAATTGTGGGTGCCATGAACGCCATGCATTTCAGAGGCCCAGGGAGACTGCCCATGCTGACAAGCATGTCGACCCAGACCACCAGCCAGGGCAGGGGTCAGTAGAGGTGTCTCAGATGGGTCTGGAACTGCATGAAAGTCACCTCCTGCGGGAGGGTCAACAGCAGGGTCTGCGGCCTCACCAGAGTGGGACGTAGCATCTGCGGATGTACAAAACAAGAGACCAGGTTGAATTGCTTACCGGCCATTCAGCCCTTAAGGCCAATATACCTCCCCTAAGGGTCAGCGTGGATCTTGGCCACTGACATGGGCAGGGATTTATGGAACATGAGGGCTACCTCCCTTGAGCCGCTGGAAAAACCAGCAAGGTAACCCCAATCATAGCAAAAACGGCCTTGAAAAGCACACATTGGGTACCCCCAAGATGGGCCCCCTGCAGGAGAACAACATTGGGACGATACCTTTCAATATATCGCAGGACGGCAGATCACTTATTGTGGTCTAGCAAACCCTTTGAAATTTTTAGAGAGTATGGTAAGCATGGTGTTAGGTTTCATATGAGTGGTGGGCCCGGCTAAGCCCCCTCAGATGACCAGGGCCACTGTGTATGTAGGCCATCCCGGGAAGATGGGATCATTATGCTGTCAGATAAGGCACTCATTGTGAATGCAGCTAACCAGGAAAACAAACAGTTAAAGCAAACATACCAACATAATGCAACTCCCCATGAACCCCACCCAACACTCCCCACCCCATACTTCTACCCATGAAGCAACTGTTGCCCCTACCCAATGCATCCTGCAGTAACCAACAAATTAAAACATCACAAATGGGGGGCTTCAGAGCCATGTCATGCCTTCAATACCGATATGTCACTTGACAGAAGCGGATTGTTCAGCAAAAGCAGTTCCAGGCACCTGGGCCATGAATGCTGCTCCAGGTCCAGTGGTCCCTAGTGGCTTCCACGCAGTCCAGCCTGGGTCCCGGCCTCAGCACCCCCATCCTCCCCCCCTGCTGGCCCAGCACTCAACGTTTGTTATCAGTCCAAGGGAGTCGGCCTCTCTTCAGATGAGACAAAGAGGGAGGGTGGGCACCAGGGCAGCATCTAAGCCCATATCTGTCTGTGCCTCACGCGACGACGAGGCCTCAGGGCATCTGTTCTGCTTGGGAGTGCTTCTTCCATGAGCGAACCAGCAGGGAGATCCCCCCCAGAATCTCCAGGACACCCCACTAGCCCTTCTTTCTGCTCCAGGGACCGCAAGTTGCACTTTTCTGCTGCCCACTCCCACGCCAGCTCCGGAGTATCAAAAAAGAATGTTGTAGTTTGAAAAATTACTTTAAGGCGTGTTCGGAAGTGAAGCATGTATCGAAGATTCAGAGACTGCAGTTTCTGCTTAAGGGCCTCAAAGAATGTGCATTTTTGCTTTACTGCTCCAGAGTAGTCCGGAAATATCATAATTCTAGAGTTCCTGTCAAATTGGGCTGTGGCTTCACGTAGGATTGCATCACGATCCCTAAACTTCAGGATCTTCAGGATCACCAGTGAACCACCCACCATATTTAATAACATGGCCAGTCTAGTGGGGATATCACATTTCCATGGAGCCACTGATGAGGCAGTTTCACTAAGTAGTGTCATATTTTGCTGAAATGATGTCATGTTTGGTACACCAGCTCAAAAAACCTTTCTGTTTTCTGAAAATAAATCCCAAAGCAACATTTATTTTATCAAAAAACAATTGCACTGATGTTCCAGTGAAGTCTACCGGCAAATGAAGGGTCACTATGCATTTTTAACTACGTGGGACCACAGATACTTGCACGGCATTCATGTAAGGAAATATAGTTTTAGTCACTCAACAGTAAATAAAACATGGTGATTGTTCCTGTGAACTGTTGCCTCAGTGACGGACGAGGATTTCCACTGTGGTAGGCAGCTAAGGCTCTGTTATCAGACATCGTGCAGGTCTCCAATTCTCAATGGAATGGGAGAACCACAAGATTGGTTGGGACATTCACGGTGGGACTTCCATGCCGCCAAACTCTTCATGATGGTGATTGATGGGAAAGATCACCAAACCTATCTCTAATGCTAATGGAGTGAAAGAACACTGAAAGAAAATAAACAAAAAGTAAATCTTTGCTATAGATTTCAGGGAGAACTTTTTTGGTTTCCTTATGATTCACGAAAAGTTGGATTGTTTTTACAAGCACAGGAGAAACCTTCAGATAACAGACTACCGGCCTTCTCAACCTTGGAATTTGGGAGTCCTGTCATTAACAATTTTTGTTTTTTGAAAGCCAGCTACTGACCTTTTTAGCAGGAACCTTTTAAAGAAGCAGAGTTGGTCTTTTCTAAAGAATACATTTGCAGCTAGAGGATCGAGCAATCTACTTGAAGATTTTATGATCACCATGCTTTGTGCTCTTATCTAGCAGTGTCCTTGGTTAACCTTTAGTTTATAAAGGTTCACTGTATACATTTTGTCAACTCTAGTTTAATTATAAAAGTCTTTTGAAAATATCATTTGAAACAGGAGGACTACTTAAATAGTACTGTGTTGCCAGTATTTGAATTTGTTTGGATAATGTAAATAGATTTGTGTTGTTGGTTTTAAATTATATCAGCAGTAGACACAGAGGGCCTGATTCACAAAGGTAAACTTTTTTGGTGTTCACGAACTCCAGGTTTATTTTACTTATAGTTTCTTTATGACTGCGGATACTCCGCACATACAAAGATGGTTATTTACCTGGTGGCCCAGTAAATAGTGAGTTTCCAAAACTAATTACAAGGCTACTGCCTAAATAGCAGAGATGATGCACTATTTTACCAACAGCAGAGTAAATAGGAAGCAAATGTAATTATTTACTCAGCCGCCGACTAAATAGATTGTGTACTATTCCACCTGGGGCCCTGCAAACAGAAAAGAAACATCACTATTCACCCAGCCACCGACTAGATTGCTGAGATTATGTACTATTTGGCCAGCAAATTAAGCAAACACTGAGAGCTAGTCCTCTACCAAATTCCCAAATCCGGTTATACCCTTGCTCAGGTGAGTAGGGAATTGCTTTTTTAAAGACCTCTCACCTACTAACAGTAGCTAGTGTCATGCTTTATTATAGGATTTCTACCCGAGACACCTGATGCATCTGGGTGTGCTTCAATGCCTGAGTTACAGCAGATCGGATTTCTTTGTTTTTTCATGGATTCCGAAGGTAAAATTATTTTAGGGTATCCTACCACTGAAGGCGCTATTTAACTATGGGAAGCATAGGCAAGGTTAAAAATACATATGGATGTGGAATTAGACTATTATGGTTTTCCACATCCCAGGTCAGCTCTACATGTTTCGGTCATCATCCTAAATACCCGTCAGGGTCAAATGGCTTTCTTCAAGACTAAGGCGGTCATTCCAACCCTGGCGGTCCGAGACCGCCAGGGTTGGGGACTGCGAGAGCACCGCCAACAGGCTGGCGGTGCTCCTATGGGCATTCTGACCGCGGCGGTACAGCCGCGGTCAGTGACGGAAAACTGGCGGTGTACCGCCGGTTTTCCGCTGCCCTGGGGAATCCTCCATGGCGGCGCAGCTTGCTGCGCCGCCATGGGGATTCCGACCCCCATACCGCCATCCTGTTCCTGGCGGTTTCGGCGTATGGGGTGTCGTGGGGCCCCTGGGGGCCCCTGCAGTGCCCATGCCAATGGCATGGGCACTGCAGGGGCCCCCTAACAGGGCCCCACAAAGATTTTCAGTGTCTGCAATGCAGACACTGAAAATCATGACGGGTGCAACTGCACCCGTCGCACCCCTTCCACTCCGTTCGGAGCCGGCATCCTCGTGGAAGGGTGTTTCCCGCTGGGCTGGCGGGCGGCCTTCTGGCGGCCCCCCCCGCCAACCCAGCGGGAAACCCAGAATAACCGCGGCGGTCTTCTGACCGCGCAGCGGTATTCTGGCGGCTCCCGCCGGCCCTGCGGTTACCGAGGCCGGCGGGAGTCAGAATGACCCCCTAAATGATTCCTATTACCATGTGGATCTCCTATTTTGATGTAGACCTGCACACTCTGACATGAGATTACATGCAAGATTCTCTGTAACTTACAATCTTTGTTATGATTCTGGGCATATATCTGTAATAAGTAAAGCAGGAGAGACAATATGCAGGATTATAATTGCAGCCATCATCATGCTGTGTTTTTCAAGCACTGTCCATCTCACATATGCTGAAAACATACAAACTGGTACAGGTTCCCTTGTGAACTATATACATTTGCAACCAACCGCATTTACTTAATGCAGAAAATAAACGTAGTGTACTCAGAAGGGAAACGTGATGATTCCCTTTGTGACATTTAGAATTATTCATTGGCAGTGCGATACATGCATGTCATGCACGGCGATACTCTATCAGGGGTGAGAGACGCACTTTAAACGAGAGGGTTTTTTGCGGCGTAGATTCTCAGAGGGTGGTGGACCCTGTAGTCACACACTGAGGAAGGAGATATATGTCAGAAATGCTCCATGTAAATCATTAACTGTAAAGGTAACCCATCTCCCCATCTTACTTCCTCAAGGTTTTCCACCCGCATGCTACTTATTGAGTGCCCTCCGAGATCTGATTGTTACTGTGCCTCTGTCCTGCCAGGACGAAATACAGTCTACCCGCATGGACGCAGTGCACCTTTCTTGGTGTATTGACGCATAGTGGCAGTATGCATGCTGATGTCACCACACAGCCTCATACAGAAATTGCCGCCAGCACTGGACATGTGCTTACTGCATCGAGTAACTTGTTAATTGACTTGTTGTTTATTGACACTGGCAAAGCTTGTGTGGATGCGATTTGATCTTTGTTATCTCAGTGCTGCTACTGGATGTTTTATCTATAAATTACTCAGTTGCACAAAACTCATTATAGTGGTGTAACTCGATGGCAAGGGAACACCACGAACTAAGGTTTCAAAAAAAGGAAAATTGGGTTGAAAGGAGCTCAAACAGGGGTTTAAGACTCATTGGGTTGTTGGATTATTGCGTTTTGCCAGAACATCGAAAGAAACATAAAATCATACAGTCTCGGTTAAAACCCATTAGTCTACGAAACAGGAGCCTATACTACACACGGAAGGCTACTTGTATGAAGATGTCACCCATAAAGAACAGCAAGGAGTGTACTTGGGTATAGGTGAGTGATTTATATCTATACAGCATTTGTGTCTACCTGCCCAAATAAATGCGGAGAATTGAGGACTACAATCCTCAACCGCTGAGGTCTTCCAGATTTTGTAGGGCATTTCATCTGTGGGAACTGCAGGGTCTGCCATCAGACTTACAGGGAGAGTGTGAACAATCAAGAAACATACTAACTTTAATTCCTCAAACTTAATCTACATGATTGTGTGTCCCTGTGGGCTGTGGTATGTGGGAATGGCAGGCAGAAAAGTAAAATCATAAATACGTGAACATCGGAGTAACGTCCAGTGTACAAGAAGTACCACCAGGATGGCTGAACATTTTCTAATAGTCGATCATATGACCAATGATCCCCAATGGGTCATAAGTGAGCAACTCAACATTGGGATTAAAAACCCAGCGAAAATACTCTGTTAAAAAGAATAGAGATACATATATGTCTGTCACAGACAAAACAGGCCTGAAATATAATATACCCTGGATTGCTGTATAGTATGCACATTACACACATCCTTTCTAGGAATGGAAAAGTGTTTTGCAAACCAACCTATTATGTGGCTCACAAAATACCTAATAGAAGGTGGTTCCAGAATGACCTGCCTAATTAATACTCATTAGGAAGGTGATTATTGGCGACACTATGGGGGTGATTCTGAGCTTCAAGCGGGAACCGCCAGAAGACCGTACCGCGGTCAAAAGACCGCAGCGGTCATTCTGGGTTTCCCACTGGGCTGGCGGGCGACCGCCGAAAGTCCGCCCGCCAGCCCAGCGGGAAACACCCTTCCCACGAGGACGCCGGCTCAGAATTGAGCCGGCGGAGTGGGAAGGTGCGACGGGTGCAGTTGCACCCGTCGCGAATTTCAGTGTCTGCTAGGCAGACACTGAAATTCTTTTTGGGGCCCTCTTACGGGGGCCCCTGCAGTGCCCATGCCATTGGCATGGGCAATGCAGGGGCCCCCAGGGGCCCCGCGGCAACCCCTACCGCCATCCTGTTCCTGGCGGGAGAACCGCCAGGAACAGGATGGCGGTAGGGGGTGTCAGAATCCCCATGGCGGCGGAGCGCGCTCCGCCGCCATGGAGGATTCTCAAGGGCAGCGGAAAGTCGGCGGTACACCGCCGACTTTCCGTTTCTGGCCGCGGCTGAACCGCCGCGGTCAGAATGCCCAGCGGTGCACCGCCAGCCTGTTGGCGGTGCTACCGCGGTCGTTCGCCCTGGCGGTTTTTACCGCCAGGGTTAGAATGACCCCCTATGTGATTGGCTATAATCACAGGGATGGTGGCCTGCTAACTACCATCCCAATGACTGCATTCTAAAATGAAAAACATGTTTTTAAAAGTAGAATGTATTCCTTAAAAGAAACAGTGCTGCTTTTAAAAAAAAGTCTTATTTTTTTTAAAACGTATTCTACTTGAGGTTGGCATCACGATTCCCAAAGGCAAATGGCTCCCACTCTAACTCGGGGGATGTGAGTTTAACAATGTTTTGTGTCAGCAATTGCAGTCATTAGCTATTAATAAATTACTTTAGAAATTTGATAGGGGAGGAGAATCCAGAGAAGGAATCCCTTTCATGACCCCTCCTGTTTGCAAATCAGAAACAACTGCATAATCATTTCATGAGTTGAACATTTTTCCAGTTGCTAAGCACTTTTGTGATCACAAACGCTTTGATTTTGTGACAAGTGGTCAATTTTGTGCTAAGAAAATAACTCTAAATGTTGGGTTATGCTCCATGTGTAACTGCATAATTCTGCTGCAATTCCATGTAATTATTCTACAACACATTATGCCACTATGCCCTCCCATCATTATAAGTCTGCAGGTCCCAATTTTTTTAATGCTTCTATGTTTTTTTGTGACACACATTTCACAGAATGACACTCTGGTGCACCATGGGCCAAGACGCAGTGACTTGGGGGGCCTTTGTGGAGCTGTCTCATGCATTCCTCATGCTCCTACTCCTTTATGTTTACCTGCAAATGTGGTCAATGCTAAAGATGATTACAACCTTTGTAAGATTAGCTAAAGCTGCTTGCTCTTCTACAGCTTTGTACTAGCTCTTATTCACATAAAGCCATAGGGATATACGAATGCCAGATATAGATAGGATTAGGAAAAGTCTCCTTTTTTCAGCAGCAAATCAATGCATTTTGGTTCAATTCAATTAAACAAATCAGACTTTACCTCCTAAAAACAATGATTCGTAAAAGCAGAGACCAGACCTGGATATGTTGTAACCCAGTCACATAGTGCCATCTGATATTTAGGGTGGTCCTATCAAAATAGAAACTTATAATTGAGAGCCTTCATTACAGTCTCACAACGGAAGGAAGGAAGGAAATATATGTGGCTAGTTTAGAGTTTGGGGAACAGAGTTAACATGGACAGGATAGTGGAGGACATTACCACGACCATCCTGAGGGACCTATGCCTTCCAAATATACAGCATTGCCCGCCGGTGCTGTGGACAACTCTTTACATTGACAGCTACTGCTGTTATGGCTGTTCGAATCTACACAGGAAATGTTTGATGGACATTACTGTGAGACATAATGGCCAGTCGACCAGCAAACTTTTCTAATGTTTTTTGATTTTTCAAAAACGATCTCTCAAAGCGGGAGTTTGTTTTTGCAAAATACAAAAATCTAAAGGCCTATACATGCTGTGAGTTTTCTCCCTGGATATCAAGGTTATTATTGTTGTCCTGTCTTTTACAGCCAGGTTTTATCCTAAATAGGGTAGACAGTATAAATACTGTCCTTCAACGACCCTATTTCCATCAGGTCACCAACGAAGTATCCTGTCAAGAAACCATGAGAAAAGGAACAGAACTATAATTAATTGCACTTAATGTCATTGGAATATGAATTAATATTTCCAGTAAATCAGAGAAAGACATATAAACATATAGGCATTGAATACACAGAAGAAAAGAAAATCACAGAGATATTTTATTCATTGATTTTTTTACGAACACTGTGAGAAATAAGACTGAATAAACAGAGACTTTTTGTTACCTTCATTCTTGTGACCTACACTCATTACACAATTCCACTTTAATGCTCATTTTCCAGACAGAGGATATGGATCTACTGTTCAGATTTCACAACTGAATTGGGGTGAGTCTTTTTAAAATGTCATCATCATCATCCTTTATTGTGTGATTACTTAAAACCTTTGCAGAAGTACACGAGAATAAATGCAAAAATGAATGCAAAAGATAAATATATATGAAGTGCAACCCAGAAGATAATCATCCCGATAAAAGTTCTTAAAAGTGACTTTTTGCAAAAGATAGAATACCTGAATGCCTGCCTTTAACGAAGGCTAGGCCAATATAAGATTAAGATTAAAACCCATATATATGTGTTCGAGCTTAAGAAAAAATGATAGCATCACAGTATTATGATCAGTTTTAAGAAGCAATTTGTAGCTAAAAGAAAGTCTAAATGCACATTGAGTGGTCAGTCATTTTTGCTTGGAGCCACATGACAAATTTCCCAAATTTGGCCAGATCAGCTGATTCTTTTAAGGTGAAAACCAATGATATGGCCTCCGTGCAGGATTTTATGCCGTGGCGGAGAAAAAGAGGTCTTCATAAAGTGCGTCATGCATTTAAGAGTGCCGGGCAGCAACACAGTAGATTGGTGAAAATTTTATGTTTCTATTCGCAGAGCCTATAACCCTTTATATTATTGAGGGAGTTCCATTTTAAGTTTAGCTCCTTTGTTCTCAAGCCCATCAGCCTTGCAAAATAAATTTGTGTCACGCAGGCTTTCCTGATGGTGCAGGTAAGGTATAGATGTGGTGCTAAATGCTGTGAGGTGTTTGTATAAGAGGAGTACACAGGAGAGCACAGGAGTATTGCTCAGTTTTTCCAAGTCAAATGCCTGGGAAAGGGTTTTTGTCTCTCTTCTCAGCACGGATTTGATTGAGATATGTGACTGTGCCAATCCAATCAGTTCTGCCTGGTCGATTTGGAGTTTTTTTTAAAGCTGTAGTTAGATATTGAGACCAGGGGTTCATTTTTGATTCAAAGATGTGACAAATAAATGATTTTAAGGTGTTGGCAGAGGCCATAACTATTCTCCTCTGATAGTATTTCAGGAAGCCCCCCATCGAGGCCCAGTGCTTTCCTTCCAGTCCAAATTCCAGCCTTTTCAGATGGCTGTTTATGTATTGTGGCAGCTTGAACACTCTTTTATAGATTTTGATATGGAGCTTTTTAATCAAGGCGGTGGATTGGCCAGGAAAGGCTTCATGACCATAGTACAATGCCGGAAAGAAAGTGGCTTTGAAAATTAATCTTGCTGAAGGGCTTTCTATTAGGTTGTTTATCTGACAAATTTTGGTTGTTATGTAGTCAGCCTTTGCCTTCAGATGATGAGGATGGGCTTTGGGCGTTCCCTTGTCCGCTAGACGCCCAGATAGTTTTACACATCTGTGTTGCTGATGATAAGTGTCACCAGCTTCCAGTGATCATGCTGATGTTTCCCTGACCCGCCAAATATAATGACTTTAGTTTTGCCTTCATTTTGTTTATCATGTTATAGCTGTGCTAGTCTGTTAGTGCTTTTTGTAGGCCAACTATGAAGTGGTCCAGCAGAACCTTTAGATTTCCGATTTGTGATGGAATCAGATTTGCTTGTCTTAATGCCTGCGACATGTCTGCTGTGTAGAGATTGAATAATAGCGGTGCTAGTATGCATCCTTGTTTTACCAGTTGGTAGTAGAATCTCCTTGCTGACTATGGAGTTCGACAGCTTGACCTTGACCCTGGTGGATGTATACAGTAGAGTTATTGCACTTAGAAACTTATTTGGGATATCCCACTTTTTTAGCTTACTCTATAGTAAATTCATGTCCACTGCATCAAATGCTGCAGAATAATCCACAAGGCAAGCGAAAAGTGGTAGTGGCTCATGAGCTAGAAAAAAAGAAAAGGCTACAATATTGTCCGTGGTTGCGGAGTTCAGCCTCAAGCCAGTTTGATTTAGTGGCACTATCTCTTTGGCCTCTGCCAAGCTTTGTAGTTCTTCCAAAAGGACTGAGGTGAAACCTTTTGCTTCAATATGCAAGAGTACGAAGAGATGATAATTAGGTGGATCTTGCCGGTCCGCTTTTTATAAATTTGGTATAGTATGGAGTCTTTCCAATTCAATTGTACTTCCTGAGAATCAAGACAGGGGCAATACAGTGCAGAGAGGATTGGTGAATAGAACTTTGGGTATTCCTTGAAGATGTGCGCACAGATTTAATTTGGCCAGGGGCCCTAGATGACCTCATTCCACCCAGGATGGTGGATATTTCACCTGAAGAGGAAGCATGTCCTGTGGCCAGTTGGGGTTCGTGAAAATCCAGTTCTTCCTTCAGTTGTTCCGGGGAGAGTGTGTCAACTGTGTATAATTTGTTTAGGTGTTTTATCCACGTAGCTTCGTTTATCACATTTGTTCGTTGGTCACTATGGCCCATCTTGTTTTTAATGCATCTCTACAGGTCTCCATGGTTATGTTTCCTTTTAAGGGAATAGATATGAGCAGACTCATTTTCCAATTGTTGGCGTTTTAAGGATCAAATCAGCTGTTTATGTTGTTTGGTGTGCATTTGTGTTTTTAATGCTAGCTCTTTTTTTAGTGAAGGCTCCCTTGTTTTGGCATGTAGCCTTCTCAGTCTACCAACATTCAGCTTGCTTTCCCTTATTGGAGTGATGGAGAAGGACTTTTGCGAGAAGCCCTGGGGAGATGTTAGTGGATCCTGTTTGTTGTAATAGCCTATTGGTAATGTCGGGCCATTTGATTCAAAGTGTTTCGCTCGTCAGTGACAGAAGAATCGGGCCTTTGAGACTTAACCAGGAATTGTGTGTTTGAGATGCCATAGGTCCTTATTTTATTTGTCTGATTATTTGTTTTTCTTCTTCCCCCTGGGAGATTCCTATTGATTTATGTGTTCCCAAGCGCCTTAGGTGCATCTCAAAGCTTGCTTTCAATGGAAGGTGGTCACTGGCATTTAGATGTAAGATTTCAAAGGATGCCAGATAATTGATAGCTTCCTCTGTGGCGCAGATATAGTCTAGGGTGCTCTTGCCCTGGAAGGTTTTTGGGAGCAATTGTGCAGAGGAGCTTGCTTTTTGAGAACGCTGAATGGAGATGAGGCTATGTTTGCAAAGAAATCATTGGAGTTGTTAGGTGGCCAAGTATATTGGACGATTCAGGTCTGATTTTATTCCTAAAAATCTGAGATTGAAGTCTCCACAGATTATGATGTTAAAGCCAATGGGATCATAGATTACTCCATCAAGGGTATCGACTAGTTGTGCCATACTTTTCGCTCTTGTTTGGACAAATATGTTGAAATAGAGATCGATTATTAGAGATTTTAAAATGTGGCCTTTTGGAGTAGAGATTGCTAATCGTATTTCTTGTAGCATTTGATTATGTGTGGGAACTATGCTGACTTTGAATTCAAGATAAATGTTTAAATAAATCGAGAGGCCACCGGAGGGTCTCCCGAAAACATTTATTTTTGTTGCTTGTTGTTATATTTCATGGAAACCTGGGTTAACCAATGGTAAGGTTAGCCAGGTTTCTTGTAAGTATAGAATATCAGGATTTTTTTGAAGCTGTTGGGCTACAGTGTGTTTTATGAGTCTCTTCAGGCCTGAGACGTTCCAGAAGATGATTGTTAAGTGTTGAACGCTACTCTTCGGTTGACTGTTGTTAGGCATATTGCTGGGTTGTTCTGTTAGGAGTGATGGTGCTCCAGTTTGTGCTGCTTGCATTCCCATGATCAAAAGACACCTTTCTAATACAGCTTGTTGAAGTTGGATAAGTACAGGATATAGAGAGTTTAATGTTCCGCTCGTCTGCTTTGAGGTGATCAACACCTTTTAAAATACTGAGAGTGCTGGATTTTTGGTGCAGGATTTTGCTTGGTTTTTGAAGGGAGTAGGGATATTTGGGTTGTCCCATCGGCTCTACCGTAATGCCCCATTCCTCAAGGAACTATTTTTTTATCAGTACCATTTACACCAATTCTGGAGAACTTAAATTTATTATGGTGGCTTAACGATGATTGCTATGTTCAGGTAGCACCTTGAATGCTAATCATACGATATCATCAGATTTTATGTAGATTGCCTCAGGCAATGCCTTAAACAGCCTTAGCAGGTTTGAACAGTTCAAAGTGTTGTGTTTACCTTTGGAGCAGTATTGGGGTTTAAGGACTAACTTGACTGTGGACGCGCTGTTCCTCAGTTCTTTTGACCCCTGGGTTTCTTCAGCAGTGTCTTTTGGTGCTCTTAGTTTATTCCCACTTATGATGTCAGATTGTAGTGCACCAGATGATTGTTCCATTAACCCGAGCATTTCCGGGTTGGGATGCGAGAAGCTGGTGCTCGCCCCTGCAGTGATAGCTGATTTGAAGTCTGGAATGAACGTTCGTTGAAGTTGACTGACCCCGGGACTCGCTTGATTTTGCACTTGAAGTGCTGTCAAGACAAACTTGGGCCAATAGCTGTGTGGATTGATTGTAAACTAATTGGGAAGCTGTATAATCACAAGGTTCACTTGATTTTATGCTTGTGCTCTTGTTGTTATGTGCACCAACTTGGGCCGGTAGCAATGTGTATTGATTGTCTGATGATTGGGGAGCTTTCAGATTTTCCTGAGTCTTTTTATCCATCTTCCTACATTTCAAGATGGAATATGTGCTTCGTTTATCAGGAGATGCCACTGAATGTTCCACTCATTGCAATGCCTGTAATGTGTCCCTTTTCATTTTGTTCTTAGCTTTTTCAGCCTCTTTTTGTCTCTCTTTGAAAGCGTGTCAGTGTTTGCTGAGTCATTTGGGGCGTCTTTGCTCCTTTCCGTTTCAATACTCCAATGGAACGGGGTGGGCGAGTGCTCTCATATGCTCTTTGGTTCAAAGGGCACATACTCCATGGTGTTTAAAGTGACGGGTCAATTGTCTAGCCAAGGCGGCGGAGCAGGGAGTGTGCTGGAGTCTGTTCAGTTTGGCTCCATCAATGAGATATGATTTGCTTGTTTAATATTTGCACGGTGTCAGGTATTGAGGGCCTGACAGGGCTTAAACTTTACAGGTCTGATTTCCATTCTGTAATCATGGTGGCCAGAACCTCCGGTAAGGATGATAATTTGTCCTCTAATGGCGTGCAAGCACATGCAGGTGCTGTGGTTTCGATGTGTTGCCCTCTTTGTTCCAGAGCTGTGAACCTCAGTTCTGTCTTGTTCATGGAATTGGCTAAAATGCATGTATCAAGTCCAATTGCATTTCTAACTTTTCTAACCAAGTGCCATGTGAGGGTATTGATTGTGGAGTCAAGGTTGTGTTAATTGATGCCAGTAAATTGCTCTAGTCTATGTTGTTTTGAGTTGCCAGGGGAGTTGCCTTCGCCTGGGCATCAGGTAGATCCATCTGGCTTATGTTGTAGGGTGAGTAATGCTGGATAACACAGGAGTCCCTGTGCGTTTTTAGGTTGGTAGCCACCTGTCTGCTTTCTGTAACAATATACGAGGCATGCATGTGAACCAGGGGCTCTGGAGATCCTCCATTGAAGCGAGGGCACACTCTTTCCGGTAGCTGGCTGCTTTTTTGTGGAGTCAGTGTACTTAGGAGTGCAGCTGTGGTCCCATGCTCCTGATTATTTAGAGAACGTGGTTCGACTCATCCCAATGGGGTTGTAGTCCCTGATGAACTCAAAGATGCCTACTCTTAGGGGCATATTTAGGAGCCCCTTGCATCACCTGTATGTCACTTTTGGTGAGGCATCGGCAAAGCAAACCTCCAAATCATATCTATGAGGCTGCACAAAGCCAATGGCCTCATAGATATGGAGTAAGGCAAGGCAGTGCAAATCACTGAGTTGCCTTACTCTGCATTAGGGAGGCATTCCATGGGCATTGCAGTGGGTGTTTCCATGCAACTCCCATGGTACACACCTGGATGTCAGCCACCGTCATCTGTGCATCAGACAACTGATCCTGGGCCCTCTGCCCCACTCTTTTGGGATCCCTATTCAGCCCAGCCTCTCTCTTCCTGAGATGTGTCCAGGCCCCTTTCTTCTGATGTATCACTAATTCATCACACACATAGAGAAGCACAGAGACAGGCTGGGACTCCCATAATCCAGTAGTAACTCATATGAAGCTTCAAGTGGGAGCAATCAGCTTTGGGGTCCTGAATTGCTGTGCTGCCTTGCTGCCTGCTGTTCTCCTAGCTGGGTGATAAGGACTGCACATGCATCTCTTGAACGCTAGAGTGACTCCAAGGGGAATCTGCAGGTATCTTGGTATATCTTCAGGCATCTTGGAATGAAGTTTCAGGAACATTAAAGACTTCTAACCCAGATGCTGCAGCACCTGGACCCTTATATCTGTCAGTCTGCCCTGCCAAGTGGTGCCACCTCAGTCCTGGACTCATGGAAGTGAGGCTAAGGTGTTTTTCCCAGCAGAAGCCACAAATCATCTGGATATCTGGCACACCATCCAAATTATGTGGCCCAAAACCGGCAAAACTCCCCTGTTGCATGGCTCGAATTTGGCATTTCGCCCTTTTTGTCAGCTTTAAAATGGTGCATCACCACCATTTCATGGCCCTTAGTGTTGCTGCATAAGTGTAACTGCATAGTGCATCACGCAATGTGCATTTGCGTAGCAATGCACCAGAAGAATCAGTGCAAATCTCAGGAAAGTTCTAGTTACTTCGAGGAAATGATGCAATGGGTGGGGCTTGCTGCATACCAGGAAATGCAAAAGTTACTTTAACATTCTGTTAGTGTCTATTGGTTGGTTCTGATTGTTGCTGGAGTGAGAAGAGAGTTTGGAGGAGATTTTGGCTGCTTGTGGTGTAGTCTGTCTCTGGTCTGTCCCTATTACTTATAGATTGTGTACTTTTTGTGTCTTAGTGTTTTATTTTGCAATTGTATTTGTCTTTGTATTGTTGGGTATTTGGTCAATTAGAGGTAGTTGTTATTTAGACATGGTTTGGTGTTTAAGTGGCATTATCTTTTTTGTTTAGAATTGTGAGGAAGGATAGTGCAATTTCTTGGAAGGATATAGGGAAGAACTATTCCAAGGGAGAGGTTGGTGCATGGATGTGTATGGGTGTGCATTACCTTCTGCAGATGGTGGGTTCTGGAGAAGGGTAAGCCAACGTTACCCCCAAACAATCGCACCGACCGACTGAAGAGGGTGCAGTAGCACATGGCCCAGGTGATCAATGTAGACAGGACTGTTTCCCGGCAGAAACACCATTGGGCAGATACCACATGCTGTGAATTGGATGTAATGGACCTGCGGAGCATGGAGATTGGAGGCCTGTACGTATGTGTTTATGTACTATCAGCATGTAATAATGTTGATATATCAGTAATGCAAATTTGTTACCAGAAAATGTTGCTGTCATGTGTGTATGTCTTGTGACACACAAGGCAAGAGAGAGTGACATCAAGTGGCAGATGTATTAAATGGTCACACAAAGCAGCACACCTGGCATAAATGCTGTGTTGCATTATATGGAGCAAGCACTCATGGGTCCAAGTAATCCCAAGCAGCCCTTACCCCAATTGAGGAATACTCTTAACCAATACCCTGCACTGTTTTATGTTCTGGCGTGTCAATGTAATGGTATACATAATGCATTGCTGTTGTGGCTCACTCAGGTGATGCTAGCACTGCACACTATGTTAGACAAACTGCCCCTATGGCCAGATTCACATTACATATAACCATTCACACTGTATACGGTATAAGGTTTGTCTGTGTGGCAAGGCTAACATGTATGCACCAAGGGGCAGATTAATGGAAAGTGGCACTTCACAGAGTGCAGTGCCACTTTCCCTACGCTCCTTAGTGCCCCCCTGCCACCACCACCTGTGCACCGTATTTAAAGTACAGTGCACCATGGCACAGGGTAGGGGGCAATAGTGTAATTCAATGTGATGTTATTGATGTACTCTGCAGGAGTAGCACCAAAATGTTGGCGCTACTCCTGCAAAGTATACAGGGGCCCATTCTGAATAATGGAAGCCCCATTTTAATGCCTGCTCTGAGTAGGTATTAAAAGTGCAGTAAAAAATGGTACAAGGAAATCTCGTAGATTTCCTTGTGCCATTTGTTTGGCACCTCCTAATGGGGAATGCCCCCTTTGCATACATTATGTCTGGCGCAGGCATAATGTAGTGCAAAGGGTTACAGAGTGGCACAATGCATGCATTGCGCCACTCTGTAAATACGGCGGGGGATTTGGGCCTCATTGGGCCACATTAACATCACAAATAATGACACTAATGTAGCGCAAGCTGGCACGAGGGGATTATAAATATGTCCCAAGTGTCTCATTTTTCATTATTATACCCAGCACATTACAGCACATCACCTTGCTGTGCTGCACTAAAGTGAAAGGAGAGGAATGCACCATCTTTAATCTTTAGGATGCATTCCTTTCCTTTCCTTTCCTTCTGCAGGAACACTTTTGTCTGCCTAGTGCCAATGGTTGCGCCCTTGTGTCCTGGTGCACAGGGGGCAGTGATAAAGGTGAACAGCAGTTCTTGCAACATCACAAGCCAAAAGCATGATTCTGGCACGTGATGTAAGGTATCTCTGACTTTTCACCTCCAGCCATGTCAGCCCTGAAAGGTGATTAGCAGCATTTCGTGTACTGACAATGATATGTGTGTAAGAGTGTTGAAATGTGCCATTAATCTGGGATGTCATAGGGCTTAGTTTGGGATTTGCACTGCGTCTAGGTGCTCAGGGATCCTGATGCCACAAGCATGTGCAATGAGTAAAGGGTTGTAGCTCTGTGATGTCTATGTGTGATCCATGATACTTGTAACAGGGTGATGTGTATTGGGTGGTATTCATCACCTGGCAAGAGATGACGGTCAGTGTACCAACACTACAGCACATGGGCACAGATTCATTTGGAATTTACAAGGAGACATGTTAATGCAAATGTAGTGTCACTATAGTTGTGGGTAAACATTGCTGCAGATCAACCACTGAGATATGGGGACTTCATACCTGTTCCTGTACCTGTGTGTCAGACTTTTTTGAATAGACATTGATTGCACTGTCACCAGGGTAGACATCACATTGCAATCATTGCACAGCTGATGGATGCTGAGAACTTGACAGATCCATCCCAAAGTTTTTCAGAATAGTTGATTCAACCCATGAAAATATACAATTGCCATCTCAACGTGTTTCCACAGGGGTGTGAGTAACTTATATGAAGTCTAGAGATGTACATATGACAGAGTTCTTGTTTTGTGGCTGAGCATTTGTAAAATGGATGTCAGCCTGTATTTCTCTGTCATATGTGTATCTGTAGAAAACAGTGTGATGATCTCATTGTAGTAAGACCTATGCAGCTCATGTAGGCCTCACTGCATTGATAGATTGTCATTGGCAAGAGTGTGGCCACCAGGACAAATGCATTAGAATTAGCATGGATTGGCATGGTAATGCCGGTCTCATGGCAAGTATATCCCCTATGTCGCATTTCAGTGAAGCTTTTATACATTGCAAGGTGACAAGCCACCTTACTGCACTGTGTGAAAGGGAAAACACAGGAATGCACAGTGATACCATGATACAGCGCATTATTGTCCTTTCCTACCGGTGGGGTACTTTTGCCTGCCTAGCACCAACAAAGGCACCCTTGCATCATGGTGCAAGGGGCCCTGCATTGTAGGCAACATTGGCCCAGATTTATACTCGGTTTGCACCGAATTTGTTCTGATGCAAATTCGGCACAAACCTATCTCCATATTTATACTTTGGCGCTAGACCCATCAAGTGGCAAAGTTTTGGAGTTGGCGGAATTTTTTGCTTGCAGGAAATTGCGTTGCTTCAATGACATGCAAGGTAGGAGTTCCCGTGCAAAAAATGACGATATGGCCTTAGCGCCATATTTATCCCCCTGTGCTAGAATCACGCACAGGGGAAAGGGGCATTAAATGATGGTGCTAAGCTTGCTTAGTGCCATTATTTAACACCTGGGTCATGGCAGGTGTTAGGGGACCTGTGGGCCTATTTCCATGGTCAGAGACCATGGAATGGGCCCACAGATACCCTTCCCTAACCCCAGGGACACCCCCACCCATACTAAGACAGTAGTCATGTCCATGGGGATTGTATGTCAAAAAATGACGCTAGTCTGCTTAGAGGCACAACCTCCTGTTTTCCCTACCCGGCTAGTGTCCTTTCTTATAATGCTAGCTGGGTCTTGCAGCCGGCTACCATCATCTCATAAATATGATGCCCGGCAGGCGTCTTGGAATGGCGCTAGCCGTCCGTATACTTTTTCATGCAAAACTGCATTAGAAAATGGCTTAAACCTTTGACCTACATCAGGCACACTATGGGCACATTCACAGGATTTCTCATTGACACAGAAAAATGGGCCATATCTATAAGGGAGCACAGGCTACTGGAATTTGAGGATCAGGTACCATGTCCAGGTCACAGAAGACTCCTTTGGCTGCCAAATCTCAGGGTGACATACTGCAGCAGACCAGCACACAGCCCACTCCTGTACCCTCAAGTGGATAGTAGCTGGCAGGCACAGGGCGAAAGAGGGTCAGACGTACTGCACCCTCTACTTTTCTACTTTATTCAGGCCTGACACATGTGGAAAATGAAAAGGAGGATGGCTCAAATTATGAAAGGACAGGCAGACATACAAGAAATTTTAATGACATGCCAGGAGGCACTGGAGCGGATTTCAAACCAAATCTGACTCTCCCTCGGAAAATGCTTCTCTGTTTCTGAATAGTAGAAGAACTGTAAGTGTTCCTCACATGAATTATGTGTGGAACCATTTCCATACCTTAGACTCTGTAAGTGGGGCTTAATATTGATTCTATATACAGCACAACTCAGGTAGTCTCCAAAGTGTAGTACCTCGTGTGAAAGGGAGTGGGTAAGTATTTATTACAGAATGTGGCTCCCGGCCTGCATTGTGGCCTAAACTGCTGCATAGCACTAACCCAGACATCCTTTACATGTGGGTTATAATTGTGCAGGAAGTGACACCTACCTGGACCACTTCCAGCACAATTTGGCATTTACTTATTGCTTAGTGTGCCACATCAGTTTAGTTTAGTTTAGTTTATAAGTTTGTAAAGTGCATAGCTACCGTAGGGCATCCCAGCGCTGAGGTACGTGAAGGCTCCAAGGAAGAACAGAAAAGAAAAATTAGGTCAGAGAGTTGACAGCAAAAAGAATAGTTTTTAATTTCTTCCTAAATAGGAGCTTGGAAGCCTCATGTTGAAGCTCTGAAGGAAGGGAATTCCATAGCCGAGCGGCTTTCACAGTGAAGGAGTTCCCTCCCCAGGATTTCTTGGATCGTGCTATAAAAACTTGACGGGAGGTAGATGAGCGCAAAAGTCTGGCAGGAGTGTAGATGGAAAAAGAATATCTGAGAAAAAAGGGGCCCCTGTCATGTAGGGCTTTATGGACCAAACATAGGGATTTAATTTGGATACTTTTTTTTATAGGCAGCCAATGAATTTTTACGAGCGCTGGTTTGGCAGATAGATTCCTAGATAGCTTGGTAAGCAGTCTAGCTAAGGCATCCTGCACAACTTGAAGTTTCCTAATCACGTAGTCTGGTGAACTGAGGAACAGAGAATTGCCATAGTCAAGGCGGGAAAGAATCAGTGCCTGAACAAGGATTCTTTTAGCCCTGGGTGGAAGAAGATTCAAAATCTTCCTAAGGGATCTCAGAAGGCCAAAGCACATAGATTAGAGCTTTTTGGACATGATTTCCATAGTAAGTCAGAGCTCAAGCCGAAAACCAAGGCTCTTGATATGGGTCTTTGGAGGAGGGAGGTTACTAAAAGCCTCTGAATAAGAAGTTAAAGGAAAAGCAGGAGGGCCATTACCTACAATCATAACTTTAGATTTCCCATCATTAAATTTCAGTTTAGATAAGTTCATCCAGTTAGCAATGTCTGCAAGACAGCCAGAAAGACTGGCGGAGGAGGACTGCCTAATGCTGGAGAGAGACACTACTAGCTGAGTATCGTCAGCATAGGTAACCACAGAAAGATTATAGGGGGAGACAACCTTTGCCAAAGGGGATAGGTAAACATTAAATAGAGTCGGACTCAGAGAAGAACCCTGATCTAAGACTTGAAAAGATCTTCCTGTGAGAAAAGAGAAGAGCCACGACAGAGCAGTACCTCCTATTCCCATCTTGGAGAGTCTGTGAGAAAGAAGGTTGTGGTCAACAGTATCAAATGCTGCGCTAAGATCAAGTAATATAATAGCTGCATGGCCCCCTTGATCCAAAAGTTGCCTGGCAGATTCAGTGACTGCTAAAGGAGCAGACTCAGTACTATGCTCAGTACTATGCTGGGCTCTGAAACCCATCTGAGAGGAATCAAAGAGTTTCTGGTTCTCCAGATGACTTGTCAGCTGAAGATTGACATGTTTTTCCAGGACTTTTGTTAGAATGGGGAGGAGAGCAATTGGCCTATAGTTATCTAATGAAACAGGATCCAAATTAGTTTTTTTAAGGAGGGGTTTAATGATGGCATGTTTAAAAGACAAAGGCAAAATGCCTGAGGATAAGGAATGGTTTAAAAATGTTGTCAGAGGGGGAACAATAAAATCTGAGGCCAATAGCAATATAGAAGAAGGGGCCGGATCAAGAGGGGAGCCAGACTCGATGCTGCTGAGAAAGTTAACAACCAGAGTGTCTGTAAGGGGTTGAAAATCATTTAGTGTAGTACATGGGGCCGACACATCGGTTAACTGGAGGTCCATGGATTCTAAAGAAGAGGGCGAGGAGAATGAAGAATATATTTTAATCATTTTATTATGCAGTTCACTTAGGAAAAGCTGACAACAATAGGTTTTAAACATATGTCTCCCATTTATCCTTCCCCTTGGGAGGTGTAGCATTAATGCAGGTTCACGGGTCTTTCACCTATGCCAAACTTGTTCATGCAAATGATTTTATATGTGGATGCAATCACACTCGAAACCTGTGAGGCTCTCTGGGACAGGGTAACATAAAACAGCCTGTGTTGCTTTACTCAACACTTATCATTATGCACAGGGTAAGACAAGGTGCACTTGCATGTCTTGGTTAGTGCCATTCCCAGTATTGGGTTGTCCTTGTACATCCTTCTGTGTTACAAGTACAATGCTAATCCATGAGGACTATGGTCATGGGTATCTGGGTACTATTGGTACAACCATCCAGAGTTAGGTATTGTTGCTTATTTGTGTGAGCATTGATGTTTTCACATTTCAGAATGATGTAGTAAGGTAAACATTGCAACATTAATGTTGATATTTGTTACAGTGTTTTGTGCTCACGCACCCCTCCCCTGGAAGTTGTGGTGTGTGAATCGGAGTCAGCTGAGAGATGTTACTAGCCTCATGTACACATTAATCAGAGGCAGAAGATGTAAAACCCATGTTCCCAACAACATTTGTGAGAGGCAGTAAGGCAGCACAGTAGTCTTTAACAAGGGTTTGGTTGTTAGTCAACAAAACAACAACGTTGCTATTGAGGGCACTCGTTGGTGCAATAAAGGAGTCAATCCTGGCCTGCGGGGACTTGATAGAAGTGTTGATGGCTCCCGGCTGCCTGATGACTTCACTAGTGTTAGCTGTAGAAGGCTGCTGTTGTTTTTCCTCATCATGTAATGACACCAGCAATGTCAGCTAGGGACTCTTCAATCCCATGGAGCCAAGATTAGGTGTCTGTGATACCCTTAGTCAACCCCTTTTTAATGCTCAGACTCCTATGGCCTCCTTTAAGAGTACCGCTCTGGTCTCTACCCCCACCTGGACTTCCTTGAACATTTGCTGCTGGACTCCTACCACTTGCCATTGAAAATTAACTTGGGGGTCCTCAGAGTCCTTAGTTGTTATGTGTCCAGGTGATGGTCCATCTCCAGTTTGTGTTGCTTTATCTGGAGACCGAATAGCGATGTCTTACCTTGCCAGTGATGGTGGAAACATTTCTATACTGTCCAGGAGCTGTTGGAAGATGACTTCATCCATGGGGGTGCAGGATAGTGTCCTTAACAGATTGGGCATCATGGACAGGCTGATCGCCAGGCGATGTTGTCTGACCCCCCTGAACAAAATAGAAAATTGCCGCTAATTTGACATGATTGTATTGGACATGAGTGTTTTTTTAACATTCAGCCAGTAATAAAGTTGAATATCAAAAAAATACACAGGGATACGTGTGCCATATGCCTCTTGCAAGCATCATTTAGATGTAGGGGCTCTACATAATTGGCTTACACTGCTGACAGCCAGTTTATAAACTGGGTCTCAGGAGACATGAAACCACCAAACCAGATTTGTTACATTATGCCATTGACTGACATGGCTAACTCTATAGGAGATTGGTTGCTCATTCTCAAACTGACAAGCTAATAGTAATGATATTCTGCAACATAAACTCACCCTGGTTGCCCAAAGAACTAGGCCCAAGCCCTCACCCTCTAACCACCCCAGAAACATGCTCATTATCCTAGACACCAAACTCACCATGAAACTTCAAATTGCCACTGTCACCTCCACCCGCTTTCACATATTTTGTATGCTCTGACATTTCTTTATATGGTTCCCTCCTGACACTGGTGAGACCATCACACAGACCCTTTTCACTTGTAAACTGTTCTATATCAATACACTCTACTAGAGAATCTCTGCACACCTGCTTCACAAGAGACAAACTACCAACACACCACTGGCAAACAGTTTCTCAGCCTACCTTGCAGAACGTTCATCACACCTCACCTAAGATAAATGGAATGCTTGCCCATTCAGACACACTGCCAGTTGAAGATGCTCAGTCACACTTACAAGGCACTATACTACTAGGGACCTACTCAGATCACACACCATCTACACCTCCACCAAACAATAATAAACTTCAGCTTTGCATCACTTTCCCTCCCCAGCATCCGTAATATCCATATGAGCAACACAGAGGATAGGGTGTTCTCTTACATGGCAGTCTACACCTAGAATGAACTCACCCGCAACATCATGATACCTGCATCAAATATGGATGTGTGATAGTAACTTGACAACTGCCTCTACAAGTGATCATACCTGCAGAGCTTGTACCTACTCAGCACCTGGATACCCTCTCAGGTGGCAAACTCTCCTTTGCAATGGCACTGGGATATCTGCCAGGTTTGCAAGGTCCATGCATGATGTGCGGAGCCAGACCAGGTGTATTCTGAGACTTATAGTCCTGCTCTATATTGTTAAACATAACACCACAGATCACAGTAATCAAAAGTCAAACCAGGACTGAAACAGCAAATCACACATGGACTGGGGGAACTTGGCAGGTCTGGTCTGGGGTGGAAAAATTGTTACTGCCCAAAGAAAGGGATGTAATGTGATTGATGACTTAACATGTAGGGCAGTGGTTCCCAACCTGTGGTCCGGGGACCCCTGCGGGTCTGCGAAGCCTCCTCAGGGGGTCCGTGGCTGCTTAAAAAAATAAATAATATTAATAGATTAGGTCCCCAACTTTCAGTAATGACTCAGTGGGGGGTCCCAGGATTCCAATAAAGAGTCAGTGGGAGTCCCCGGGCTCCAGTAATGATAAAGTGGGGGTCCACAGAAGTCAAAAGGTTGGGAACCACTGATGTAGGGTGTTAGACTTTTCATCCTTGGCGTGGTCTCCCTTAACTTTTTGCCTCTGTTCCCCAGGTTGTTGATGTGTGCTGGACTCTGATTTTACTGTTTTGTTACTCTGGGCACTTTACCGCTGCTAACCAGTGCTAAAGTGCAAGTGCTCCTGTTTAAAATGTGTACGTAATTGGTTCTCCATGATTGGCATATTTGTTTTACTCTTAAGTCCCTAGTAAAGTGCACTAGAGGTGCCCAGGGCCTATAAATCAAATGTTACTAGTGGGCCTGCAGCACTGGTTGTGCCACCCACACAAGTAACCCTGTAATCATGTCTCAGACCTGTCACTGCAGTGTCTGTGTGTGTATTTTTACACTGTAAATTCGACTTGGCAAGAGTACCCACTTGCCAGGCCTAAACCTTCCCTTTTCTTACATGTAAGGCACCCCTAAGGTAGGCCCTAGGTAGCCCCAAGGGCAGGGTGCAGTGTATGGATAAAGTAGGACATATAGGGGGTCATTCCGACCCTGGCGGTCAAGGACCGCCGGGGCCGGGGTCGGCGGGAGCGCCGCCAACAGGCTGGCGGTGCCCCGCAGGGCATTCTGACCGCGGCGGTTTGGCCGCGGTCAGAACAGGAAAACCAGCGGTCTCCTGCCGGTTTTCCGCTGCCCTCTGGAATCCTCGCCATGGGGATTCCGACACCCCATACCGCCATCCTGTTCCTGGCGGTTCGCCCGCCAGGAACAGGATGGCGGTATGGGGTGTCGTGGGGCCCCTGGGGGCCCCTGCAGTGCCCATGCCAATGGCATGGGCACTGCAGGGGCCCCCGTAAGAGGGCCCCACAAAGAATTTCAGTGTCTGCTGAGCAGACACTGAAATTTGCGACGGGTGCAACTGCACCCGTCGCACCTTCCCACTCCGCCGGCTCCATTCGGAGCCGGCTTCCTCGTGGGAAGGGGTTTCCCATCGGGCTGACGGGCGGCCTCCTGGCGGTCGCCCGCCAGCCCAGCGGGAAACACAGAATCACCGCGGCGGTCTTCAGACCGCTGAGCGGTGTTCTGTCGGGGGAACACCCCCTTAGTAATGTGGTTTACATGTCCTAACAGTGAAATACTGCCAACTTCGTTTTTCACTGTTGCAAGGCCTCATAGGATAATATGGGGGCTACCTTTAAATATGATTAAAGTGTAGATTCCCCTAGAGAGTAGATAGACATATGGAGTTTGGGGTCCTTGCACTCACAATTTAAAAATACATCTTTTACTAAAGTTGATTTTAAGATTGTGCGTTTGAAAATGCCACTTTTAGAAAGTGAGCATTTTCTTGCTTATACCATTCTGTGACTCTGCCGTGTTTGTGGATTCCCTGTCTGGGTCAGTTTGACAGTTGGGTTGTTTTTCACCTCACACTAGACAGTGACACAAAGGGAGCTGGAGTGTAACCTGCATTTCCTGATTAGCCATCTCTGCTAGGAGGTAGGGGTGGAGTGGTCACTCTCATCTGAAAGGACTGTGCCTGCCTCAGACAATGCAGACTCCAACCCCCTGGTGTGTGTCTGAGGCCTTCAAAGACTAAAATGGGTATAAGAAGGGCACGCAAATCTGCAGACTTTAGAAACACTTCTGGAACCAAGAGGAACCTCTGCCTGGAGAAGAGCTGATAGCTGAGGAAGAAGTGCTGCCCTGCCTGTGACTGTGCTTGGTGGAGCTTTCCTGCAGTGCTGCTTCTGCCAGAGTAAGAGGGCAAAGACTGGACTTTGTGTGCCTTCCATCTTGTGAAGAAATCTCCAAGGGCTTGAGTTAGAGCTTGCCTCCTGTTGTTTGAAGTCTCAGGGACAGCAAAGACTTCTCTCTGCCAGGACCTGGAGTCTCTGGAGAGACTCCTGCTCTGACAAGTGGTGCCCTATCCAGTCCCTGGGCCCTTGAAAGGAAAGCTGGTGGAAATCCAAGGAAACCGACTTCAGACGACTCGGACCGACGCCGCTGCTGAATCCGGTGACGCCGCCTGCACCCGACGCCGTAACCTTCGCTGGAATGCGACGCTCTTCGCAGGCCCAACGCCGCTGCAGCCCCTCAGAAGTCTGCGACTCCGTGGAAGTCACCGCACCACGTCGTGACCGACGCCGCTCGAAGTGCGCGGATTCAACGTTTCGCACAGATGCCGTGATCCCCGACTTCGCGCATCGGCTTGTTTTCACTCTTCACCAAAGGTACTGTACTTGGGGGTCTACACGACTCCGTGTCCGGCGCGCTGTTGTCGGCTTGTTGGGAACGACTCCGTCACAACGCCGTGTTAACATCTCATCGAAGCATTTTTGTTTCTAAGCGCTATTTTTGAGTTTAATCTTTAAAAATTCATAACTTGACTTGTGTATGTGGGATTTTTGTCGTTATGGTCTTGTTTTGTTTAGATAAATATTTCCTATTTTTCTAAACTGATGTTGTGTCCTTTTGTAGTGTTTTCATTAAGTTACTGTGTGTGTTGGTACAAATACTTTACACCTAGCACTCTGAAGTTAAGCCTATTGCTCTGCCAAGCTACCAAGGGGGTAAGCAGGGGTTAGCTGAGGGTGATTCTCTTTTACCCTGACTAGAGTGAGGGTCCTTGCTTGAACAGGGGGTAACCCAACTGTCAACCAAAGACCCAATTTCTAACATAGGGCATTCCTGCCCTTTTCCTGTCACCCAGCGCAGAGCAGCACAGCAAAGTGTCTTGCTGCACTGCACATCATGGCAGTTTGAAGAATATGGTCCCTTGCTTCCACTCCCCCTGGGATTCTTGCTGGTCCTCCACTACATCACTCTCCAGACATTCCAATCCAGCTATCATCTCTGTTGGCATGAGGGATTCCACCTGCTCCTCCAATGGGTTCACCTCCTTCTAAACATCAGGTTCTCCTTTGGTCATCACAGCTGCCTTAAGGTCCAGGACATTTTTATTTTGTCCTACACCTGTGGCCATGCCACCTCTTCATGCACATAAGGTCTGTCCTGTGTGTTTGTGCAACACAGTTTATCTTGTTCACTATAGTTTGCCATATTGTATCCTTCATTGGCAATGGCAATTTTGAGGTGGCAAATAACAGGAGTTCATTTTTGGTCACTTCACTGATTATTATCTTGTTCTCCTTCTCACTGAATCTAGACTTCCTCTTCCACAGGGCTGATGTGAAGCCTTCAGGGTTAAGGTTACTATCCGCCTGGCTTCCTGAGGCTCCTTCCATTCTTTCTCTGTTTTGAGTAATATTTTTTGTGGATTACACTGCTTTTTTGAGAATACTGCATCGCTGACCGCTCCTACATGATGCAATTCTGATTTGTGGTAAGTATAGGTGCTTTGCAAAATGCAAATAAACTTTGCATCACAGAGATTGTAGTTGCATTATGGCACTTTGCGACACTCTCGCCACTGTTGTGACGGAATTTATGACGCTTCTCTGGTCCTTGAACCATGATTCGACATCACATAAATATGGCACATCAATGGCACAAGGAAATGTGGCACCAGTGCCCAAAAATTTCTATTGCAACACTGCATTGTGCAGCGTTGCATCACCAATAATAATTTTTGCCCCCCCAATCTTTAGTATCACCCTATCGATAAAACCCATTTTGTTTACAGAGGATCATACAATGCAAATAGATCCATTGCACTGGCTCCAAATATAGCCCATAACACTAAGAGTGAGCACCACAGATTTCGTCAGGCACTACAACCCCATTTGTGTGAGCAATACACTGTTCTCTACTGTTGTTACTGTGTCCGGGGCTATCTTGACACATATTATGGCAGCAGCCCTAATCTAGTCCTCTTTTAGTTTAGGCCTAGATTTGGGTACACATAGATTGATATATTCCTGAGAATCATTCTGTTATATCTAAGCGTCGCTTTCCAGCATTTTCCTGTTAGGATCCTTTAAATATAATAGAATTTGGACCAGCCAAATCATGTTGTACTAGGTACATCTAGAGACTGATTATTTTAGTATCTCCCAGTCAGGAACATTCCATATGCTTTTAGTTGAACCAGCCTAATTGGCAAGTGTAGTCTTGCTTTTTCATTTTTCTATTTGCTCTTTGGTTTGTTTTTGTTGTACTTGGTTTTGCATTTCTCCTCTCCTTGTGATAGAGGCAAGACATCTAAGCAAAAAAAAATCACAACCCCCCTTCCGGCTCCATGCTTAATGCCAGACTGGTTCGCTGCTGCGAGGTGACTCAATTTCCCATGAGTCTCCCCTCAAGCGCCAAATGTGATGTAACAACATTACTCATTGAGGCACACCCAGCCCAAGAACTACCAGGACAAGCTTTATATTCTGGTCTGACTGCACACATCCCACAAACAGCTAGGTGTGAGAGGGACCACATAGGTAATCGGGCAGTTTGGCACACTTGAGTATGGGAGCAAAAGACGCAGTCCCTGGAATTCTTACCACACTGACACATATCTAGCTAAGTTATATTTCCTGTGTATGGATGGTTTCAATTTCAGTTATTTTTTTCATCTTAACGGTTTGAATAGTGTGTGAATACAGGTACAAACCTTCCCACCCCCTGAGTGGTAGGACAGGTACCCACACAGGGGTGACAACAAACAGCATTATTATATATTCCTATTTGCGCAACTCCCCAAGATCATTTATCACAACATGTGAGTCCTGGTATTCGATGTTGACACAAAACAAGAACCACAACATTTGTGTGTGCTTATCATGATGTACAAATATATGCGGAATTGATACACAAGGCACCAACTATATATAGATATGCATTGTAGGGCACTGGCCAATAAAGGGATGCCTTGGTCTAGCCAAGGTTTAAAAAAATCTTTTTAGCTTCCCCTGGTCACAAAACTATCCTACGTGCTTCCTGAAATACCGCCGGGCCCATCCGGGATTTTAAGAGCCTAGGACGAGACCCAGTGATGAATTGTGCCACTTCTAGAGAGGGTGAGGGCCTTAAAGGAAAAAAAAATTTTTTTCTGATTTGAACAGTGACAGGGCTTCCATAATGTTCTCCATAGTTAGGCAAGGGATCCTCTTGGTTCTAGTCATTATACACTTTAGGGAGAGTGTACCCCTTGGGTCTATCTACTCTAAGGTTTCCCCTTTCCTTCCTATGGATAGGGCTTGTCCAGCAGGCCTCATCTACTTTTGGTGAAAGAATGTATGTCGGAACAACGCATGCTGGAACAACGCATGCTGGAACAACGCATGCCTGAACAACGAGGTCGGAACAACAACCGTGTTGTTACCACTAATGCCTTTACCACGAATGCCTTAACAACGATTTTTCATTGTAAAGGCATTCCTGGTAAAGGCATTAGTGATAGGCATGCATGGTTCCAGCATGTGTCCCCCCTGGCCACCCACCCCTAAAAATTACTGCGACCCCCCCACCCCCTCCCCTAAAACCACAACAACCCCCACCCTTGCCCCTAAAACTACCCCAACCCCCCACCTTGTCCCTAAACTTACCGTCATCCCCACCCTGCCCCTAAAACAACCCCAACCCCATCCCTAAAACCTAAAGTACCTCAACCCCCACCCCTTAAACCTAAAACCACCTGCCCCTAAAATGACCCCGAGCCCCCCACCCCGCCCCTAAAACCTAAACCCCCACCAACCCTCCCACCCCGCTCCTAAAATTACCCGACCCCAACCCACCCCTACAACCACCCCAACCCCACCCCTAAAACAACCCCAAACCCCACCCCATCCCTAAAACCTAAACTATCCCAACACCCACCCCTAAAACCTAAAACCACCCCAACACCCCGCCCCTAAGGCTACTCCGAGCCCCCCACCCCGCCCCTAAAACCTAAACCCCCCACCCCACCCCTAAAATTACCCGACCCCCCAACCCACCCCTAAAACCTAAAACCACCCCAACCCCCACCACTAAAATTACCACAACCCCTCACCCTGCCCAAAAACCTAAAACCACCCCAAACCCCACCCCTAAAACCTAAACCACCCCAATTCCCCGCCCCACCCTTAAAAACCTAAACCACCACGACCCCCCACCCCAAATACTAAAAATACCCAACCCCCCACCCCACCCCTAAAACTAAAAATACCCATCCCCGCAAACCTGAGCCGCCCGACCCCCCACCCCTAAAACTAAAAATCCCCCGACCCCCCACCCTTGCCCCTAAAACTAAAAATACCCCTCCCCTCCATATCCCGCCCCTAAACCTAAACCGCCCGACGCCCCTCCCCTAATGCTAAAACCCCAACCCCCCACCCCGCCCCTAAAACTAAAAATACCCCGACCCCTCAACCCTAAAACTAAAACCCCAACCCCACCCAAGCCCCTAAAACTAAAACCCCGACCCCCCACACCCGCCGATAAACTAAATCTAAAAATGCCCGACCCCCCCATCCCCGCCCCTAAAACTAAAAATACCCTGACCCCCAGCCCCTAAAACAGCCCCACTTACTTGACTCATTGTGTCGTCCTCTTCAGCCGACTCCCTTGTTCTGTGCCTTAAGGATATTTTTTAAGAGATAAAGCATATTTCAAAGCATATTTGAAACCTTTTCAACAACTTAAAAGTATCTTAAAGATGTCAATAGCTGGCCAAGTGGCCATTTGATATGTCCAAGGTTATTTTACATATATCACTCCTCAATGGTCTACTCAGCACATATATATTCCTGTATTAAAGTCCCCACTACTTGCTTGTATCTCTTATTAGCTCACCTATTCTTATTACTTATAAAAAAAAGGGAAAAACACACCCTGTGCACCCACTCAAAAAGTGCTTTTTTTAAACAAGAGTTAAATGTATATATGTTTTGAGAGATATGAATTCAACTGTTTTTATGGTGGAACTCAGAATTTTAAGCTTTTTTCCTGTGACCTCTTAAATGGCCTATAGTCTTTTCACTAATTTCATTGTGGGGTATGTTTATTTAAGGGTGTTAGTGCACTACAATTGTGTTGGCTGTGAGGAAGATCTCAGAGAGATCGAAACGCGTTGCCATTAAAACCCTTTTATCACGTACCTTTACATTGTGGAGTGCGTTTTTTCCAGGCACCGAGGACGAAGGTGCTTAGTTATTTTTATTTTATTTTGTAGAGCGGTGGCTGGTTTCCGCTCATCACACCGACCGTGATGGTGGAAGTAGCCGGGAAAATACCAGCAATCACAATTTAAATATATGTATATATATATATATATTAAGAGCTGCTTTGTGTCGCACATGCACTATGTAATGTGGTGCAGGAGCGCAGCAAATGAAAAGTTAGATCTATGAAGACATACAAGGCCACATGGCTTCTTAATCTCGAGTGATTTAATGTAGCACATATGTCTGTGTTGCATTATGCTGCACAAGGAAGGCATTTCCATGGGTTGCAAACTTTCACCACACACGTCATCTTAGTACTACACACTTGCCACATAATTACCGCACATACATTGAATGTCAACTCAGAGGTCTGGGAGTCTTATAGACTATTCTACCACTGTTGACAATCCTTGTCTGCCAAATATGTATCTCTACCACTCTACATTTAGCCCTTGGTGTTTCAAAGACCACTAGTCTGGTGCTGACGCCATCATTGCTGGCTTTGGTTCCTAGTGATATCATAGCTGGCAATCATAGCCCTTTGTTACAAAGAATCTCTCATTAGGCCATGTTGAGCCTCTCGCATCCCATCTTCTGCTAATATGAGCCTTTTTAGGATCCTATGCTAAACTCCCTTTTGCTGATTGCTATATCCCTTTGACCCCTTTGATAGTTATTAACCATGTTTGCTGACTTCAGCCATATGAGTCCCTTGAACCCTTTCTGTATTCTTCACAGCCCACACTCCTTTCACCCATTCACCTTCAGATCCCTCTACCAACGTTGAGTCCCTCTGTCACCTGATCCACCCTCAGGCTACTGTTCCAGCATCAGGCCGCATCTGTTATCACTCAGAAGTCAGAGTGTAACAGTTGTGGCTTTTTATTGTCTTTTCATGCTATGATTTGTCAGCAACTACTTATTAGTTAATTACATGGGATACAAATGTGGGTGTATTAGGGGTAAACATCATAAGATGCATGAACTATTTACAAAAAGGATATTCTAATACATGTGACATGGAAAAGGTCTCTGTCTTCTTCCTTCTCCTCCAGGTCCTTCAGTGCCTTTTGGTATTGAGCATCAACCTGGTCCTCCTTTTTGAGTTGTTTTCATTCTCCTGATCTTCTTCCTGGTCAACTTAGTTCTGCCTGGTGCTCCTGGTTCTAGTCCTTCTTGATTCTTGTCTTCCTGGCCCAGTCACTGTCCTTTCCTTGTATTAGCACTTCCTGGGTCTCCTGATCCAGCACTACCGATCCTCAGCCAGTTCCTGCGGGTCTACTAGGTCCTCTTTCACCTAACTCTGTTGTCCTAGTTCTCGTAGATCTAACACTCCTAGTCTTCCTGGTTTAGATTATACTGATTCTGATAGCCCTGCTCTCTGTGTTCATGTTCCATTAGGTGCTGCGTCCATGGACGTTGGTCCTCTTCTGCTGGGCCTGTTCATTTTGGTTCTCATCTGGTCCCATTTATCCATGAGGCTCTGGTTTTCCTGTCTCTGATCCTGACCATACTGGTCTTGGTACCTCAGTTCATGGTTCTCCTGCTCCACTTGGTACTTCAGAGCCCAGCCCCTTTGGCTGTGACCACTCTGATCCTTCTAGCCCTGCTCTCGGTCCTGATTATCATGATCCTTCCAGTGTATCTAATCCTCCACATCTGGTACCTGCTCTTTCTGGCCTTAGTCCACCTGCTCCTGCCCTAACTAGTTCTCCTGGTCCTCCTCAAACCTGTTGTGATACTCTTGGCCCTTGTCCTCCTACTCCATGTCATTCTGATTCTACCCTGACTTGTCCACTTAGTCTTGAGCCTCGCTGTTCATGCCATTCTGTTCTTAACCACATCACATGGTCATCCTGGCGCTCCTTGCCCTGGTATGTAAGGTCCTAGTACTCCTGGGCCTCTGTGATTTGGTCTTTCTTTTCCTCTTTATTGTGGTCCTACTGGTCAATCACCAAGTATTCTTTGTTCTTATCCTGCTCGCTCAGGTTGCCTGGCCACCTCCTTCTGATTCTCCAGTTCCTGTTATCCTAGTCTTCCTCCATAACAGTTGAATATGCCTAACACTGGTCATTCTATTCCAGGTCCTTGCAGTTTGTGTTCTCTTCCTGGTATTGTGCCCCTTAGACTTGACCCTTTTGCTTCTGGTCCTCCTTATTTGGAATTTTATATGACTTATCACCTTGCATTTGGTTATTCTGGTCTATCCTGGTCCCTTCAGGTCCAATTCCCATAGCTCTTTCTCTTCCTTTTTTATGCTCTTCACCATAGTCCACTTGCCCTGGTCAATCTGATCCTTCTAACCCTGCTTCTCTGATTCATAGTACATCAGTTCCCGTTGGTCCCCTCAGTTCACTTGGGCTCTTGTGCTTGGTCCTCTTAGACCTTGCCCTCTTAGCCCTTGTCTTCCTGGTTTGGATCATCCTGATACTCCTAACTCTGTGCCTTGTCCTCATGATCCTTCTGGCACTGCACCCAATGACCTGGGCCCTCTTGGTCCTGCTGCTCTTTGTCTGGGTCCTTGAGAGCCTCATCAATTTGGTCCTTGTCCTCTTAGACATTCAGGTCCAGTACCCTTAGTCTTCCTGGCTGTCCTGGTCCTCCTGATCCTCTGCACCCTGGTCCCACTAACCCCATGTTCTGGTCTTCCTACGCCACATGGTACCCTTGGCCCTCACCCTATGGTTATGGTCCACCTCGCACTCTTAGATCTGCTCCTAGTCTTCCTAGTGCTGTTCCTTCTAATCTTCCTTGCTCAGATCCTGGTCCTCTAGGATCGGGTCATACTAGTATCCTTGGAACTACCCTGTCATCTTCCTTGCTTATATTGCCCCCCTGGCCATTATCCTCAACATCCTGATCTTCCTAGTCTTCCAGCATCTGGCCCGAATCCCCCTGCTTCTTGTCCTCATGTTTGTACACCAACTGATCATAGACTTCCTTGTTTTGGGTATTCTGATCCTGGCCAGTTTGTTCCTCATCTTCCTGGCAATCTTGTTCCTATTTCACAAATGTCAACCTCCCGGGTGTGGTCATCCTGGTTGTGATCTCCCTGGCCTTTTTTTCACCCTGTTCCTCCTGATAATATGACTCAAGGCTCTGATCCTCTTTGCCCTGATCTTACTGGCCCTTCTAGTCCTTTGTTTCCTGGTCTTCTTAAATCTTATATTTCTGATTCCCTATCCCTACCTTCATGGTATGTCTGGCCATGGTTGTGTTATTCCTTTTTTCATAGTCCTTGTCCTTCTCAAGATTATGTGCCCTTTGAACCTAATCACCTTGGTCCTAGTCATTTTAGTTTTGATTCTCCTGAGATTAGTTTGGTTGGACCTGGTTCATTAGCCATCCTAACCTTGGCGTCTTTGGTCCTGGTTGTCCTGGTCCTCCTTGTCCTATTGTACATTTTATCATAGATCTTGACTTTAAGCTATCCTGGCCATTTTTGCTTCCCAAAGTCTTGGCGCATCGGTTTCTGTTCCTTTCTGTTCCTCATGACCCTCGTCACCTTGTGGCGGTTCTTCTTACTCTGAATCACTTATCCCTGTTATCGCTGTTCTTTGACCATCTGTCCTCTTGTGTCCTGGCCACCGTAATCTTCTTTGTTCTCCTTGCTTGGATTGTTCTGGTCTTCTAGGATCTTTTTTGTCATCCTAATCCTATTGCCACCAAAGCCATTGATCTTGGACCTCTTGATCCAAGTTCTCCTTGTTAGAGTTCTCCTGAGCCTGGTCATTTTTATCCTAGTCCTCTTGTCCACAACTGTCCAGTTCCATTGCTCTGCACCAATTGGTAATCCAAGCCCTATCCCCTTGGTCCTAATCTTCATGCTGCATGTATTTGTGTGTATGGTGTTGTGGGTGAGGGTGGGGGTGTTGCGTGTTGTGTGTGTGTGTCACTCTCTTTTCCCTCCCTCCTCCCCTGTGTTGTAGGTTCAGTACTCACTGTGGTCGTTGACGGCGTCTGTCCTGCTCCTGAAACAGCAAGAGGAAGACCAGCATGGGCAGGACATGTAACTCGGGCTCCATGGCGTCCTGGTTCCTCGTTGGGTGTCGAGAGGTGAGTGGTTTCCCTTCTGTGTACTTTTTCCGCCGTGCTTTTGATAGCATTACTTCCGCCACGGAAAAAGTGGCAGATAGGCGTGTTGAAATACAGTGGGCGGTACTTTGTCCACTGCCTGTCTGTTGGCGGTAACCGCGGCGGTGTATGTTTCTACTGCCGTGGCAGTCGGAGTGTTAAAGTGGCTGTCTATGTTGGCGGTTTCTGCCATGGTCGTGATTCCATTTTCTTTCTGCCAGCCTGTTGGCGGTATTACCGCTGCTTTAACACCATCCACCAGGGTTGTAATGAGGGCCTATGTGCCCTTTGAACCTAATCATCTTGGTCTGAGTCGTTTTAGTTTTGATTCTCCTGAGATTAGTTTGGTTGGACCTGATTCATTAGCCATCCTAACCTTGGCGTCTTTGGTCCTGGTTGTCCTGGTCCTCCTTGTCCTATTGTACATTTTATCATATACCTTCACTTTAGGCTATCCTGGCCATTTTTGGTTCCCAAAGTCTTGGACCATCGGTTTCTGTTCCCATCTGTTCCTCATGGCCCTCGTCACCTTGTACTGGTTCTTCTCACTCTGAATCACTTATCCCTGTTATCGCTGTTCCTTGTCCATCTGTCCTCTTGGGTCCTGGGCACCGTAGTCTTCTTTGTTCTCCTTGTTTGGATTGTTCTAGTCTTCTAGGATCTTTTTTGTCATCCTAATCCTATTGCCAATAAAGCCATTGATCTTGGACCTATTGATCCAGGTTCTCCTTGATAGAGTTCTCCTGAGCCTCGTCATTTTCATCCTAGTCCTCTTGTCCACAACTGTCCAGTTCCCTTGCTCTGCACCAATTGGTAATCCGAGCCCTGTCCCCTTGGTCCTAGTATTCATAGCCCTCTTTGCCCTATTTCTGTTCCTCCTGGTCATCACCTAGTCCTCCTTGCTAGGGTCTTCTGTGTTTTCTTGGTACTGGTCCTCTTGATGTTTCTATTCCCTGTCCTGCTCATCCTTTTTTCTTGGAACTACTGGCCATTCCCCTTCAGGTCCTGATCTCCTTAGCCCTTCAGCCTGGTGCTGATCTACCAGGCCTTAGCCCTCCTGCTCTTTGTCCTTATGGCTCTTCATGATAGCCTTGGCACTTACTAACTGTGTACTTACTTGTGTGTCTGGTTGTCATTCACATGCAGTACTTTGTATCCTGAATCACTTGTTTCACATGCTCCCGGTTCTAGACATTTTCTCATTCCATTCATTCTATTTCTCGACATCAGGTCCTCCAAGTCTTGCTCCCTTGATTTATCTATTTCACTGGTTTGCCTGATCCGTATCCCACTGCTCCTGGCTCTCATGGTCCATGTAGTCCTGTTTTAGTTCTGGTACTCCTTTGTCTGGTACTTATGTATCAGAGTTTTTGGTGCTAGTACTGTTTGCCTTGATTTCCTTATCTCTCCTAGTCCCTCAGTCTTTCTGCCCATTCTAATCCTACCAGCCCTCCAAGTTTTCCTGTTCCACCTTGTTCTTGTCAATCTGACCTTGGTCCCATCCATCATGGTCCTCCTAGTAATGGTTTTCATGGGTTTGGTCTTCCTCATCAGTCACTCTTCCTTCAAGTTCCCACGTTGTGGATCACCCTGTTTCATGTAGTCTTTGTCACCCTGCTTTAGGATTCCCCTGAGTCTGACTCTCATGGACCTTCTGATCCTGGTCCAACTGCGCTTAGACATCCTGGTCCTTTATATCTTCCATGGTAATTCTAATCAAAGGTCTTCAGGTCCTGCTAGCCAAGGTCTTAGCTAATTGAAGTATTTTTGCTTCTGGCTTTTTGGTCCTCCTTGATGTGATCTCTGTGGTCTGGCACTCCTGTCTGAGGTCCTTCTTTCCATTGATCTCCTGGTACTAGTCCTCTTTGGTCTGACTACCTCTTCTGCTACTCCCACCACTGGTATCCTTGTTCCTCTAGTTGGTGCTTTCAGGCCTTTCTTGTCATTATGGCCCAGGGCTTTCTGTTCCTTCTACCCTTGGGGTCTGATGTTTCTATTTCTTCTGGCCCTTGTGCACCAGGTCCAGTTGCCCTTGTCCTGCATTCTCCTCACCCTCTTGATCCTTCTCATCCTGGTACCCCTTGTCCTTTTCCTCATTGTCTATTTGTTCCTGGTCCCTTCTGATTTTGGTAACCCTGGTCCTCATAGATTGTGTCTTCATAGGCCAGTTATTTCTTGCCCTGGTCCTTGTGGCTGTGGTCATTCAATCCCTCCTGATGACCCATCTTCTGGCCCTTCTTCTTCTACTTGTCATTGTTCTCCTCCTACTGGTGCTAATCCTTCCTTCCCCAGATCCTCTACACAATGACTTTAGTCAGGTACAGCCACCAATTCTGTCACACAGATTTTTATTTTTGAGACAGCACTGTCAAGGGCAGTAATGAGGGCTTAGTGGAGCAGGACCTTACCCAAGTAATACAGTGCTTAGCATGTTACAAATTGAACTATCATCTCAGGATACATTGTGAAGGTGGCTAAAATGTAATTGTGGCTTAAGGGGCCACTCATGACCTGGTAGCAACAAGCAACAATGCATGAAAACCACTCTGCTGAGTGAATACTATGAACAAGAGTGTTTATTCACAGGCAGCAGAGTGATAAAAATATCCAGATACATTACTTAGCTGTCCCCTACTTTCACTTACCCATTCTGCAGAAGACCCCTCACTGTGTGTTATCAATTTACCTCCTGCAAGTGTCCCAATTACTGTGCCCCCCAAACAAAACTACTTGCTACTGTACGACTTTTACTCTGAGGACCAAATACAACTTATCTGTCTGCATTCCATTTTTGCTGCTGTTAGTTGACTGCTGATTTGTTCCCAAGTTTCAAATGCTAAGCAAGCACAATACCCCTTGAAAAGAAGCCTAAAGCCAACACAAGGCCTTCTAAAATAAACCAAAAAGAGCCCAGCATTCATATTTCATCAGAAGAGGGTCATGAACATTAGAAAACACTGTTTTCTCATGAGTGAATACAATTTTAAGTAAAATTGTTTTAAACCAATCTTGGTATTCTCGTCAGACAACAAAATCCTACTAGACTGCTTCACAAAATATCTGTGTTCTATATTCTGATTTAAATCACCATTATTTCCCCAACCCCAGAATTACAGGGATTATCAATAAAGGCAAATGTGGAAGTGGGGGACAACAATGATTACTCTGGGCCTCGCATAAGTATGGCGTAAGTATACATTAGTCACATTTCTTTTCCTTTTACATTTTAGTTGCTAATTTTACCTTTACAACACTGTCCGATGATCTTGCGTTCATGCTTAATCTGAATTGCTTTGAATATTTGTTGTTTTGTCTGTGCAAAGTAGATGTGCAGGAAGCCTTACTGTGTTTTTTTTGTCCAGCTGTATAATTACAGAGCAGTGTAGAGTAATTGCCATGCTAATGATGTAGTCATCACTCAAAAAGGTTTTACTGTGCAAGAATACATTAATTGCTTAATAACTTTCAAGGAATTACTATTTTATTGGCATATTAGAAACTGCATCAGTAAAAAAAAAGTATCTAAAGAAATTGTCTTTTTATTCCCAAATATTTCATGCATAGAGAAATTATCAATTAACATGTACAAAAGTGAACTGTGTGTGCCAGGCACTAAGTTGTATTATAAATATTGGTGGGTTATGTTTTCCCTTTTATACCATTCTTACCTCTTGGCTGAAGGCTAAACTACTAATTGGGAGGAAATAAATATTTGTTATTAGTACATAATGTTATAGAAAAATGCCACTTCTTGTTATTAATATTGTGTGTATCCTAATTCTCAATAAATCACTAATTGCCCTTCATTTTTTAGCTAACTGATACCCTTTCAGTATGTTACTTAAATAGTTCTCAGTAAGGCCACATTTTTATATTGTCATTTGTTAAGAGTTTTGGGACTGCCATATTAAGCATTGTAGAAATCAGTTGAGTCAACTGTTTGAAATCAATCGACATTATTATCTAAGTAAAAGTATTCTGTACCAAACAAGTATAGGTTCTCATACGTTTTGCTACAGAACAAGAAACATTATCAAGCTGTTGGCCTTGTTTTTAATGCCTTTTTTCATTTGAATGTATACACTTACTTTGATACGTAGATTGTACCGTGCACCTGATTCACAAACTACAAACAGATGATATCATTCTGTGTTGGTCTTAAAATCTCAAACAGTTCATGTACATATCTCTGAAAATCATTGATTTCAAAGATTAAACCTATTGCTCCTATAAATACAGTCCTGGCAGTCGTCCTCTTTAAGATTAAGATTAGGATGCAATGTCATATGTTTATTCATTGGCAAATATATTTGCATGTGGGAATATCCCTTGCCTGACAACAGATAAACATCTCAGGTTATAAATTGTACAATCATGCACAGTGTTGTGGAAACACTGAAATCCTTAGAATAGTCAAAGTGGTTTCCCCAAGGGCATACTGCTCTGGACCACTTATAATGAGTTCCCTTTGAGGTAGGGGCACCACTTAGATACTATTGATAGCATATCAGCTAGCTCCACAAATGTTAACAACTGACCTATAGGTTTGTCTGCCACCAGACCCCCAGGTCATACTGGCAGTTGCACCACCCTTTTCAGGAAATCGTCTGCTACACATTAGGCAGGGGAGAGCAGAATGCGCTCCCAGTAGTTGCTACTCCTACCACTATTACCTTCTGCCACAACCCTTCCCCTGTACACACAGCATTGCCCCACATCAAGCCTCCCCTCACACATTTACCACCCGCTTCACTCAGGTGGTAAATGTTTGCAGATTTGAGCCCATAATTTCACCAAGAGATTGAAAAATATGTAGTGACAATTTTGCTTGACATTCGTGCTTTCAAGTTGAACTTCTCATGTATCAGGGACAGTATCTATTCTGGTTCCTAAATTATTAATAACTGATAAGAGAGCAATGAAACAGACCACTGCCTTGCAATTAGCACAGAATAGTAATTGTAGTTGCATTTATATGGTGCTTACTAGACCTGATGAGGTGTTGACACACTTTTCAGTGAGTAGTACGCTACTCCAGTGTAGGAAAGTACCCTCTTCTTTTGGCATGTTGCCCACAATTTCTGCCTGATGTCAGTGCTTGACTGTGTCACTTGGATCCTGCTAACCAGGACCCCAGTGCTTATGTTCTCACTCCTCTCAATTTTGTTGCTGCATACTAGTAACCCAGTATTTCATCCCAAATTGGCATACTGGTCACCCCTTATAGGTCCCTAGTATACGGTACTTAGGAACCCAGGGCATTGGGGTTGCAGGGGATCCCTATGGGCTGCAGCATTACTTTTGCCACCAATAGGGAGCCCATACAAAGGCTTCTGCTGGACTGCCATTGCAGCGTGCATGCAATGGTGCATATACCCTTTCACAGCCATTTTCACTGCACCAGGTCACTTATAAGTCACCTATATGTCAGGCCTTCCAACCCTGAAGGTCAGGTGCAAAGTACATGTGTGTGAGGGCACCCCTGCACTAGCAGAGGTGCCTCCACGTCATCCAGGATCATTTTCCCAGACCTCGTGAGTGTGGGGATGCCATTTTACACATGCACTGGACTTAGGCCAATACCTATGTCCAGATGCACAATGGTAACTCCAAATATAGCCTTGTAAGGTGTCTAACATCTTGGAATTGTACCCCAATACTGATTCTAGTATTGGTTGTAAAATTCCATGCACTCTGGGGGCTCCACAGTGGACCCCCAGTATTGCCCTACCATCCTTCTGAGGTTTTCCAGGCTGCTCCAGCTGCTGCCACCTCATAGACAGGTTTCTGCCCTCCTGTTGCTCATGCAGCTTGAGCCCAGGAAGGCAGAACAAAGCATTTAATTTGGGAGAGGGGGTGTTACACCCTCTCCCTTTGGGAATAGGTATTACAGACATAGGAGTGGTAGCCTCCCAGAGCCTCTGGAAATACTTTGAAGGGCACAGATCGTGCCCTCCTTGCATAATCCAGTCTACACTGGACCACTCCCCTGTCCATCACCACCCCACGGGTGGTACCTAGAGCTCCTCCAGAGGGTTGCTGGGTTTTGCCATCTTGGATTCCAAGGTGGTGGGGCACTCTGGGAGCATCTGAGTGGCCAGTGCCAGCAGGTGACGTCAGAGCCCTCCACTGATAGGTACTTACCTGTGTAGCTGACCAATCCCCTTTGCAGGGCTATTTAGGGACCCTGTTCTGGGTGATTCCTCAGATTCGGATTGCAAGACTCCAGCAGGAATCCTCTGCATCCTTTACTTCACCTTCTATCGACAAAACTGCATCTGGACCCTCCAGGAACTCTACAAATTGAAACAAAGAAGCCAAGATGACTTCTGAAACATTGCATCTTCAGCTCCTGCCAGCAAATGTTTTCAGGTTGTGCATTCTCAGCGGGCAGCCAGTCTTCAGCCTGCACCAGAAGAACAAAACAATCTCCCTTGAAGTGAAGGAGTCACTTCCCTGCTTTAGCAGGCACCCCTCTGCAGCGACGACGGGTGGCGTCAGTCCCCTATCCTGATAAAGTGCTTGGATCTAGCAACATGGGTGGTAGACTGAAGTGGTCCCAACGGACCCAAGGTCCAGCTGTCCAACTTTGGAGGAGGTAAGAGCTTGCCTCCCTACTCAAAACAGTACCCCTGTGCACCATGTTCTTTACCGTTGGCAAGGCTTGTGTGTGACCTTCCATGGAGTTTTTCATGCACAGCACAGCTCCGGCCCCCAGCACTCCTTCCTGCAATGCAAAGATTCCTGAGTGGTTCTCCAGCGATGTGGGATCCCTTTGTGTAGTGCTGTATGGGCTTCCTTTTCCACCTTATTTGTCCCTGTGCTGTGGGACTCCTGTGTGTGCTGCCTGGTCTTCTGAGGGCTCTCTGAGTTGCTGAGAGTCCCCCCATCTCCCCTCCTGGGTTGAGGCCACCAGGTCTCTCCTGGTCCCGGCCAGCACCATTTTCCGCTAACCGCGTGCTTTGCATGTGCCAAGGCTTGTTGGCATAAACCAAACCAGACTGCAATCATCCATCTAGCGTGGGATATCATCTGCACTAACCAGGAAACCACATCCGTCTTCTTGGGTGCAGTACTGACTGTTCTTCTTCAACTCAGACTCGGATTGCAAGACTCCAGCAAGAATCTTCTGCATCCTTTACTTCACCTTCTACCAATGAAACTGCATCTGGACCCTCCAGGAACTCTGCAAACTGCAACAAAGAAGCAAAGATGACTTCTGCAACATTCTATATTCAGCTCCTGCCAGCAACTGCAACTGTTTCCAGGTCGTGCATCATCTGAGGACTGCCTGTCTTCAGCCCGCACCAGAAGAACAAAGGAATCTCCCTTGAAGTGAAGGGGTCACTTCTCTGTTTCAGCAAGCACCTCTCTGCAGCGATGACTGGTGGTTTGGATCCCCTCTCCTGTAGAAGTGTGTGGATCCAGCAACACATGTGGTGGACTGAAGTGGTCCTGATGGTCCAGAAGTCCAACTGTCCAACTTTGGTGGCGGTAAGAGCTTGCCTCCCCACCCAAGACAGTACTCCTGTGCACAGCGTGTTTTGCAGTTGTCAAGGCTTGTTGGCATGCTCCCACAAAGTTCTTTATGCACCGTGCAGCTCCGTCCCCCAGCATTCTATTTTGCAATGCAAAGCTTCCTGAGTGGTTCTCCAGCAGCGTGGGATCTCTTGGTGTCATGCTGCATGGGCCTCCTTTTGCACATTCTTGGTCCCGGTGCTGTGGGACTCCTGTGTGCACTGTCTGGTCTTCTGAGGGCTCTCTGAGTTGCTGAGTGCCCTCTCTGGCTCCCCCCGGGTGGAGTCCACCAGCTCCCTCCTGGTGCTGGGAAGCGGCATTTTCCACTAACCGCATGCTTTGCATGTGCCAAGGCTTATTGGTGGAATCCAGCTACGCAAACCAAACTACATTCATCCATCCGGCGTGGGACATCTTCTGCACCAACCAGGAACCCGCATCTGTGTTCTTGGGGGCAATACTGATTGTTGTTCCTCACCGGTGGTTCTTTTGCACGTTCATCCGGGTTAGCAGGGGCACCTGTTGTCCCTGGACTCTTCAGTGCTTCTTGGACTTGGTCCCCTTCTTCCACAGGTCTTCAGGTCCAGGAATCTGTCATTGGGGTCTTGCAGTCTCTTCTGGTTCTTGCATAATCTTTTATCACATGTTCTTATGTGTTCTAGGAAACTTACTGTGATTTACTCCTGCTTTCCTGGTCTCTGGGGTGAGTTCTATTGATCATCAACCTGGTCCTCCTTTTTTGAGCTGTTTTCATTCTCCTGATCTTCTTCCTGGTCAACTTAGGTCTGCCTGGTGTTCCTGGTTCTAGTCCTTCCTGACTCTTGTCTTCCTGGCCCAGTCACTGTCCCTTCCTTGTATTAGCCCTTCCTGGGTCTCCTGGTCCCGCACTACTGATCCTCAGCCAGTTTCTGATGGTCTACTGGGTCCTTCTTCACCTAACTCTGTTGTCCTAGTTCCCCACTCCTAGTCTTCCTGGTTTAGATCATTCTGATTCTAATAGCCTTGCTCTCTGTGTTCATGTTCCATCTGGTGCTGCGTCCAGGGACGTTGGTCCTCTTCTGCTGGACCTGTTCATTTTGGTTCTCATCTGATCCCATTGATCCACGAGGCTCTGGTTTTCCTGCCTCTGATCCTGACCATACTGGTCTTTGTACCTCAGTTCATGGCCCTCCTGCTCCACTTGGTACTTCAGAGCCAAGCCCCTTTGGCTGTGACCACTCTGATCCTTCTAGCCCTGCTCTCGGTCCTGCTTATTATGATCCTTCTAGTGTATCTAATCCTCCACATCTTGTACCTGCTCTTTCTGGCCTTAGTCCACCTGCTCCTGCCCTAACTAGTTCTACTGGTCCTCCTCAAACCTGTCATGTCTTCCTACTCCTTGTCATTCTGATTCTACACTGACTTGTCCACTTAGTCTTGAGCCTCGCTGTTCATGCCATTCTGTTCTTAACCACATCACAGGGTCATCCTGGCTCTCCTTGCCCTTGTATGTAAGGTCCTAGTACTCCTGGGCCTCTGTGATTTGGTCTTTCCTTTCCTCTTTATTGTGGTTCTACCGGTCCATCACCAAGTATTCTTTGTTCTTATCCTGCTTGCTCAGGTTGCCTTGCCACCTCCGTCTGATTCTCCAGTTCCTGTTATCCTAGTCTTCCTCACTAACAGTTTAATGTGCCGAACACTGGTCATTCTATTCCAGGTCCTTGCAGTTTGTGTTCTCTTCCTGGTTTTGTGCCCCCTAAACTTGACCCTTTTGCTTCTGGTCCTCTTTATTTGGAATTTTATATATCTAATCACCTTGCTTTTGGTTATTCTGGTCTATCCTGGTCCCTTCTGGTCCAATTCCCATATCTCTTTCTTTTCCTTTTTGATCCTCTTGACCACAGTCCACTTGCCCTGGTCAATCTGATCCTTCTAACCCTACTTCTCTGATTTATAGTATATCAGTTCCCGTTGGTCCCCTCAGTCCACTTGGACTCTTGTGCTTGGTCCTCTTAGACCTTGCCCTCTTAGCCCTTGTCTTCCTGGTTTGGATCATCCTGGTACTCCTAACCCTGTGCCTTGTCCTCACGATCCTTCTGGCACTGCATCCAATGACCTGGGCCCTCTTGGTCCTGCTGCTCTTTGTCTGGGTCCTTGGGTGCCTCGTCAATTTGGTCCTTGTCCTTTTAGACATTCAGGTCCAGTACCCTTAGTCTTCCTGGCTGTCCTGGTCCTCCTGATCCTCCTCACCCTCGTACCACTAACCCCATGTTCTGGTCTTTCTATGCCACATGGTACTCTTGGCCCTCACCCTATGGTTATGGTCCACCTGGCACTCTTCGGTCTGCTCCTAGTCTTCGTTGCGCAGTTCCTTCTAATCTTCCTTGCTCTGAACCTGGTCCTCTAGGATCTGGTCATACTAGTATCCTTGGAACTACCCTGTGATCTTCCTTGCCTATATTGCCCCCCTGGCCATTATACTCAACATCCTGTCCTTCCTAGTCTTCCAGTATCTGGCCCGAATCCCCTTGCTTCTTGTCCTCATGTTTGTACACCAACTGATCATAGACTTCCTTGTTTTGGGTATTCTGATCCTGGCCAGTTTGTTTCTCATCTTCCTGGCAATCTTGTTCCTATTCCACAAATGTCAACCTCCAGGGTGTGGTCATCCTGGTTGTGATCTCCCTGGCCTTTTTTTCACCCTGGTCCTCCTGATAATATGACTCAAGGCTCTGATCCTCTTTGCCCTGATCTTACTGGCCCTTCTAGTCCTTTGTTTCCTGGTCTTCTTAAACCTTTTCTTTCTGGTTCCCTAGGCTTACCTTCATGGCATGTCCGGCCATGGTTGCACTATTCCTTTTTTCATAGTCCTTGTCCTTCTCAAGATTATGGCCCTCATTACAACCCTGGCGGAAAATCCCACTTTCCACCGTGCAGAAGACCGCCAACATACCATTGCGGCAGAGGAATTCCGCTAGAGGTATTATGGAATCCGCCACAATACAGACACCCACACAAGTCCGCCACACCAAAGGTCAGTGATAAACTGGCGATACCAAAACCTACACTGTCACGCCAACAGGAATACGCCCACAGTATCACGACCCACGAATCAACGCAGCGGTCTTTCAACCGCGGTAATCCATTGGCGGTACACACCGGCGTGCTCAAAATACACACACATTTACAAAACACAACCACATTGGACAATTCGAAATACACACAGCTGGCACACATACACACACCACACCCACACACCCAATCCAATGTAAAACACACACCAACATCACCCACAAACCCTTACAACCAAAATTTTGAAAGAAGGCCAGAGAGAGAGATTAGCTAACACAACACCAGCATCCACAGACACACAACACCATCACTTACACAACATCCAAGCACCTCAAACAACACACACCAACACATCCCCTCACACATCACAACAGACAGCACCTCACACATCACCCACACCACATGATGGCACCTCAAAGACACCCCAGGTTTTCTGAGGAGGGGCTCAGGGTCATGGTGGAGGAAATAATCTGGGTAGAGCCACAGCTATTCAGATCACAGGTGCAGCAGACAGCCATTGCTAGGAAGATAGAGCTATGGCGGAGAATCGCCGACAGGGTCAACGCGGTGGGACAGCATCCAAAAACACGGTATGACATCACAAAGAGGTGGTACGACCTACGGGGGAAGGTACGTTCCGTGGTATCCAGACACCAGATTGCTGTACAGAGGACTGGCGGTGGACCCCAACCTCCTCCCCCACAACTAACAACATGGGAGGAGCAAGTCTTGGTGATCATGCTTCCTGAGGGCCTCGCAGGAGTATCAGGAGGACTGGACTCTGGTAAGGCAAATCTTTACTACTTTATCACCCCCACCCCACCTGCATGCCATCACATACTCCCACCCTCACCCTCACACCCATCACCCCATCACCCCACATATACCCCACTACCACAACCCACACATCCCAAAATCAAGCCCTGCACGTAACACCAATGCCTGGACACCCATCACCAAAGCATGTCCAGTAGAGAGACTCACTCATGCCCCAAAATCACCAATCACACTAGGGCCACAGCAATAATGCAAACACAGGAGTTGAGGTTAACTTACCCATTGCACAAGATGGCACACACAGATACTAAATTTATACATTCACACCCCAACAGGACCCATACCCAACGTCACCGGACAGGAGATGCCAGACATATCCAGTCCCCCCACAGAAAAGGCCCACAGTGACAACAGCAGCTCTGCACGCCTGGATCAAGATGACAAGCACGGCCCATCAGGGACCTCGGGACAGTCGGTTCCCCTGACACAGTCACAAACCACCACTGAACCTCCCCCCTCAGGAAACACCAGCACAGCACCCACCCAGCGGGCCCATCCCTCTGTCCCCAGGACCTGTCAATCAGCAGTATGTCCACCACTACAGGGAACCCAGGCAAACCCACTAACACAGGACGATCAGGGACCTGGGGGCAGTGGCAGAAGGCACACCGTTCAGGGGACAGAGGCACAGGATAACAGGGAAGCTGGGAGGACTGCTGTGCGACAGGGGGAGGACAGGCCCAGGGAACCCACTCTCCACAAGGCACTCTCCAACTTCATGGGAGCTTACCACCATTCCCAGGAGACCATGGGCACGGTACTGGACAAGTTTCAGGAGACCCAGCGGCTGCAGGAGGAACACTACATGGGGATCAGGGAGGACTTGAAGTCCATCAACACCACCCTGTTCACCATTGCAGGGGTGCCTGCAGACCTTGTCAACACCAGGAGGGACACAGTGGCACACCAACGGGCCCCTGACACTAGCCTGGACGATGAACAGCCCTCCACCTCCGCCAGCGCTAGTGGACAGGAGGCGCCACCACAGGAACAACAGGCCACCAGCAGCCCACCCCCTGCAGAAGGAGAACCACCCCGCAAACGGTCCCTGAGGTCCAGGAACAAGACAGAGAACATTGTCAAGACCCCCGCCAGGAAATAAGACCCCCCTGAATGTCACCTTTTTGTTCCACTTTGACATCCTGTCCACCTTAAACTGCCATTTCTCCACTTCCTATGCCCCATTGGACAATGCACCTGTGAAACAAATAGACTGGACTCTGCCATGGACATCCCTCCACAATCACCCCAGCCCATTTCACACACCCCTCCACTTAATTGCACAGAAATAAACACACTTGAATCACAAAACAATCTGGAGTCTGTCTGTGCTTTCACTAATGTGTAATTGCAAAACCTCTGGAATTTAGCAATGTCAATGTACTTGCTCCCATACCAATGTAACCCAGCTGTAGGCCAGCAGTAAACATAGCAGCGGGCACAAAGTGGGGGCCAGATCTGTGAAATGGAAAGGCAAAGTAACAAGTCAGGGTTCATACACTGAGTGAAAATGACAGACTTATGCTAGCTCCAACAATAGTATGAGATGTGGGAAGGAGTTACATTTTCTTACCTGTGTCTCACTGGAAGTATTTCATGATGATGTTGTTTTGGTTGTCAACATCTTCTTCTTCTGCCTCCTCTTCTTCACTGTCCACAGGCTCCACAGCTGCCACAAGACCACCATCTGGCCCATCCGCCTGCAGAAAAGGCACCTGGCGTCGCAAACTCAGGTTGTGCAACATACAGCAGGCGACGATTATTTGGCACACCTTCTTCGGTGAGTAGTACAGGGCGCCACCTGTAAGATGGAGGCACCGGAAACTGGCCTTCAGGATGCCGAAGGTGCGTTCTATAACCCTCCTAGTTCGCCCATGTGCCTCATTGTAGCGTTCCTCTGCCCTTGTCCTGGGATTCCTCACTGGGGTCAGTAGCCATGACAGGTTGGGGTAACCAGAGTCACCTGCAAATGTAGAGGGACAACTGTTAGACAGACACTAACCCTTAGGGACAACCCCATACCCAGACACCTATGTCAACTGTGTTGGGACCTTGGGCTCACCTATTACCCACACACGGTGCCTCAGGAGTTGGCCCATCACATAAGGGATGCTTCTATTCCTCAAAATGTAAGCGTCATGCACAGAGCCAGGATACTTGGCATTTACATGGGAGATGTACTGGCCTGCCAAACACACCATCTGCACATTCAGTGAATTATAACTTTTCCGGTTTCTGTTCACCTGTTCATTCCTGCGGAGGGGGACAAATGCCACATGTGTACCATCAATGACACCAATGATGTTGGGGATATGTCCCAGGGCATAAAAGTCACCTTTCACTGTGGGCAAATCCTCCACCTGAGGGAAAATTATGTAGCTCTGCATGTGTTTCAGCAGGGCGGATAACACTCTGGACAACACATTAGAGAACATTGGCTGGGACATCCCTGATGCCATGGCCACTGTTGTTTGAAAAGACCCACTGGCCAGGAAATGGAGTATAGACAGAACCTTCACTAGAGGGGGGATTCCTGTGGGATGGCGGATAGCTGAAATCAGGTCTTGCTCCAACTGTGCACACAGTTCCAGGATTGTTTCATGATCAAGCCTGTATGTGATAATTATGTGTGTCTCTTCCATTGTCGACAGGCCAACAAGGGGTCTGAACACCGGGGGATGCAGCCATCTCATCACCTGCCCCAGCAGACATGCCCTATGGAGGAGAACCACGAGCAGAGGGTCATCCAACACTGAGGTATCACAATGTGTTATTTGGTAAAACGTTGGAAATTCGCAATGTGCCTGTATCTGTCTGTATTCCAGGTCTAAATAGGTGTGATGCAGTTTTTTTCCATGCCATGTGGCCCCCTGAAATGGCGGCTGCCTGACCTGTAAGGTGGGACAAGGGGAAATGAGGTAACTGCGCTGGCGTTGTACACCGTCGAGGTGGGCGGTCGAAGATCGCAGCGCAATTCAGCATTGGTTAACATTGGGCCCTATGGGTCCCAGGAGCCAATGACGATGTACGCCGGCGGTGATGGTACGCACTGCTGTGGACGTGGCTGGGAGGGAGGAGGAGGACGTGGAGGAGGGGGACACACTGTTCCCTCACTTGATACCTGACCTTCACTACAAGTGCTGCTGTGACCTGTGTCTGGAGGCGACAATGGCTACAGTGTCTGGGGAAAGGGCCCCTGCCTTCACTTCAGAGGAGTTGGAGAAACTGGTGGATGGGGTCCTCCCCCAGTACACGCAACTGTACGGTCCTCCAGACAAACAGGTGAGTACACTGTGAGCATGGTGGATAGCACATGAGTGTATGGAGTCTCGGGGATGGAAGAGGGTGGGGAGGGGGACAGGCCAGCATGTCAGGATTGTGTGTGTATGTATGTCTGGGGCAGGGTGGGAGGTGTTTGGCAATGCGTGAGATGAAATGTACGGGCTAGAAACATCCATTTTTACTTCACTTTTCCTCTAGGTCAGCGCCCACCAGAAGAAGGGTATTTGGTGTGCCATCGCCAAGGACGTCTGGACCCTGGGGGTCTACCATAGACAGAGCACCCACTGCCGTAAAAGATGGGAGGACCTGTGTCGCTGGAGCAAGAAGACGGCGGAGGCCCAGCTGGGGATGGCCTCCCAACGTGGAAGGGGTGCCCGTCGCACCATGACCCCCCTGAAGTACCGGATCCTGGTGGTGGCCTATCCAGAGTTGGATGGGTGCTTGAGGGCATCACAGCAGCCACAAGGGGGTGAGTACACTCTAATTCAGCTGACTGCGTGCTTTACGAGGTGTCTGGGTGGTCAAAGTGGGCTGTGGGTTCCCCTAGGCCAGGGCAAACTTGGTGGGCTAGGTCCCTTGTTAGGCAGGCTCTGTGGCACCCCAACCCCACTATTGGTAATAGCCATCTACACCTGGTCAGGCTCCTGTGACATCCAGGTGCTCAGCAATTGGGCTTAGGCCTCGTCCCCCATGGGCATGTCAATTTGCTAGGAAATGTTAGTGCATGGCTTAGTGCATAGGACTGCTCCCTGTGTGTTGTGTCCACCAACGGTAGTGGTTTTGCTTGCACTGAACATGTGTTTCTTCTGTCTTTCCCCCACCTTTTTGTTTTGTCTCCCTGTTCTTGCGTGCATTAGCATAATCTGGCGGAGGAGCAGTGGCACCGGAGCAGGAGGGAGCTGCAACCCACATGGCCCTGGAGGGTGAAGCAACAGAGTCTGAAGCCACCAGTGGGACGGAGGGTGAGGGGAGCTCCACGACGGGGACAGGAGCATACACCAGCGACAGCGACTCCTCCTCTGATGGGAGCTCCCTTGCGGTGGTGGGCTCCTCTGTGCCCCCCGCATCAACGGGTACAGCCGCCACCCCCCCTACCAGCACCGCCCTCCCAGCAGCCCCTCAGCGTGTGTCCCGTGGTCGCTCACCCAGGAGGGTGGGCATCTCCTTCGCTCCAGGCACCTTAGGCCCTGCCCCAGTCAGCCGTGCTACCATTAGTGAGGAGGCTATTGACCTCCTGAGATCCCTCACTGTTGGGCAATCTACCATTTTGAATGCCATCCAGGTTGTTGAGAGGCATTTGCAAAAAACAAATGCATACCTGGAGGGCACTCATTCTGGGCAGGCGGCCCAACAGAGAGCATTTCAGGCTCTGGCCTCAGCACTGATGGCAGCCATTGTCCCTGTGTCCAGCCTCCCTCTCTAACTTCCTCCACCTGACCCAATCCCCTGTACCTCAGCCTATCCCAAGCACACCATCAGACCAGCATGCACACTCATCAACACACAAGAGTGGACATGGCAAACATAAGCACCACACATCCCACAAGCACTCACACAAGCACCATCCCCATGCAGACACAGCAACATCCACTGCCTCCACTGTGTCCCCCTCCTCCACGTCCTCCTACTCCCTCCCTGTCTCGTCTCCACTCACACCTGCATGCACTACATCCTCAGCCACTACCTCCATCACCAGCACACCCATCACCACACACCGCTCACGTGCAATCACCACCCCTACTGCCATTCACACATCCCCAGTGTCCTCTCCCAGTGTGTCTGTGAGCCCTCCTCCCAAAGTACACAAATACAGGCACATACCCACCCAACAGCCATCCACCTCACAACAACCTCCGGCCCATGCACCTTCACCCAAATTCAGCAAACGTACACCTTCTACAACTACTACCTCTTCCTCCACTCCCAAACCCCCTCAATCTTCCCGTCCCAGTGTGTCTAAGACGCTTTTCCTGGCTAACATTGACCTCTTCCCTACACCTCCCCCCATCCTTCCCCTAGGGCCAGGCTTTCCAGGTCCTAGCCCAGCACCTCAGCCACCAAATCCCCAGGCACAGTGGTGCCAGCAACTGCAGGGTCATCAAGTGCGCCACCCATCAGGGCTGCCAGTGTGCCACCTAGCGAGGCCAAGGACATACCACCACCTGCCAAGGTGAAGAGGGTGCCCACATCTTGGGGGGAGAAGCCGCACCTACCAGCCACCAAGGGCTCCTCCAAAACAAAAGGGGACAGTGGCAAGACACCTGCGGCACCATCAAAGATGGGGAAGGGACACAAGCCGAAGAGCACAGTGGCTCCGACTGAGGGACTAGAGTCATCCCTTCTGTCAACCACTACACCAACCTGTAGGGCGACGAACACCGCCCCCTGCACCGCCACCAGCACCGCCACCTGCATGTCTGCAGCCTCAGCAACAGTCCCCAGCATCTTCCCCAGAGGCCAGCCGTCCGAGGCTGCAGGAGACGTCCTGCTGTGTCCCTCAACAGGTGCTGACACATGCACCACCGCCAGCACCTGCACCACAGACACCCCCGCAAGCACCGGCACCAGCCCGCGACGTACTCGGACAGTGGCACCACAGCTGACATGGCTACCATCCCCTGTGGGCAGCCATCCGATGCTGGAGGAGACTTCCTGGACCCTGCCCAACTTCCATGAGGCATGACTATCATCACTGTTTGCACCTGCAGGTGGAAGGTGAAGCCGCAGCAGGGTGGGGTATGTCTCTGCCTCCATGGCGTATCATGCTACCTGTTCCTAGGCAATCTCGTGGCACACACACCCATGTGAGGTAATGGGATCAGCCACACTGCATGTGGAGCACTCTGGGCAGCAAGCCCCCTCCAGAACCAGTGGAGAAAAGCATCCACTACCTCTGTCCTTGGCCGGATGAAGCACTTTGGGCACCAAGCCCTCTCCAGAACGAGTGGAGAAAAGCATCCACTACCTTTGTCCTTGGCAGGATGAAGCACTCTGGGCACCAAGCTCCCTCCAGAACCAGTGGAGAATCACATCCACTGCCTCGGTCCTTGGCAGGATGAAGCACTCTGGGCACCAAGCCCCCTCCAGAACCAGTGGAGAAAGGAATCCACTACCTCTGTCCTTGGCAGGATGAAACACTCTGGGCACCAATTCCCCTCCAGAACCAGTGGAGAATCACATCCACTACCTCTGTCCTTGGCAGGATGAAGCACTCTGGGCAACAAGCCCCCTCCAGAACCAGTGGAGAATCACATCCACTACCTCAGTCCTTGGCAGGATGAAGCACTCTGGGCACCAAGCCCCCTCCAGAACCAGTGAAGAAAGGCATCCACAACATCTGTCCTTGGCAGGATGAAGCACGCTGGGCACCAAGCCCCCTCCAGAACCAGTGGAGAAAAGCATCCACTACCTCTGTCCTTGGCAGGATGAAGCACTCTGGGCACCAAGCCCCCTCCAGAACCAGTGGAGAATCACATCCACTACCTCAGTCCTTGGCAGGATGAAGCACTCTGGGCACCAAGCCCCCTCCAGAAATAGTGGAGAAAGGCATCCACTACCTCTGTCCTTAGCAGGATGAAGCACTCTGGGCACCAAGTCCCCTCCAGAAGCAGTGGAGACTGTTATCCACTTGAGAGACTGTGGCTTTGCACTCCCCAGGATAAAGCAGTGGGCAAACCACCCACTGGAAAGACTTGAGAGACTGTGGCTTTGCACTTCCCAGGATAAAGCAGTGGGCAAACCACCTACTGGAAAGACTTGAGAGACTGTGGCTTTGCACTCCCCAGGATACAGCAATGGGCATGGAGCCTCCTCGTGCAACAGTGGCATCGTGCGTTCCTCCGGCTGAGGTGCTCCCCCTCCCCTTGCCTCTGAGGTGCCTGTTTAATTTCGATCTGATGCCCCAGCAGTGTTCTCTCCGTTTCGAGCCAGGTATCGTGTGTGGGCTTCACCCATGCATTTTGGGACCACTGGTCCACGGACAATGATTGGTACACTATCCGAACTTGTGTAGTTGGTGTACATATTTGTATAATCTGATTTTTGAACTTTCACTATCTGATTTTTCATGATTACAATTGTTACAATAATTTCCTTTTGTCCTTGCATTCTTCCAGGGGGTGAGGGGGTGTATATGTAATGTTGCTGCATGTATTTGTGTGTATGGTGTTGTGGGTGAGGGTGGGGGTGTTGCGTGTTGTGTGTGTGTGTCACTCTCTTTTCCCTCCCTCCTCCCCTGTGTTGTAGGTTCAGTACTCACTGTGGTCGTTGACGGCGTCTGTCCTGCTCCTGAAACAGCAAGAGGAAGACCAGCATGGGCAGGACATGTAACTCGGGCTCCATGGCGTCCTGGTTCCTCGTTGGGTGTCGAGAGGTGAGTGGTTTCCCTTCTGTGTACTTTTTCCGCCGTGCTTTTGATAGCATTACTTCCGCCACGGAAAAGGTGGCAGATAGGCGTGTTGAAATACAGTGGGCGGTACTTTGTCCACTGCCTGTCTGTTGGCGGTAACCGCGGCGGTGTATGTTTCTACTGCCGTGGCAGTCGGAGTGTTAAAGTGGCTGTCTATGTTGGCGGTTTCTGCCATGGTCGTGATTCCATTTTCTTTCTGCCAGCCTGTTGGCGGTATTACCGCTGCTTTAACACCATCCGCCAGGGTTGTAATGAGGGCCTATGTGCCCTTTGAACCTAATCATCTTGGTCTGAGTCGTTTTAGTTTTGATTCTCCTGAGATTAGTTTGGTTGGACCTGATTCATTAGCCATCCTAACCTTGGCGTCTTTGGTCCTGGTTGTCCTGGTCCTCCTTGTCCTATTGTACATTTTATCATATACCTTCACTTTAGGCTATCCTGGCCATTTTTGGTTCCCAAAGTCTTGGACCATCGGTTTCTGTTCCCATCTGTTCCTCATGGCCCTCGTCACCTTGTACTGGTTCTTCTCACTCTGAATCACTTATCCCTGTTATCGCTGTTCCTTGTCCATCTGTCCTCTTGGGTCCTGGGCACCGTAGTCTTCTTTGTTCTCCTTGTTTGGATTGTTCTAGTCTTCTAGGATCTTTTTTGTCATCCTAATCCTATTGCCAATAAAGCCATTGATCTTGGACCTATTGATCCAGGTTCTCCTTGATAGAGTTCTCCTGAGCCTCGTAATTTTCATCCTAGTCCTCTTGTCCACAACTGTCCAGTTCCCTTGCTCTGCACCAATTGGTAATCCGAGCCCTGTCCCCTTGGTCCTAGTATTCATAGCCCTCTTTGCCCTATTTCTGTTCCTCCTGGTCATCACCTAGTCCTCCTTGCTAGGGTCTTCTGTGTTTTCTTGGTACTGGTCCTCTTGATGTTTCTATTCCCTGTCCTGCTCATCCTTTTTTCTTGGAACTACTGGCCATTCCCCTTCAGGTCCTGATCTCCTTAGTCCTTCAGCCTGGTGCTGATCTACCTGGCCTTAGCCCTCCTGGCTCTTCATGCTAGCCTTGGCACTTACTAACCTTGTACTTACTTGTGTGTCTGGTTGTCATTCACATGCACTACTGCACCTAGTCCTTTGTATCCTGAATCTCCTGTTTAACATGCTCCCGGTTCTAGATATTTTCATTCCATTCATTCTATTTCTCGACATCAGGTCCTCCAAGTCTTGCTCCCTTGATTTATCTATTTCACTGGTTTTCCTGATCCGAATCTCACTGCTCCTGGCTCTCATGTCCATGTACTCCTGGTTTTAGTTCTGGTACTCCTTTGTCTGGTACTTATGTAGCGGGTTTTTTGGTGCTAGTACTGTTTGCCTTGGTTTCCTTATCCCTCCTAGTCCCTCAGTCCTTCTGCCCATTCTAATCCTACCAGCCCTTCTAGTTTTCCTGTTCCACCTTGTTCTTGTCAATTTGACCTTGGCCCAATCCATCATGGTCCTCCTAGTTATGGTCTTCATGGGTTTGGTCTTCCTTATCAGTTACTCTTCCTTCAAGTTCCTATGTTGTGGATCACCCTATGCCATGTAGTCTTTGTCGCCCTGGTTTAGGATTCCCCTGAGTCTGACTCTCATGGACCTTTTGATCCTGGTCCCACTGAGCTTAGACATCCTGGTCCTTTATATCCTCCATTGTAATTCTAATCAAAGGTCTTCAGGTCCTGCTAGCCAAGGTCTTAGCTGGTTGAAGTCTTTGATTCTGGCTTATTGGTCCTCCTAGATGTGATCTCTGTGGTCTAGCACTCCTGTCTGAGGTCCTTCTTTCCATTGATCTCCTTTTACTAGTCCTCTTTGGTCTGACTACCTCTTCTGCTACTCCTACCACTGGTATCCTTGTTCCTCTAGTGGGTGCTTTCAGGCCTGTCTTGTCATTATGGCGCAGGGCTTTCTGTTCCTTTTACCCTTGGTGTCTGATGTTTCTATTTCTTCTGGCTCTTGTGCACCAGGTCCAGTTGCCCTTGTTCTGCATTCTCCTCACCCTTTTGATCCTTCTCATCCTGGTACCCCGTGTTCTTTTCCTCATTGTCTATTTGTTCCTGGTCCCTTCTGATTTTGATAACACTGGTCCTCATAGACTGTGTCTCCCTAGGCCAGTTTTTTCTTGCCCTGGTCCTGTGGCTCTGGTCATTTAACCCCTCCTGATGATCCATCTTCTGGCCCTTCTTCTTCTACTTGTCATCGTTCTCCTCCTACTGGTGCTAATACTTCCTTCCCCAGATCCTCTACACAATGATTTTAGTCAGGTACAGCCACCAATCCTGTCACACAGATTTTTATTTCTGAGACAGCACTGTCAAGGACAGTAATGAGGGCTTAGTGGAGCAGGACCTTACCCACGTAATACAGTGCTTAGCATGTTAAAAATGAAACTATCATCTCAGGATACATTGTGAAGGTGGCTAAAATGTCATTGTGGCTTAAGGGGCCACTCATCACCTGGTAGCAAGCACGCCGTTGAACTTTGGGACCTCCTGGACTCCACAGCCCCGGACGTCGCCTTCATCACGGAGACATGGATGAACGCCTCCTCTGCTCCAGACATCGCTACCGCCATCCCCGAAGGCTACAAGATCTCCAGAAAAGACCGCACCAACCAAGTAGGAGGAGGTGTCGCCATCATCTTCAAAGACTCCATCAGCGTCACCACCTCCACCGAAGACCCCCCCCTCGCCGCTGAACACCTGCATTTTCAGATTCGCACCGACCCAAGGACCACCCTCAGAGGATCCCTCGTCTACCGTCCTCCCGGACCTCGCGCCTCTTTCAGCGACGCCATCGCCGACTTCATCTCCCCGCACGCCCTCGCCTCACCGGACTACATCCTCCCAGGTGACCTCAACTTCCATCTGGAACAAAACAACGACCCCAACACCACCACCCTGCTCGACAACCTCGCCAACCTCGGCCTCAAACAACTGGTGAACACCGCCACCCACATCGCCGGACACACGCTCGACCCTATCTTCTCCGCCAGCAAACACGTCTTCTTCAGCCACACCTCTGCCCTACACTGGACCGACCACAGCTGCGTCCACTTCACATTCCGACGCGAGACCTCCCACCTCCGCACTCAACCCATCCCTCGTCGACAGTGGAACAAGATCCCTGAAGAGCAACTCTTCTCCGCTCTCGCCGCCAACCAACCCACCCTCACCACCGACCCCAACGACGCAGCTCTCAACCTCACAAACTGGATCTCCAACTGCGCTGACAACCTTGCTCCCCTCAAACGCACGCATCGACAGACCAACACCAAAAAACCTCTGTGGTTCTCTGACACCCTCAAAGAATCAAAGAAAACTTGTCGTGCCCTTGAGAAGGCCTGGCGCAGGGACCACACCGCTGACAACATGACCGCCCTCAAGAACGCTACACGCGAACACCACCACCTGATCCGCAGTGCCAAAAGGAACTTTTTCACCGACAGACTAGACAAAAACAGCCACAACAGCAGAGAACTCTTCAGCATCGTCAAAGAGTTCTCCAACCCCAGCGCCAGCGCCAACGCCGTCACGCCCTCACAGGATTTGTGCGAATCCCTCGCCACTTTCTTCCATCGCAAGATCAGCGACCTCCACGACAGCTTCGGACACCAGACCCAACCATACACCACTGAACCCGCTTCCCCGGACATCACCCTCAACAACTGGACCCACATCAACACGGAAGAAACCAAATCCATCATGAACTCTATCCACTCCGGCGCCCCTTCGGACCCCTGCCCGCACTTCATCTTTAACAAAGCCGACGACATCATCGCCCCGCACCTCCAGACCGTCATCAACTCTTCTTTTTCTTCTGCTACCTTCCCCGAATGCTGAAAGCACGCTGAAGTCAACGCCCTACTAAAGAAACCTACGGCTGACCCAAGCGACCTGAAAAACTTCCGCCCCATCTCTCTTCTACCTTTCCCAGCCAAGGTAATAGAAAAGACCGTCAACAAACAGCTGACCACCTTCCTGGAAGACAACAACCTGCTCGACCCTTCACAAACCGGATTCCGAACCAACCACAGCACGGAAACCGCCCTCATCTCAGTCACAGACGACATCAGAACCCTGATGGACAACGGTGAAACAGTCGCCCTCATTCTCCTCGACCTCTCGGCTGCCTTTGACACCGTCTGTCACCGCACCCTAATCACCCGCCTACGCTCCACCGGGATCCAAGGCCAGGCCCTGGACTGGATCGCCTCCTTCCTCGCTAACCGCTCCCAAAGAGTTTACCTCCCTCCGTTTCGCTCAGAACCCACCAAGATCATCTGCGGCGTACCTCAAGGCTCATCGCTCAGCCCGACACTCTTCAATGTCTACATGAGCCCCCTCGCCGACATCGTACGCAAGCACGACATCATCATCACCTCCTACGCCGACGACACCCAACTTGTACTCTCCCTCACCAAGGACCCCGCCAGCGCCAAGACCAACCTACAAGAGGGTATGAAGGACGTCGCAGATTGGATGAGGCTCAGCCGCCTAAAGCTGAACTCTGAAAAAACGGAAGTCCTCATCCTCGGCAACACCCCGTCCGCCTGGGACGACTCCTGGTGGCCCACGGCCCTCGGCACCGCACCGACCCCCGCAGACCACGCCCGCAACCTCGGCTTCATCTTGGACCCTCTTCTCACCATGACCAAGCAAGTCAACGCCGTGTCCTCCGCCTGCTTCCTCACTCTCCGCATGCTCCGCAAGATCTTCCGCTGGATCCCCGCCGACACCAGAAAAACCGTGACCCACGCCCTTGTCACGAGTCGCCTGGACTACGGCAACACCCTCTACGCCGGGACCACCGCCAAACTCCAAAACCGCCTGCAACGCATCCAAAACGCCTCGGCCCGCCTCATCCTCGACGTACCCCGCAACAGCCACATCTCCGCACACCTGAGACACCTGCATTGGCTCCCAGTCAGCAAAAGGATCACCTTCCGTCTTCTCACCCACGCACACAAAGCCCTCCACAACAAGGGACCGGAATACCTCAACAGACGCCTCAGCTTCTACGTCCCCACCCGCCCCCTCCGCTCCGCTGGCCTCGCACTTGCTGCCGTCCCTCGCACCCGCCGCTCCACGGCGGGTGGGAGATCTTTCTCCTTCCTGGCGGCCAAGACCTGGAACTCCCTCCCCACCAGCCTCAGGACCACCCAGGACCACTCCGCTTTCCGGAGACTCCTAAAGACTTGGCTGTTCGAGCAGCGATAACCCCCCCTTTGCCCCCTAGCGCCTTGAGACCCGCACGGGTGAGTAGCGCGCTTTATAAATGTTAATGATTTGATTTGATTTAGCAACAAGCAACAATGCCTGAAACCCACTTTGCTGAGTGAATACTATGAAGAGTGTTTATTCACAGGCAGCAGAGTGAACGTTTCCTATAAAAATATCCAGATACATTACTCAGCTGTCCCCTACTTTCACTTACCCATTCCTCAAAAGACCCCTCACTGTGTGTCATTCAATTTACCTCCTGCGAGTGCCCCAATTACTGTGCCTCCCCCAAACAAAACTACTTGCTACTGTATGAATTTTACTCTGAGGACCAGATACAATTTATCTGTCTGTATTCCTTGTTTGCTGCTGATAGTTGACTGCTGATTTGTTCCCAAGTTTCAAATGCTAAGCAAGCACAATACCCCTTGAAAAGAAGCCTAAAGCCAACACAAGGCCTTCTATAAAAAGCCCAAAAAGAGCCCAGCATTCATATGTCATCAAAAGAGGGTCATGAACATTAGAAAACACAGTTTTCTAATGAGTGAATACAATTTTTAAGTAACATTTTGTAAAATCAATCTTATTATTCTTTGCAGACAACAAAATCCTACTAGACTGCTGCACAAAATATATCTGTGTTCCATATTCTGATTCAAATCCCCATTATTTCCCCAACCACAGAATTACAGGAATTATCAATAAAGGCAAACTTGGAAGTGGGGAACAATGATGATTACTCTGGGCCTCACATAAGTAGGGCGTACGTATACATTAGTCATATTTCTTTTCCTATCACATTTTAGTTGCTAATTTTACCTTAACAACACTGTCCGTTGATATTGCGTTCATGCTTAATCTGAATTGCTTTGAATATTTGTTGTTTTGTCTGTGTAAAGTAGATGTGCAGGAAGCCTTACTGTGTTTTTTTTGTCCAGCTGTATAATTACAGAGCAGTCTAGAGTAATTGCCATGCTAATGATGCAGTCTTCACTCAAAGAGGTTTTAATGTGCAATAATACATTAATTACTTAATAACTTTCAAGGAATTACTATTTTATTGGCATATTAGAAATTGCATCAGCAAAAAAATTCATCTAAAGAAATTGCCTTTTTATTACCATATATTTCATGCATAGAGAAATTATTAATTAACATTTACAAAAGTGAACAATGTGTGCCAGGCACTAAGTTGTATTAGAAATATTTGTGAGTTATGTTTTCCCTTTTATACCATTCTTACCTCTTGGCTGAAGGCTAAACTACTAATTGGGAGGAAATAAATATTTTTTATTAGTACATAATTTTATAGAAAAATGCCACTTCTTGTTATTAATATTGTGTGTATCCTAATTCTCAATAAAGCACTAATTGTCCTTAATTTTTTAGCTAATTGATACCCTTTCAGTATGTTAATTAAATAGTTCTCAGTAAGGCCACATTTTTATATTGTCATTTATTAAGAGTTTTGGGACTGCCATCTTGAGCATTGTAGAAATCAGTTGAGACAACTGTTTGAAATCAATCGACATTATTATCTAAGTAAAAGTATTCTGTACCATACAAGTATAGGTTCTCATACGTTTTGCTACAGAACAAGAAAAATAATCAAGCTGTTGGCCTTGTTTTTAATGCCTTTTTTCATTTGAATGTATACACTTACTTTGATACGTAGATTGTACCGTGCACCTGATTCACAAACTACAAACAGATGATATCATTCTGTGTTGGTCTTAAAATCTCAAACAGTTCATCCACTAATGCTAACAACTGACCTCTCGGTTTGTCTGCCACCAGACCACCAGGTCATACTGGCAGTTGCACCACCCTTTTCAGGAAATGGTCTGCTACACATTAGGCAGGGGAGAGCAGAATGCGCTCCCAATAGTTGCTACTCCTACCACTATTACCTTCTGCCACAACCCTACTCCTGCACACATAGTATTGCCTTACATCAAGCCTCCCCTCACACATTTACTACCCGCTTCACTCAGGTGGTAAATGTTTGCAGATTTGAGCCCATAATTTCACCAAGAGATTGAAAAATATGTAGTGACAATTTTGCTAGACATTCGTGCTTTCAAGTAGAACTTCTCATGTATCAGGAACAGTATCTATTCTGGTTCCTAAATTATTAATAACTGATAAGAGAGTAATGAAATAGACCACTGCCTTGCAATTAGCACAGAATAGTAATTGTAGTTGCATTTATATGGTGCTTACTAGGCCTGATGAGGTGTTGACGAGATTTTCAGTGAGTAGTACGCTACTCCAGTGTAGGAAAGTACCCTCTTCTTTTGGCATGTTGCCCACAATTTCTGCCTGATGTCAGTGTTTGACTATGTCACTAGGATCCTGCTACTCAGGACCCCAGTGCTCATGCTCCCTCTCCTCTCAATTTTGTCACTTCATACAGGAAACCCAGTATTTCATCCCAAATTGGCATACTGGTCACCCCTTATAACTCCCTAGTATACAGCACTTAGGAACCCAGGGCATTGGGGTTGCAGGGGATCCCTATGGGCTGCAACTTTACTTTTGCCACCAATAGGGAGCCCATACAAAGGCTTCTGCTGGACTGCCATTGCACTGTGCAAGAAATGGTGCATACACCCTTTCACAGCCATTTTCACGGCACCAGGTCACTTAAAAGTCACCTATATGTCAGGCCTTCCAACCCTGAAGGTCAGGTGCAAAGTACATGTGTGTGAGGGCACCCCTGCACTAGCAGAGGTGCCTCCATGTTGTCCAGGACCATTTACCATGGACTTCGTGAGTGTGGGGACGTCATTTTACGCGTGCACTGGACTTGGATCAATGCCTATGTCGAGATGCACAATGGTAACTCCAAATATGGCCTTGTGAGGTGTTTAACATCTTGGAATTGTACCCCAATACTGATTCTAGTATTGGTTGTACAATTCCATGCACTCTGGGGGCTCCACAGTGGACCCCCAGTACTGCCATACCAGCCTTCTTTTCCAGGCTGCTTTGTGTAGTGCTGTATGGTCCTCCTTTCCCACCTTATTTGTCCCCGTGCTTTGGCACTCCTGTGTACACTGCCTGGTCTTCTGAGGGCTCTCTGAGTTGCTGAGAGCCCCCCACTTCCGCTCCTGGGTAGAGGCCACCAGATCTCTCCTGGTCCCGGACAGCACCATTTTCCGCTAACCGCATGCTTTGCGTGTGCCAAGGCTTGTTGGCAGAAACCAGCAATGCAAACCAGACTGCAATCATCCATCCAGCGTGGGATATCATCTGCACTAACCAGAAAACCACATCCGTCTTCTTGGGGGCAGTACTGACTGTTCTTCTTCAACTCAGACTCGGATTGCAATCCTTTACTTCACCTTCTACCAATGAAACTGCATCTGGACCCTCCAGGAACTCTGCAAACTGCAACAAAGAAGCAAAGGTGACTTCTGCAACATTCTATCTTCAGCTCCTGCCAGCAACTGCAACTGTTTCCAGGTTGTGCATCCTCAGCAGACTGCCTGTCTTCAGCCTGCACCAGAAGAACAAATAAATCTCCCTTGAAGTGAAGGGGTCACTACCCTGTTTCAGCAAGCACCTCTCTGCAGCGATGACTGGTGGTTTGGATCCCCTCTCCTGAAGAAGTGCGTGGATCCAGCAACACATGTGGTGGACTGAAGTGGTCCAGATGGTCCAGAAGTCCAACCGTCCAACCGTCCAACTTTGGTGGAGGTAAGAAATTGCCTCTACACCCAAGACAGTACTCCCATGCACAGCATGTTTTGCAGTTGTCAAGGCTTGTTGGGATCCTTCCACAAAGTTCTTCATGCAGCCGTGCAGCTCTGGCCCCCAGCACTCTATTCTGTGATGCACATGTTCCTGAGTGGTTCTCCGGCAGCGTGGGATCTCTTTGTATCATGCTGCATGGGCCTCCTTTTGCACATTCTTGGTCCCGGTGCTGTGGGACTCTTGTGTGCACTGTCTGGTCTTCTGAGTGCTCTCTGAGTTGCACCCGCTGACTCCCCTTCCTGGTTGGAGTCAACTATGTCCCTCCTAGTCCTGGGAAGTGGCATTTTCCGCTAACCGCATGCTTTGCGTGTGCGTGTGCCAAGGCTTATTGGTGGAATACAGCTACACAAACCAAACTGCATTCATCCATCCGGCGTGGGACATCTTCTGCACCAACCAGGAACCTGCATCTGTCTTCTTGGGGGCAATACTGACTGTTGTTCCTCACTGCTGGTTCTTTTTTTGCATGTTCATCTGGGTTAGCAGGGGCACCTGTTGTCCCTGGACTCTTCAGTGCTTCTTGGACTTGGTCCCCTTCTTCCATAGGTCTTCAGGTCCAGGAATCTGTCATTGGTGTCTTTCAGTCTCTTCTGGTTCTTGCATAATCGTCTATCACGTGTTCTTGTGTGTTGTAGGAAACTTACTGTGATTTACTCCTGCTTTCCTGGTCTCTGGGGTGGGTTCTATTACTTACCTTTGATGTTTTCTTACACTCCTAGTGCCCCCCTACACACTACACTTGCCTAGGTGGGAAACCAACTTTCGCTTTCCACTATTTTAGTATATGGTTTGTGTTCCCCTTAGGCCCATTGCCATATTATGTGATTTTCACTATTTGCACTGTTTTCTAACTGTTTTTACAGCTATTTCAGTATTCTAGTGTATATACTGTGTATATTGATTACCTCCTAAGGGAGTATTGTCTCTAAGGTATTTTTGGCATTTGTGTTATCAAAATAAAGTACCTTTATTTTTGTAACACTGAGTATTTTCTTTAATGGGTGTAAGTACTGTGTGACTACAATGATATTGCCTGAGCTTTGCATGTCTCTTAGATAAGCCTTGGCTGCTCAGCTACAGCTACCCGTAGACAGCCTGGCTTTTAGACACTGACTACATTTCACTAATAAGGGATAACGGCACCTGTTATAAGGTGTAAGTACCTTCGGTACCCACTATAAATCAGGCCAGCCTCCCACATCCAGAACCCAAGAAGGATTAGTGGTGAATTAGTATAGGAAAATATGAGATTAATTTGATTGGTGGACATGTGAGTCTGTTAGTTGACTTGAAAAAAGGAGATGGAGGGATAGACGCAGGATTGATTTGCATTTATATAGCATTTACTACCCCTGACGCAGCATCAAATGATTTTTCAGCGAGTAGCACGCTACTCTGTAACTCAAAAAGAATTAGTGGTGAATGAATATAGGGAGTTATGAGTGAGTACATACTCTCATTGAAGCCATTATGTGGTAACCAGCATCTTTGAATAACCTTTTATATATTTTACAGATGTTCTTGAATTCATCCAAATTCAAACTTCTTGGGTTCTCCAATGCTAATCTAATGATATGTGTGTTGATTCAAATTGTCCTATTGTCCTTATTTAATTGACATTCATGTCAATTTTTGAAAACTGATAAATTGCTTAAAATTCAATTATCTTTTGCTATTGTCTTGTAGATGATCATTGTGTTTTGAATAACTGAAATCTTTGTTCTTGATGGGTTGTAATTGCTCAAAATGTATGTTTTTCAATGTAAATGTAGTATTTTTATATATATTATTGATGTCATATAGCATACATTCAATTTTACAAGTTAGAAACGGTGTTATATTCTGCTTTTTTCTATTTCTAACTGCAAAGTTGTTGGTGGATTTTGCATAGATGCAAGCTTTACAATGGGTTTATTGGAAGAAAGCATTCCTTTTTTCCTTTAGCCAATCCATCCAATATATCCTGATAAAATATCTGTGCAGCAAAATGTCCTTTGGATTTATTTTTCCAATACTTTTTTCATGTCAACATCAATCTTAAATTAATTCCAGTGCTCACTTAAAACCTGTTTGATCTGTTGTGATTTTGTTTTGTAAAAACCATAATCCCCTTTATCTTATTGCCTTTTTGATTGAATTTTCATTGTTTCTTTGAGATTGAAAAAATCTTCTCTGTTATTACTGCTTACTTTTTTTAGAGCTTGACTGACAGCTTTCCATAGATACCTTTTGCTCTGCTTTTCAAATGGTTCCATTATAAAGCAATTCATTTTTAATCTTACAAAGTCCCCATAAGGTGTGCTCCACGTCCGGCTCTTCTAGAGATGACTGATAAGCAATGTGTAGCCGTTTGCTTAGGGTACAATGTTTGTATTTTTGGTCAGCTACAAAAAAATCAGTGTGAACAAGTTTATGTAATTTTTGCTGAAATTATATTAATTTGGGAGTATATTTATAATTGATAATATTGGGCATTCCCCTTTTAATATCAATCCATTCTCTTTCCAAACACAAAGTTTGCCATGATAATATTTTGTTATTGTTAGAACGGGTTTACAGTTCTTTACTTTAAAACTTATCTCATTCATTAGTTATTTTGGGGATTATTTGATATGTTGTTCCCTATCAAGTTAGACTATAATAAGCTACACTGATGTCAGTGGATTTGTTTTTTTCTTTAGTGATTAAACTGCAACTTTTTTGCAGTTCAATCACTAATCACTTCCCTCTGTGGATGGAGACTTCACTGTGTGATGGCATGGACCAAAACAGGAATTACCGCTGGAGTTGTGTGGTGAGAAGTCCTATGCTTCCTATCTTTGCAGCACAATATTAGTTCTTGGGTCTTTTATCTGTCTACCGGACTGAACTTCAGTGTGAAATTCTTACACCTTGCTATCAGGAGGGGCTTATGCCTGATGAGCAAATAGAAGCATAGTGTTTAACAGACCAGAAGTTTCTTTCCACAAAACTGCAAATCAGTTTTGATGATGGACTTTATGAATATGGACTCTTATATGTTATTACAGTTGAAAGTGAGATGAGCTGAGTCTGCGGTTGGAGATGGTCAGAGGAGAAAGTCAGATTGTGTCAGCTGCATTGGAGGTGCAAGCTGAGCAAGTTGAACTGAATCGGCAGTTGGAGGCGGTCGGAGGAGAAAGTTGTGTGATGGCGGCAGCTGTGCTGCTCCGTGGTGGTAGACAGGGGCAGCAGCACGGTAGCACAGTGGCCTGGAAGTCAGATCCAGGAAGCTGGGGCCAGGTGCCTGGAGCTAGGAGACCCCAGCACAGCAACGCTCAACCACAGCCATGCCCCGTAAAACAGCACGTCTCCCTGTAACTGAAAGAGGTGTTGGTGTTTTATTAACCGGCGAAGCAGTGTGGCTTCAAGATAAGTGCCCCATATTCATTAAATGAGTGGTTAGTGGGGTTTTAAAGTGTGGCTCACCCTGAAATTCCAGAGATCTCTTTTGCCATTTCTGCTAACTCCGAGGGCCCCACAACTTTGGCTAACCCGTTGAGCATTGGTTTTCAACCAGTAAGCCTATAAGTAAAGGGTCTGAGAAAGGAGAAGGAGATATGGGGTGATAGGGAGGATAAAGAAAAAAGGCATAGGCCTATGATTTCCCACTGCATGGGGCGGAAGTAAATTTCTACAAAACTCTTCTAGTTGCCTCGGTCCCAGGTACAAAGTAGAGCGTGCTCGTACCTCTCTGCCATGAACCTTTTGAACTGGTTGTGGCGGTGCTCCAGGACATTTAAGACACTAAAGAGTAATAAGGATTTGGCTCATTTTGATCATCTCTATGGAATAAAAAGACTGCAAAAAAAATATAATCTGGGTGTTTACTTCCAGGGAGGGCATGTATGAAAACTAAATCTAACCCTCTATGGAACAAAGCTAACCCTGTCTCAACATTGAAGGATAAGAATCAAATCTTTTTCACTGTGGGAAAAAGAGAAAACTCCCCAAGAGGTACAGAAATCAGTTACAACACCTAGAGAGTAGACAAATGGAGTTTCATGGCTTGCGGGACCAAGGGGAGTCTTGCCCCAAAGAGGTTGTTTCACCAACAAGCCCTCGGGAAGGGCGCATAGCAAAGTCATAATTTCAAGAGTACCATCAGCAAAAAGACCAGGGCTTGCTTGGGATGCCCTCCTGCTCTTCGTACAGGTTTTTTCCTCATATGCTCTGAGACAGCCCACACTCCTATAGCCCCCGTGGAGATGGTGAAGCCCTCCTCATATATTCAGGAAGACTGTCCCCAAATCACGACCGGGTGGTGTCCGGATGTGGGGACCTGTGATGTGGAATTTACCCTGCCTGAATTCGATCTCAATTTATGTAGGAGATTCGGGCAACAGGAGAAGGATCATCATTTGCCTTCTGGGGGGATCATACTACTGTCTTTATCTACAGGGTTGCAGCTTTTTAGTAAAGTGCCCTCTTCCCATGATCCGTGTACTCTCATTTGTCAGTGACTCCAGTTTTGGACCTAAGTTACAACTTACCAAGTCAACCACCTGACTAGGGAGGTCTTGAGCTCTGCCTCTTTGCTTAGCTTAGAAAGTCTTCTTTCTTCAATATTAAAATTGCTGGAGAAATTTGTAGGAGGGTCTGATTGTATTTTTCACTTGCTTTCAGCAATCCTTAAAGACCTGACCAAGGATGATAATTCCAAGGGCTCAAACCAAGCTCAGTTAGCTCCACCGGATGTTTCTTTATTGTCAGATAGAGTCTCTAAGAATATAGCTGTGCAGCTTCAGGACAACTTTAGCACTGCAGGCAGGTAAACCCCAGTGTAAAGAGCTATCCACGAAAACTGATGTGGTTAAAAGCCCAGTGGATTCAACACACTTTATTTTCAACTCTTCCTCTATTAGGAGGAAGTAATCAGTAAAAATTACTTCAGCTAAACAGGGTGTATTTACAATCTTCATAACATTGTCTAAGCAAGCAAACTAAGCTGAGGTGGCTTTGCTTTTCCCTGATTACTGAAAATTAACCAAAAAATAAAAGGAAAAACCAGAGAGGGGCAAAAGACTGATTCAAAGAATTATTAAGAAAGGTAGAAGGCAGAGAACTGGCAGACCCCCCCGGCAAACGATTGAGAAGGTTCACCATTCAGCCTCCCCTACCCCAACAGCAGTAGGTACTGTGTCGGAGCCCACAAGACCATCTAGCGGGGAGTCAGTGGAGGCTCCAGTGATAGAAACCTTTACTGAACATACCATTGGGGTGTCGCCTGCATTGAATCCATTGGCCATTCCTTTTCTGGTCCCTGGCATGAGGAAAGGTCTCACAGACTTATCTAAATCAGAAGGAAATATCCCTCTTTGGTGCAATGTGGACACATGTATGTTAGATTTTATTCCAATCTTTGATGCAGAAATAATTCTGAACAGATCTAGCTTGCTCAATTGTTTCTTTGAGTCTAACTCATTGAGGTTAATTTAAAGCATTGATATTGATCTTGTTTCCTGTTGTACTTTAAGGAGGGCTTCAAGTCAATGATTACTTATTATTCCAAGCTCTTGGCTAACTTGATTTTACTAAATGAAGAATGCATGCATCATAGGGGCATTTATTTTTGTACCATTCTGGGCGGAAAAGGGAAGATGTGCTGGCAGGGGTTCCCAATTGAGGGGGATAGAGGGAATTACTAGATTTCTCAACTTCTTTACCACAATAATATCAGGTCCCTTGTGGACCCTCCAAGGGTTGACAGGTTTCCTTGGAGGGAATGGTAGGCACGTGTCACTTAGGGAACTAATAAATTCCCCCCTTAAAATTTCCAGATGGCGCAGACAGGGTTTGATACTGAGTGCTTTAAATGAGGCGCAGGGTTTAAGTATATTGCTGCAACCCGACAACTAACAATGCCCTTACAGTGATCTCCTGGAATGCTGCGGACATAAAGAATAGTAGGGAGAAACTGCATTTTGTATAATATTAAGGACTGACCTGATTTGCCTCCAGGACACCTGGTGCGATAGTGATCTGTTGTGTGAGGATTATTACATTCTAGATTGTAATGCTAGACCTTCTAGAAAGGGGCATGTGAAGGGGGAGTGGCGTGTCTGTTATCAAATAAGCTTAAGTGGAAGCATGACTGTTATAAAGACCTTAGTGAGTAGTTTTTGGCCCTAACTTTACATGTTTCTGGGGCAAGGGGTTTGGTTCCCCTCTTATTGGTTAATGCTTATATCCCCCCTGAAGTGGCATATGATGTTCTGTTGCAGAGGGCTTTCTCCCTGACTAATAAAGCTATTGATATCGAGCAGGCCCCACATGTAGTGCTTGTGGGAGATCTAAATTGCAAAGTGTCTAATCACGCTCTGCTCCACCTTCGCTGGACTGGAAAAGAGACCACCTTGCAAATTCCCCCAAGTGACTTTCCACCTATGATAGGAATGGACAAGAGAGGGAAACTTCTACTTGATCTCTTGAGGAATAATGACTGTATCATTGCTAATGGGAGGTTTCCCTCAGACTCTCCAGCATTATTCATGCATGTATCTCCCTGGGGGAATGCAATTTTAGAATATGTGGCAGTAGTTTGCTGTTCATTCTCCTTCTTAAGGGACCTAAAGTTCATAAATACCCCCTTTAGTGATCACAGCCTGCTCGTATTTTCCCTGGACTTGAATATGTTACCCACCGAGTCATGGGCTTTTGATGGGTCACACTCTAAATTTGATAAAAAGACAGGGAGGACCCAGTGGGATCATGGGATGTTTACAGGTCTGTCAGGTGCAACAGAAACTGCTCTTCCAAAGCTTGATTCCTGGGTGGGTAGTGAAGTGGAAAACTTTGTAAGGTCTTTGAAGCAGTTGATAGTAGGGGCCTCAGTAAAATCTTTCAACAGTAGGTTTAAGGTGATCCCTCACCCATTTCTGCTTCTGAACAAGGGAAATAAATGCCTTAGACAGAATTCAAACTTAGGCCCATATTTATACTTTTTTAGCACCGCATTTGCGTCATTTTTTGACGCAAAAACAGCGCAAACTTACAAAATACAATTGTAAGTTTGTGCCACTTTTGCATCAAAAAGTGGCACAAATGCGGCGCTAAAAATGATAAATGTGGGCCTTGGTGTACTCTTCTGAAAGGAACATACGGCTGTCTCTCTTAAAAAGGAAAAGGAGGCGTTTGAAAGCCCACGTAAAAAGGGATGCTTAGGACAGGCTTTGGATCAATTTAAGAGAAGGTACAGTAAAAAGCCAGGGTAGGTGTTTTTGGTCCTTGGTCACAGAAGGATGTGGGTTAAAAGTGCTCTCATCCTCTATAGCTATGGATGAGGCTTGCTGGATTGAGTCTATTTCCAATCTCAAGGCTCTTAATGGGGTTGAGATGAAATGGCTCACTGTAAAAGGGGATTTACATTCTCATGATTTCCCTTCTGAAAAAGAGACACAATTGGCTATCCTCAGTGGGCCCAGATGAATTACCTGTTTTAGTGCTAAAGCATGATACCCATTCCTGGAGTTAAATATTATTTGTGGTTTTTAAAAGTTGTTTTGAAAATAAAAAATTCCCCCACTTGGACAGGAAGTATTACAGTGCCCCTGTTCAAAAAGGGTAATCGAAATTCTCCATGTAATTACCGCCAGATTGCTCTCTTAGATGAAGTGGGTAAAGTATTTTTAAAATGTTTACTGTCCCAGTTAAGTGAATGGGAGGAAGAAAATAAAATCATACCCCTTGAGGAAATGGGGTTTAGGAGTAAACATAGTACTGGGGATAACATAGCAGCACTGCAAGTAATCAATGAAAAATACGTAAAAGCAAGAGGTGGACTGGTCTATGTAGCCTTTATTGATTTTCAACTGCGTTTGACAAAATGGATCGGGCCTTGCTGTGGGAAAATCTTGCCAACCTGGGTATGCCGAGCCCCCTATCGGATATCGTTATGGCGCCTCATTCTTCCACCTGGTGTAGATTATTATTAGGGGGTGATAGAGGTTTGTCCAAAGAAATATCTATCTAGAATGGATTAAAATAAGGGTGCCTCTTAGTTCCATTAATTTTTTCATGATATATTTCACATCTTTCTACTAATTTATCTCAGAGTGAGGGTTTTGCCCCGATAGTTGGTGGTAAACCTGTAGTCTGTCTATTACATTATATAATGACATAATAATCCTGGACCTTACCCCTTAAGTATTAAATAATAATCTCCAGTCATTGAAACAGTACATGGATGCCCATTTTGTAAAAGATTAACATCTCCAGAAGCAAAATTATGTGCTTTCATGGGAAAAAGAAACCAAAGTATTGTACTTATCCCTAGCTAGACATTATGAGTTCATGCACTTTCCTGGGGAACATAATGTGTAGAAATCTTATTGATAAGGCTCATATGGAGCATACTATGTGTAAAACTAGTTCTCAAGCAAAAGGTTTAGGAGCCTTATACATGGCGACTGGGAGGAGACATTTGTTGCATCTTCTAGCGGTCTATTGGCAACAAATTCCAGCGTCCCTCCTTTATGGTTTGAAGCTGATTGATATTCAGAAATGGGGCTTTCTGAACTCGATGGAAGGCAGAATTCTTAGAAAGCTTACCTATATTAACACTGTCTCCTCAGCAGCAGCCCTAAGGTTGGAGATGGGCCTGAGGAGTGTATTTGCCCAGGGCCTAGCAGGAGTGGTGTGCTGGGTTGCATGCCCTGCAAGGAGCAAGGAAGATACATAAGGACCTTGTTGAAGAAAGAAATTTTGACGGATAACAATAACAGTAGGTTTTCTATCTGAGGAAACTTTTCTTATGCCTTAGAGATGTTGGGGATAAATAACAATTGGGTCTTTGGTCTGCCGCAATTAAAAGCCTGTCCAAAACAGGCCACGTGGTCTCTAAGTTTTCGAGTGGATAAGGCTACGTTTCTAAAAAAAAGAGTGGCCTTCAGTATTTAATAGACTCAAGGTTATTTTAAAAAGTACAGTCCTACATTATATGGAAAACTGTGCTGCCCTGTGCTACAGGGTTTGTAAATAAGCCCCATGGCGTAAGGAAAATTGGCGCAAGTCGCTGTGTTTCTTTACACTGTGCCAGGGAGGTGGTCCATGGTTATTGCAGTGGGTTTTACCATGCAAACCCCGTTGGTTTTGACAGATTCCCAAGTTTACAAGATTCTGAAAACCAGTTAATGCGTCCAAATCTTACACCTCCCCAGGGAGACACAACAAGGAGAAATATCTTTATTTCTCCTCATTTTTCCTCTCTTGGTGTGTGCTGCAGAATGCAGAACACATAGAAAGAGGACAAAGCCTTCATTGATTGTTTTTGTTTATCGGCACTAGGCAGTCCATTGTGTGTCAGCATATGGGGGGAACACCTTTCACAGTGGCACAGGGCAGCGCAACAAGGTCATTGCATCATGCATCCAGAAGATCTCAGCCAACAATTTTTTAAGCAGACTGATAAACAAAACCAAATCCCATGAACCTTGATTGATGGTTAAGAACCGCACGTAGGCATCCTGCTTGACTTCATTTCTACTAAATATAGTTTTGAAATCTTACATGAACAATCTATAATTTTATAAACAGAAATGTTGATTGGGGATCAGAAGGGTAGACAAGATCAATGTGTTTCATGAAAAATATACTAAAATAATGAAGATTGCGGCTTTATCTATCATAAATACTTAAAGAGCATGAAATTGAAGGTTACAATGTGCAGAAATGCAGAGATAGAATGAGGATCACCCAAGTACCCTTTTTGAGAGATGGTACTGCCACTACATCCTGTACTGTAAACTCACTTTGTCTGCTGCTCATGGGATTAATATTTACTGGCCCAGCAGGGGAAATAGGAGTGGTAGTGGCGCTACTGGGCAGGGAACTTGTAGTGGTTCTAAAAGCCATTGTGTTAATGCAATCTTTCGAATTGCCTTTTCTTGGATGGCAATGCTTGAATCATATTGGGGACTGTATTTATAGGCCCCTAGCGCCACAGGAGTATCACTTTTTGTGACGCTCCTGTGGTGCTAAGCACAATGCCATATTTACAAGGTAGCGTTAAGCTACTTTTTGTGGCTTAACACCACCTTGTAAATACGGCCCCATCCCACGCAGCACTGTGCATGGAAGGGGCGTGTAATGGGTGTTGCTGTGGGCATGCCACAGCAACACCCTTTGAATTTTGACGGTGCCCCAGATTTATGAAATTTTGTAATCCTGAGGCAGCGTCAAAATGGCGCAACGAGGAGGAATACTTTTATTGCTCCTCGTTTTTTGCTTTTTCTATGCATGCTTCATTCCGCTGCATGCACAGAAAAAGGGAAAATGCCAGAAACTATTGTTTATGTTCGGAGAGGTGTCCCTTCCTGCACATAAACAATCATTTGAAAATGACGCTTTGGCACTTCTGTGTGTGCTGCATTGAGCAGCACACACAGAAGTGCCAAAGTGCCATTAGTAATTGTTTATGTGCAGGAAGGAACACCTTTCTGCACATAAACAATCACACCTCTCAACACAGACATCCTTGCAAGATGGTGCAAGAATGCCTGCGTTTGTGCTGGCAGCTAAATTTAGCGCCAGTGCAGGGGGAAACACAGGAGTGAGCTGTATTCCCTTAAATACGGCGCATCCCTGTGTTTCTAAGGTAATTCAGCAAGGCACCACCAGTTTTGGCACAGCACCGCGCTGCGTCACTTTTCTTTAAATCTGCCCATGGATTTTACTAATAGCTTCACCCATCGCATATACAAGATTCACTTCTGGCTCCATGAGAACCACTATAGTTATGCTTTGCACAGTCAGAATTCAAGACTGTCATGACTTCTCACAAGTTGGAAAAATCAACTTCCCTCTGTAAGACAGCATGCTTTCAAAATGATAAATAACGCACATAAATATAATGCTACCCTGAAGAAAACGAGAGAGTGCGAGAGTTGGTCCTGATAATAAAGCATCTCAGCAGTTCTTGAGAATTCACAAAGGCTCACTAGACATTGACTTTCAGACTTCAGGATTGAGAAAGAAACTCTCTGAAACAAGCTACCAGGATACAGTTAGTGAACCAAAAAGATATGAAGTAGAGCTCCAGTGGAGTTTCGATCATGGGAGTACTGGTGAGCACCAAACAATGAAAGAATACCAACTGGCAGTTATCACAGGACTGCAGAGAAACATAGGGAAAAGGGAGGTTGGCTAGATCCATGCCAAAAAGGGAGCTAACAACCTAGGGAGCTGCAGGAAGGGAAAACAGAACAAACATTTGTGAACGACAAATGTGTGCAAACTGGGTTAAACGTGGGTAATGTCCAAAAAACTTCTACTGCCAAGCACATTATTTCATGCTTACTATCCTCTTAACTGTCACTGCTTCTCATAGCCCAGAAGTGAAACCAATGGCTGACCCTCCTAGCCTGAGATTCTCAGCCCCAGTTATAAAGTGACTTCCCAATTCCATCTGTTAGACATGTCATGCCTTCTGCTGTCCTGCTTTGCTGAATTCTTTTTGTTAGCCTTAGGACTCTGTGCACTTTACCACTGCTAACCAGCACTAAAATGCTTGTTCTCACTCCCCAAAACATGGTAAGACAAGCGCACACCTGATTGGGATATTTAATTTTCTTTTAAGACCTTAGTAAAGTAGCATACATATACCAAGGGCTGTGGGTCTCCAGCCACTATTTATTGTGGCACCCACTCATGTAGCCACTTGAAATAGGTCCCAGTCTTGCCATTGCAGCCTGTGTGCAAATGTATACTGCTAGTTTGATGTAGCAAAATAAAACTCTTATCGAGCCTAAAACACCCTTGTAAATACATATAAGTCAACCCTAAGGTAGGCCCTAAACAGTCAAAAGGGTAGGGTGCAATGTATTTACAAAGTGATACATTGCCTTTAAGTTTTACATGCCCTGGCAGTGGAAAAACACACAAATCTGTTTGGGAACAGATAGAAATATCATTGGGCAGATTTAAGAAACCACTTTCCTTGCGCCCCTTAGTGCCGCCCTAACGCCAACATGTATACGCCGTATTTGAAATACGGCGCACCATGGTGGAGGGTAGGGGTCAACAGTGTCATTCTTTATGACGCTATTGATATACTCTAACATCTTGGCGCTACTCCTGCAGAGTACATAGGGGCCCATTGTAACCAATGGTGTGCCTCCTTTTAACACCTGCTCTGTGCAGGTGTTAAAAGTGCTGAAACAAAACAAGGCAAGGATATCTCTTAGATTTCTTTGCACCATTTGTTTAGCCCCCCCATGGGAGAATGCCCCTCTTGCATACATTATGCCTGGAGCAGGCATAATGTAGAGCAAAAGGTTACAAAGTGGCACAGTGCATGCATTGCGCCACTTTGTGAATATGGCGGTGGGATTTTGGGTTTGGTTGGCCACATTAGCAAAAAAGTAAATGACGCTAATGTGGCGCAAGGAGGCACTAGGGGCTCTTAAATATGCCCCCATGTTTGGTGTCCAGGGAATTGTAATTTAAAATCTTCTTTGATGGTCAAGTCAACTTTCAAGTCAGAAGTCTGAAAATAGCCCTTTTAGAAAGTTGGCATTTTCTTGTCCTAAACATTTGGGGCCAGGTCACATGACTGGGTGTAGTTGGCCTTTGTTCATTCCTCTAAGGCAGCTCCACAATACTGGTACTGGAGTTGGCAGGATGAGCCACCCTGGTTGGACGTGGGGGTCGAGCTGTGCACAGACCCACTAGCACTTCAAAGACACTGCCTGAGCTCACACACAAACATCACACTACCCTTTTGTAACTCCAGACATCCTGGCACAAGGGCAAGGAGGTAGAATGTTCAACACACTCCAGTGGGGGAAGGGGGTGTCTACAGAAGTTTTTCTCACTTCAAAGCTGCCACCAGGTATAGAATTAGGACCTTCATTCCGGTTCTTCAATTCACTTATGTAGCTGCAGAGGATTGTCAGAGGACTTCCCTGCTGGTTGTGCCCTGCTGTGTATTTCAGAAGAGTGCCTGGTTGCACCAGGAGGACTACCCTGCTGCCTGAACCCTGCCCTGGCCCCTTAGAGCACTTCCCTGTTGCTTGAAACCTGCTTCTCTGCTCAAACCAAAGACTTCCAGAGTGACACCAAGGGCTGGGTGGCTGGTCTCCTGATCAGAGCCCTGGGGACAGAAAAGGCTCCAACCATCTTGAACCCTTACCTGGACCCAGCCTGAGTGAGTCCCAACCCTTCAAATGGTGGCCATGCAGTTTCAGACCCTTGGAAGTAGTATTAAATGTGCCCAGATAGCACAAATCCAAAACTTGGGACTCACAAATTTTAGCTTGCCAAAAAGTGCCCTGAGAAAAGAGAGGAGACTGAGAGCTACCTGCTCACCGATCCACCAAAGGTGCTTTACTGGTCGCCCTGAAATTGCAGTATATCTGGCTACATTCCTATCCACAACAGCAAATCCTGTTCAGCAGATTCTGCCCAGAAGGTTGTCAAGCCTCATGGAAACCTTGTCTGCTACAATTTGCATCTTCATCCCACTGGTGATTTTCGACTACCAAAAAAGACTAAGGGCCTGTCTGTAGGAGGCTGGCCCGGATTGTAGTGGGTACTCTAGGTACTTACACCTTATACAAGGTCAAGTTATCCCTTATTAGTGAAATGTAGTCAGTGTCTAGAAGCCAGGCTGTCTAGAGGTAGCTGTAGGCAGAACAGCCAAGCTAGGAGACATACACAACTTTTGCAATACTACTGTAGTCACACAGTACACATGAAAGACAATACTCAGTGTTACAAAAATAAAGGTACTTTATTTCTGGCACACAATGCCAAAAATACTTTGTAGGCTATACTCCCTTAGGAGGTAAGTAAATCACACAATATATACACTAGTAACCAGAAATAGATAAGTACACAGTAGGAAAATAGTGCAAATAGTGAAAAACACCATAGGTTGCAATGGGCCTAAGGGGAACACAAACTATATACTAAAATAGTGGAATGCAAAAGTCGGTTTCCCACCTAGGCAAGTATAGTGTGTAGAGGGGTGTTGGGAGTGTAAGAAAATACCAAAGGTAAGTAAAATACCCCATCCCAGAGCCCAGGATAGCAGAAGTAAAACACATCAAGTCTCCTAAAACAAACTAGAAGTCGTGATAGAAGATAATGCAAGAACCAGAAGAGACTGCAAGACACCAACGGTGGATTCCTGGACCTGAACACCTGTGGAAGAAGGGGACCAAGTCCACGAGGCACTGAAGAGTCCAGGGAGAACAGGAGCCCCTTCTAACTCGGATGAAGGTGCAAAACTGGAACCACCGGTGAGAAGACAAAGTCAGTATTGCACCAAAGAAGATGGATGCGGGTCCCTGGTTGGTGAGGAAGATGTCCCATGCCGAATGGATGAATGCAGTCGGTTTGCATTACTGGATTCTGCCAACAAGCCTTGGCACCTGCAAAGCTCTGGGTTAGTGGAAAATCATTCTGCCCGAGACCAGGAGGGATCTGGTGTCTTCTACCCAGGAGGGGGAGACAGAGTGGGCTGTCAGCAACTCAGAGAGCCCTCGGAAGACCAGGCAGCATGCACAGGAGTCCCACAGCACGTGGACAAAGGAGGTGCAAATGGAGGCTTATGCAGCATGACACAAAGGATTCCCACGCCACCAGAGAACCACTCAGGAAGCTGTGCTTCGCAGGATGGAGTGCTGGGGGAATTAGCTGTGTTGTGCATGAAGAACTTCGGGGAAGGTCGCACACAAGCCTTAGCAACTGCAAGGCACGCTGTGCACAGGGGTACTGTCTTGCGTGAGGAGGCAAGCTCCTAAGTCCATCAAAGTTGGACAGCTGGACAGTGAGACTGCAGGATTCACTTTAGTCCACTACCCGTGTTGCTGGATCCACACCTGTCATCTGGAGAGGGGGTCCAAACCACTGGTCATCGCTGCAGAGAGGTGCCTGCTGAAGCAGGGAAGTGACTCCGTCACTCCACAGGAGATTTCTTTGGTTATTCTGGAGCAGGCTGAAGACAGGCAGTCCTCGGAGGATGCATGGCGCGGAAACTATTGCAGTTGCTGGCAGGAGCTGAAGTTACAAGATTGCAGATGTCGTCTTTGCTTCTTTGTTGCAGTTTTGTAGAGTTCCTGGAGCAGTCAGCAATTCATCCGTTGGTAGAAGATGAAGTAAAGGATGCAGAGGATTACTGCTGGAGTCTTGAAATCCAAAGCAGAAGAAACACCCAGAGAAGAGACCGTAAATAGCCCTAAGAAGGGGGATGATCACCTAACCAGGTAAGCAGCTATCAGGAGGGGTTTCTGATGTCACCTGCTGGCACTGGACACTCAGATGTTCCCAGAGTGTGCCACCACCTTGGAATCCAAGATGACAAAACCCAGTGACACTCTGGAGGAGCTCTCGGCACCACCCCTGGGGTGGTGATGGACAGGGGAGTGGTCACTCCCCTTTCCTTTGTCCAGTTTTGGCCAGAGCAGGAACAGGGGGTCCCTAAACCGGTGTAGACTGGATTATGCAAGGAGGGCACCATATGTGCCCTTCAAAGCATTTCCAGAGGCTCTGGGAGGATACCCCTCCCATGCCTGTAACACCTATTTCCAAAGGGAGAGGGTGTAACACCCCCCTCCTAAAGGAAATGCATTGTTATGCCTTCCTGGAACTAAGCTGCTCAAGCCACAGGAGGGCAGAAGCCTGTCTGTGAGGTGGCAGCAGCTGGGGCTGCAGTGAAAACCTCAGAAGAATGGTTTAGCAGTACTAAGGGTCCATGGTGGAGCTCCCAGAGTGCATGGGATTGTAAAACCAATACTGGAATCAGTATTGGGGAGCAATTCCCAGATGTTAGACACCTTACATGGCCATATTCAGGGTTACCATTGTGAAGCTACATATAGATATTGACCTATTTGTAGCGCAGCCTTTATATGGGCTCCTTATGAGGGGCAAAAGGAATGCTGCAGCCCATAAGGATCCCCTGGAACCCCAATGCCCTGGATACCAATGTACCATATACTAGGGACTTATAAGGAGAGGCCAGTGTGCCAATGTGGATTGAAATATGGAATCTCTAAACTGTAGTGACAAATTTGGAAAGAGAGAGCATGAGCACTGGAGTTCTGGTTAGCAGGACTCCAGTGACAATTTAGAAAACATTGAAACACACTGACAAGCTGTCCATAAAGCATAAGCACTGGGGTCCTGACTAGCAGGATACCAGTGATACAGTCAAAAACAAACTGACATCTGGCAGAAATTAAGGGTGACATGCTGAAAAGAGGGTACTTTCCTACACTGACATTCAGTTTGGCAGAGGGGTTACTCTGTCACGAACGCAATGGATATCCCATCTACTCTATTACCAGTTCCATAGGCTATAATGGAATTGTACTATGGAAGGGATATCCATAACATTTATGATGGGGTTACCCCCTCCGGCAAACTCAAAATCAGGCCCTAAGTCTGAATGTAAAAATCTGCACCGTGACATCATTCAGCAGCTAACTGATGATGCCACCTCCTCCTTGGGTAGGTGGCTGCCTTGACCAGCTAATTTTTACCTTCTCAGATATGTTTTCACTAAGATTCCTCTAAGTCAGGAGGTAAGTGGAAACCAGGCCCAATCCACTTTGTGTATCTGAATCACGCTCCATTGAAGTCGCTCGCAACTTTCGAGTTTGCTCACGTCTCTATGTCCACAGTTAATGCTTTGATCTTTTAGGTGCCTTTTTCACTTTAATCTTTAAATATTTATAACTTCAGTTCTTCTGAGGGGTGTCAGCCAATTTATTAAATGTAGTTTACTTTTCTAAATTGTGAGGGATTTTTTTAATGTTGTTTTGTTTAACTTTAGTGCTGTTTGAGTACTGCATAACTTCTTTACACATTTCATCTAAGTTAAGATTGACTGCTTTTGTGCCATTCTACCAGACAGTTATGCATTGGTCAAATTAATGAGTTTTTGTGGTTCACCCTGGCAGAGATTGTGGCTGTTGCTTGAGAAGGACTCACACACCCATCAACCAACAACCCAATTTCTTATACCATATATGTGTACTTCAGAGCTTCAAACTCTGTGTATGCTTGTGCCACTGCTGTAATTTATAGGAATCACTGGAAAATAACATGTTAACTGATTAGAAATGTTGCTGTAGCCATTACTCCTAGATATCCCAGAGTCTGGCACTGATTCCTTACACTTGGCAGGCCTCAAGGTACTTTGTAGCATTTTTCATGTACAAAGCTATTTTTGATCGGAGGATCAGATCATAGTCTACAGTGTCCTGCGTAGGTTCCTCGAGATGCTTCTTCCACTTTTCTCTGGCAGGACCTAAAGGACATCTGACATGGTACCCATATAGAGGCTGAAAGGAACAGAAGCCTAGTCCCTTCTGTGATGCCTTCCCAAAGGCAAAAAAAAAAGGCATGGTTACAATATGTCCCACTTGCCCCTTCATTTTTCAGCTAAACCCATGGTCATGCCTTTCAGGAGCTTGTTGAATCTCTCAACAAGCCCATTGTTTTGGGGTTGATAAGGTGTAGTAGACCTACAAGTAACCCTACAATCACCCCCACATGACCTTGAAGAACACAGACATGAAGTTTGTCCCTTTCTCTGAAATTACCTACTTGGGGAGCCCCACTATGGCAAGGATACCAGGCATGGACCTGGGCATCACGGGTACAGTCGCCTCAGGATATCTAGTGGCATGGTCCGCTATTACAAAGATGCACCTGTTCCCTCAGCTCTCTTGGGGCTAAGAGGCCTTAAAATGTCAATCCCTATCATCTTAAAATGTGTCCCCATGATGAGTAGTGACATACAGACAGTTTTGGGCTGTCTTCCTGTCTCGCACCCGGCTTAACAGGTTTGGCAGGAGTGACATAATTTCTTTACCTTCTTGTACATCTGAAGACGGTAGAAGTATTTAATTGAGTTTTCCCAAATATTTTTCTACCCCAGATGCAGCAAGTAAGGGGGTGTCATTCCCCAGTTCCATTAACAATGTCCAAAAGTGCTGAGGAGCTATCAGATTCCTGGCTGCCCCAGGTTTAGGGTCTCTAGCCTCACAGAACAGGACACAAACATCTTGGTGAATTAATTTAGTCCCCCTTGCATCACCTTGCTTTTGTTCATCAGCCTGGCGCTGAAGACCTTCAAGAGCAAGGCACTCTTTCAGTGCTTTACAGAACTCCTAAGAAAGTCCTCCAGCCCCTTGCAACTCTCTGAGTTCAAATGGCTCTCTCACAACAGTTTCTTCTTCTCCCTAAGATACCAGATTCTTCCCGTGATTCAGACTCTTTCTAGGCCTAGGGAAGTTTTGGGGCAGGTTTCCTATACATCTTACCCTTTCTCTGGACTGTGGGAACTTGGGCCATTTTCCAGTCTCTAGGCTCACCTGACTTTCCTAATGGGTTGTTTGGTACCTTGTGGCCACACTTAATTACTCAGGCAAACCCAACAATGTAATATGGGTTTTTCAATCCACCTCTGCCCAAGCAGAAATTGCCAGATCATTGTCCAGCAGACACTCCACTGCTATTGCAGCTCTCAAAGCTACCTTCTTTGAGCTACTAGTGACACCATACTCCAAGTTAACCATCATAAAACCTTACTTCTTTGTCAGCTCGGAACACCTCTGAAAGTCATCTGGAATGATCAGCTCTGGGGACACCAGCTTTTCCATCATTGTGGTAATGCTTACTCCTGTGTCCCTCACAGTTATTGCTCAGGTCCCATTGATGGTTGGCTATTGCTTATACTTCTTAAGGTGACCACAGTTTCAAATCCACCCCATCCATTGGGACTAATGTGCCTTCATCCCAACCCTTAGTTTTCCCTGGGAAAACTTTCACCCCAAATCCTGCAATCACAATCTCTTAGGGCTGCACACTGGTGGGGGGGGGGGGCTACTGGAAACAGTGAGAGTCTCCTCTCTTATGCCTGGGCTAATGACAATCCAAGCACCCCAGACATTTCAGAGATCAAAGTGCTTTTTCTTATTCTACCCACCCTACATCTTCGTAGTGTTGATTTGTGATACCTCTCCCTTCTCAGACTTTTGAGTCCTTCGAGAGAACTGTCTCTTTTTGTTCTTGTTGTTCCCCTCCTTTCTCTGTTGAGGGCCTGACCTCCCTTTCTTTGGATTACTCCACTGGAACTTCTTGGACATGCTTGTGTATACCTGCACATTAGCCGCCTTAAAAAGCTGTTTGGGATCAATGATCTTGGACTCCACTAGATGCTGGTGCAAATCAAAGAACAAGCACATAAGGTACTTCATTCAGGGGCGGCTTCTTAGGAATGGCAATGGAGCGATGCCCCACTGGCTAAGAGTCAGCAGCTGAAAAATAAAACAATATAAATATATTTTTTTAGCTGCTTGCTCCGTTGAGGCAGAGTATGAAGGGAGGGGTGGTGCTGGGCCTTGGGAGGGGGTAGGGGAAAAGAAGGAGGCGGAGTGGAGTGAGTGCATTAAGTGTGCAGGTCAATTTGGACGTCCAACTTAGGCTGGCCAAACTGACATGCCTATGTAGGTTTCTCCAACCTGGATGTGTTGGACAGCTGGCTTGGAGACACGGTACAGACTCCAACGCAGTGTCTGAGTGTCAGACTAAGCCGCTCAGACAAATCCTGATGCTGCTCTCATGCTAGGTGTAGCATGAGAGCAGTACCAGGATTGCATGGGGAGCCTGTGCTGGGGTCCCAGGGACTGCTGAGACACCATCAGAAGAGGAGAACGGGGCGGTTTGCGGCAGTGGGACAGTTGTGTGTGTTTTTTTTTTTTTAATGGTTTTCTTTTTTATTGTTATATATTATTCCCCATCTCCCCCCTGTCCTCCTGCCCCTACCCTTGAGATTTGCTGCGGCCACCGCTGACTTCATTACTAAATTGTACAGCCCATCATAAGTCTGCACTGCATTGCCTTTCACCCAGGCCTCCGGTGTTTTTAAACACATGTCCACAAAATCACATCAAGATTGCTATAGCTTTTTGTGTGTTTCTAAGATTTTTTTACAATAATCTTCAGGTTTGAGACCAAATTTATGTACTAGTTCATGATTCATATGGGTCTATGAGTAAGATACCTCATCATCTAGAGTGAGGAGTGGGACCCTCCTCTGTTAAAAAAAAAAGAAAAAAACAACACCCACAACAATGCTCTGAAGTTCTGTTTGACTTCCCTCCACATGTAAGAAGTGAACCATGTATCAATGTCATCCCCCACCACAATGCTAGGCACCACATCTTTAGGAAAGTGAGGGTTATGTGACGTAGACTTTTCTGCCTCACTTCTGCTGCCACCATCTACATTGGACTGCACAATTCCAATTTGGCCTTCCTTTCCTCCACAGCCAGATTCTTTCCCTCCAGTGCCAGCTTCAAATCCTCCAAGGTTACAGCAGCCAGCATGCCCAGATGCTCCCTCTCTGACATCTTGTCACTGTATTCTACCTGGCAGACTGCCAGCTCGGAAGGGCTCAGCCTGGGGGAATCACTATCACTACCAGCTTTGAAAGGTGCAATAGAGATACTCCTTGAAACATGTCATCCACTGCCTTATCCTGATTTTAGGCTTCTTCACTTCTGCTTGTTCGCCTCTGTGGTGATCTGTTTCTAGCGGGCTGCTTCCAAAGCTCTCAGGGCAGTGTGGCAATCCTCTTTCCTGGGGGTCAATGTCAACATTTATCCTTTCTGCTTGCACATGCTTCTCAGTTCTGCAATGCTGAGGCTTTCCATGCTCAAAAAGTAAAGGAACAAAAATTGGAATAAAAAAATGATTTCAGAAAAAATCAAAACTATGCCAACCAAAGTCTTTATGTTACTCAAAAATAAAAAATACATGTTTACTGTTAATTTAGTATGAAAGTGGAATATTAGTTAGAGTGGACATAAGTCCATGAAAGGGAATAAAGCCACAAAATGTCAAGGTGAAACTAAGGCCCATATTTATACTTTTTTAGCGCCTCATTTGCATCGTTTTTTGATGCAAAATTTGGGCAAACTTACAAAATACAATTGTATTTTGAAAGTTTGCGCTGCTTTTGCGTCAAAAAATGACGCTAATGCAGCGCTAAAAAAAGTATAAATATGGGCCGAAGTTTCAATAGTTTTACCCTATACTTAACCCCCTGGTGGCTTTGTCACACAGAAAGCAGGAAAATGTGCAGTTTTAGCAGTATCAGAACAGTTGCAAGGTAAAAATACAACAAAGTGCAAACCTCACAGCCAATTTCAGAAAATAAAGTAATTGTTTATAAGCAAAATGTCAAAAATCCAACTAAGGGAACAGTAAATATGTTTTTTTTTAATTTTATTTCGGGCAAAAAGAGCCAAGAGAAAGTGAAGAGCCAAATAGAAGGTACAGTTGTCCAGAGCCTTTGTAAACTTTCTGGCCAAACAAATTGGAGGGCAGATGAGATATACCAAGCGATAGTTGTGGTCAAAGATTTCACCTCCTAACTTAGAAATACAAGTTGAAAACCTATAGAGGGGCAAGACTGAATGCTGAATCAGACAAATTTATCTCTAAGTCGGACAGCCATTAGGAGGAGTTGGGCGTGGGGGTAATTTTATTTTCGCCAGAGTACTAAAAGTAATGTTAGTAATTATGCATTACTTCTGTGATGTGAAATTACCAATATTACATAATTACACCAGCTTGCGTAATTGAGAATAAGCTTGTGCAAAAATCCTACCGCCGGAGCACAGGAAGAATCAACTAAAAGAGAGTGAGTGGCTGCTGGTTACTACTGTTCGTGACTTGCATCATATAGTGCTATTTCATTAGTGCAAAATGCATCCTCAACCCCATTTTTGATTCAAAGGTACATTTTGCACTGAGAAAAAAATGTTAAATGCTGGATTACACTTCATACACAATTAAATTTAATTATGCGTGACTTTGCAGTAATCATAGTGATTATGCTAGGGAGAATTATACCAGTTACGTCCACCCCTAGAAGAAGGTCCTGGTGAAGCCAATAGTTTTGGTGGAAAAAGCTCTGGGATGGAAAATTCAAATTTTGCGGCTACCGAAGTCCTCTTCTTTGGTGGACATGTTTCATGCCTTCTCCTGATTTCTGCCTTTGGACATAAGGCCTTATTTTGAATTGGACAGATGGAACACCGTCCGTTAGGGTAAAGGAGGAAATTATATCCGCCATGCTCACGGACTCCTGGTCATCAAATTTACAGATGGCTACTTGCCGAACTGGTTTTGCTCTACATTACAATTAACTGCCATTACAGAGATTTCTTTCAATGTACCAAAAATTTGATAGGAGGCCGCCATTGGTTTTGACAAAGAAGGATTTAAATTCAAAAAGACAAAATATTGACAACCTCCACCCTACAACCTGGAACTTTTCTGAGTCACTTTTACTTTTTTTCTGTTCCTTACCTCAACTTTTCCCCGATGGTGATGGACAAGAAAATAAAGACATTAAAATATCCACCCTAGATAGTGCTGGAAGGGTAATATCTTTACTGTGATGGTTGCTACTCTGTCAGACTGTTTTAGGGAATTTGTGACTGAATAAGCCAACAGGGGCTTTGTCGATGAAAAATTTAAGTCTGTCCATTTCTAAATGAGGAGTGCTAACCGGGAGTAGGGAGGGCAGGGTACTGCATTGCATATGTGGAATACCCTGTCCACCAAACTCTAAATCAGGCCTTTAATCTGTGTTTTAGAGCTCACATTTTTCCAGTGAGGCAAGCCTAGAAGCTGTATCCAACAGACACCTCTCAAAGTTGGACTCCTTTGCCACAAGGTCTTGTTACAGCTCCGGATGTCTTAAAAGTCCGAAATTGTTCTTAACCTCCTCTTTTCAGACATTTTGGAGCAGCTCCTCTCAGTCTAAGACTACCAGGACCTTGGGAGAGCACTGACGGCCATGGCTCACAGCAATAGAGGCCACAACTATTGCCTAGTTTACAATTGAATGGTGTATTGTCGCTCACAAAAAGGCTCCTGTCAAGTGCCCCACCACTGCCTCTGATCTCCAAGCTCCTGAATTACAAACACAGAGATACCATCCTGATGTGGGCCCTGGGGGTTTGACAGCTTATGTACTAATCTGACCATGTGATGATCTTCCAAGACGACCCCACATGACGTGGCACAAGACGATATTAAACAGCAACTGTGCACCATTCAGCTTCCATATATACTCCTTTTTTCGGCAAAGCTGTGGGTTGTCCACAACTTCAAGACTCATTTATTTGAGATGCCCAAAGCAATATGGGACTTGCTTACAAAGCAGCTTGTGCTTAAATGTAACAAGATTTTGAGGTGACCCTTGACCTTGAAGTCTGGCCGAGGGGGACTGGATAGTCCCTGAGGACATTAGAAATCTGGCAGGAGGAGGGGGGCACCTCATACTAAGAGAAAAGCTTCTGATTCCCAGGAGGAGAGGCAGATGTTGGCCTGGGTCATAGAAGCTGACAATGAAGGGAATGCGTCCCCCTCTCCCACAAACTCTGACAGGGAGCACCAAGAATAGCATTCAACCCACCACTGGCTGCCCTGCTCGACGGGGATTTGGGGGGGGGGTGGTTTTCACCTTGGTTACCTTGCAGGGTGAAGGAGAAGGGCGCCAGATATGTCTGGAGCAGAGATGCAGGGAAGCAGGATGTGGGGGATGTTGTTTGAGCTGTTATACAGTATGTTTGCTTGCTGTCAAAGCATGGGTCCCAAGCCCAACTCTCCCTATGCTGCTACATCGCTTACTCCTATCTCGTCTCTCCTTTATTTTTCCCCACTTTTTGAGTGCCCACTCCTTGCTTTGCCCTTGTAAACTGCTTAACTGGTTGACTCCTAAAGAGACAGAGACAAGTGTGCTGTCCCACTTCACCGCTGATGATGGGAGTGTCTGGTGTAGTGCCTGCTTTTGCCAATTACTATTGCTCCCTGCATGCCGGAAACTGTGCCCTGCACGAGAAAGAGACATCCCAAACAGTGCAGATCTTCCTATGCCCCAACTGGCCCCCTCCAATCTGAAGAACCTCAAGCAACCAATTCACCCTGGAGGAGATTGGAGAAGCTTTCAAAGACATGAACTCCAGCAAGATGTTCAGGCTAGATGGATAGGCAGATGACTTTTGCAGAGAGATCTGTGGAGCCTTACTCCCGCCCCTCCTGGAAATGTGTAGGGAAATGGTAGACAGGAGATGTTTTTTGCCTGAACTAGACCTAGTGGCTATTGTGGTACTGCACTAACTGGGGGACCTCCACACCTAGGTGCTACATTTTGGCCCATCACTCTGATAAATGTGGGGGTTAAACTATTTGTGTGGGTCTTGGCCAAGAGGGTCCTGAAGGCTTCTGGCCTACCTAGAACAACTTGATCAATGTGGTTTTATTCCCCATCGGCAGATGAGGCACTGTCTTCAATAAGTCCATATAACTCTGGAGCAATATCGATCTTCACAATGGCCGAGTGTGTTAATGCTTATAGACTTTGATAAACCCTTTGATAATGTCCATGTTTTGCCTTCCACTTATGGCGGTACCCTCCTTGATTGATGCTATGGGGGTAATTTCTGTGGCCCTTACAGTGGTTATATGGTGAGATCGTGCCGACTTCCTTCCTTTCCTTGCGCGTTTTCTCTCTTTGATAATAATCGAGTTATGTTTTTTTTCACTGTTCGTCAGTTATCTTACGATGATTGAGTGGGGCAACGTGGCTGGTTCTTCCCTCTGGGGGGGGGGGCAATTTTCCAATTGCCTAGTTCCCCCCAGCTAACTTTTTCCATGCTGATATTTTGTTCAACCGGACTCCTGTCTGTTTTATTAGTAGAGCTCTGCCCCCTTCATGGACTATGGCAATTCAAATCACTACTTGCTCTCCTTTTTACTATTGCTTCATCCAAAACCTGGTCTCTTTTCCTTTTCGTCTCGGTTTGATTAGTGGTTTGGTTAATGGCATTTTTTTCATGCTTTACCTGACATCATACTCCTTTTCACTGGTCGATCAGTCTGTCTACTTAGCAGGAGATTAGTCTACTCTGGGGGATCTTCAGCTGTATGAGTAGACCATAGGTAAAGGTGTTCTCTAGGTCTGTTATAATACTATTCAACTTGTCCCAGAGTACTCTCCAATTACTGAACTGTGTAACAGACTTTAATTATAAGTGTTGTGACACTACAGTTTCCTATATCCTTTGAGAGTCAAAACAGAAGCAGAAACTGGACAGTAGAAACAGGGGAGCACGCTTGTTAATCGACTATGGTTTTTGCTGGTCTATGGTGTATATATATGCTGATGCCGATAATTGGACAAAGTCGGCGTGGAGTCACCCCTTTTTTTGCAGCACCACTTTTTTGTGTTGAGATCCCTTTTTTTTTTGCACACACATTACACCTCTGTACCTCTTTGCCGCTTTGTGCTCCTTGGAACTACGTCCGTGCCACGTCTGCGTTCCGCTTCAGCATCAGCTTGCTCGGCTCTGCTCGGCTCTGCTGCTCTGCGCTGTCTGATCCACTCTTGTCCCACTTTAGTACCTTTTAGTACCTTTAGTACCTTGTTGGTGCCTTCTGGGGCCTTCCGGGGCCTTTCGGTCAGGTTCGCGGGTTCGCTGGGTTCTCCTCGGTTCTCCAAGCTTTCTGGGTTGCTGAGTTTCTGGGTTTCAGGTTTGCTGCTCCCACACTCCCCTCCCGGGCTCCACGTGGTCATGAGCTCCACGTGCCTGCTTAATGGTGCCTGTCTTTTCTCCGTCACCTCCCTATCACGACCGCCACAACCACCACCCGTCCACCTCACTGGGGACAGACTGAGGGGTGGATCATTTGACTTGCTCTCTCTCTCAAGTGCCGCTGTGCCTCTGTACTTGCCACTACTTGCTGCCCAGGATCTAGCTCCTTAGCCCACACTGGGCTGTGTCCGCGTAACTCCAGGCATCACTCCAGGCTCGCCTCGGACCACCGCACCACAGCCCAGGAAGTCAATGGGCAGTTGCCGGGGCACCCTGAGAGCCCAGACCTTCCGGCCTGTACCAACCTGCTCTGCAATGCTAGGGCTGGGAGGGGCTGGGGGGTTAGAGCTCGAGCAGGAGCCCGTGCTGGCCCGCATAGCTGTTCCTGTCTCACCTCATGACTTGATGGAGCCCAGGCTGAGGGCTAAGGGGCTGGAAAGTTCAAGTGTTGGCTTTGTTACTCCTGCAGGAGCCAGCATTGCTCTTGCACACAGGGAGCCGCCAAGCATGCAGCCCCCTGGGTGAAAAAGCAATTGTTTCATCTCATTCCCTGCCTGCATCAGTGCGGCCAGGAAAAAAAGATGAAACCTCTGCTTTCCGGGGCAAGAGCACTTTGACAGATCTTGTTGGCTGGAAGTCGTCAAAGCTCCCACCAAGTCACATCAAATAGCTATGTTCTGGGGGTGGGCACTCCAGGACATAGCAGGAGCAGGCCCTTGGGGTTGGTGGTCCCCATGGCTAATATTGGCTCCACGTGGGGGCTACACGCCCTCCCTCCAATCTTTAATTTAGCCCCAGGGAGGTGGTGGTCCCCAGGGATCCGCAATGGACCCCTTCATCTTGTTATTTCAGCCCTGGGGAGGTGGTAGCCCCCAGGGCTGTTGGGAGGTCTCACGGCCCCTCTGCATAGATTTCATATTCAGCCCAAGGGAGGTGGCAGTCCCCGAGGCTTTAGGGGAGGCTGTACAGGCCTCCCCAATTACAAATAAACATTTTGCCCCAGAGAGGTGGCTGTCCCTGGGGTGCGGGGGCCATGCAGCCCCAGAATAACCTCATTGCCCTGGGGAGGTGATGGTCCTCTGGGCTAATAAAAGCCTTGGGAGGGGAGGCCCTTATGTGCCGCCTCCTTTTTTAATCCACCAATGCTCCAGGAACCTGGCCCATCAGTTGGCAAAAAAAAAAAAAGACAGGAGACAGACCTTTCAAAAAAAAAAATCAACAAAAATCTGCAGATCCATAGATTTTTCTTTGATTTTTTTTTCATGATTTTTATCCATGGTGAGGTCCGTGAGGGACCCATAGGTCAAGGCTAGGGGCTCAGGGTGACCCTACCCTGGACAAGTCTCAAGATGGCTGCCCACACTTCCTTGCTGAAGTGTCCACAGACAATCAGATATCCACACAGGGAACATTGGATCCACTGAGGATCCGCATCCCTAGATATCTATATTTCTTCCCCTTTACTATTTTCAAAACTTCTGAATGGATTTACCACAAATCACAAAAAAAGAAGATCTAGCCTTCTATCAAATTTGGTGTAATAACATTCAGCGGTTTGGGCTGTAGGTAGGAAAAATGAATGAGCAAAATGCATTTTGTGACCCCCCTTTTTCTCAACCCCCGCTTGACAGATCACCCCAAAGCTGTCAAGACACCAACTGAAGCCACTGAAGTATAAGTTTTGACAATTTTATGAAGAGTCATCAAGCAGCATCAAAGTTATTGAGAAAACAATAAACAATATATATTTGTTTTATAGTTTCCACCAAAACGCTGCAGCTCAACAACGCAGTCGGTGTGATGACTCGTGAGAGTGGTCTCACGATATATGACTCAGTTCCAAACAAAGATGTTGCGCACTTACAAAGTGTGTTGATTCCAGTTTATTCAGTCACCAAAAGAAACAGACACGCACGTTTCGGCAAAAAGCCTTTGTCAGTGTCATGAATGCCCTCACAATAGTCATATAAATTCCAGTAATGCATTGGCAGGGCAGCGCTCGTCACATTCAATGCACAAAGGATGGACTATACATACCCTTCTCTCCTACATGCAAGGATATTTGGTGGCCATCTTAGCAGGATATAACATAATATGATATAAATCACACAATACCACCAATATTGCCAAAAGTATCCCTCCATGACACTGTCATTCTTCCAAAAACTTGTGAATTTAGGAGCGGTGCACCAAAATAGAAATACATAAAAAAGCATAAAAAAGAAAAAAGAAAATAAAGTAAACTACACAATATTCACCAATACCTCAGTAAATTGTACCCCACTCTCCAACTCTTACAATTAACGAAATTTAAGGGTAAAAAAATGTCTGACTTTGCCCTGAGTGTCAGCGTGAATATATATATATATATATGCCATACCATTCATAAAAATGTGATTGTCTCTGATGTTTGAACTTGCGGTCAGAAAACAAAAGATATATACCTGGCAAAATGTTTTGGGACATTACCAAATGAAACAGCAAAGGTCACGAGACCACTGCTGTTGGGTGTGCATGGATTAAAAGGCAAGTGCGGTTACGAGGGAAGCAGATTTTTTGTTTTATGACCGCAAGTTCAAACATCGGAGACGATCACATTTTTATGAATGCTATGCCTTTAAAATGACGACATTGAAAAGCTAAATACGTCGACATCAACATATCTCCAATGGGAGAAAGCAAGCCAGATTTAAATGCATATCATGTGATGTTACTTGCTGGAGTAGCATTGATAAAGGCAAACATGCTGAAACGTGTCTGCTGTTGAAAATACATGGACTGCAAAACCCATGAGTGTTCTAAGCTGTTTTCCTTTTGGGAACTTTGTTTGTGAATTTTACATGATGGCCACAATCTTGAAGGAAGCACCCGTGTTAAAGTTGTTCTGCAAAGCAAGTGGCATTTGGTTTTCATATATATATATATATATATATATATATATATATAACCTAGTGTGAATCTTCACAAAATTTTCAACCTATACTTTGGTCAGTTCAGCTACTGTCTTGAAAGATTTGGGGTGATCCGGCAAGTGGGGGCCAAGAAAAAGTGGGGGTCATAAAACACATTTTCCCCATTTTAAGTCAATTGGATTTTTCACATTTTTGAACACGAGTACAGCCCGAACCGCAGGACAGAATTACACCAAATTTGGCAGAAAGTTAGCTCTTAATCCAGTAAGCATGGTTTCTGTGATTTTGTGTAAATCCATGCAGTAGTTCAAGAGGGATCAGAGTTTTAAAAAAATAGATATTTAGGGATACGGATGCGGATCCGAGTCTGGATCCGTGGATCTGGAGGAAAGCAAGGCGCTGATTGGCTGGCCACAACCTGACAGAAATGTTGCTGCCACAATTTTTGTCTGTCACATAGGCTCGGGTTGGGAAAAGAAGAGTGCAAAAACATAGAAGTAGTTAGAATACAGGTATCCTGACCTCATTCGACACATAGAGGGTCACTTAGGGACCCCTCATGGGCAAGAAATTGCCCAATAATTATTTTCATCCATTACACGGATCCACAGGTGGAACTTTTGATCCACAGACCCTTGGTTCCAAGGGTGGGACCACATTTCTAGGAAAAAATTGAAAAAAATAAATCCACAGCATGCAACGTCATGCTTTACACGGCCGATAGGTCAGAAAAACTTGCGCTGCAACACTTTCAAGTGACATGGATACGACATATTCACAGTATGGCACACCATGTCATAAGGTCGCAGGGCGCATCAAATTTTTTTACGCATCGTTGGGAAAGATGATGTACAGTGTCATAACAAATCTCCAACAAAAGGGATGCAGAGCTCCTTTGCGGCATGTAAAGCAATTCAGATTTGTGTCACATTGAAGTGCGTCGCTCATCAGAAAAGTCTAAAAAAATGACACATTAAAAAAAAAAATCTGCAAACAGCAAATGAAAGAAATGGAGGGGGCAACAAGCACAAGCAGTAAGAGCAACAACCTCAATACCAGCCAAGATGTATAGACAGATGTTCAAGGGAACAGGAAGAGCAATTTTAGTGAAGAGAATAACCAAATATGAATAGATGAGGTGAACAAAATGAACACCTTCTTTTTTGACACACAAACAAAAGTGACTGTATCTGAGCTGAAAAAGGTGGCATGATTATAAGTGTAGGACCAAGGAGAACATGGCTTGGAATCTGAGGGCAGCCATGAGGACCGAAGTAGAACCAGGCAAACAGAATGAGTTGAACCCATTAGAGAAGCCCTTATCCCAACAGAGTTGGTGGCACAGCTAATCTTGAGTGGGCACCCATGCAAAGTACATGAAGAGGGTGCCCCAATGACCCAGTCAGAAGCTCTCTGGCCAGGGGACTGCCACCTGTGCACAGTGTGCTGTGCTGAGGGGGCCCCCTGGAACTTGCCTGCCCCCCACGGCAGGGGCTCTAGGGGCTATTGTTACGTGAATGGGCAGGAGTTGCCGGACAGGACACTGCTGCAGTTGAGAACTGGGATGATCTACAGGGTGAGTGTCATCAATTAACAGTACGGTTAAACATGTCATGTTGCGCAGTGCAGCAACGTCCTTTGCTGCACTGCACCATACTGTGTCCAAGGGAAAGGGAAGGAATGTCTAGCATGCCAATTCATACATTGCATTAATGTTAGTTATTTTGCCTAGTGATAGTTTGTACAGTCCTGTCCAGCTCAGAGAAGTGTCTCATGTCCATGTGTGATTTGCTGACCCAATCCAGGTTGTCCTTTGAATACCTCAACCTGTGGGCTAATGTGTTACATGAGTGACCAGGACTACAAATCCCACAATACAAAGCAAAACATTATTAATATTTGGTTCTCCTCCCCACTGAAATTGCTCTTCCACTTCCCCTGAACTTCTGTACGGATATCTTGGCTGGTGTTGGGGTTGTTGCCTTCATTGCTCATGCTTGCTGATCCCTCCATTTCTGGCATTTGTTGTTTGCAGAACTTTTTTTTAATGTGTCATTTTTGAAGCTTTTCTGATGGATGACACACTCCAATGTGGTGCAAATCTGATTTGTGACATGTAAGCATTGCTTTACCTGCCGCAAGTGAGCTCTGCATCACTTTTGGAGCAGATGTGTTATGACACTGTGCATCATTCTTTCCACCGATGAGTCAAAATTTCTGACACACCCAGGGACCTTATGACATGGTGACCGTACTGTAAATACAGCACATCCATAATTCTTCAAAGTGTCGCATTGCAGCACACATTTTTCTGACCTATTACTGCAGTGTTGGAGTGATTCATCAGTTCTCATAAATCTGGGCCTTAATGTGGTGTGAATGTCTGAGGGAAGTGGGCTCTCCATCAAGACTTCTGTACAAGGGGACGTGCACATGTAGTTGGGGCACATCCATAAATTGGGGCTTGGATATCTGTAGGGAGTGGGCTTGCAATGACAACTTCTGCACATGTTGTAGGCTTTGCGTTGTAGGGTATTGGATTGCCACAATACAGGCCCCCTTGCACCATGAGGGCAATGTGTTTTGCTTGGGGCCACGCAGCCAAGAGTGCAGTGTGAAATCATTGAATAGAGTTGACAGAATATCAATGTTTCACCTGAAAGGGCATCCAGCAATTGATTATGTGTCTCCATGTCGGATCATATGAACAGCCATGTATACAGTCACTAGCATGAAACCCCAATGCACGTAGCTATCCTTCTGTGCTGGGTCAGATCTCACAGGTGTCACCTGCCATGTTACAGAAAACATTACGTCTTGTCTTGTACAAATGAATATTGGGGGTGGAGGTCAATGCAAGTGATGTACACAAGAGGTCCATGAGTGTTTGTCAAAAGCATGGATAATGTGAGACCTTGCTGAGTCCCTGTTAGTGTAGTTCCATCTAGGTGTGGCTGAGCACATTGAACTGGCAGTACCTTTGGAGGGGGAGCCATTGGATCTCAAGGAGTTCAAGGCTGATGTATGTGCCACAAGGTATCCTGGGTGACAGTTAAGCACTGCTTCATTTTTATAGTGTTTAATGTGTGTAGTAGCTGGGAGGGGATGCCATTGAAGAGGGGATTAGTGCACTACCCTTGACATGTGATGTTGGCCTGGCAGAAGGTATCACCGGTGTCAGGAGGGAGGTGTAAGCACACAAGTTTGACTATGCTACATATGTCAAAGCAGGAGATTGTTAAACAGACAAGTGTCAAGTGATAGGATGAGTCAGTTGTGTAGGATGATGGGCAGGTTTTGGGGATGGTTGGAGGGTGGATTGTCTGTGCCTAGTGGTGTTGGCAACCAGGTTATGTAAATGTTACAGATTATCAATGCTACTCTCTTGTGAGGTTTGGCATGATCCAGAATTCTGACATCCAGGATAGACGTGTTGGCCAGTTGTATATTGAACACATTGTCGGCTGTATTGGCTTCATTCATTCATAGTAACACATGATCAACAAATCTACACATAACAAATGGATTGGAGTCTGTGTCCTTTAAAATAATATTGACAACATCTATTATAGATCATCATAAAAATAAATATCATTCATTGCAGATTGACAATCAACACCTCCTGTACAGCAGCCTGTCCTGGATGAATCACCTGTTGGTGATGAGCTCCTGCCTGTCCATGGATGATGACACATTCCAGCATAGCATCTCCTTCTCCAGGCCTGGCAAGGGATGACTGTGTTGCATGGTCTTGAAGTACTGGGTTTCTCAGAACCCAGTGGTGCCAGGGAACACACCCTAAGACTTCGAGACCTTCCTGTTTCAGACTACAGAAACACAGAGACTTCTTGGTGAAGTCAAAGATCTTGTTTATTGGTTGCAGCCAGCAACAGGTATCCTAGAAGTACAACACGGTGTATATTCTCAGGAGACTGCTTTCTTTGCAAAGCTAACCTTCTCTTTTATACAAAATATTATGCTTTAGGCAAACATTCCTTATTTTACAGTTGACCATTCACATGTTTTCACTACAAAGAAATAGCAGGTTTATGATGACAAGCCCATATTTCAGTTTGTCCAGCCCTCAATCAATTACCCGGCAAGGCTTAGTACTTTCATCAGATATCGACGGGCCCCCAATATAAACGGGCACCTCCTCCTTGTAAAGCAAGTCATAAAGAAAGAAACAGAGACAGGTGTGTGTAAGATTAGGCATGGTTTGTGTGTGATGAAAGGTATATGATGTGTTGTGCCTTGATACTAATCTCATTCGGCCACTGGGAAAGAAACTGGCAGAACAGGTTTGGCTTCAGGCAGTGGAGTCAGCTTGCCCAGGTCACAGAGGAGTCGGCAAAGGTGTACGTGTCCTTCAGACTCGTTTTCAGCATTAGACTTTGGCCTATGTGAGGGCAATCACAAAATGGCTGTCGTTTAAATGGAACATGAGGGTTCAAGACGGAAACTTTGATATTCGGGTGATTTCGTTACCCGAATATGAATGCAATGCTTGTGCATACTATTCTAATCATTCTTGTCTGCTGATACCAAAATCGTTGTGATACGACGATGTTTATAACACGGGTCCAGAATTTTCAGTACCACAGACCCTCCTTTTGCCCTTACATAGGCAATAACCTATACTCACGCTAATCTGAGTCCAGGTCTATATTCATAAAGTCGTTGAGATGTTGCTGTAGCATCATCCTATTACTTAGCTCGTCCCTTGATACAGGTTTCCTTACACAAGATGTAGCACAGAGGCCACATATTGCAGGAGCACACTGTACACACAGACAGGACAGGAAAAGAATGGCTAAGATCATCCCAATGACTATCAGAGTCTTCCATCCCCAGGGGGATATCAGCTCCAAGAACCACCCCATCAATGACCAATCTCCTTTATCCACGTGAATAGACTCGGAGATCTTATGCAGTTTGGAAATGGCCTGGTAGACTGTTGGAGCGTTATCTGGGATGAAAACACAGCAACTTGATTGGATCACTTTACATACCCCACCTCGGTCTGCAAGTATGACGTCTAATGCGACCCTGTTCTGAAGAGTCATAAGGCGATCCGACTGGAGCTCAGCAGTCAAATTACCAAGGGCACCGGCGGTTTCAACTACTGTGGATTCAACCACCCTTGTCAATTGCCTTATGTTCCTGCTGTTAACCATAGGGCACCAAAACGGCAGAAAACCCTTTGCAAAATCTCCAAATTCTTGTCCTGTAGTGTCTTCTTTACTTATGACACCTTGAACTATCCTTGTCTTATGGTAATCTGCCGCGGCCGTGTAGGTGGGAGGTAACAGGAACGAAACAAAACATGTGCCTGAGAAGTCAGGAGACAACCATGTATAGGCTCTGTTATGGCAGATGAAATAGGTACCCTTAGCTGCTAAGAACGAAGGAGAAGTCTGAGACGCAAAAACATATGTTTCAGTGCAGATACTTTTCCCTAACTGAGCTCTGGGATTCTTGCCAATACCTTGCAGACATAGGTGACCCTGATGGGGTACAATCCAAATCGGGGAGGATCTCTTTGCTCGCTGGTTCCCACTCCGAGTAACTCCATATCCTGTTATGTTCCATCCAATATATGCTAGTGTCTCATCTCTCGGGATAGTCTCATAGGAAATATCTTCCCTAATCATATCTACTATACCCTTAGCTAGAGCACTATTTTTAGGATTATCTTTCACAGAACGTAGGGGGTTGGCTTCATACGCGTATATGAACACCGTTCTGTATGCCCATACAGAACCATTATGGCTGAAAGGCAGGACCAGATAAGGGATACCTTTATCAGTAGTATGAGGCATAAGACCACACACCCAACAGTTAGTTGTGTTCACTACTAATTGGTGTTGGTGTAGAAGCTGAATGAATGAATTGTTGGCAAACTCTAATCTTCTGGCAGACTCGTGTTCAGGCAGGGGGTGAAAAGAATGCGAGGAAACAGTAGAAGGAGGTATGGGCTGAGTAATGGGTGCAAATGTCACTTGAAAAGAGAATAAAACATATCCTATTAAAAACGCCATTACACTAAGCAACATGAAAATACATAATATCAAAAATCGTTTCTTTGTCATTATTATACCCATTCTGGCATTAAAGTCCATCTGTCTGGCAGGTCTCTCATTCTTGAAAAACTCCATCCTCTCTAATTGCTGCTCGTGGTGGTAGGGTGTTCTATGCTAGGGAATGCTTCTGTCAGTCCAGGGCAACTCCCTTAGACCGACCAGAACTGTCGACCTAAAGTCTTCAGCTGCACTCCAACGACTTGGGCAACCACGACCCTACAGCTGAACCCGGATGGCGGTTCGAAAAGAAAAAAAACAAAAATAAGAAAGTTTCTCAGATGAGAGAGCTGCACTTTCAAAAAATAGCAAAGGAACGGGAAAAAAATTATTTGTCCTTAGTTCTTGGTCTCATAATATAACGGCTTTTTCCAGGAACTGTCTGGTTCTGGAACAAGAGTTCAGGCTCTGTAGTGTTCAATCGAATTGACGGTGGCACAGCTTCTTGCAAATTATTGTCACTTTCTTGTTCAGAAATTGTTCCTTTTACACGTGCATCGCTAAATGGCAAAAACCGAGGCACAGTCTCAGTCTCAGAGTCAGCGATCCCCTCCTGGACCCACCGGTCGTGCGGTAGAGGAAAAGGTACCCTCTTGCAGTGTACGCCGTGGATCCAGTTCTTTTTCCCTTCCACTCGAACAGCTGATCTTGTTGAGAGAAGGACGAGGTAAGTGCCGGTCCAACGGGGCTGGTCATTCTTTGTCCGCTGGAAGTTCTTGACCAGCACCCATGATCCAGGATCGATAAGATGTCCTGGAGCTTCAGAGACCTGAGGCAGAGTATCGTGAACCTGTTGGTGTAGAAAACGCAATTTAGCCGTCAATTCATACAAATAATCAAGCAGTACAGGGTGTTCGATCTCACTGAATAATTTGGCACTCCCCATATGTTGGCCGGGCGGCCAAACACAATTTTATATGGACTAAGTCCCACTCGCGAATGCACAGTCATTCTTGTTGATAGGAGTGCTAAAGGCAGAGCGTCAGGCCATTTAAGACCAGAGTTCGCTTGTATCATTGCCAACTTCAGTTTTAGCGTGCCATTATAGCACTCTACTAGTCCAGCTGATTGGGGGTGATTTGCAGCGTGGAATTTTTGCTGGATACCTAGCCCCTCACATACTTTTTTCATCACTCGACCCACAAATTCACTCCCATTATCACTCCAGACCATTCTCGGCATTCCAAACCTAGGGAAGAATTCTTTGACAAGGGCTTTAGCTGTGGATAAGGCAGTGTTGTCTTTTAAGGGATATGCTTCTACCCATCTTGAAAAAGCACAAACAACAACGAGTACGTATTTCAGATTGTTGCACCTTTCCATGTGGATGAAATCTAGCTGCAAAACCTCGAACGGATACGTTGGAGGCGCAAAATGACCAGCTGGAGTTGGGATTCCCCTACCAGGATTGTATTTCAGACACACCATGCAATTCTTGACCACATTCTCTGCACATTTAGGAATTCCAGCATTTTGCCATACTGGAGCCAACAACTTACAAATCCCTTTCACACTGATATGGGCCATTCCATGAGCCATTGTCACCACTGCAAGCACATACGCATCGGGTAACAACCATCGCTGATGTTCTGACAAGTCAACCCAACAACCATTTTCATCCAATTTACCCGTGCTTTCTTTCCACACACTCAACTCTTTCTCTGAAGCTTCAGCTTGAAGAGACTTCACACCCTCTATCGTATCTTCACATATTCCAACGTCACCAACCCATCTTGCGGGGCCTGCAACATACATTCGATTCATCACATCTTTTGCTGTTTCTTTTGCGATTTCGTCAGCAAATGCATTGCCACGACCGACATCATCAGTAACCTTCTTGTGTGCCCTGCATTTCACAATCGCAACTTGTAATGGCAAGGTCAGTGACTCAAGAAGCTCATTCACCAACTGACCATGCTGAATTTTAGCTCCATGAGAAGTCAGGAACCCACGTTCTTTCCACAATCGTCCAAAACTATGGGCCACACCAAACGCATACTGGCTGTCGGTATATATGGTCAATTTCATTCCTTTCGATAACACACACGCTCTCGTAAGTGCAATCAGCTCTGCTGCTTGAGCTGAATTATGTGGTATACGTGCAGCTTCAACAATCGTATGCAAAGTTGTGACAGCATATGCTGCAGTCGTATCACCATTCGGAAGCTTGAAGCATGAACCATCCACCCATAAGGTACCATCACACTCTACAAGAGGAGTATCTTTAAGATCTACTCTCCCTTTCGTTTCTTCTTCTGTCCTAAGAAAACAATCATGTTGTTCAACATCATCTGTTTCTACTGAAATTGGCAATAACGTGGCTGGATTCAACGTATTGCACCTCTTTATGTGCACATGACTCGCTAACAGTGTCAACTCGTAACCTGACAATCGAGCACTAGTTAAATGCTGTGTCTTGGTCCTGTTTAACAACGTGTCCACTGCATGTGGAACCATCACAATCAACATATTATTCATCACTAACCCAGCAGACTGTCGAATAGAAACAGCTGCTGCCGCTGTGGCTCTCAAGCAACTCGGCAATGCTTTAGCTACCGGATCCAAAGTCGATGAAAAATATGCGCATGGGTGCTGCTTGTCTCCAAAAGACTGTGTCAGCACTGACAATGCACAACCCTCTTTCTCATGGACATACAGTGTAAAGGGCTTACTGTAGTCGGGGGTACCCAACACAGGAGCCGAACACAATGCATTACGCAATTCGGAAAAACTTTTCTGACAATCTTCAGACCACGGAACGGGGTTTGGTGTATCTTTATAGGTCAATGCTACCAAAGGTTTGGCCAGCAAAGAAAAATTTGGTATCCATTGTCTGCAGTATGATGTAATGCCCAAGAAAGCACGTACTTCTCTCTGTGTCCTTGGCACACTCAATTTTGCAATTGCCTGAATTCTTTCTGAGGTCAGTTTCCTTCCCTCCTTCGATAAGAGATGACCTAAGTAGGTCACTTCTTATCGACAATATTGCAGTTTTGAAAGGGACACTTTGTGATGTAAATCAGACAAATGACGCAACAACAACAAGGTGGCTTCTTTACAAATCTCTTCAGTATCTGTAGCGACTAACAAATCATCAATGTACTGAATAAGGGTAGCGCCGTCAGGTAAAACAATTGCATCAAGCTGTGTTTTTAAAGCCTGACTATATATTGATGGACTTTCACAGTAGCCTTGTGGAGCGCGTTGAAAGCGGAAACTTCGGCCTCCTAAACTGAAGCCAAAAATATCCCTGCTCTCCTCTGCAATCGGGATGCTGAAGAAAGCATTCTTTAAGTCAATCACCGAGAACCAGGTGGCGGAAGCTGGAATCATAGTCAATATGGCAGTGATATCAGGAACAACTGGAAACTGTGGCACAACTATTTTATTTACCTCTCTAAGATCAATCACGAGCCTGTAAACAGGTGGCTTAGAGGGGTCAGTATGTTTCAAAACAGGCAAAACAGGACTGTTACAAACGTTGCCTCTTGTCTCTTCAATTACATCTTTTTCAATTAAATCATAAATGATCGCGAGCAACGCCTTTTCACCTTCACTAGAGATCTTGTATTGTTGAATGCGTGGTAATTTAACATTGGCTTTCAATGTCACAACATAAGGCGGTATTTCCAACAGACCCACGTGATTAGGACCAGTAGCCCAAATGGTATCAGGAAGAAACGACAATTCGGTTGGAAGTTTATCCTTCGACAAATACATTGGAGAGACCACTTTCCTACCCAGTGTAAGTTGTACTCCCGAAGGAGAACAATATAATGTCGCATACAATCTCTTCAACAAATCCAATCCTAACAAGTTTTCACCACAACCTGTCGTCAGAATAAGGGGTGCTTCCAATTCACAAGGTCCAACAGAAAGGGACATAGGACTAGAAATCGGGTTTCTAACCGGGGCGCCAGAAAAACCTACTGAAACATTCATTTCGCCAGACAAAGGTGCGCCAGGGAGTTTTGAGTGCATAATAGAACTCTTTGTAGCACCAGTATCCAACAGAAAAGGCTCAGACACACCTGAGGTAATCACCTTAACATAAGGTCCATTCTGATCCACTGGAACTAAGAAAACTCCCTCCCTTCGTCTATGGCTGTCCTAGCAATTATTCCCTTCCAAGTTCTCATCTTCTACATAGTAGTCGTCAGCATAATACTGAGCCATCCTACCAGACGCGTTATGTTGCTGGTCAAAACTATTAATTGAGTTTTGAGATGGAAAGGAACGCGTGTTCTGGGGGAAACTTCCACGTCCTCTACCTCTAGGAGCTTGTTGAACACCTCGACCTCTTGCGCCAGAAGCACCATTCGTACGCTGTAACAAAATAGGACAACTATACTTGAAATGACCTTCTTCTTTACAATATGAACACTGATTGGGACCTACAGGAACACGTGGTTGAGAAAACTCGAACCTTTGCGAGTTTCTCTAGAACTGTTGAGGTTGCTGATAGTTACTCTGACCACCACGTGGCGTATACGCCTGTTGTAAAAGAACCTTCGTCTTTAATTCTTTAGTTTTCTTGTCTGCTCTATCCTTCTCATCTTTATCCCTATTTTCGTAGTACTGTGCAGTAGCCAATATTTGTGCTGAAGAGGAAACGGCCCAAGAACTCTCTGAATCCTTCAATTTCTTACACAGCTCTGCAAGCAAATTGTGCACAAACTTGTCGACGAACAACCGTTGACCACCTTCTGTACTCATATCTTGACCACTGTGGTCGATAAACGTTTCCTCAAACCTGGTGAAGAAATCAGACACTGTTTCATCTTTCTTCTGCTTACACGCAGACAATTTATCCCAATTCACACGCATCGCAGGCATTAAAGTCTTCATGTAAGTAATGATCCTAGCAGGCAGTTCTGCTACCAAAGGCTCAGGTTTGGCACCACCAACTTGTCTATCATTTGCAGCACTAATATTAGCCCATGAGTCACCTAACTCTTGCGCATGATCTGTATGGCGAATCAATCCCCACAAAGGCTGTGGAACAACATTCCCAAATAACATGTCTATGTCGGCTAAATTCATAATGCATGAGTCTGCAGTCTGTGATAATTCCTTATAATACCCTGCAGGGTTTTTACGGGGATCAGGCAAAGTCTGCTTAAGGGCTAAAACTTCAGCTCGCTTCCACGGAACATGTACCCAAACACGCTGAAAATGAGCTGGGACAGCATCAATGTGATTAACATCATCAGCCTCAACAGCGTCCTTCCATACCGGAGGGACTTCTCTCATTGGGTGCTGTCACACCTTTTTTTTAACGGAAGAGTTATGTTGGAACAATGACTGAGAAGGATCCTTATTCCTAAAGGACAACAACGTCGCAACTGCTGTCTCAACATCGGGACCCACAATCGTGCCCTTTGCAAACTCGAACCGTACACGGCACAAATCAGGCGGATTTGTTTCCAAATCATTATCCTCTAATTCCTCACAAAGGAAAGCACACATTTTCTCAAAAACGTATCTTTGTTTCGGTGCTCCCCATTGACGGAAGACATCCATAACAGACTCTACATCGTATCTTAAAGGGTAAACAACCCATTTACGAGCCATACGGTCCAACATTTCTTTCTCTTGAGAATTAGGCAGTTGACTACGCGACTGCTTACGCTCCGAATCTGGGGTCACACCAGACGACCCAAAGAGAGGAAATATAAGGCTGGCAACAGTATCTGTCATTCTCTGTCGGACAGAAGGAGAAGTTGATGAAAGAACAGGAGGAAAAACAGAAGGAGGCAAGGCAGACGCAGAAGCAGACGCAGAGGCAGTATCAGGAAGAACACCAGAAGAGGCAGTCGATGTAGTACATAAAGTAGCAGAAGGTACAGATGGAGCAGGTAGCGAAGTCGGCGGCCCTTGAAGGGGCTGCGCCATAGTAGTAGGAGCCAACTGAAAAGGAGCTGGCGGCTGTGGAAGAACCTGAGGCACAATAACCGGAGGTTGCACAGCTAAAGGTTGCGGAGGTGCTGTAGCATTCAGCGCATAAGGGGGTGGCGACCTCAACAAGTGTGACATTAAAGGATCTTTCTCAAGTTCTTTTGCTGCATCTTGCTGAAGAAGCGGAAGAACTGGATAACATTTATCGGTCACCAATTTACGTTGCCTGTGCAACTGCTCATTCATCTGTTCTTCTTCATCATCTTTAAACTGCATGGCAGCTTGCATTATCGAGATACCCTCTTCCCTCTTATTTCTCTTTGCTAATTTAATTTCCTTCTGTTTGGCTTCCTTACGCCATAGGCGGAAAGAGTCAAACATCGCCGGCCGGGCTTTCTTCTTAAAAAGTTTAACTTCCAGATTATTCAGAATCTCTGTGTCAAAACTACCATATTGGGGCCCTTTTAAAACACCACCTTTCCTGGTGTATCGGATCCATACTTCATTATATGTGAGGGGGCCTATGTCATGTTTCACATATAGTTCATAGGTTGGAGTTCCAATCGGAGGAACCGGACACGAGTCCTCCAATCGGGAATCCCTATTATAACCAAGACAAAACAAATTTCCATATCTGCTAAGACCAGGCATCTTCGCTCTCTAGTCTAGCTTCAAACTTCAAAGGATTATCGAATACGATAGTCTCGTGAATACACGAATCCCTCGGCTTTGGTACTTGCAAGTTCCAAATCAAAGATCCCAAGGGGATACCAAACTAAGAACCAAACTAAGGACTGGGAGACGCTCCACTTATACTTAACTGAGGTATCGATGACATCACCAGAAGACTCGTTTATCGTTTCGCTCTACCAAATCATCAAGGGTCCAAAACAGGGCGATAGTCAGGGCAGCAGTCCTTCGTAGCCGTCGGAAAGCGGGGAACCTCGCAGCAAAGACTTTCGGACCACGTCGACATACAGGGGTCGATGAAGTGGCGGCCTTCCTCCAGAATTTTCACACGAAGCTCCTCACGAACCTCTGGCTTGGACCGGTACCGCTGAAATAGCCCCACGTTGGGCGCCAACTGAAGTACTGGGTTTTTCAGAACCCAGTGGTGCCAGGGAACACACCCTAAGACTTCGAGTCCTTCCTGTTTCAGACTACAGAAACACAGAGTCTTCTTGGTGAAGTCAAAGATCTTGTTTATTGGCTGCAGCCAGCAACAGGTATCCTAGAAGTACAACACAGTGTATATTCTCAGGAGACTGCTTTCTTTGCAAAGCTAACCTTCTCTTTTATACAAAATATTATGCTTTAGGCAAACATTCCTTATTTTACAGTTGACCATTCACATGTTTTCACTACAAAGAAATAGCAGGTTTATGATGACATGCCCATATTTCAGTTTGTCCAGCCCTCAATCAATTACCCGGCAAGGCTTAGTACTTTCATCAGTTATCGACGGGCCCCCAATATAAACGGGCACCTCCTCCTTGTAAAGCAAGTCATAAAGAAAGCAACAGAGACAGGTGTGTGTAAGATTAGGCATGGTTTGTGTGTGATGAAAGGTTTATGATGTGTTGTGCCTTGATACTAATCTCATTCGGCCACTGGGAAAGAAACTGGCCGAACAGGTTTGGCTTCAGGCAGTGGAGTCAGCTTGCCCAGGTCACAGAGGAGTCAGCAAAGGTGTACGTGTCCTTCAGACTCGTTTTCAGCATTAGATATTGACCTATGTGAGGGCAATCACAAAATGGCTGTCGTTTAAATGGAACACGAGGGTTCAAGACGGAAACTCTGATATTCGGGTGATTTTGTTACCCGAATATGAATACAATGCTTGTGCATACTATTCTAATCATTCTTGGTCTGCTGATACCAAAATCGTTGTGATACGACGATGTTTATAACACGGGTCCAGAATTTTCAGTACCACAGTCTCAAGATGGACCCCAAGCCACAGAAAATGCCACATCTACAAGTGCAAGCATATCTGTGGGCTCCGAGGAACCCCAAATTGTCTTCCAACCGTGAGTGATAGGAATCTAGCAGCAGATGGTTGATGAGGTGCATGTGGGGATGGGGACCACAGTGGGCAACCTAGAAGGAGTCCATAGGTGCTTCAGTCCAAATAAGGATACATCTGAGACAGAGGCAATAAAAGGTAGCTACACTTGCATCTATAATATGGGTGACTCCTTCGCTGACATTGTTGGAGTCATGAGGCAGAGGGGGGATAACATCTGCCCTGTACTTCTGACACCAGTGAAGTAGCCACACAGCTGAGGGCCATCTGTAACATCATGGAATCCATGGAGTGCAAGTTGACTCCTACATAATCACAATGGGTAACCTCAATTGCAAAGTTGTTGCTTTACTGGCAAGCCAGCAGACCCTTGTTAGAGATTTGTTGGCTGCTTTACTGGCTCACGCAAATGCTGCTTTGGTACACGGGAGCCACATGTTTTGCCTCTGTTGTGTGTGCCACAGAATACTTTCACACAAATAACACCAACTACAGGGGATGTGTAGCACCCATCAGAGGAAAAAGATGTAGAACTCTCCAATTTCTATCTTCGAACTACCGGTTAATATTTGTCTGTGCCAACTGGACAGTTCCCCAGTGGTCCTATGTCTATCATCACGCTACCTCTTGTTACCTAGAACTATCACTTTCTGTTTGTGCACCTGTTAATCTTATCCTACCTTCCCTAACGGCGATTTGGATCTCCTCCCTGACAATCTCAACACCTTTAGATGTTGCCTGACATGCCTCCCAAATGGACTCTGTCTGGACATTCTTTGCTGACTATCAATTTGTGTGTTGTTGCCTCAAAAACATGTAAAAACGCAAATTGGCTTCCAATCCACACATGTATATAAATTCACTCTTATACACCTGAGTTTTGGATGTCTGTTCCAGAAAATACTACTTATACCATGATATATGTGTACACACACACCCTACTTTTTAGCATCTTGAAAACATTGAGCTACAGTCATTATCACCTGCTCTTGTTGCATATGCCCAAACATCATGTACACCCACTGCCATTGTATTATGCAGAATATCTTGTATAACAATTGAAAGTTAAGATTTGAAACCAAGCATCAGTTACTGGACTGGCATATAATGAAAAGGCCGGATCGAACACACAAACATGTTCAAAATGGGGCCTGTGAGACAACTGAACCAATTAATATGTTTCCCTCATCCACATATTTCTAGCTCTGGGAACGTCAACACGCTCCATATGATAGGCTCAATGTTAACACTAAAGAAACCCTAAACATCTTTAAATATGCTAGCACTGATAATATGCAGGTACTCATGGACTGACTTCTTTAGAATTAGCATCATACCTGTGATGGACTCAGATGTACAAGGTCAGTTCTACACCTTGTATGTGAGTGCCCATGAAATTCAAAAGCATGTCATGAGCAGTCAAGTTACTAATGATAAATGGTGTAGAAAGGTCCACTGGGATATGTGTGACAAATGTGTTCCTCTGTCTCTGAGAGGACTCAAATGTATTCAGCGTGGGTATAACCACACACTACATCAATTGTACAATATAAGCACATATGACTGATTTGGAGACAGAGTGCAGACCCAGGTAGAAAATAACACCTCCCCAGACTGAGAGAAAATGGTATCCTTTGTGCTCACAATTTTGCAAGCAGTTGCAAAAGGTGAAATGCATATAGTGCCATACTTAGCAAGTACTCATTGCCAAGGATTATTGAGGTTCTCCAGGCAGGTAGGGGCCACATACCTGATTTGTAACCAGCTAACAACAAGTACCTTTGTGCAAAATGGTGCAAGGGTTTGTGTCAGTGGCAGGCACCAGTGTGTGCCCCACCACAGCCCATATCCTGGAATATGTTGTGAGAAAACCATGCAAATTATACATGGTGTCTCCCTTTCACACACTGTGCTACAGTAGGTGAGTACCTGTGTTGAGCTGTGTCAAATTACACTAAGACAACCACTTACAATGAATTAAGATTGTCAGATAGCTTGTGACTCATATGAATATTTAGCACAAGCAGTATATGTACATGTTGTGTGTGAGAAATAGTCTGACATTGTAACTCAATCATATGTCGCTGACCCGGCCAGTACCAGCAATAGATATGGATCCATGGATAATATATTGTTACTACATAGACATCCACTACTTGAGCAAGGAAAACTGAGGTAGGTGACATCTGTGTGGGCACACAAAATGTGACATTAGAAACAATGAGGCACATACCATATCATACAGGACTAAAAACCACACTCATGTTGCTGTCCATATTTAAAATCGGACACATGAGCCTGTCTCACCAAATTTGGGATTTAGAGTTGCATCATGCAAATGTACTGATTGTTGATCATCAACATAAGTGTAAGTGGATAAGGAGATACAGTCCAGGCAGTGTGGCTTGGCCTTACATACCCCATCTGGGGCATCACAATAATGCACACATTGCTGGCTTCACTTACTCTATACCAGATAGTTAGTACATGGATAGGGCAGTGTCATGTGCCTGCAGTGGACATTCATTGGGGAACATTACTAATATGTACCTCAGACAATTGTACAGAAATTGATCAAGTTTCTCCAGCTTCAGACTTGTAGGGAGTATCATGAGGAGTCATACATAAACATGTTTATGCACACATATCATCCCAAGGCTGCATTCAGATGCATACATCATTAATTCTAGATAACATATAAGTAGTGTATGTATGCTTGTCAGATAATTCATCTTGCCTAAACAACTTTTGATATGATGCATGGACCCTTGCACCATGACTCTGAGTGAGACTCAGTACCACTGAGGCTGGATTACAACAGACGTACCTTGGGGATAGGCTAACACATTGAAGATTTACATGTCCATACAATAATGAACAAACACATGAACAAACACACAAGTAGGCATGTCATTTTTAGTCTGTCATGGCCCAAACACATTACTTATGAAGATGTAGGTCCATTACAATAAACACACTGCAACTACCATACTCAAATGTTCTTAAATTGCAATGGCAACCCAAATGCCACTGTAATACATGGTTACATTTTCTGCTTTAGTTAAGTCTGCTACAGGGACAGGTTCTGTTTTCAACAAACATATTATGTGTAACACAGCAGGCATATTTGCCCACCCTTATGTTCAATAAAACTGAAATATCCTATCCGGAGAGTACTAAAGCATACAGCATGTCTGACTTCATTATGCTGCACGTTGATGGAACATATTTTTAATCATAAAGTATTGCCCTCATTATGACATTGGTGGTAAATCCCACTTACGACCCATGAATTACCATGGCAGACATCCAGTGGTACACCATTGGCGGTACATACTGCTGTGCTCAAAATGGACACCCACATACAAAACAACACCACATTGGACAATTCAAACAACACACATCTGACACCCATACACATACCACATCACTATAAAGAACACAACCACATTACCCACAACCCTTTACAATTCCAAACCGTTGACAGCAGAGAGACATCAAGACCACAGACACAACTAGAGCCACACACTATTCACACCTATACACCACTCACGCACCCCACATCACACACCCCAACACATTACCCAGCACACCCTCACATACACACCACACATAGGTGTTGTACCCCTGGCACCACAGAGGAGGAGCTAAGGGTCATGGTGGAGGAAATTATCAGGGTAGAGCCACAGTTTTTGGAGCACAGGTGCAGCAGATATCAATAGCTAGGAAGATGGAGCTATGGGGGAGAATCGTGGACAGGGTCCATGCCGTGGGACAGCACCCCAGAACTAGGGATGACATTGGGAAGAGGTGGAACGACTTACGGGGGAAGGTACATTCTATAGCAGCAAAACACCAGCTCGCTCTACGAGGACTGGCAGTGGACCCCCACCTTCTACCCCACAACTAACAGCATGAGAGGAGCAAGTCTTGGCTATCCTGCATCCCAAGGGCCTGGCCGGAGTAGGAGGAGGACTGGACTCTGGTATGTCAACTCTCTACTACTACTACCCCCTACCTGTATGCCATCACATACCCCACACTCACCCTCACTCCCATCACTCCACCACTTCCCATACACCTCACTATCACATCTCACTCATCCCAATGCCATGCCCTGCATGCTCTATCAATGTATGGACACCACTCACATCCCTGCATGGGCACTCATCACCAAAGCATGCAAACTATAGAGAACTAACTATACCACCATACACCAACGTACACAAGTGAAAGATGCCAGGGTAAATACAACCAAAGAGGGCAAGCCATGGATGCACAATAAGTCAGACACAGAAACCATAACACATAATTGACATCCCCACATGTACCCCAGCCAATGTCAGTGGAGAGGAGGTGCCAGCAATATCCAGTCCCCCAACAGAAGAGGCTCACAGTGATGACAGCAACTCTGGTCTTCAGGATCTGGATGACCTCCCTGGCCCATCAGGGACCTCTGGACAGCCGGTTACCCAGGAACAGTCACACACCACCACAGAGCCTCCCCCATCAGGAAACACCACCACAGCACCCACCCACCGTACCCACATCTTTGTCCCCAGGACATGTAAATCCGCAGCGTGTCCACCTCTACAGGGACCCCAGGGCACACCTCATACCCAAGACCATCAGGAACCTAGGGTCAGTGGCAGTGGGCACACGGTTCGGGCGACAAAGGCGCAGGCCATCAGGGACAATGGGAGGACTGCTGTGCGCCAGGGGGAGGACAGGCCCAGAGAACCGACTCTCCAGGAGGCACTTGCAGAGATCAACATTCCCAGGACAAGATGGGCCAGATCCTGGACAATGTGCAGGAGAACAGGCGGCTGTGGGAAGGGACAGTACCAGGTGATCACGGAGCACTTGCAGGCCATCAGCAACACCCTGATCTCCATAGCAGGGGTGCTGGCAGACATGGCCAATATAATAAGGGAGGCAGTCACACAACAGCGGGCCCCTGCCACTAGCCAGACATCTGAACAGCCTTGCATCTCCGCTACTGCTAGTGGCCAGGAGGCCTGGCCACAGGACTCACCGGCCACCAGCACCCCTCCTCCTCAGAAGAAGAACCACCCCACAAACGTTCCCTGTAATCCAGACAGAAGCCAGAGACACTTGCCAAGACCCGGCCAGGAAATGAGACTTTCCTGATTGTCACCCTTGTGTGTCACTCAGTCACCTTGTCCACCTTGAACTGCTTTTGCTCCCCTTCCTATGTCCCCTTGGACAATGCACCTGCGCTACAAACAGACTGGAACAATACCCTGGACTTTCCTCCATCACCACCCCATCCCATTGCACTTCCCCCTATGTATTTTAACACTTCAATAAACACCCATGGAAAAAAAATAATGTGTATCAATTATGTATTCATTGAAACAGGTACAAACATTGTAAATCAACTGCACAGAAAATGAGCATAGCTGGCTGCAGTGATCAGACCAGGAGTATATGTGAGGTCACTAACATCTGCAAAATGAATTGCCAGAGGTAACAGTGAGTGGGCATGGAGGTGGGAAATATCAGCATGCCAGTGAAACAGAAATTGTTGGAAAATGGGCTATTGGTAAGGGCAGGTAAGTTAGCAACACGCCACTAACCTCCACTTAGGTCCAGTTAGGTCTCAGTAAATTAAACCCAACTCAACCCTTGGTAGCTTGGCAACGAGCGACAAGGCTTAACTTAGGAGACAAAGCGTAAAGCATTCAAATATCACAAAACAGTAATTAAATAAAACACAGGAAACAGTTTAAAAATCCAAAATCAATTAATGAAAATAGATTATATTTGTATCTTTAATTTGACACCAAAACGAATAAAATCGGATAAGGGGAACCAGAGAATTTTGAAAGAAAGAATGCTTTCTAGCGCATAGAAGCAAAAAGCGCAAATCTGGTCATCTGGTCGCACCTCGACCGGGGCAAAGTCAAAGTTTAAGGCCGACGCGATGGAGCCCGGCTCGCCTACAGCCCGCGGAGGCCTCGGTCAAAAGTTTACCTTAGGACTTAGTTGTTTTTCTGAAGATTTTCTTCAGCGGGACGAACCTGCCAGTCCAATCCGACCTCCTGAAACTCTTCCTCAGATTCGCGTCGCGGGAGCCCTTGGTGGAGATTTTCACCTTCGGACTTAGTCGTTTTTTCAAGGTGAAAATCCTTCAACAGGGGCAAACCTGGATCTTGATCTGACGTCCTTGGAGCCCTCCTCGGATACGCTGGCTGGGAGGTCCCGGTCAACTTCCTACGTTCTGACTTAGGGGGTGATTATGACCTTGGCAGACGGCGGAGGCCGTCCGCCAAGGTACCGCCGCCGAATGACCGCACCGCGGTCAAAAGACCGCGGCGGCCATTCAGACATTTCCTCTGGGCCGGCGGGCGCTCTCCAAAAGAGCGCCCGCCGGCCCAGAGGAAATGCCCCTGCAACGAGGACGCCGGCTCAGAATTGAGCCGGCGTAGTTGCAGGGGTGCGACGGGTGCAGTTTGCACCCGTCGCGTATTTCAGTGTCTGCATTGCAGACACTGAAATACACAGTGGGGCCCTCTTACGGGGGCCCCTGCAGTGCCCATGCCATTGGCATGGGCACTGCAGGGGCCCCCAGGGGCCCGTGGCATCCCCTACCGCCATCCTGTTCCTGGCGGGTCAGGATGGCGGTAGGGGGTGTCAGAATCCCCATGGCGGCGGAGCGCGCTCCGCCGCCATGGAGGATTCCCCCGAGCAGCGGAAAGTCGGCGGGAGACCGCCGACTTTCCGCTTCTGACCGCGGCTGAACCGCCGCGGTCATAATGCTCGTGGGAGCACCGCCAGCCTGTTGGCGGTGCTCCCGTGGTCGGTGGCCCTGGCGGCCTCTTTTTTGGAGATTTTCTTCACTGGGACGAACCTGTAAGTCAGGCCGGGACGCGGTTGAGGCAAGCCAGCTAGAGTTGCCGTTGTGGGTCGGTCCCTCTATGGAGCTTTTTTCCAAAAGTTCTCCAAAGTTCTCCAAACGTCTGGATCTTCTTCCAGATGTTCTTTTAAGGTTCTTTTGGGGTCCACAGCTCACCCCAAGGTTCCAGAAGCTCTGAGACGCTCCTTGGGGGTGTGGACTACAACTCCCAGAATGTACCTGGCGCAAACTCCTTTTTGGCCACTGGACAGTGGTCTGCTGGTTGGTTTCTTAACGAGTTTGTGCAGGTGACTCTGGTTAGCAAGTTTTCACCTGTAGCAAACAGGGAGTCCCTCCTTGAACCAGTTGAAGCCAGGCAAAGTCCTTCTTGTAGTGAAGCCCAAGTGTGCAGCTGGTGCAGTCATTCAGAGTGCAGGGTCCAGCAGTGCAGTCCTTCTTCTCCTGTAGTTCTTCCTTATTGGAATCTGATGGGGATCTGAGGTGTGGGTGCAGGTCTGCCCATTATATCCCTGCTCCTGGGTGAAAAACAGGGGGGTCCTGGTTCTCCAATCAGGTGCAGGGCCCTTCCCCCTGTGATGACCACTTCCTGGGAAGTGTGGCAAAAACCAATCCTAGGGAGCAACATTCCTCAAAAATCCATCATGGTTGAAAGTGATTTTTGGAGGTTACATCTGGCTGAGCCCACCCACAGGTGCGGCTAAAAATCCTAAACACACCCCTCTCCTGCCCCCTCCTAATCTAATCAAGGGGGCACCTAATTGTCTGGGTTTGCAGGATGTGAGGGTGTTGCTGGGTTGCTGCAAATGTCCTTCTCTGCCTTTGAAGACCAGTTTGGCAGCCCTCCACCTTCCTGCCAAGCACACTATCTGTACATTCATAGAGTGGAAACTCTCTGAATTTCTGAACACTTATTCATTCTGGTGGGGAGGGACAAATGCAATATGTGTTCCATCCATCGCCCCAATTATGTTCGGGATATGTCCCATTGCATAAATCTCACCCTTCAGTGTGGCCAAATCTTCAACCTGGGGGAAAACAATGTAGCTGCACATGTGTTTTATCAGGGCAGACAACACTCTTGTCAGCACTATTGAGAGCAATGGCTGTGACATTCCTGCTGCCAAGCCCACTGTCACTTGGAAAGAACCTGTTGCCAGGAGATGGAGCACTGACAGAACTTGCACAAGAGGGGGGATCTCAGTGGGGTGACGGATAGCAGATATCAGGTCAGGCTCCAATTGGGCACACAGCTCTGTGATTGTGGCCCTGTCAAGTCTATAGGTGAGGATAATGTGCCTGTCCCCCAGTGTTGCCAAGTCCTCCAGGGTTCTGTGCATGGGAGTATGTCTCCATCTCCTAGTCATCTGCAGCTGCAGGAATCTAAGGGACAAAAGAGTGAGGAGCTGGTTACAAACTGAACAATGGAGCTACAACATAACTTTGCTTCCTGTTAACTTGTAATGGGCCAATGTGATTTGTCCATTATGTCCTAATACCACCAGTGACGCAGCAATTTTTCACTGACGTTATGCGCTGTTGCGGGAAGCGGTCGGGAACTGCCGTGCAACTCCTCATTGGTTACATTTGGGCCCTATAGGGTACAGTGGTCAATGGTGATTGACGCTGGCAGTGACGGTATGCACCGCAGCGGACATGACTTCCATTTTCTATCTGAATCCTCACTTGCTACCTGTCCTTCCACAGGAGAGGACCTACACTGCATGTGCTGCTGTGATCTGTGTCTGGAACCTACCATGGCCCCGGTGACTGGGGAAAGGGCCCCAGCCTTCACTTCGGAGGACTTGGAGAGGCTGGTGGATGTAGTCCTACCCCAGGACGGACTGATGTATGGGCCTCCAGACCAACAGGTGAGTACACTATGGGCACGATGCATGTGGCATGAATGCATGGGGTGGTGTGTGTGAAGGCATTGTGTAAGGGGGGTGGGTGGATGTCCTCATGGCGGGGTATAGGTTGTGCTGGGCCATGTGTGTGCCAATGGTGATGAAAACGGGTATGGTGGGCCATATGTGCAACAGGCTGGACTGTTTGTTTAATGGTGTTTTTCTGTGTGTATTTCCTCTGCAGGTCAGTGTCTATCAAAAGAAGAATGTATGGCGTGCCACCACCAAGGAGGTGCGGACTCTGGCGTCTTTGGCAAGGGGAGCACCCACTGTCGGAAAAGGTGGGAGGACCTGAGATGCTGGGCATGGAAGACAGCAGAGGCCCAGCTGGAGATGGCATCCCAGTGAAGAAGGGGTGCCCATCTAACCCTGACCCTCCCTGATGGCTCGCATACTGGTGGTGGCCTATCCAGAGCTGGATGGGTGCTTTAGGGCATCACAGCAGCCACGAGGGGATGAGTACAGTGCCCGTCATTACAAATTATGCATGGTAGTGTGGTATCCAAGTGGGGGATGTGTGTCAGTGGGTGCCCCTAGGCCAGGACCTGACATTGCAGCATAGGTCCCCTGGTGGCTAGGGTTCCGAAGGGAAAATCTGGCTACCTAGCTTGTAGGTATCCACTACTGGTCAGGGCTACCTGGGTGCCAGGTGTGCTGCATTTGACGGTGTGTGCCCTTCACCATGCCCTGGCTGCTAACTATTTATCTGGTAGTGCTATGGCATATTGTGTAGGCCTCAGTGAGTTGCCTGTGCTCCCTCACCCAGGAGGGTGGGCATCTCCTTTGCCCCAGGCAACTCAGTCCCTGCCCCAGTGAGCCCTGCTGCCCTAAGTGAGGATGCTATTGATCTCCTCAGATCCATCTCTGTAGGACAGTCAACCATTGTGAATGCCATCCAGGGGCTGGCAGCCCAGATGCAACATTCTAATGCATTCCTGGAGGGCATTCACACTGGATTGGAGGCCAAACAGAGATTGATTTAGGCTCTGGCCTCTTCGCTGATGGCAGCTATTGTCCCTGTTTCTACCCTTCCACCTCCAACTTCCACTGCCCAGTCCCATTCTCTTGAACCCAACCCAACCCAAGAACACCGGCAGACGAGCATGCACACAAGACAACAGCCAAGAGTGTCACAGGCAAACACAAGCTCCACACTTCATCCCACAGGCACTCACACAAACACCATCCAGTTGCAGACACACCAACATCCACTATTTCCATTGTCTCCTCCTCCTCCTCTTCCACCACCTCCCACCCACTTCCGTCCACACTCACACCTGCATGCACTACATCATCATCCACTGCCAGCATCACCACACCAAGCAGAAAACACACCTCACTGGCAGACACCTCCACAACAGCCATACACACATCCCCTGTGTCCTCTCCCACTGTGTCTGTAACCCTCGTAAAGTACACAAACACAAGCACTCAGACACCCAACAGCCATCCACCTCACAACAGCATACAGGCCATGAACCTGCACCCAAAAGCAGCAGACAGACACCTCCAACAACCACTCCCACATCCTCCAATCACATTCTTTCTCCCTCTTCCCGCCCCAATGTCCCTAAAAAAACTGTTCCTATCCACCAATGACCTCTTCCCTACCCCTCCCCTGACCTTCACATAGGATAGGAATAACCCAGCCAAGCACCTCAGCCACACAGTCCAGGGGTCCGGTCGTCACCACACGCACTCGTGGTGGAAAAGGATCTAGGCCCCATGTCCTGAAGGTGAAGGAGCCTGTACCAGGCAGCCTCAGGGGAAAGGAGCCTGCCTCAGCTGCCAGGAAGACCGAGGAGCCTGCCCCAGCAGGCAAGAAAGGAAAGGAGCCTGCTCCAGCTGCCAGGAAGACCAAGGAGCCTGCCCCAGCATGCAAGAAGGGAAAGGTCCTGCCCCAGCTGCCAGGAAGACCAAGGAGCCTGCACCAGCAGGCAAGAAGACCAAGGGGCCTGGGGCAGGAACTGTGACAGAACCTGCACCACCAACCATGATTGTGCAGCTGTCCGAGGTTGCAGGAGATGGGCAGGAGCCTCCCTCCACCAGCAGCACCACCACCACTGTGCCGCTGTCCGCGGTTGCAGGGGATGGGCAGGAGCCTCCCCCCACCAGCAGCACCACCACTGTGCAGCCATCATCGCCAGCAGACGGTATGTAATCCTGCCTCCATGGGCTGCTGTGAGGCCTGCCCCTCCAAACCCAGTGGGTATGACACCCACCTTAGAGACTGTGACCTTGCACTCCCCAGGATCAAGCACAAGCCATGTTGTCCCCTCCATAACCTGTGGGCAAGACACCCACTCAAGAGACTGTGGCCTATCACTCCCCAGGACCAAGCACAGGGCATGTTGTCCCCTCCAGAACCAGTGGGCAAGACACCCACATGGCCATCACTCCCCAGGGCCAAGAGCACAGGGCATGTTGCCCCCTCCAGAATCAGTGGGCAAGTCACCCACATGGCCATCACTCCCCAGGATCAAGCACAGGGCATGTTTCCCCCTCCAGAATCAGTGAGGAAGACACCCACATGGCCATCACTCCCCAGGATAAAGAGCATAGGGCATGTTGCCCCCTCCAGAACCAGTGGGCAAGATACCCACATGGCCATCACTCCCCAGGACCAAGAGCACAGGGCATGTTACCCCCTCCAGAACCAGCGGGCAAGACGCCCACATGGCCATCACTCCCCAGGGCCAAGAGCACAGGACATGTTGCCCCCTCCAGAACCACAGGTCTTGTAACATCTCCCGGCTGAGGTGCCCCCCATGCCCCTGAGGTGGCTGCATATTTACCAACTGACGCCCCTGCATTGTTTTCTCTGTGTTGAAGCAGGTGACATGTGTGGCCTTGGACTTTGGCCTGTGGCATGTGGCCTATGAACATTGTGGACTGGGCTATGTCCCTTTTTCTGTACATGTGTATATATCTATTATCTTGCCTAACTTATTTTTCAGACTGTGTTGATCTCATTACATTCACTTTTTCTAAATCGTTGTGTCCTTGCATCATTCGGCCGAATGACGGGGTAAAATTTATTTTATAATGCATCTGGTTGTGTGTGTGTGTGTGGAGGGTGTGTGTTGTGTGTGTCACTGTCATTTTCCTCCCCACCTCCCTTGTGTGCTAGGTGGCTGTACTCACTGTCATCGTCTTCGCCAGCGTTGGTGTTCGTGGTGGAGCAGAACGTAGGAGATCATCGGGAAGACATGCAATTTGGGTTCCATGGAGGCAATGTTGTTCTCTGTGTCTCCAATGGTGAGTCCTTTCCCTTCTGAGCTCAGTTTCCGCCAGGCTTTTGATGTCACTGGTACCACCCCAGAAAAGGTGGCGGTTTGCAGGGTCATAATATCGTAGGCGGAACATTGACTTCCACCTGGCTGTAGGCGGCTACCTCCATGGTGGCTGTGGTTTCTACCCTGGCGGTCGGTGTGGTACATTGGCTGTCTTTCGGAGATCTTTCTGCCATGGTCATAATTTGGCGGTAGTTACCGCCAGCCTGTTGGTGGTATTACCGCCACTTTATCACTGACAACCAGGGTCGTAATGAGGGCCTATGTGTCTAAGATTCCATGGTATCTATATTGACCATGTTTTGTGACAGTGCCTGTGTAGAAACATTGCACATCTTCTGTCCCTATGTCATGCACAATTTTGAACATATACAACTGATTTCTGCCCAGACTTGCTTAGCAAAACAGAAATCGCTGTGCTACGGCATATGTTGATTCCAGATGTTTTGGGTATGTGCCATTTGATGTATGAGATAATGTGTTTATGTGGAACACATGCAGAGTTCGTGCCAGATGATGATCACTTGGGCCACAGCAACATGACTACAGAGCTGCCACCATAAAAAATATAAAGATGTTTAGTTTCTGTGGCTCTGCTTAAATACACCTCACAGTGTCAAAGATTTTAGTCCATGATCATTTGAAAGAATCTGTGTTCATGTTCTGTTCTCATTCACAGACTGACAGCTAATTGATGGTAGTTGAATGTGACCGTCAACCATACAATAAAATGTAACATTTCACAAAGATCACACACAGACATCAAAATGGTACATACATGTACCCATAACACTTACTGGTAGCAATGGGGGCCTGGAAGGAGTCCACCTCTTCCCTATTGAAAGGAACATGTCCACCTAGAAGTCATGAATGAGGACATTGCATTGTAAATATTATTTTCACTTATGTTTAGATTTGTACAAAACAAAATATGCTATCCCATTATTTCAGAAGTATACAACAGCTTATGCATAACTATATCAATATGCCCAGATTGTTGAACACATCTGGTATGCTTGCAGGCCTGAGCTGGCTGGATACAGAAGTTTAGATGTACCCATTAATGAGGCTGGCCTGGTTTGTAAGGGGTACCTTAGGTACTTACACCGTATACCAGGTCCAGTTATCCCTTGTTAGTGAAATGTAGTCGGTGTTCAAGCAGCTTAGGGTGGTAGAAGGAACTGCAGCAGAGCAGCTTGGGTTAAACTAGAAGAAATGCAAAGCTCCTATACACAATAAAAGGAAATACTCAGTGTTACCAAAAATATAGGTACCTTATTTTAGTGACACAAGGCCAAAAATATCTTGGAGGCAATACTCCTTCAGGAGGTAAGTATTATACACAATATATACACTAGAGCCCAATATCAGGTAAGTAAATAGTCACAGAATAGTGCAAACAGTAGAAAATGCAATATAATGCAATAGGAAGAAATAGGCCTGGGGCAACAAAAACCATATACTAAGAAAGTGGAATGCGAATCACAAATTCCCCCTAGACAAGTGTAGTCTGTGCAGAATCGCAGGGAGAGTAAAAATACAGTAAAGGTGAGTAAATTACCCCACCCCAGAGGCCAGAAAAGGAGGAGTAAAGTACTGCAAGTTTCCTTAGGACACACTACACCTCGTGATTGGGATTTGCAGCAGCCAACCAAGTCTGCAAAGAACAACTGCTGGATTCCTGGACCTGAAGACCTGCAAAGGAAGGGAACCAAGTCCAGAAGTCGAAAGAAGTTCCAGGAAGGACAGGAGCCCCTACCAACCCAGTAGAGGGTGCAAAAGAAGAGATCATGGTTAGTCGAAGACTGAAGAAATGCACCGTCGGAAGATTCCAGCGGGTTCCTGTATGATGCAAAAGATGTCTCACCTCGTGAAGATCATTGCAGATGAGATTTTGTGTTGGAAGTTGCCAACAAACCTTGGCCACGACAAAAGTGTGTTTTGTGTCAAAATGGCACTGGACGGACCAAGGAGGGACCTGGGGGCCTCAACTCTACAGTATGTGAGGAGGAAGAGGGGGCTCTCAGCACTTTAGAGAGCCCTCAGAATGCCAGCCAGCACCTCCAAGAGTCGCAGGATCCAGGGACAAAGGAGGTGCAAAACGCCGTTGATGCAGCACAACAGAAGAAGGTCCCACGCCGTCGGAGAACAACTCAGTGAGTTGAGCATCACAGAATAGAGTGCATGAGACCTGGCCCAGGCTGTGCACAAATGAATTTTGCAAAGAGTGCACAGAGGCCTCAGGAGACGCAGTACATAGGGGTACCGTCGCTCTTTGGGAAGGCAAGGTCTTACATCCTCCAAATTGCGTCAGCAGGACCTTAGGACAGTCTATGTCGATGATGTCTCTCTCTGTGTCCTTAGGAGCATACTCGTCACTGTGAGAGGTGTCCCAGGATACCGGTTGTCTTCTTAGAAGATGCCTGCTTGGAGCAGGGGAGTTACTCTGTCACTCCACGGGATATTTCTTTGGTCCTTATGGTGCAAGAAGAAGACAGGGAGTCCCCAGAGCGTGCACACCAGGGAAACTGTTGCAGTTGCTGACTTGGAGCTGAGGTCGCTGAAGAAAAGTGTCTCTTGTAGACACTTTGTTGCAGTTACAGTGTTTTTTAGGAGCAGGCTGCAGTTGATCGGAGGTCAGAAGAGTCTGAAGTTGTTGCAGAGGATTCCTGAAGGAAACTTCCAAGTAGAATCTGAAGAGAACCCACAGGAGAGACCCTAAATAGCCCTGCGTGGGGGATTGGCTACCTTATCAGATATGGACCTATCAGGAGGGGTCTCTGATGTCACCTGCTGGCACTAGGCACTCAGAGCCCTCCAGAGTGCCCCCACACCTTGCAAAGAAAGATGGCTGAAGTCTGGGACACACTGGAGGCGCTCTGGGCACCACCCCTGGGGTGGTGATGGACAGGGGAGTGGTCACTCCCCTTTCCTTTGTCCTGTTTCGTGCCAGAGAAGGGGAGAAGGGGTCCCTGAACTGGTGTAGACTGGTTTATGCTAGGAGGACACCATCTGTGCCCTTCAAAGCATTACCAGAGGCTGGGGGAGGCTACCCATCCCCAGCCTGTAACACCTATTTCCAAAGGGAGAGGGTGTAACACCCTGCTCTCAGAGGAAATGCTTTGTTCTGCCTTCCTGGGACTGGGCTGCCCAGACCCCAGGAGGGCAAAACCCTGTCCGTGAGGTGGCAGCAGCTGTAGCTGCAGTGCAAGCCTCAGAGAGCTGGTTTGGCAGTACTGGGGGTCCATGCTGGAGCCCCCAGGATGCATGGAATTGGCTCCCCAATACCAAACCTGGAATGGGGGGGACAATTCCATGATCTTAGACATGTTACATGGCCATATTTAGAGTTACCATTGTGATGCTACATATCGGTATTGACCTATATGTAGTGCACGCGTGTAATGGCATCCCTGCACTCACAAAGTCCGTGGAAATGGCCCTGAACTATGTGGGGGCATCTTTGCTAGTGCAAGGGTGCCCTCACACTTAGTAACTTTGCACCTAACCTTCAGCAAGTGAAGGTTTGACATATAGGTGACTTATAAGTTAATTAAGTGCAGTGAAAATGGCTGTGAAATAACGTGAACGTTATTTCACTCAGGCAACAGCGGCAGCCCTGTGTAATATTGGTCTGAGCTCCCTATGGGTGGCAAAAGAAATGCTGCAGTCCACAGGGATCTCCTGGAACCCCAATACCCTGAGTACCTAGGTACTATATACTAGGGAATTATAAGGGTGTTCCAGTGTGCCAATCAGAATTGGTAAAAATGGTCACTAGCCTGCAGTGGCAATATTGAAGGCAGAGAGAGCATACGCACTGAAGTTCTGATTAGCAGAGCCTCAGTGACACAGTTAGGCACCACACAGGGGACACATTCAGGCCACAAACTATGAGCACTGGGGCCCTGGCTAGCAGGGGGATTAAGTCACTGGCAGTTCCTCTTAGTGACCCAGCAGGTCACAGGTCAGCACAGCAGCAGCAGTTGAAGGTGGTTCTTGGTGAGTCCCTCCAGCGGCATTCTGTGTCCATATCATCAAGATGTTGTTTGTGCACACCATACATGGGGAAACATCCCCTGTACTTATACTCAGTTTTGCAAGGCACGAACAAAGAGGGAGAGAAGAGGTTCCAATCAGTTACAACCTGTTCTAAGAGTGTCCCCCTCTTTCCTCCATCACAGGCTCCAGACATCAGTTGGGGATAACCATGCCCTTTGTCTTGGGCCAGGGCACAGCCTTTATAAATGCAGGTGTGCTCACCTCCCCTTCTCTAAGCCCAGGAAGACCATTCAAAATGCAAGTGTAACTCTGTGACACCTCTACCCTCTCTGTGTACAGGCTGTCTGAAAAATATGCACAAAGCCCAACTATCACTATGCCCCAGATGTGGTTTGGAGTCAAGGTGCAAAACAGAGTTCATCAGCACAGAGAAATGCTCACTTTATAGAAGTGGCATTTCTATCATGGTAATAATAAATCTAGCTACACCAGTAAGCATCATTTCTCACTACTATTTCAATCATGCCAAACATGCCTACGCTACCCCTCATAAATCAGACAATACCCCTAGTCTTAAGGCAGGGCATTTCAAGTGTACTCCTATGAGCAAGGCATCACTCACAGCACTGGGAAACCAAATAGGCTCTTTGTCACTACCAGGACAGGCCACACAACATGGCACATGTCCTGCCTTCTAAATAAATAGCACCCTGCCCATAGGGCTAGCTAGGGTCTACCTTAAGGGTGGTGTACATGTAGTAAAGGGGAGTGCCAGGCATGGCAAGTAAATTTAGATGGCAGGTCCCTGTGGCAGTAAACTGTACACGCAGGCCCTGCGCTAGCAGGCCTGTGACAGGTTTCAAAGTCTACTTCTGAGGGTGGCGCAAGAAACTTTGCGTACCCACTAGCAGCATTTAATTTACAGGCCCTGGGTATAGGGATTCCACTGTACAAGGGAATTACAGGTAAAAAAAATATGCCAATTATGTGTAATCAAATCATACCAACTTTAGAAGGGAGAGCACCTACACTTTAGCACTGATCAGCAGTGATAAAGTGCTCAGAGTCCTAGAGCCAACAACAAGAGGTCAGAAAAAATAGGAGGAAGGAGGCAAAAAGTTTGGAGCTGACCCTGCAAAAAGGACCACGGTCCAACACCTGTGCACAGCAGCCCACGTAGATGAAGCATTATGGCTCACAGCATATATAGGATAGCAGAAAGATGCACCATCACTGTCACATACACTCCTGCATTTAACAGATGTATCCTTGCCTCATGGTGAAAGTGTGTCTGTGTTTGTCCTAGGCTGCCAATGCAGCCCTGACATGGCAAAAAGCAAGATTTTAAAGTATTTTGCAAGATACAGTACATTTATTGAAATTTGCTTGGGTACATAAGTGTGGCGGAAGGGAGACTAGCTGAGCTGCATTGTATGGCCATGCTCATCGTCTGCCCATCTGTTTACACTTAAAGGACAATATGTAGACAATACTGTGATCCACATATGTTATAGGGAAACAAACACCATGATGTGCAGCACACACACATTGCACAGTGTTTGGAACTACACTCCCTTTTGGACAGTGGTAAAAGTTCTGAAGCTGAGCTCACTGTACCAGCACACACAATCTCAGCATATGTACACTGTTACAGAATGCACACTTTATGTTGTGCATATCTTGCACAGGTAGACCCGTGGTATTATCATGCACACATCTTTCAGAAAACATGATGTTAGTCTGGGATGAGTTTGTTACACAGCAGCAGGCCTTTGGAATAGGTGAGTGAGCCCTTATGCATCAGTGCAGTGTAACATGGTCAAATAGTCAATTTAACTGGTGATGTTCAGATAAGGTAATGCAGTCATACACATAGGGGGTCATTCTGACCCTGGCGGTAAATACCGCCAGGGCGGAGGTTGGCGGTAGCACCGCCAACAGGCTGGCGGTGCACCGCCGGGCATTCTGACCGCGGCGGTACAGCCGCGGCCAGAAGCGGAAAGCCGGCGGTGTACCGCCGACTTTCCGCTGCCCATGGGAATCCGCCATGGCGGCGCAGCTTGCTGCGCCGCCATGGGGATTCTGACACCGCATACCGCCATCCTGTTCCTGGCGGTTCGCCCGCCAGGAACAGGATGGCGGTATGGGGTGCCGTGGGGCCCCTGGGGCCCCTACAGTGCCCATGCCAATGGCATGGGCACTGCAGGGGCCCCCGTAAGAGGGCCCCACAAAGAATTTCAGTGTCTGCTCTGCAGACACTGAAATTCGCGACGGGTGCAACTGCACCCGTCGCACCTTCCCACTCCGCCGGCTCCATTCTGAGCCGGCGTCCTCGTGGGAAGGGTGTTTCCTGCTGGGCTGGCGGGCGGACTTTCGGCGGTCGCCCGCCAGCCCAGTGGGAAACCCAGAATGACCGCCGCAGTCTTTTGACCGCAGTACGGTCTTCTGGCGGTTCCCGCTTGGCGGGCGGCGGTAGCCAAGCTTAGAATCACCCCCATAATCTCTGCCTTATCCCTGTCAATGTTAGTAGTACTATGTCTACTGTGAGGGCAGGCCTTTGTGCATGCCTCCTGATCCAAGGATACTGCATCCACTGACACAGATATATGTAATGGCACACACTCAATTTACATTTTCCCTTTGGGATGATACAATATTTATGAAACCCTCAACTATGCACTTATACATTCATGTTAGATGTAAACAATTCTTGCCATGTAAGGGTAAGTTCATATCCAAATAACTCAATCTGACCATATGCAATGCATTAGTGTGTATGCACATATAGTTTTGTCTGACTTTGATCCAAGTGAAATCAAATTTTTTCCATCTCAGTATTCTTCAGGTGTTCAGATGTTAGCGTCAAACATCTCCAATTTGATAGTTCTCTGGCTAGTTACTCTCTGTGTAATGATATCTACTCATATTGTTTTTTAACACCCATTGTTCCTAATTGCATTGCTGTGCAAAGCATGGCTATTGTGTCAGTTATCTACTGTCGAGTAATGTGGTATATTTGACTTTTACATGTTCCGATGACATTAGTCCTTTCTCGATGACAGCTGTTACAAAATATCTGATGATATCTGCAACTTTATCAGTCCAGTCAAAATTCAGCCATTCTGCATGCTACTGCATTGGTGAAACACACTACAATGTGAGGTTTGTCGCAGGTATGGTACCTGTTGGTTTGTGTTCCAAACTTCACTGAGGGTCATCTGTAACACTTTGCTGATGCAGAACACAGCAAGACTGCTAGCTGAGCAGCTCAGCACTGCTTAGTGTGTGAGGAAACTTCTGATCAATTTTGTTTTGCTAATACGGCATGCCTGCCCTATTCCTTTAATGCACCACACTGCATCACAATTCATTTCTGTTTGGATCGAATTAATTAAGGAGAGGCATGGCTCCATGTTACTCAACGGGTCTGATGACATGATTGTAACCTGTTCTATTTCTAGTGGATGAGGTGCTTTCATGTTGGCTGTGACCAAAAAGCTTTCACAAATATTGGATTCAAACATTTATTTTCATGCTGAACTTTTTTCTTATTATCATATTTTGTCACTCAAAAGTCCAGTTTATTAAGAAAAAAGGAATGTGCACTACATGGCTGCATCACCGACTACCAGCCACTGTATGTTTCTTCCAGCATCCTCACCCTCTTCCACTGGATCCTGCTCGTCTGGGTTGACATTTCATGGGACATTTGTCCTTACAAAGATGTACAGTCTAAAATAATCTTGCAGACCATAGGGGTGAATATAGCAAACCGCCAAACAAAAATGTCCAGGCATATGAACCAGGACTTAAGTATACCAAAAGTATGTTCCACAATATTACAGATCTTCACCAGTGCCTGTCATCCAGGTCTGCCTGAGGATGTGGTATTGAGGTCCAGACTCAAGACTAAAGACCATATCCTTGCTCAGCTGAAAGTTAAACATTAAAATGACATATGCAAATGATTTTGCTCTTTGTTTCAGCGGCATTACTGAACATGTGTGGTATGTGTACTGAATAATTCATACTCATTTCTTAATGTATTTCACATTATATATTACGTATACAGTTTGAGTTAGGTTTACACATATGTCTTCATATTCTCTGTGTAATAGCAAATGATGACTATGGCCTGATATTTTGGACACTTCTACATCCATATTTTCATGTTTACCCACTAGCTTACTGTGAAGGGTAGTTAGAGAAGTTATTGTTTGTTCCATGCTATGTGCACTCATTGCATGTGGTGAGTGACAGAATATTGATCAGTTTTTGCACATTTGGTAGACACACATACATATGTCCATGTAAAATCACTGATGCTGACACAGCTGTTTAATAGTTCACTTACTTTCCATGTGATTTTGGTGCATACATGTGGTGAAGTTCAAACATGTAACATGTATTGTTAATCAATATTTTGCCAGGCTTCAGCTATTGATTTTGATTGCTATATTGATATGCATTTCATTTGGGCAACTTACACCACAAAACTGTTGAACTACCACATTGCTTACATATGTAAATGTGGCTAAATCACTATGTTCAAGGGGTAGCTTTGCCCAAATAACTGTGACACCCATGAGATAGGACATGGTTAAGGTCATAGTACCAATACCGCAGGGACAGGCTCTGGGGTCACAAAGGGCCCACAGCTGACACTGACCCCAGAGTACATCAATATTGTGACAATTCCAACAAATTCGTTTGAGCGGATCCAAAGGCATTGGGACTGGGGTGGTAACTGCAAAATGAACAGAACTAACGCTTCAGGTATCAAAAACATTTACTTGACTTCTCAAATCGCCAGAGTGAACTACAGACTGTACACCGACTAAAGCCTTGACAAGATCTAAAACTTTCAGAATGACTTTGGCTAGGGTCGGGATCAGGTCCAGAATGTACATCTGATCATCCATGTCATCTCAGCAAGGGAAGCATGCAAGGCTGGCATTCTGTCACACACTCACCTGGTCCCAACTGCGGAGATGACACTGGAGGCGATGCTGGACCTCCAACCCCTCTCAGGATGATGCAAAATGCAGCGATAGAACTCCTAGATCCCACACCATCCTGAAGGGGAAGGGACAAAATAAGAGAAAATAATATTGCTGGACAAGATTATTCAGCAAGGGTACCACACGGATACGTCGCTCCTGAGGCCTTTTGGGTATGCAAAGGTAGAAGTTTAGGGACCAACACCTCTGGTTTCGTGAAGACACAATATACTGTGAACAACAAGAAAAGGTAATTACCATCAATACACTAGCAAGCTTCTACATACCAAACAGTGCATTTCTTCAGTGTCCAACACTTACAGATTTCTTCAAGATGACAACATGAAATCAGAATAACCAAGTTCATGGGTAAGAATCTCTGGGACTCTCGAGGAAGAACTTAAAAAAAACTTGTTAGAGCCTCTGATGCTCCTGAGGTAATCTCGGAACATAGATTGGAGTCACCAACAACCCCAAGGTTACAATCAATACATAGTTTGGAGTTTGAGACACTGTCAAGGTATGCTAGAAACAATGTTACACTTGGTTCATAGGTTGAAGTTACTGGCACTCTCAAGGTTGTACTCCAAACATGATTTGGAATCACCGGTACTCCCCAAATTACGCTCTGTACATAGGTTGGAGTTATTGACACTCACAAGGTAAACTAGAAACATAGGTTGGAGGTTACAAGGTTCTTACAGATATCAATTGCTTCTAGAAGAACATTCGTCTTGACACTTCTGTTCAATAGAAAAACACAGAATTAGATCTCTAGTTGATGAGCAAAAACTGTTCAAGCACTACGGTTGGAGGGAGGGCCCAGAATAAGAACAAACAAGGAGAGCTGGAGGGAAATGTGTCACAAGCTACTCGTCGTCTATCTCTTTGGCCCACTGGAAAAAACAATACTGGAAGAAGCTGATACAGGCAAGGTAAATAACTGGAGAAAAATTATCAGGAGCGAAGATCACCACCAAAGGAAGTGTTGCAGTGCAAGGAGAACAAGAATCACTCACCTTATAATCCCAAGAACAGGAAATGACCAACAGGAAGTAGAAAGTCACCATATTGGATTGGGAAAGAAACATAGGAGCTGGTAGAGAAAAGACGCCATTTTGTAAAAGGGTCCTAAGGCATACAGGGAAAAAGAAGGCATTAGGGCCTGCAATGGACGTATGCCCTACGATTTGGATACTGCACCCACTTTCAAACGAGGCACATCCACTAGTTTAATAGACTATTTTTTAGTGGACGTAAGATTGTGGGCCCTGTTGAGAGATATGAAGGTGGATGTAAGAAGTGAAAGTGATCATTATCCTTTGTTACTTTCCACGTCAGGGGATGTCTTTGATAGAACTTCAAACAACCAAGTTACTATAGTCCCCACTCCCATCTTGAACAATTTGTCCACGAAGGTCAGGTGGCCGAAGGTGCAGTTGAATCCTTATTTGTTACATGAGATTTATTTAGCTTTTATTGACAATCTGGCCCCATACTATAACTGTGATTTTAATGATATCCCACTTTTATCCATACATGAAAACATGGTCATTAGACTACAAAGTATATTTTACAGGAAGGTCGGAGCAAGACAGCAAGGAGGCACCTCGGCCAGTAATTCATGGTTTGACGAATCCTGCTATAGGGCCAAGACAGGATTAGAAAATGCCATTATGAAAGGGAACTCCAGGGAGATACAACTAGCAAGACGCACTTATAAGGAATCCATCTCTCGAGCTAAAAAATCATGGGAAGAAACAAATTGTCAGGAACTGCTGGATGCCACACAATCCAACAATAACAAGTTGTTTTGGGAATTGTTGAGCAAGCGAGGGAAAGAGTTAGAACTAGCCTAAGAAATCATATACAGCCAGAAAAATGGGTTGAACATTGCTCATGCCTTTATGATAAAACTGATACCCCATGACCCCCACTAGCCGGGAAATGGGGCAAGATCTTCACTCCACCCCGGATGTGGCCCCCGGCCTCGTTCCCATAGAAGGGGGCCCACAGATCTTTGAGGGCCACATCCGTTTTTCCATTGAAGAAACTGCCGATGCTCTCCGCTCGCTAAAATCTGGAAAACCTCCAGGTCCAGACAAAATTCCGGGGGATCTCTATATATCTGAGCCAGCTATTTGGACCTGGTACATCAATGCACTTTCCAATAAAATCACTGAAGGGGGGCAGATCCCTATGACGTCGAAGGGTGCCAAAATTATTCCCATCAACAAAAAGGGCAATGCAAACCTCCCAACAAACTATAGACCGATTAGTCTCAAAGACAATCTTCAAAAGATTTTCGCCAAGCAACTTTTAGGCAGACTAACTAATTGGGCCACGGATCATCAGATCCTTTCTCCCCTCCAAGCAGGGTTTCGATCTAGGATCAGCACAGTGGATCAGGTCTTTAGGCAGGCCGTGCTGTACTGGAAATATACAGCTCTTGCAAAACAACCCTTATACATTGCCTTTGTTGATTTGAGATCAGCCTTCAATCTCGTTCCAAGGGAGAAGTTATTGGAGGTGCTACACAGAATAGGGACTCCAGCTAACATAATCCAACTCTTGAAGAGACTGCATGAAGACACATATGCACAAGTGAGATGGGGCAACCTAGGCGAACTAACAGACAAAATCACCATAAATAGAGGTGTTCGCCAGGGTTGTGTGCTGGCACCATTTTTATTTTCTATTTTCATTAATGAGGTGGTACAGGTTTTAATGGCATGCCAGAATGATGCTCCCACCCTGTGCGCTCAGAAAATCCCGATTCTTCTTTTTGCAGATGACTCCCTTCTCATCTCTAAATCCCCCATGGGCCTACAAATTCTTATTAATAGATTTAATTCCTTTTGCCATGATTATGCCCTAGAGTTGAATCACAAGAAAACTATGTTAATGGCACTCCGCTTTGGAGTGAGGAAGAAATGTACTATCAGCTTAGAAGGCGACCACTTGGACAAGGTCTGCTCCATTGATTACTTGGGTGTGAGGATCACGGTTAATTTGCACTGGGCAGATCATGTCAATAAAAGTGCTGGCCACTTGCAACACGACGCAGCATCTATCCTGCGTTTTTTTCAGGGTACGACCGTAAAAACTGTCTCCCCGGCAATCAAGATGTATATTGCCAGAGCACAGGGAGCTGCCGTTTACGGAGCGGAGGTCTGGGGCTTTCCTGACTGCAATAGGTTAACTATTGGAGAGAATAGCTTTGCGAGGGCTCTATGTGCCTGCCCTCCAAGCACTCAGCTGATTCCATTGTTTTTAGATCTGGGCCTGAAACGGATAGCCAACCTAATTATTTTAAGACCACTTCTATATTGGATAAGGCTATGGACCGTACCAGAACTGGAATTTTACAAGTCCTCACTTTTAGATCTGCTAAAGCGCCCCAACTCAACCTCTATTCCCTGGGTAAAACATGTATCCAGATGGTTTAGCAACCTGGGCCTCGGAGATTTTTGGGAAAAACCCCACAAACTTGAGAAAGCCCACTCCAAAGTGTTGAAGCGCGTATACTGGTCCTATGTATGAAATGATTACATTACTCGCAGATCCCACGGCTGTTTAACAAAACTCTTTATAGATCTTAAGTGGTACCAGCAATTTGAATCATATCTAGACACTATACCCAATATTTTAGGCAAAAGTCTATATGGCAGATTCCGCTTCTGGTCGTTGCCACTGAAGTCTTTGATGTGTAGATGAGGTACAAAAACAGTAACTGATATATGCCCCGTATGTGGCACAACATCTGAAACAGTCGAACATTTTATGTTTTTTTGCCCTGCCTATTCTTCTCCCAGGTCAAAGTGGATCCGTAACATTTGCTGGGAATTGGGAATTAGAGACTGCGCCTCTGCTCTGAGGATCTTAAAAAGTCATCATTCTACGGTTTTAATACATGCTGTTAGCAAGTATTTGCTAGCAGCATGGCGCATACGCAACTCTGTTATCAGCAATGAGTTTTAAATATGAGTGGATACATTTTTTTTTGTTTTTTGTAACGTGGGCTCTAAACTTTTTATTGTGTATCGCTTGTATGGGTTTTATTGAATTGCATTTTATCCCTTTCTGATTTTATTATTTATTGTATATTCGCTTTGATGATCCATTGATCGAATAAAGCTTGTGTCAAACAAGGAGCCTAACATAATTTCTTAGCCGCCATTCTTTTCATGTGCCTTTTAGTTAACAAAAGATTATACTGAATAAGATGTTGAATTCTATGTAACTTTTGGGAAAAGGAGGTGATTGCAGAAAGTGCAGAAGAGGTTTTACGGGTGGCAGGAAAAGATTTGGGATGAAATCCATATGAGCAGAAAAAAGGAGTGGCTTTTGAGGCACTATGGGGGTCATTCTGACCCTGGCGGTCTTGGACCGTCAGGGTCACGAATGACGGAAGCACCGCCAACAGGCTGGCGGTGCTTCACATGCCATTCTGACCGCGGTGGTAAAGCCGCGGTCGCCCCGCCGGGGCCGGCGTTTTTCCGCCGTTTTTGCCCCGGCTGGGAGAATCCACCAGGGCAGCGCTGCCCTGGGGATTCTGACCCCCTTACCGCCAGCCTGTTTCTGGCGGTTTTCACCGCCAGGAAGAGGCTGGCGGTAAGGGGTGTCCTGGGGCCCCAGGGGCATGGGCAGTGCAGGGGTCCCCTAACAGGGCCCCGGCCAGCTTTTCATTGTCTGCCTAGCAGACAGTGAAAAGCGCGATGGGTGCAACTGCACCCGTCGCACGGTCACAACACCGCCGGCTCCATTCGGAGCCGGCTCCTGTGTTGCAGGCCTCATTCTCGCTGGGCCGGCGGGCGCTAACTTGGTTAGCGCCCGCCGGCCCAGCGGGAATGTTGAAATGGGGGCAGCGGTATTTTGGCCACATGGCCGCCAAATTGCGGTTACCGCCGCCCACCAAGGTTAGAATCACCCCTATGTATGGTATTGTTATAGGAAAATTCAGCAATGGGTAAGTACGTCGTCCAGTTACTCTGAGTGGAATTACAAAAACAACGGAGAAATTGCTTGAGTCCTTGATTCAGACGTTCCGTCTGCCCATTGGTTTGAGGATGAAATCCAGAAGATAAGGCTACATTGATGTTTAAGGTTTCACAGAAGTACTTTCAAAACCGTGATATGTATTGAGGGCTCCAATCTGACACAATAACTTGAGGAAGGCCACGGAGATGAATGACTTCTTGGATGAAGATCTGTCTCAATTCTTTAAATGTGGGTAACTTCTTCAAGGCAGTAAAATGAGCCATTTTCGTAAACTAATCTACAGTCACCATTGTAATTTGGTTTCCAACTGAGGGAGGTAAAGAACACATAAAATCGGTTGATATTGTATGCCAGGGAGCTGGTGGAACCGGTAATGGTTGAAGAAGTTCTGCAGGCCTCGTATGAGGTATTTTTGCTTGGGTGCAAGTGGGACAAGATACCACGTAACTTTCAGCATCTTGCTTAAGTGTAGGCCACTAAAAAGAGCAAAGGAGCACTTCCTGCGTGGCTTTGATACCATGATGACAGGCCACAGGGGAGTCGTGACGCATTCAGAGTGCCTTTCTTTGCACTTTCTTAGAAGATAGTATATCTATACAGTGTAGTGTCGAGATAGAGCATTTGCCGAAATATTTTGAGAACTTGGAATATTGGTAATATAAAAATTTAATTGGCCAAAGAAAAAGGCCCAACGGGCTTGACGACTGTTCCGGCACTGAAAGTTTCGTAGGCATTGTAAATTGTGATGGTCTGTTCTTGCTTCAAATGGTTCTTTAGAACCCATGAGGAATTGTCTCCACTCTTGACAAGCTGTTTTTCTAGCTAGGAGTTCTCTTTCCAATACTGAATAATTTTGCTCAGAATCAGAGAGCACATGAGACAGATAAAATATCGGATATTCTAATCCGTCGTAGTACTGTCTTTGTAATAATGCTGCCCCAATAGCTCTTTCTGAAGCATCAGTAACAACTATGAATTGTTTGTTGGTGTCCAGATGCCGTAGTATAGGTGCTTGGGTGAAGGCTTGTTTTAGGTTTTGGAAAGCATTTCAGCCACGTCTGTCCAGAGGAAACCGTTTCGCAAACTTTCTTTTTTAAGAGTCTGTGTGATTTGACTAGTTTGTTGAGCAAAGTCCGAAATAAATTGGTGATAAAAGTTGGCCAGACCTAAGAAACATTGAGTTTCTTTGATTGATGAGGGGGATGGCCAATCTAGAATGGCCTGACCCTTCTCTGTATCCATGGAGATACCGATCTGACTAATGTGATAACCTAAATATTTCACCTCAGTCATTTCTCATGTTTACAGCAGAGCTGATGTTGCCTAAGTCTGTTTAACACTTGCTTTACGTGTTCAGTATGGAGTTCAGGGTGTCTGGAATATATGAGGATATCATCTAAATAAATCACTAAAGTGTGATTCAACAGGTCAGAAAATACTGAATCTATGAATCTTTGAAAAACAAAGGTGTACGAAAGACAGTCTTCCACTCATCACCTTCCTTAATTTTCAAAAAATTGTATGCTCCCCGAAGGTCTAATTTTGTAAAGATCGGTGCCCCCCTAACTGCCTCTAATATGTCTTTGATGAGAGGTAGTGGATAGCGGTTTTTATAGTGATCTTATTTAATCCACAGAAGTCTATTCAGGGACGTAGATCCTTCGTCTTCTTGGGCACGAAGAAGAGGGGAGTCCCAGCAGGAGAAGAAGATGGTGCAATAAGACCACTCTGTAGATTTTCTTACAGATAGTCCTTGAGTATCTGTTTTTCAGGTTCTGTCAGAGAATACATTCTACCAAAGGGAACAACAGATCCAGGTTCCAGGAGAATTGTATAATAGTAGTCTTTATGTAGGGGTAGTACTGGTTTTGATGGTTTTTGGAACATGCCTTTATAATCCAGATAGTGACTAGGTACCCCTAGAATAGAGTTTATGGAACACACTAATTCAGGTTCTGTGGATAACATCTTCTTTGGAGACCAATAGGTTTTGGATGCATAGCAATGGTCTTGACAGAATTTGGAAGACAGAGAAATAGTTCTGGTTTCCCAATTGATATACGGGTTGTGTTGCATAAACCAGGGTATTCCTAAGATTATTGTATGATTAGGGGAGGAGATTAAATCAAAAGAGATATGTTCCTGATGTTTTCCAAAATGTAGACATAGAGTAGAACTGGTACTGATGGCAGGACCAGATGCTAATAGGGATCAATCTACAGTATGCACTTGTTCTGGAACGTCCTTCGGTAGTCGTAGAATTTGTTGTTTCTTGGCCCAGGTCTCATCCATATAAGTTCCACTTGCCCCAAGTCTAACAGTGCCAAAGCTCTTCCTTCCCGATCATCAGGTAATTTCAGGGTAACAGGTAACAGAAACAGGACAGTGGCATCTTCTTTGGAAGGACTGATTGAAGGTATCGCAGAAAATCCCGTCCCCTCCCTTCCCACAGAGGACGGGAATTGGCATTTCCCGAGGACATTACAGGACAGACTGGGCAAGTACGGAGTAAGTGGTCGGCAGCTCCACAATATAGACATAATCCTTTTCTCTGTCTATTTTCACGCTCACTAGTAGAGAGAGGACCACGGGCGGTATCTATTTGCATTAGTTCCCCATCTGTTGCTTCCCTTAATTCAGGTCGAGGCTCTTCAGAACAATGGACAATTGTACGTGGGTTTCCTGCATGAGAAGGTCCACGATTCTTTCTCTTTTCTAGACAACGTTCTTGTAGATGATACTTTGTGGAGAGTGCTAAATCCATCAAGCCTCGTAAATCTTCCACTCTAGTGGAATGTACCAGTTCATCTTTTATTTCGTCTTGCAGACCTCTACGAAAAAGAGTCACCAGAGTAAGTTCTACCCATGTCGTCTAGGCTGCCAATTGTCTAAAGCAGGTTATATATTGGAGAACGTCTTGGTTTCCTTGCTGAATGTCACATTAAGCTTCCTCTGCTGACGCCTCCAATCCCGGGTGTTCAAACATTTGTTTAAATGCAGTGACAAAATCTGAATAGTCAGACAGCACAGGGTCATTGGAGGCTACTAAAGGAGTCGCACAGGCCAAGGCAGGACCAGACAAGGCACAGATGAAATAACCCACTATTGTTTTATCTTTTGTAAATTGTGCTAGTCGAAAGGCAAAATAGACATTCAGAGCATCGAGAAGTTCTCGTAGTTTATGTGGATCTTCTGAGAAATGAGGCATGGTACCAGAGACAGTGGGTACATATGTGGTTCAGGATGCCAGGTCTTGCCGTGAAGCCACATTTTCATTTCGTAATTGTTGTAGTTCCTGGGCTTTCTGTTGAATGGTTAAGAGTAGCGACTGGTTAGGTTCTGCAGCAGCCGTTGCGGTATTCTCCATTCTGCTCGATGAAGTCTGGTTTGTTTGGCGCTGCAGTCTGTCACAAGCTACTTGTCGTTTATGTCTTTGGCCCACTGGAACTGCAGAATGGTCTTTATTTTGTAGGTTCTGCAGTGACCAATGTAAGGGCGGCCCTTTCTGGTAGCCACAGTGCTGCTGACAAAGGAACGCCAAAAAAGCAGTCCATGCCCTCCAGAAGGAGTCCCAGAGGAAAACCCCCAAAGGGAAAAACCTCTAAAGCAGGAACTCCCTGGAACAAAAAGAAGCAAAATAATGAGCCTTCCAACAGGAAAAAAAATACTGGAAGAAGCTGATACAGGCAAGGTAAATAACTGGAGAAAACTTAGCAGGAGCGCAGATCACCACCAAAGGAAGTGTTGCAGTGCAAGGAGAACAAGACTCACTCACCTTATATACCCAAGAACAGGAAATGACCAACAGGAAGTAGAAAGTCACCATATTGGATTGGGAAAGAAACATAGGAACGTATAGAGAAAGGATGTCATTTTGAAAAAGGGACCTAAGGCATGCAGGGAAAAAGAAGGCATGCTGGGAAAAAGAAAGAACATGGCTGCTGAATGCACACATAAAAACACGAGGAAAAGTAGAAAAAAGAAGAAAAAAGGATAAGCTCACCAGGTAAGTGAGTGGTAGGGGGGAAGTGCCATAGTATAATTGAGGGCGCGGCATGCCCAAGCCTCGCCACTTTGGGGACTCGTGCGAGAAAGTACAGAAGAAAAGGGGTGCAGAACACCTGGCCGCCACGAACCGCGGACTGTGCCCCGAGCCAAATGCTCGGCTCACGCCGCGGTCTACTGCGGCGCGACAAAATTGTGGAAAAGGAACTGGAGACATGTCTAAAGGCTTGAAAAGGCTGAAAGTCAGGCCTGCCTACTATTATAAGAGGATTAGTGCACACTAATCTGATGGTAAAGTGCTTAGCCTTCTCTAACACTTTATCTGGAATCCGAAGATGTCAGGAGGCTCAGTGTAAAAAGCTCAAGAGGAGATGGAATTGTAGCTCACACAGGAAGATACTAGAAACATTCCAGAAGCCAGGGTCATGGGACTATCAGCCGCCCTGGAAGACTAGAGGGCTGGAAGTTCTGGGTGACTCAGGAGGAGAGGGCAGAGATGAAGCTTGTGCAGGACTGGTAGACTTGAAGATCTAGGCGACTCAGGAGGTGTGTGCAGAGATAATGCTCATGCAGGACGAGATAAGGCCAAGCCCCAATGCAGATTCAAAGGGGGCAGTTATACTGGAAGCAAAGAGTGTTCTAGAAAGGCAGGTGTCACACGTCGAAGCATGAAATATTCCAATGAACCTGGGGAAATTCATATGTTACATACAATGGATATGAGGCCTTGCAAGTGTGAGGTGCAAATGGTAATTGGCAACAATAAACAAGTACAATGGAACCCCAAGCATGTGATAGTACACTTCAGTTATTCCCATTGAAAGTGTTACTATACTAGACACGTAATAGCTGCATGTGCAAAATAGACTAAACTTGCATAGCAACAGACCAGGAGGGGTATTGGTTCAGGCTTCCTTGGGGGGGTCATGGAGTGTTCGAGAAGGAAAGCCGCTACAAGGGAAGCATGACTGGGAGTAGTGGGGCAGGGAGGCACCACAAGAGAAGGGTGACATGAGCCCTGTGAGTAAACCCTGCCACATATAGGGTATAAGACGGAGTTGTGACAATGGAGAGCCCACTCCCTTCAGAGATCCAAGTACCATTAGGTAGCCAATTCCCTACAATGCATATCCTTAACCTTGCACAGAAGTCTTCATGGGGAGTCTACTACCTTGAGACATCCAAGCCTCATTAGTTGGCCAGGTCCCCACTCTTGAACACCAATTACATGTGCAGAAGTCTTCATGGAGAGCTCACAACCTTCAAGCATCCATGCCACATTAAGAGGCCAAGCCGCACATACGCACTGCCAAAGACAAAAAAATGAATCTTCATTGAAAACCCATTTCCATCAGATATCCAAGCCGCACTAAGCGCCGTGCGCCAACAACACATTGCCTACGCCTTGTAAAGAAGTCTTCATGCAGAGCCTATTCCCTCCAGACATCCAAGCATCAATGGCTGTCCAAGCCCCATCTAAGCACCCCCTTTGCTTTATACAGGCACCATTATGGTCCACTGCCTCTAGAGATCCAAGCCCCATTTCATGGCCAAACCCTTACAACAAAGCCTACACCTTGAACAGAAGTCTTCATTAAGAGACCACTCACCAGACATCCAAGCCCCATTAGATGGCTATGTTAGTATTGGGTATACACTTTGCGTTTTACAGAATTCTTTGTGGAGAGACTACTCCTTTTAGACATCTATGTCCCATTAGGTGGCCAAGCACCTGCAAAATATAGACTATGCCTAGTACAGAGTTCTTCAAGGGCAGCCTACTCCCTCCGAAAATGCAAACCCCTTTAGGTGGCTGTGGGAAAACTGGGCTGGTTGCAGAAGCCCCTTCACTTTTTGCCTCCATTGTTCCCTCATACTGTTTTTTTTCCTGACTCTGGTGGTGCTCTGGGCACTGCTAAACAGTCCCAGGACCTGTGCTCTGATTACAAATGGTATATACAAATTAGGCTAATTATAGTTGGTTTTACCAACCTACCTATAGGTCCCTAATATATGGTAGGGCATGTAGGTTTAGTTACCCTAGCCTAGGTAGTATACACATAGGTGCACTGCTGTGGTGTCCTGTGTCATTTTAAAGGCATGCCTGCCTTGGTTGCTGCTTTGAAGTTAAAGTTAACCCTAATTTCGACTTTAAAATTAAAAGTACTTCTAAAGTCCTAGGCTACATTACTTTTACATATAAGTCACCCCGAAGGTATGCCCTAAGTGCCCCCAGGGTTGGGTGCAGTGTAACTATAAGCAGGGACTTTATAAAAGTTGTTTTATAAGCCCTGGTGAGGGAAAGAAAGCAAAATTATTTTTTCCCATTGCAGTGAATCGGCTCGATGGGCTAACATGAGAGAGATTTTATTTTAAAGTAATAAAGTCTTATTTTCCATAGGAAGAAGCTAAATATAGTAAGTTTAGTATCAAACTAAAAATGTATGAGGTGTGGAATTGCCTGGGCTGAAACAAAGGAAACATCTGGTGGGAAGAGATCTGCCTCAGCAGATGGTAGAACAGGATGGGAAAAGAGCAACCAAACTGGACTTCAAAGGAGGGAAGGACATTTGAGACAGATACTAGAGACCTCCCCCATTTCCTGCACACCCAGACAGCCAGAGGCCCTCTGATTAGATTAAGAGAGAGCTGGAAAGCGGTGTGTTAAAGGAAACTTAGCCACACCAGTGGGTGGACTTGGCCAGATCTAAAGTATAAGACAGAATTTTTGCTATTTTGGATTTTGTAGGAATGTTGCCCCTTGGGATTGATTTTTGCCACACTTCCCAGGAAGTGGTCACTTATGAGGGTGGTGGCCTGCATGTGGTTGGACAGGAGCTCCCTCTTGCTTTCCATCCTGGGAGCAAGGATAAATATGACAGAGCTCTCCCACACTTTAGATCCCTACTGGACCCCTGGCATACACCTGCACCTTGCATTCAGAAGGACTGCAACAACTGCACACTTTAGGTCTAACCAAGAAAATGACTTTGTCTTATGTCTACAACTTCAATAAAGGACTCCCTGTAAGCTACAGGTAGAAAGGAGCTGACCAGAGTCCCCTACTCCAAGCCCTGCAGAAATAGCCCAGCTGACCAGTGACCAGTGGCTATTCAAGGAATTGGATCAGATGCATTCTGAGAGTTGAAATATTAACACCCAACAAGCACCTCAGAGTCTCTGGAACCTTGGGGTGAGTTGTGGACTCTTGACGGACCTTAAAAGTACTTCCAGAAAAAAGCTTCATAAGTGGACCGACCCTACTGTTTGTAAAGCTGGCTAACTTCGACCATGACCTGGTATGACTTGCAGGTTCATCCTGCTGAAAAGCTCCGGAGCCTCAGAATTCAAGGATGTGATTGGGGCTCATGGAAAGGCAATCCGATGACGTTGCTTTGAAATTGGCTTGTTGAGGCAGGTGGTCTGATGTTGGGGAAGAAAAGCTACAGAAAAGTTTCTAAGTCAGATGGTAAAAGTTTGACCGAGGCCTCCGCGCAGTGTATCCGAGGAGGTTTCCATCTTCATCGGCCTCAAATTTCAACGTGGTCCCGGGCGAAGGATTTCATCCCAAAAACGTTTCTAAGTCTTAACATAGAAACCTTGACCAAGGCTTCCCGCGATGCATAACCAATGAGGGCTCCAATGAGGTCAGCTTCAACTTGTGATATAGCGCCAGTCGGAGAGAAAGATTCAAGAAATGTTCTAAGTGTGAAGGTAAAATTTTAACCAAAGCCTCCCGCTCAGTGTAGCCGAGTAGGGCTCTATCAGGGTCGGCTTCAAATTTTGACTTTGTCCTGGTCGAGTGCGACCAAATAACCCTGTTGGACCTGGCCCTTTTTACATGGTCATCCTCAAACTTTCTGCCTTCTTCCTCCAATTTTGTCTGACCTCTGGCTGTTGGCTCTAGGACTCTGAGCACTTTATCACTGCTGGTCAGTGCTAAAATGCAGATGCTCTCCCTTCTAAAGTTGGAATGATTGACTTACACATAATTGGCATATTTAATTTACCTGTAAGTCCCTTGTACAGTGGTATCCCTATACCCAAGGCCTGTAAATTAAATGCTACTAGTGGGCCTGCAGCGCTGCTTGCACCACCCACAGACGTAACCTGTGAAACCTGTCTCAGGCCTGTTAGCTCAGGGCCTTCAGGTACAGTTTACTGCCACAGGGATCTGGCATCTAAATTTACTTGCCATGCCTGGAACTCCCCTTTTACTACATGTAAGTCACCCCTAAGGTAGGCCCTAGCTAGCCCTATGGGCCATGGTGCTATGTATGTAGAAGGCAGGACATGTGCCTAGTAGCGTGGCCTGTCTTGGTAGTGACAAACAGCCTATTTGGTTTCTCACTGCTGTGAGTGTTGCCTTGTTCATAGGATTGCATTGGAAATACCCTGCCTTATGTCTAGGGGGTATTGCCTTGTTTACCCCCCAACTGATGTCTGAAGCCTGTGCTGGAGGAGAGAGCGGGCACTCCTAGAACCAGTTGGAACTGGTTGGAACCTCTTCTCCCCCTCTTTGTAAGTGTTGTGCAAACTGAACCTACGTACAGGGGTTTTTGCCCATGTTGAAAGACACCTTGGACTATTAACTTGGACATAGAATGCTAGTGGAGAGATTCACCAGGAACCGCTTTGGACTGCTGCTGTTGTGCTGACCTGTGACCTGCTGGGTCATTAGGTGGAATTGCCACTGACTGCAATCCCTTGCGCTGAGCTGTTTTCTTGTTCCTTACCGCCCTGTGTCCCCTTTCTGCTGTCTCCACGGTCCGGGTGCTGAGGCCCATGTTCGCTGCTTCGCAGTGCCGCCCGAGCGCTGCATTCTTTGCTTCCTCGGTGTAAGGGAAATGTGGCGGTCTGGTTTCACTGATAGCGCTAGCTTATGGCTCCTAGGTTAGAGCACAGCGTGGGAAGCATGCTGACAGCTGTGCCCTTTCCTAGTACTTACAGTGTGTGAACAGCACTGCTTTGGAATTGCTGGCAGAGTGAGAAAACCCTCACCGTGAGTCGAGAGTGCAGCTGAGACGTGTTCAGGAATGTGGGCTGATGAGTCACCATCATGGCCCCGGGGGACTACTGCAGGAGAGGTCAGGAAGTGCATCTGGTGAGACTGTGGGTGGAGTGCTCCCGCAATTCCAGACATGGTACCCAGAAAGGTCCCAGGCTTGATGGCTGCACCACATAGTCTCAAGCAGTTGTGGTGGACCCGGGTGTTGGCCCAGAGAAGTAGACATAGGGAAGCCTTCTTGGGGCGAGCCCAGTAGCACAGTTGTAGCATGCTGGGAGGCCCTGGAGGCCCCCGGACTTGCTAATATTCTGGAAGAGGAGACACAGAGAAGTCTCCCTGGCACAAGCCCAGTCATGAAGTTGGAGCATTCCAGGAGGCCCCACATGCTGGGACTCAAGGCAGGAGGCTGCAGAGAGTTTGCTGGGTGCGAGAGGCCCACAGAGGGGGTCACCCTGCAGAACCATACCGTTTGCCCCGCTCCCCGCAGTATAACTCGGACTACCTCATTGGGGGACATGTATGTTTTCCTGCTAATGTCTTGGCACACCAGGTGATGTATTTTTTCCCTTACTATGTCATGTGCCTGATAGGAATGCATCCCTGATATGAACAGCTGTGTGGGTGATTCCCATGGCTTGCCATGTTGTCTGACATTCCTGACATGGACATTTATTAGTGCGTGTTTACTATGACCTATTCATGTAAGGTGAAATGCTTTTCATGCTGTGCTCTTGTGCTCCATGATGTTACTTGTATGGGCATTTAGGATGGTATGATTACTAGGGCACGTGCATTGTTGGTAATGTGATTACAGTCACCTTATGCATTCATGATGATGTAGGTTTACGATAACATGTGCATTCTTTTAGTAATGTTTCCTGACTACTGCTTATGTTGCAGAATAACCAGTAAACTAACGGGCATATTTATACTCTGTTTGCTCCGAATTTGCGTCAACATTTTTTATGCAAATTTGGCGCAAACCTACCACCATATTTATACTTTGACGCCCGACCCCGTGAATGGCAAAATTCTGCCGTGTGCGTAATTTTCTGGATGCGTGAAACCATATTTATCCCACCGAGTAAAAATGATGCACGGCTGGGAGGCGGAGTCGGAAAATAGTGCACAGCCCGATTTGCATCAAAAAACAACGCCTGGGTCAGAGCAGGCGTTAAAATGGGGTAAACACACCAGTACTTAAGGAAAACACACAGAAGCAACATCAGAGCTCCAAAAGGAAGACATGGAGGTGCTATTCATCCAGCATGCATGAAGACGCAGAGCACAGGACCAACACCAGCAGCTTCCACAACACCAACAGGGACCCCAAAGGCAAAGCAGAAGGCAGGAGAGCATATTCAGGACCAGGACAACCATTCTGGGCCTCAGGGAACATGACATCATCCAGAGGTACAGACTAAACTGGCAACCCATACAGCAACTGCTGCGCCACATTGAGCCACAGTTGACACCCAGCTTGCAGACACCCCACATCATTCCACCAGAGACCAAGCTGCTAGCTGTCCTCCACATGTTGGCAAGTGGATCTTTTCAAAGCACTGGTGCCCTGGTTGCCGGGATCTCACAGCCCTCATTCTCTGCCTTCCTACCCAAGGTACTGGATGCCATCATCTCCCTCACACCTGCCACATCAGCTTCCCCAACACACACCGGAAGCAGCAGGAGACCAAACAGGGCTCCTACCAAATCAACAGCTTCCCACATGTGCTTGGGGCCATTGACTGCACACATGTACGGATGGTGCCACCTGCTGCAACCGAGCATCTCTACCGCAACAGGAAGCACACACACTCCATCAATGTGCAGGCCATTGTGGATCACCGGGGATTGATCACCAACATTGTGGCAAAGTATCCTGGGAGTGTACATGATTCATTCATCTTCCACCACTGCACCATCAATCAACACTTCCAGGATGGACAATATGGAAATGGCCTACTTGTTGGTAAGTACAAAAACCTACTGATATACACACAGCACAGCAACCCTGTAGGACACACAACACATACACCACTACATTGACACGTGGCCAGGAAGACACTGAGGTTGTGACACTGCTAGTCATGTTTGATATCCTGACCCAGTGGGACACGCACCTATGGTCAAATGACAGATGTAAATAACAACAGATGCCACTCCAGAGACACAAGGGACCAATTTAAAACCACACAGTGACAATGACATGGCCTTAACTGGCAGTACAACTTGGAAGATTAATCTTCCAGTATCACATCAATAACACTCAATCACACACCCTTACAAGCAATACGTACTGTGTAAGGGGTGTGTAATGTGTTTCACTGCAGGTCAAACACCATGAGACACATAGCATGATGATGATGCCTCTAATGAATGGGACATTGAATCATTGAGGCTGTACCAACATCTCACATCACTCCTGGGGTGACATTGCCCGCTACCAATAAGTAAGTGGACTGTGCTAAGAACACATATTGATGTGACAATATTGCAAAGTGCACATTGTTACACATACGGATTGAGACAATTACACATATACACAACCGATATACAGGCATATGGACCTTCTGACAATTAAACCTTCACCCCCACAACAACCAAGTTAGCCATCTTACCTGGACCAGGTTCAGTATTGTAGGTACACGTTTGAACATGAGCCAACATGGCGAGGGCACAAAAATAGGTTTGCATAGAACTTGTCACACATGGGATATTTGTACATTGTCAATTGTCAACACTTCAGTGCTGCCAACTTATGGATATGTGTTGTACATGGTCACCTAGCCAAATCAAAGGCCCTCACTGTTGTTTAACACATGCTATTGCATATGTTGAATTGGATGGGATGTTCAGGCCATATAGTTCAACCGTATTACCACCACTGTGGAATTGATTCTGTGTGTTGAAGTATCATGTTCCCCCCAGTGAAGACACATGGACACCTATTTCACATGACATAATGCATGGGAGTACACAATGTTCTGCAAGTGTACAAAAATACAGCTGATATCCGGTCAATCAGCCAAACACCAGTTTAGATAATCAAACAACCCAATGCTGATGGTATATCCTAGAAGCCTAGGATTCCACACAATACCACAAACACAGATGAGTCACAGACAACACAAGGTTACAACTGCCATGCAAAGTGATAATCAAGGTGCAAGCTCCATCAAACATTTTTCACTCATTGTCTCTTTTAGCTGATTAGGGGTATGGGATCCAGCCATGGATCATGACCCCATTTGTAAACCCAACCACTGCATCAAAGCATGCCTATAATGAGGCACATCAGAGGACACGCACCATAGTAGAGAGGACTTTTGGCATCCTGAAGTCAAGATTCAGGTGCCTCGACATCACCGAAGGCAGCCTCTTATATTCACCGGAAATGGTCTGCAAGATCATTTTGACCTGTGCCATCCTGCACAATATATGTGTAAGGAGGAACATTCCCCTCTATGAACTAGACCCACAAATGCCTGAAAAGGAGGAAGAGGAGGATGCTGTCCATCAACATGAGGGGGACCATCCAAACACTGCAGTAGGATTGCGTCTTTTAACTATAGTCACCATCACCACTTTCTTACCATATGTCATTAAACACCTCATTTAATCACTAAATCATGGTCAGTGTAATTATTTATGCATCACATGATCCCTAGGAATCACAATCAGAGTTTAGCATCATGAAGCAGTGCAGTAATACAGATTAGGATACTGAAAAAGCCACATCACATTTGTTGGGTATGAATGTACACCCAACTTCACACACAGTGTAAATGACGTATATCGTGTTCATTTCACATTTGAAGGGCAATATCAGAGTATCACAGCTATGGCACACATCCATGTTGGCAACATGGTTCATTGCAGCATATGGCACACAACTAAGACACCATCAATCACAAGTAAAAACCTGCTTCATACATGAGGCAGTGGATGTGCAATTGCATTGGTAACAGGAATGTATGGCCACACCCTTGACAGCAGTAAGTGTGACATCAGCTATCTCTGCAAGGACCATGTGTGACAAGAAGTCCATGTAAGCTGCAAATGGATAGCATGAGTGCCCCACGTATGACAAGCATTGCTCACAAGACATGCCCTGTGCATGCCATCCCAGGTTATAAGTTCTGCCACAGGCATGTATTCAGTCTCTCCCCACCCTTCTCTAGGTGGCCCTGTAATTGGACTATTTGTACCCTGATAATCCTTCATCTACACACACCCAGACTCACATTCTGACTCGAGTGTGCTTCCCTCTTTAGTATGGCATGCCATAGTCCTAGTTCATCTGTCTGCATGGACTTCAGGTCCGAACATACACTGCCTGGTAGTCTGTAGGACCTGTAATCACCTGTCCATTGCTTCCCATGTGTAACATTTAAGCCCACAGCACAAATCCAGTTTTTATTTTCCACAGTGTTGTTCCAGCTTTTCCCAGTCTGAGTCTGCTCACTGCCTTGTTCATGTTACTTCCTGACAGAGCGTGCATCCTGTTAGCCTGATTGGTTCCTGTCTTTGTATTACCGTAGAGGTTCCCTGTGGCTACATTTCGCTCTTTGTTGCTTTCCATGCCCTCACTTTCCTCCTGGGGTATTGTGTCTGGTAGGTCTATGATGAATCCACAAATATATTGTATAATGTACTCAGTTTACATATAGTATCAAGGTCTGAGACATGTATGCAAATAGCATAATCCCTTCCCTATCCCTTGCCTGGGTTTCATGTATGCATGAGTGACAAACAGTGGCAGTGTACTATGGCTGTATGCATGGATTAGGTATGATGCCTCCAGCACAACAAACAACGTTTGCTAATGTGCATGAAAGGACAAAACATGTTTGTGCCCTGATGATCCACACACAGATTCACATTGGCTGCAACCCAATGATGGTGCTTGCGTGGTGACTAGCTGTGAGATTAATCAGCACAAAGGCATTGATGTTCCCTGTTGCAGTGGGAATTTTAGACGCCACCCTGTGTACAAATGTTGTGATGAAAGCTGCTGGGTTCTATTTACTGATCCATTACGTTTGTGAGCACACCAAGGTTGCCCTGTTGTCAGCCTCAAAAAACTTCTGCAGTGCCATAGCTGGACAATCCCCATGTGTGTTGTCAATTCCTCTTTGGCTTTCTGTCAATTCTGCTTTGAAGGATATTCTGTTAATGCAGGGAATGGCTCCACAGACTCATGAGTAGACATGCACGTAACAGTGACAACATGGAGGACAATAATGACACAGGGTACACATGGCCACACACTTGAACTGGACAGCTTTGTGCAATTAACCACTGAAAATATGTGAACACATGCAGCTTGGACTGCTGGTCCTCCACTGCCATTCGAGAAACACCGGTCATATATATGACTCAAACTGTGGAGTGACATTACATTTTTGGATTGTTTTTGCGACTCTGTGTCACAACACCGTACCTACATAGCATTTTCAAATGACTGACTCGTGGGTAGCATACAAAAAAGTGACCAGGATGTGGTATCCAACATTCCTGTACATGTTATGGCTTACTCATTGCCATTATCAACCGTCCTTTATCTATCCTGTGCATAGTTTGTCATGGGAGATGTATTGTCCCAAAAGTCAGTGAAGTTCACACAGCATTAGATGCTATGTGTATGACAAACAAATATCCTGACTCATTTCTACACTGAATAGCATCTGATTGTTATCCACATCTACAACACATGCATACAAGCACATTAATGAAAGCACGTCTTGTGACGTTCACACAGAGGTCAAACAACAATTGAAATAGTCAATTCACAGACATTAACACACAGGCAATAAGTTAATGTATTAAGTTGTGTGGCCTTGCTATCCTCTATTGACGCACAACCTGCTCAAACTGGGTAATACTAATTTTTATTCAAAAAGTTTGGGTATCTATTACGTCAGTGAAGAGTGCTCATCCAGTACAACAGCATGAGTATTATGGTCCGCAGTAGTGTGGTCTGCCATATGTGCCCAAACACTGGAACACACAATGCAGGTGCAAACAGCCTGTCTCTGTACAGTTACAGCTTTCATGTATGTTAAAAATGCGAGAAATGACACAAACACAGTAAAAGACATATATTTTGACGCAAACATGTCAAAAAAGACACATATGCGTCCAAATTCACTGCATATGCGTTGAAAAATGACGCTCACAGCCATTATACATCCATTGGCCCCGAGCTGTAATTCCTACACTGTACCCCATGAAATTGGTTACCAATGAAAAACATGTGGAACTATGAATGCGTAAGAATTTGTAAGCATTTGCGTAAAAAAAATTAGACGCACAGCCCGTAAGCGTCATAAATGTTTGACACGTCATGATAAAAATGCACCGCATTTGAGGCAGGAAGTGATGTAATAGGATATTCTGTTTACAGAAATGGTACAGTGGGTGTACTTTAACTTTCACTTTGCAGTCTGTGATTTTTCTAGACTGTGTGGCTGTGCTGAGAGTTTTGTCTGTCCAAATTGTGCTTTTGTCTCCTGTGTGCCATCCTATTTGTCATCTGTTTTATTTGTAATTGTCTCAGTTGTTCATTGTAAGTGTGTTTTGGTCATATTTAATGTCTAAATTTGTCTTTGTACTTTTGGGAGTGTGTAATGGGTATTGTTAGTTTGGGGCTAGTTGGGCTGTTTGTGGGTTACTTTACTTTCATTTTCCTCCCTCCTTTCCCTGTATTTTCCTCTGTACCCTTTCCTATTACTATTATTTTGGTCATGTTGGGTAGGCCACATCTGGGGACAAAGGGTGAGAAGGAGCTGGGGGCATTCATTTGGCTGGTGTGCCACTTCCTCCCCCTGATGATTGAGGCAGGTGGCAGGGTGATACCGTAGTGTCACACGGAGGCAAGGAGGCTCAGGTGGTCCAAGGTGATGTACCATCTGAGGAGAATTTTTAACACACTGTGCAAAGACCACCAACTCAAGCATCGCTGGGCTGACCTTGTTGCCAGAGAGCAAGACCTGCTGGACCACCTGGGTGTTGTGATTGGTTGCCCTGTTGGTGAGTACAATTCAGAGTAATGTGCACATTTAAATGCTCTGTAGTGACAGTAGCAGATTTGTTGATATGCTGCAGGCAATGTTTTTGGACATGTGGAATGCAAGTTAAACATACAGTGGCCCTGAGTTATACAATACTTGCTACACATTACCGTTGTTTGTTGACGCAACAGCTGCACAAACTTACAAAACACAACTTGATCTTGTAATTTAGTGCTGCTTTCATGTCAACAGATGATGTAAATGCGGCTCAAACATATGTTTTATCCATGGTCTGTGAGTGTACTAGGAAAGAGATGTATTTCACAAGCTAAAGCAAGGAATTAGTGTGGTCCCCAATTATTTGGAATAAATGTCTGAACTGTATTCCGGGCCGTACGTACAAAGTTCTTCCTAACCTCAGGTAATATCTTAGGCTGATACTTTGACTTGGTTTGTGCCGCAATTAAATTAGAAATGGATGCCAAAGTAATGCACACAGGTTCATATCTAAATGTTTGGTGCTACTTTCCATAGCTGTAGCGTAAAACATGAAGCAAATGCTACAAATTTGAGGAATAAAAAATATCCCTGGCTCTCTCTTCAATGTTCCAGTGTGTTTTAAATTGCCTTGGGCACAATAGCGGGAACACAGCTGATGAATTTGCCATCTGTGTTACTTTACAGCCATGCACTCCTCAGACGTTATTGGGTCATCATGGGATACCTGAAGTTGGTGAATGCATGGTCACAATGTATTACTTGCACGATGTTGTGCAAGGGACCCCTGACAAATTCCATCATACATATAAAGTCCCCAAATACTTTGCTACTTTACGGTTGGTACACCCCTGCTGATCTAGTGCAGCAGATGTACAATAGCTAACTTCCCAGTATGAAGGCTATCACAGACATGGGTGTATGCTAAGATCAGAAGACCAGCATTCCTGTGACTGCTTTCATTCCCAAGGTGCATACAAATTGAAACCTACATCATCATGATTGCCACAGTAGGACATTTGCTAAACCAGGTTTCAATAATGGGACAGTGTCAGTTTGCTGTATACCCGCAGATCTCCCAACTTGGCTAATGTAAGATGATGAATGTGGCTAACTGTGAATTCCAATACCCGATATGGGTAGGCAGGGCAATGAGTGACACATTTCAGGTGCAATGACTACACCGGTGCCCATACATTCTGTCATGGATGACAAAAATATACACTTTCAGCATATATTTCTTTGTTGTATTGATTTAGATAAATGGCCAATCCATGTTTAGCGTCACATTGTCATCAAGTAACACACAGGATCCCTGCCATTATGGTGTCATCGGGGGCATATGTGGCTCAGGGTACACTGTGAATGTAGCACATGTAACCTACACACAACATAGGCCCACATGTAAGAGACCATAGAAAACATAAAAATTCATGAGCTAACCTCAACCCACATGAGCATCACACAGTAACTGATTGTCCCTTGATATACAAGCCACAATACCTGAGTGACTGGTATTGCAGTGCACCAGAAATGTGGCTTTGCATGTTTCTCATAACAACAAATGAAGAAACTCTAGAAATGAATCTGCAACCAATTGATGAATCATGTTCGTCACTACATGATAGGGACACTGCTTGTGTGCATATGTGTGTGTATCACTCACTGGAGTGGCAGTGTCCATACATGTTTGCAGTGGTATGTCTGTTGGAGTGTCATCATGCTTGAGGGGCTGGACTTTCAGATATAATGTCACACACAGTAATTTTTTCGTCAAATTGTTGTACAGTGCACAGACATTGAGCACATTTCACCCTTCCATGCTTTACAGGTGGACTTGCCCCCACACAATTGGAGAAGTGGCTCAATTTGCGGACCCAGACATATCCAGTAAGTGTTGATATGTCAGTTCTGTGTTGTGTTTGCAGCTGTTCTGTGATTGACTCCTGTGTTGGACATATAGCAAGGTATGATGTGTTAGCACATGATCTGATATGTGACTTGACTGGAGTTTGACTTTTTTCCATATTTGAGTTGGACAATCAGTGGCATAGAGTCATATTTTGGGATTGTAGTGCAGCCCTGTAGGCATGGCCATGTGAATAGGGTGACATTTGTTGTAACATTTCTTGTAATGAAAAATTTGGAGAGAGCCATTTTCATGAATTAGTCAGCAAGTCATAGCCTGATTCACACAGAGTAGGGATGCCAAAGTCTTACCCACAGACTTAAGCCTCCTTTTTCACTAATGAACATGTTAGGCTGTATGTTTGACTTCGTAGCAGCATCTAGCTCCATATGTTGTGCTACTTTTATGTGGCACTTGAGTATAATGTCATAGGTGTGCATGCAGCTCATGCCCAGATGGGTGCTTGCATCTATGTGCTTGTTGTAGGACAGGTATTGATGGTATCAAATGATGTTGACAATTGTCCGCAATTAGGAACATAAATGTGGATGGGATTGTATAATGTTTGTGTCTATCCTAATTGGACACCCTCCTTACCTGTGGTGGACTGACTAAACCCATGGACAGCTGTCCAAAGCTTTCTGGCTGTCCTTGATGTTTGAAAGTATGTGCTGCTTGTCCACCCCCCTGAGGCACAGGCTTAGGGTTAGGAAATATGTGTACATAGGTGCGAGGATCCAGGTGTAGTACACAGACATGTAATTCTGAAATTCATTTGTTCCAACCTAGGATACCCACTCATGATTAGCAACTGCATACCATCCTGGCAATTTCATATACAAATCACAGATCTTGTGGCCCTTGATTGTCATCCAGAAGATAGTCATTAGTTGGCCTGTCACATGTGGAGGACTTGCAGAATTTGTTATGTGTCTAATGGCAGAACAATGATGCTTAGATCATTTAAGTAGGTACACAGCTTTTTGAACATTGCTGTGCTGTTAGATAGGACATGTGTAGGCTGCATTGGCATGTACTTCCTTAGGGAGAATCTTTGATCTGTACTGTGATTTGGCCTGTTTAAGATACATTTGATGTATTTTTTGAATATCATCAGGAGCTGTATCACACAATGATGTAACTAATGTTTGGCTTTCTCTTTTTTAACAGCAGCCAATATAGATGCCAATCAGATCTGCGAGTGCCAGAGGAGGACGATGTGTTACCGCCACATTCTGGATGTTGAGTCTGGGTTCCTCCTCATGGCATGGCATTATCACCATGAGAGAGCCACAGGGGTGTGTAGGGCATTTGCCCAAGGGGGCCCATCCCTGCCCACAACAGCCGCCACCACCAACACCACCACTCCGACCCAAGTGGCACCAAGGATGACAGCCACCACTGCAGGTCCATCAACATCATCCACTCCTGGACCACTGACAGCAGCCCCTGCACCTCCCTCTCCAAGCATGGCACCGGCAACTGCACAACCCTCCACAACTGGCACACAGACCAACCCTGCTGCAGTCATTGACAATGCAGAATTCCGTAACATGCAACGTGACATGCAACGGATGTTGCACAGACTAGACAGGCTGCAGCAGGAGGTGTCCCAGATCAACAGGAGAGTGCGTGGGGTGAAGAAGATCCTGCGGGGGGCAAACTTGTGACACTGTGACCCTCAGCCATGATTCCCTCCCCTCTTTCCTGGTTCTTATATTTAGTGGGTTTAGGGGGCTTAGTGTTAGGTTAGAATAGGCTGTTAGTTTAGTTAGTATAAGTGGGTTGGGGTGGAGGGTATGATATTTTTACAGGTGTATTTTTTGTGGGTGGGGGATGATGTCGGGGTTTTTGTATATTAAAAAAAATTACAAAAAAACTAAAAATATATATAATTGTTTAGGATAAGATACTATGGCGGTCATTCCAACCTCGGCAGTAAAAGCCGCTTACCGCCAGTCAGAAGACCGCCATAACACCGCCGCGGTCACGGTAAACCGCCACGGTCATTCTGACCCACAACAGGCAAACCGCCAAAATTCCGACATCCACAAAAGTCCGCCACACCAAAGGTCAGCGATAAACTGGCGATGATCAAACCTCCACCGTCACGCCAACAGAAATACGCCCATGCCATTACGACCCACGAATCCACGCGGCGGTCTTTCAACCGCGGTATTCTATTGGCGGTACACACCGCCGCGGTCGAAATACACATACTCGTACAAAACACAACCACATTGGACTATTTGAAATACACACACCTGATACACATACACACACCACTCCCACACACCCAATACAATATAAAACACACACCCACATCACTCACAAACCCCTACGACCAGAAATTCAGAGAGAAGGCGAGAGAGAGACACCACAGTCAACTACCAAGCATCCACAGGCACACAATACCAATACCCACAGAACTTCCACGCACCTCACACAACACAACACTAAATAGCACCCCACCTCTCACTACACACTCCACCCCACACATCATCCACACCACCCCATGGCACCTCAAAGACACCCCAGGTTCTCAGATGCTGAGCTCAGGGTCATGGTGGAGGAAATCCTACGAGTAAAGCCCCAGCTGTTCGGGACACAGGTGCAGCACACCACCATTGCCAGGAAGATGGAGCTATGGAGCAGAATAGTGGACAGGGTCAACGCTGTGGGACAGCACCCGAGAAATAGGGACGACATCAGGAAGCGGTGGAACGACCTACGGGGGAAGGTGCGTTCCATGGTATCAAGGCACAACATCGCGGTACAGCGGACTGTCGGCGGACCCCCACCTCCTCCCCCAGAGTTTACAACATGGGAGGAGCAAGTCTTGAACATCCTGCATCCTGAGGGCCTCGCAGGAGTCGGTGGAGGAATGGACTCTGGTAAGTCTCATCTTCACTACTTCATCCCCCCCACCCCACCTGCATGCCAACTCATACCCCCACCCTCACCCTTACCCCCATCTTACCCCCTTACTACCCCTTGCAAATGTCTCACCATCACAACCCACCCATCCCAACACTTAGCCCTGCATGCAGCCCCAAAGCATGGACACCCATCAGCAAGGCATGCCCAATGCACATACCCATCACCCCCCCCCAAAAAAATACCGTCACAACAGCCCCCACAAAGGAATGCCAGCACTGGTGTACACGGGCACCCACCCATTGCACGCCATTGGCACACACAGAAGCAATAACCATACTTTTATACCCCTGCAGGACTCGAACGCCAGGTCACCGCGCAGGAGGGTCCACAAATGTCCACTCCACCCCCAGAAGAGGCCCACAGTGATGACAGCAGCTCTGTCTCCCTGGATCTAGATGACCAGCCCGGTCCATCGGGGACCTCGGGACAGTCGGTTCCCCCCAGACAGGCACAGGCCACAGCAGACCTTCCCCCCTCTGGGAACACCAGCACAGCACCCACCCAGCGGGCCCATACCTCTGTCCCCAGGACACGTCAATCAGCGGTGTGTCCACCACTACAGGGAACCCAGGCTAACCCACCACCCCAACAACAACAGGGAGCTGGGGGCAGTGGTAGTGGGCACACGGTCCAGGGGACGGAGGCCCAAGGAAACAGGGGAAATGGGAGGGCAGCTGTGCGACAGGGGGGGGACAGGCCAAGGGAACCCACTCTCCAGGAGGCCCTCTCCTCCATCATGGGAGCATACCACCGCTCCCAGGAGACGATGGCGACGGTCCTGGCCAGGTTTCAGGAAATCCAGCTTCTGCAGGAACAACAGTCTATGGGGTTCAGGGAGGATCTGAGAAACATCAGTACCGCCATGGGTACCATCGTAGTGGCCCTGAATGAGTTAATCTCCACATTGCGGACCACTGTGGCACCTCAAAGGGCCCCTGACACTAGCATGGACCAAGAACAGGCTACCACCTCCGCCGGCGCTAGTGGACAGGAGGCCCGACAGAAGACCAACAGGCCACCAGAACCCCACCCCCTGCAGAAGGAGAACCACCCCGCAAGCGGGCCCTGAGATCCAGGAAGAAGACAGAGTAACATGTCAAGACCCCCACCAGCATAGGATACCGCCCTGATTGTCATCCCACTGTCCCACATTGTCACCCTGTCCAACCTTAAACTGCCCCTGCTCCACTTCCCACAGGCATTTGGACAATGCACCTGTGAACCTGATAGTCTGGACTCTGCCATTGACAATCCTCCACCATCGCCCCTCACCGATTTGCAACCACCCATCCAAATTAGAGCACTTGAATAAACACACTTATTGCACGTAAACAATCTGGAGTCTGTCTGTGATTTTAACAAATGTATTAGACATGACAGTGCCAAAATTGTTATTCACATTGTGATGCCAACAAACCGCTGTCACACAGCTGTAGTCCATGGGGTAACAAAGCAGATGTCACGCAGTGGGGCCCACAGCTCTGAAAACGGAAGGGAAAGTCACAACACAGTTACCATACACTGGGGGAAAAAGTCAGACAGTAGAGAGGTAGGAGTCTTTAAGTAAATGTAATATGCCGGTGTGTACTCTTACCTGTGTGTCACTGAAAATATTGCTCTATTACTGTGTTCCTGTTGTCTATGTCGTCCTCTCCGGCTTCCTCTTCTTCACTCTCCACAGGCTCCACAGCTGCTACAACACCACCATCTGGACCATCCTCCTGCAGAAAAGGCACCTGGCGGCGCAAAGCCAGGTTGTGAAGCATACAGCAGGCAACGATGATCTGTCACACCTTCTTTGGTGAGTACATTAGGGATCCACCTGTCATATGGAGGCACCTGAACCTGGTCTTCAGGAGGCCAAAGGTTCGCTCGATCACCCTCCTAGTCCGCCCATGGGCCTCATTGTACCGTTCCTCTGCCCTGGTCCTGGGATTCCTCACTGGGGTCAGGAGCCAGGACAGGTTGGGGTAACCAGAGTCTCCTAATAGCCACACCCGGTGCCTCTGGAATTGACCCATCACAAACGGGATGCTGCTATTCCGCAGGATGTAGGCGTCATGCACTGACCCAGGGAACTTGGCATTAACATGGGAGATGTACTGGTCAGCCAAACACACCATCTGTACATTCATCGAATGATAACTTTTCCTGTTCCTGTACACCTGTTCACTCCTGCTGGGGGGGACCAAAGCCACATGTGTCCCTTCAATGGCACCTATGATGTTGGGGATATGTCCAAGGGCATAGAAATCACCCTTCACTCTAGGCAAATCCCCCACCTCAGGGAAAATGATGTAGCTCCTCATGTGTTTCAGCAGGGCAGACAACACTCTGGACAACACCTTGGAAAACATAGGTTGAGACATCCCTGATGATATGGCCACTGTTGTTTGAAATGACCCACTTGCTAAGAAATGGAGCACTGACAGCACCTGCACTAGAGGGGGGATCCCTGTGGGTTGGCGGATGGGTGATATCAGGTCTGCCTCCAGCTGGGCACACAGTTCCTGTATAGTGGCTCCGTCAAGCCTGTATGTCAGTATGACATGTCTTTCCTCCATTGTCGACAGGTCCACCAGCGGTCTGTACACGGGAAGATTCCTCCATCTCCTCGCATTGCCCAGCGGACGGTGCCTAGGAAGGACAACAGCGAGCACAGAGTCAATCAACCCACAGGTACGTTCCCACAGCCTGCACACAACACGATTCACTATGCATTGAATGGTTTGTATGAGTGTTGAGGAAAGGCCTATGTATGTGTGACGCAGTAGAAATTAAGCCATGTGGGCCTGTAAATTAAATGCTACTAGTGGGCCTGCAGCGCTGCTTGCGCCACCCACTGAAGTAGCCTGTCAAACCTTTATAAGGCCTGCTAGCGCAGAGCCTGTGTGCGCAGTTTCCTGCCACAGGGACCTGGCATCTAAATTTACTTGCCAGGCCCAGAACTCCCCTTTTACTACATGTAAGTCACCCTTAAGGTACGCCCTAGCTAGCCCTCTGGGCAGGGTGCCATGTATGTAGAAGGTAGGACATGTGCCATGTTGCGTGGCCTGTCCTGGTAGTGACAAACAGCCTAACTTGGTGTCTCACTGCTGTGAGTGCTGCCCTCTCATAGGATTGCATTGGAAATACCCTGCCTTATATGTAAGGGATATTGTCTGATTTATGAGGGGTAGTGTAGGCATGTTTGGTTGGTTGTGACAGTGGTAAGAGATGCTTCTTACTGGTGTAGGTGTATTTTTTATTGCTATCACAGAAATGCCACTTCTAGAAAGTGCACATTTATCTGTGCTTATAACTTTGGTGTTTTACCGCTTGTCTCCAATCAGCGTCTGGGCAGACTGACAGTTGGGGCTTTGTGCATACTTCTCAGACAGCCTAAACACAGGGAGGGGGAGGTGACACAGAGGTGCATCTACATATTGTAAAGCCTTCCTGGGCTGAGAGAAGGGAGAGGCGGGGCACACCTGCATTTGTAAAGACTGTGCCCTGGCGTCACACAATAGGGTCGTTAACCCCCCACTGATGTTTGGAGCCTGTGCTGAAAGGAGAGAGGGGGCACTCCCAGAACCAGTTGTAACTGGCTGGAACCTCCTCTCCCTACCATTGTAAAACACTGTAAGAACTGACTATAAGTACAGGGGAATTTTCCCCACCATTTGAACACTCTTGGAACTGAAACTGGACACAGAACACTGATGAATGGACTCACCAGGAAACCACCTTGGACTGCTGCTGCTGGGCTGACCTGTGACCTGCCTGGTCACTAGAGGAACTGCCACCATCTGCACCCTTTGTGCTGGTCTGTAGTTGGGCCCACCAGCCCCGTGCTTTCTCTTGCCTTATTGTTCCCAGGGACAGGGTGCTGTGGCCCCTGACCCCTGCCACGATCTCTACAGCTTGGTTGGGAGCGCTTGGGAAAAGCGCTCTTGCTGAAATCCTGCAGAAAGATCACCGCCGCAGCCTGGGCTTTTAACTTTGCCCCCAGCGCTCTGAAAAGCGCTTTCCTTCTGTCCAAGGACACCGCCGCAGCCCAGGTAGCAAAAATTACTTTAGCGCTTTCAAACGCGCTTTATTTTTGCCCCCCGAATCACCGCCGCAGCCCGGGTTGCTGGGCTCTCATTAGCGCGAGGTCTGCGCCAAGCTAAGTGCCCCCGGGGCACGAAGATACACCAACTGGAGCAGGTGTGCTCCTAACGGTCCCCCGGGGCACGGTCCGCTCCCAGGAGTGCCCCCGGGGCACCAGCCGCCTCCTCTTTCCGCGGAAGCATCCCGGTGGCCGGGAACAGCTTCCAAACACTCGCGCACCGCTTTGGGTGCGAGCAAGTGTCTCCTCGGGCCCCTGGAGGGGTCCGAGCTCATCAGGATCATCCCGCAGGACGCTCCTGTGTTTTGGCAGCTTTTGTTCACGCCGGCATCGGGAAGGGAGACCTCGCCGGAGGTCCCTTCCCGTTTTTACCCTGCTATTGTTGCTGGGCCACGCCCGGCCCCCACCCCACGGAACGGGTGTGAGGAGGCCGAGGCAGGCCCCCACCACGAGGTAGGCCCCCGTTTTGCACACAGGTGTGCTGGGGGCCCCCTTGTTCGTCGTTAGGCACTGGAAGTGCCTCTTCTACCCAAAAATCAGGTACTCTTTAGGAAAGCTAGGCTCTATGAGCCTAATACAGACTTGTAGATGCTTACTATTCCCTACCTGGTTACTGTTTCTACATATATGTGCTTATGTCCCTTTTATGGGAATGTCTAGCTGATATGTATTTATATGACTTGTGGTATATTCTCTAATGTTCCTTTTATGGGTAGTTAGGAATTGTTCATGACAAGTGCATATACCTTTTACTATAATTCCTGACTACTGCTTATGTTGCAGAATCCTGAGTACTACATGTTCTAATGTGACAACTGCATATTCTTGCAGAGTATTAGTAACTTTTGTAACATTCTGACAACTGCTAAGGTAGCAGGGTATTACTTAACGTGTAATGTTGGTCTAATTATGTTTTGTGCAATACAGATTATTTTTACATAGCTCAGTGTTGTGTTTACTTTGTGGTGTACATTTTGCGTCATGTGTGTTGTGTGTGTTGTGCAAACGCTTTACACATTGCCTCCGGATTAAGCCTGACTGCTCCTGCCAAGCTACCAAGGGGGTGAGCAGGGGTTATCTTGGACGTGTAACTCCCTAGCCCTGACTAGAGTGGGTATGTTCTGCCTGGCTGAGGTGCATACCCTAGCCAACCAGAAACCCCATTTCTAACATCTAGCCTCCTGGACTGGCTTTGCTTTTCCAACATCCTTGGCATGGCAGCATACCCCCATGCAAAGTTTGTTGGTGTAGTGTTGTGCTGTGCCCCAGGTTTGCCCAGCACAACCCATGCCCCTGTGCCGTGCCTTTTTGCTCTTTCCACTACCTGATTATCATGGCTTACATGCAATGTGTAGTAGGTATGTCCCCCCCGCTTGCAGTTAACAATTAGGCATTTTAGTTCCCCATGCGAGTTACCCTGCATCTGTGTTGTTTCCTGGTAGTCTGCACTGTCCTGTCCTTGAATCCCTGTTACAATCTCCTCAGGGATGACAGCTACCACCATCTCCTCCATGTGGTCCAGGGCCTCCTGCGGTGCTGGACTCCCACCTCCGTTCTGCAGTGCTGCCTTCTTGTTCCTTGCCATATTTTCCTTGGTCCTGCGCTTGCAGGCATGCCAGCGTTTCTTGCACTCTGTGATGTTCTCCGTACTTCTGCCACACTGTTCATCTTCTCGACAATTTGTTTCCAAATTGTCTCTCTCCTACCAATTGACAATTTAGAGGTGACAAAAAGTTGATGCTGGTGTTCCGTCACCTCTTTCACCATTATTTCATGCTACTCTGCACTGAACTGACACTTCCTTTTCCTCTTTTCCCTCTCCTGGGTCTTGTGTGGGTCCTCCCGACTAGTTCCTGGTTGGTTGTCATCTTCCTGGGGTCTCTCGTAGCTTCTGGAATCCATTTTGGGGCTCCTTTGCCCATTTTGTAGTATCTGTGCCGCTTTTTGACGCTATTGTGTAAAGAAATGGCATGTATCCAGTTTGCGAAGTCATAAACTGGATTTTTGCCGCGTTAACGTCGTTTTTCTTTACGACGTGGCGCATTGGTTTGAGTAAAAAATAATTACTCTCACCAGTGGTTCGTGCCAATTACCAAGGGGGTGAGCAGGGGTTATCTTGGGTGTGTAACTCAATTCTCCTGATCTTGATATGTTTATAGGGCCATGTTATGCAGTTCCTACTTTGATAATAGGACTGCATGTTTAGGACAGTAACACTACCTAGTATGGGGGACTGAGTACAACCGGACTCTGTGGCTGTTGCCCTAGCTCCTGGCTACTTCACAGAGCCTCACTCAAACCTCCAAAGCTTTCGGGATAAAAGATGATCATGGCAATCTCAACATGACACTCTGACTCCTCAGGGAAGTCGTTACGCATGATAAAGTGAAACACAAGATGCAAAATGGATTTCAATGTATTTATTGAAGCAATCACAGACAAGTATAAAAAGCATGTACTGCAATAATTAGGCAGATGAAACAAAGCAAAGCAAGTAACCAACATTACAATCAGAAAGAACAATGTTGTGTGGTTCTAGATGTTCTAGAGATTCTTACCTAACCCTATGTATATATCTGAAAACATAGTGATTGTAACCCTCTGCCTGGCCCAGCCTAAGGGATTAGCCTCAGCCCCGTGCCTGAATTGAATAGCATGGGTCTGCCTGTAGTGTGGATGGCAATCCTCTCGGGAGCCTGAAAGGCAGCACCAGCTAAGCTGTCTGTCAAGTGATACACTTCCAAGGATGATCATGACTGGAATACCCTCTACCCTCCTTGGGTCAATTTGTAGTTTATATAATAACCCATGCCTCATTTGGACAACAGTTTTGATGACATGCTGTGTTGCGGAGATAGAAGCTGGCTCCTAGACCAGCAACACAAGTAAGCATATCATATACTGCATGTAACATCTGTGGACATGAAGTACAGATTATGGCGGTCATTCTGACCGCGGCGGGCGGCGGTCGCCGCCCGCCATGCGGTTACCGCCGAATGACCGCCCCGCGGTCAAAAGACCGCGGCGGCCATTCCAACTTTCCCGCTGGGCCGGCGGGCGACCGCCAAAAGGCCGCCCGCCGGCCCAGCGGGAAAGCCCCTGCAACAAGGAAGCCGGTTCCGAATGGCGGAGTTGCAGGGGTGCGACGGGTGCAGTGGCACCCGTCGCGATTCTGTATGGGGCCCTGTTAGGGGGCCCCTGCACTGCCCATGCCAGTGGCATGGGCAGTGTAAGGGGCCCCCAGGGCCCCACGACACCCGTTCCCGCCATCCTGGTTCTGGCGGTGAAAACCGCCAGAAACAGGCTGGCGGGAAGGGGGTCGGAATCCCCATGGCGGTGCTGCAAGCAGCGCCGCCATGGAGGATTCCCTGGGCCAGGGGAAAACCGGCGGGAAACCGCCGGTTCCCCTTTTCTGACCACGGCTTTACCGCCATGGTCAGAATAGCCCAGGAAGCACCGCCAGCCTGTTGGCGGTGCTTCCGCTGCCCTCTGCCCTGGCGGTCAGAGACCGCCAGGGTTGGAATGAGGGCCTATATGTGGTACAAAGGATGATTAAATGTATGATGTGACCCTTGCCTTCTTAGAATGAAGCAGCTGATAAGATATATAAAAGCTTTTGCTGAAACCGCAGTCTTGCTAAATCATGAATAAAAATGTGTATGAATGTAAAATAAGACACAAACCATGGAACCAAGCTAAATCCAGGATGCCCAACCCAGTTACCAAGGGGTCCTCACAACACCATATGGCGGCAAACCACCTCTGATTAGTGTACTTACACCCACGTAATGAGGAGCAAATATCATCAACCTAAATTAAACATGCAATGCCTGAAAGGAAACTCATTAGTTTAGAAAAATTCCTATAGGTGTTAATGTAGCACCTCACAATTCACAGTATTAATTTACAGACAAGTTCAACAAGTTCAGCAATATTATCATTGTAAATCACAAATGAGACAAGTACATCAAATTCCCAGTAATCCCAGTAATCAAACCACCAACTGAACCAAGAATCAACAGCGCAACTGAAAATCTCACATGCAGTGTAACAGTCCATCACGCAACACAAACAGCACTCTGAAGTACGCATCCCATAATGCATCACTAGCACATTAAACACCCTCAATCTCAAAAATCATTCCACTTTGCTAATACTGTGTACAAAATACGAGTTACTGATTGGGATTGGGAAAAGTTGGGACCTCACTCAGGCAACGACCAAAATCCTAATCAGGGTGAACCACAAAAGCAGTCAGGCTTAAATTAAAGGCAATGTGTGAAGTATGTATGCAGTGCACAAACAATATTAACGTGAAAACTTATCACAAGAAAATCCCAAACCAATTTAAAATAATAGAGTCAATTTCATTTAAATTTAAATAAATAAAATAATACCAGAACCACAAATATCCAATCAGTAGAACCACAGATATCGAACTTTAAAGTTTTTAGTGAAAATAGTGCCTAAAAGCACACACCTCTGCTCATGGCAGTCTGAGGAAAGCCACAAGTTCAGGTTAGCAGACATGGAGTGTGGGTCGGATACAGGGACCAAGTTAGTTCTGCGGAAAAAGTTGTTTTCTGAGTCCAACGTGAAGAGTTCTGTTCACAGTAAATGAGGCCACAAGAGGGAAGCGCATCATCATGGATTGTCCTTGGTATAGCGTGAAGAGCAGGTTGTGCATCGCAGATGGTTGTCACTATAGCCTGATGAGCCGGTCAAATGTTGTGGACAGTTTTAGCTGCAGCTTTGAGTTGCAGCTTAGAGCAGGTCTTCCTGGAGCTTCATGCTGGCGGCTGTTGCAGGCAGCAGAGTTTTGGTGCGAATGGGCATGTTCACAGTCACAAGGAGCCCAAACTTCAGAATTGTAACATTTTCGCTTGGGAGGAGCTCTCACTAATACCAGCCAAGGGTCCAAGACCTGGGGGGCACCTCCTTCGGATCAGGGCTCACTTCTACAGAGTTCAGCTGAAGGCTTCAGGCAGGTTCAGTTGCAGCAGGTCAGCTGGGCAGTTGCAGGAGGCCTCTGAAGAGTGTTGTATCCCTGTAACTCACAGAGGTATTCAGGCAACTGACCCTTGGAATCACTCTGGCTGGCCTGTGATAAGGGCAAACAGGTCCCACCTTCCATCCTAGACAGCAAGGGAGTCCTTCAAGCAGCAAGGGAGTACTTGTCCTGTAAACTTCCACACGTCCACAGGTTTTCTGATGATTGGCTCTAGAGGTCCAATATTTATAACTGGTGCCAGCGTTTGTGTGGATTATTCTCTGACCTACCCCCAAGACTGGCTCTGGAAAGTTTTTCCCCTTTCATGTGGTTAAGTCTCCAAACTGTCCAGGGGTGACAAAAAGCAAGGCAGGCCTGGTTCTAGGTTCTGTTCTGTGTACAGCAGGCAAAGGTCCTTGAAGTGTAAGTAGGGCTCGTACAGCTTTTCTTCAATCATCCTGCCAGGATTGCTCATTCTGCCCCCACTAAGCCCCTTTTTGTTGCTGTGGAAATCAATATACGAATACAAAAAGCAGAGCTATTCACAATCATATGAGCTAGTACACTGGCAGAAGGCACATGGATGGGACAAAACATGGCAACTTTCTAAAGTATCAAACCTGAGAGAAAAACACCAGTACTGGCCTTACTTATAGAATTATTCATTTACATATGTGAACACCTTAATAGATAAATGTGGTCACAATAATCAAATATAACAAAAAAACAACACTCTGTAAAACCTTCTTCTCAAATGGAAGGGCAAGCAAAGTACAACATGGGATTGCACTGTCAACGAAAGGCAATTGAAAAGTGTATTTTTGGTGTACAAGAAGGCTCACATGAGCTCCCTGAACTCAAGTGATTGTTCTCCCTTTTTTAATATTCACCTTTGCTTGCCCTCCCGTTTGAGAAGAAGTTTTTACTGAGTGCTGTTTATTTTGTCTAAATTTTTTAGACTCATCCAATGCACAGACTTTGTATACCAATGAAGCTGAAACTGACACTGTATTTTCGGCTGTGAAGATGGCATATGTAAGTGCGAGAGTGTGAATTTTCTAACATGTTTATTAATGATTTTATTATACAAATTACCTAATGAATTAACATGAAAAATCAGTGACTTTTAAAAATGTTCGCCACAGTTCATTTCTGTTCCTAAACTGAGTAAAATTCTAACTAAATGTTGTGGTTATTTTCCATAATTCAAAGCTTATATAAAAGTGTACTTGATGATTTAATAGATGTGTCCACAGCTACCCCTAGTGGGTTGCTGCATTATGTCTTACAAGGTCATGTTTAACTGAATTATTGAATAAGTTGAATGTTCTATTGTTTGAGAATGTTACTATTACATGGCTTCTTCCTCGAGGATAGAAGTGAATGTAGCAAGTGAGAACATTTCTTCCTGAGAAGAGAAGTTTAGACAAGATGGAGCTACAGATGAGACAGAAGAGGAAATGTTACTATTGAGAACATATCCTGTTAATGCGATGATGTAGTATTTCAGGTCGAAACGTAACCACCCCATGAATTGACCAATCATAAGCTTTTTGATGATTAGTATGACAACCTTTAGAGAGATTCCATGAGAAGAGTGACTTCATGATAGAGACCTGAGAATTGGATGTCAGAGTTCCTGCTGATGGTTCGAGTCAGATTAACAGTGCAGGTTTAGCTGATGTTATGCTTGATTCTTCTGATGACATACCTGATGGTGTCTTCTTGCTGTTGTTATCATTGGGATAAAGTATGCGATTTGTTTGTTATATGTTTCTATTTTGCTTTGCAGGTACTAGCTGCAATTTATAATTTGATTGCTGCAGATTTTTTTTTTTTTTTATAATAACCTGAGTTAGAAAGATTTTTCTTAAATTTGTGTTTCTAAATTCATTTACATGAAGCCCAACATGTTGATGCTAATTTGTGCTTAGTGAGGGATTAATACTGAATGATCAAGATTTATATTGACACTTTTTGAATGTTGTACTAACGCATACATTGCCATTATTACCGATTTTGGTGTTGCTTATTAGTGTTATTGTTTTAGAGATTATTTGTTTGACTGTTTTGATTAAACTCAGATTATTAGATGTTCTAATCAACCCTTATAAATTCTATATGCTTACCATTTGTGTTTGAGAGTTATTTTCATGACATTAGCATTGTTAATCTAGGGAAATACATTTTATAATTCTTCTTAATAAACTGGTGTGGTTATTGTTTGAGGTTTAGGATCATTGATTATATTGATTATTGAAGATGCTTCCATTCCTCATTGATGACATCCCCTCAATCCTATGTCACTTCGATCCATTGACCTCTTGCCAGAATCCACTATTCAGTTTAAGTAATAGCAAGGATTTCGTGGTGCTACAGCATAAGTTAAACAGTGTAGGGCTTCTTTAGAATATTAAAAAGCCCTATGTAATTGTGTATAGGACTGATTGTTGTTTCTTGACTTGTTTTCTTTCATGTAGTGCCTATCAGTTCTGTGTCCTAAGAGAACCCAAAATTAAAAGTGGGGTTTGAAATGCGTCGACAGTGTTTTAACCCAGGGGGTGCTGTAAAAGAAATTGAGGACACACAGGGAATATGGCAGTAAAATATGTAATAAGTAATATCCCTCTGTAGTAATTATTTGGACGATTGATTGGCATCCTCTGGTCATGACCCATTTCATAGGGGCAACCATTTACTATGTAACAGAGATAAGCCCCTCACAGGTGTTGCATTCAAGAACTAGGACACACCATTATGTCTTATTATATTCATTTTTGTGTTACTAATTGTCAGAATGTTGTGTAAGGTCAGTACTGGCAGTTTTCTCTCAGGTTTAATATTATACAGTGGCACAGACTTGCTGACATTAAAGAGCCCAATACTGTAGTTTTTGGCTACTTTTTAAAAGTGGCATTTTCAGGATAGCTGACTTAAAATATGACTTTACAATTAAACAAGATTTTAAATGACAGACAATTTGAGTGTAAACTGCATATATCTAGCTGCTCCAGATCTAAAAATAGCACTTATTAAATGATATTGTAACCCAGTGCTAGTCCATGGGCGAGATATGCCTTACAGCAGTGAAAAATGACTGTAGTTTACAAAAACCAGGACATGTGAATGTTGAGTAATCATGTCCTACTTTTTAAATACAATGCCCCTGCCCTAGGGTCTTCCAGGCCTACCTTAGGGTGGCTTATAAATGTTAATAACAAAGGTTTAGGCCTGACAAAATGTTTTGTTTTCTCAGTCTATATGGCAGTTTCAAACTGCACTACAGGCCGCAGTCACAGACCTCAGACATGTTTTTACAGTGCTACATATTGAGTGGCACAATGAGTGCTGCTCCTGGTTACATATTTTACCAGTTACTAGAGACTTACAAGTACATTACATGTACCAATTAGATGTACGTCAATTTAACCGTGTTTAAGGGTGAGGGCATGAACACAGGCACTTTAGCACTGATTATCAATAGTAAAGTGCACAGAGTCCTAATGCCAACAAAAACTAATTTAGGAAACTGGAGGGGTGAAGGCTAAAAGTTAAGGGGGTGACCCTAGAGAGAGGGCCCGGTCCAACACAATACCGCATGCAAGTGGAAGGTCCATGGAGAAAAGATAGCATACTAAGCCCATGATAAAGTCTTCTTCCAGTACGATGTCAATCGGATCAAAACAAACATGACTTGCTTGATTTATGTTGCAGAAATAATAAAAGAGCACAAACATGATGAGGTATTGTTGTGTAGGTTCTCATTATGCTAATGAGGCTACTGTATTTGGGCAGCAAAATCACATAGATTGTAGGTACTAAGTACAATTCCACACCACATGACGCCTTTCAGCCTAATCCAGGTTTTCGGCTAACTAGCAGTGCCTCATCTCTGTCAAAGAACAGGGGTGATTGTGTGAACTGGGCGCATGACAAGAAGGACTCCTTAGGGGAATCGTGGTCAATCAGATCTCATCCATTTCCCTCAGTTATCCAGGTCTCACACAGGCAAAGACAACAGAGGCAGAATATAGTTTAAATAAGATTTATAGAAGTAACTGCATCTTGGATAAAATGGCATGTATTGCAATAACTAGGTGTAGGAGTAAAGTACTGCAAGTTTCCTTAGGACACACTACAAGTCGTGATTAGAGTTATTCCAAGAACCAAGCAAGACTGCAAACAACAAATGGTGGGGTCCTGGACCTGAAGACCTGTAAAGAGAGGAGACCAAGTCCAGAAGTCGCAGAACATTCCAGGAACCTAAAAGAAGGTGCAAAAGAGGAGTCTCCGATTGGACAAAGACTGCAGAAATGCACCAAGGGAAGATGGCTGCAGGATCTTCTGTGATGCAATGGATGTCCCACGTGGAGATGTTGGATGCAGGCGAGTTTCGGTGCTGGATTCATCCAACAAGACTTGGTTCAAGCAATGTTGCGGATTGCGCCAAAGTGGTGCTGCCTGGCCCCAGGAGTGACCGGGGGGCCTCAACTTGGACTGAGGAGGCAGAGGGGGCTCGCAACACTGGAGGGAACCCACAGATGACCAGGCAGCACCCATGTAGGTCTCAGGACATGGGGACAAAGAATGTGCAAATTGTGGTTGTTGCAGCACTACAAAAGAAGCGAGTTGAGCGTCACAGGATAGAGTGCTGGGGACCGGGGCCCGGCTGTGCATGAAGGATTCTTGCAAATAGTGCACAGGAGCCTCAGGAGGTAAAGATGACGTGGTGCTCAGGGGTACTGTCGCAAATGGGGGATGAAAGCTTTACCTCCTCCAAATTTGGACAGCAGGACCTTAGGACAGTCTGTGTCGAAGGGGTCGACCACCTGTGCTCCAAAGAGAATGCTCATCGCCAGGAGAGGAGTCCAAGAGAACCGGTCATCATCTTAGAAGGTACCTGCTGGAGCAGAGAAGTTACTCCATCACTTCACGGGAGATTTCTTTGGTCCTTCTGGTACAGGGTGAAGACAGGGATTCCCCAGAGCGTGCACACCCTGGAAACTTTTGCAGTTGCTGGCTGGAACTGAAGTTGCAGAGGAAAAATAACCCTTATGGATACTTTGTTGCTATTACAGCAGTTCTTGGAGCAGTCTGCGGTCGATCCGAGGTCAGAGGGTGAAGTAGTAACGTAGTTGAAGAGGGTTCCTGATGGAAACTTGCAAGCAGAATCTGAAGAGAAACCCACAGGAGAGACCCTAAATATCTCTGAGAGGGGGATCATCAATCAGGAATTTGAAAAGAGCACTACTCACATGTGATGGTCTCAAGGCACTGAGGAGGGGAGGAGGGAGAAGGAGGGTGTGAGGTGCTGCTACTGCTCAAACGACCAGTTCTTGAGAAGTTTCCTAAAGGTAAGGAGGTCTTTGGTCTGGCGCAGGTGGGTGGGATGAGTGTTCCACACATTGGCGGCGAGGTATGAGAATGATCTACCACCGGTTGTAGTTCTGCGGACGCATGGGACTGTTGCGAGGGCGAGGTCGGCGAAACGGAGGTGCCAGGACGGGGTGTAGAATGAGAGTCCTCTGTTGAGGTATTCTGATCCGGTGTTGTGCAGTGCTTTGTAAGCATGGGTGAGGAGTTTGAAGGTGATTCTCTTGTTGACTTGGAGCCAGTGCAGGTTTTTCAGGTGGTCTGTTATGTGGCAGTGGCAGGGGATGTCCAGGATGAGGCAATCAAAGGCGTTCTGGATGCGTTGCAGCCTCTTTTGGAGTTTGGCCGTGGTTCCTGTGTAGAGAGCATTGCCGTAGTCCAGCTTGCTGCTTACGAGGGCTTGGTGACTGTTCTTCTGGTTTCGGTAGGTATCCTTTTGTAGATCTTTTAGAGCATGTGGAAGATGTTGAAGCAGGAGGAGGAGATGGCGTTGACCTGCTGGGTCATGGATAGTAAGGGGTCCAAGATGAATGCATGGTTGCATGCGTGGTCGGTGGGAGTCGGAGTGGTTCCAAGAGTGGCAGGCCATCAGGAGTCATTCCATGCGGATGGAGTGGAGCCGAAGATGAGGACTTCCATCTTGTCGGAATTGAGTTTGAGGCAGCTGCTCTTCATCCATTTGCGATGGCCTTCATTCCTTCGTGGAGTTAGGTCTTGGCGGTGTCCTTGGTGAGGTAGAGGATCAGCTTGGTGTCATCGGTGTGTGAGATGATGTTGAGGTTGTGGGATCCGGTGATGTTAGCAAGCGGGGCCATGTAGACGTTGAAGAGGGTCGGGCTGAGGGATGAACTCTGGGGTATGCCGCAGATGATTTTGGTGGCCTCCGAGTGGAATGGGGGGAGGCGGACTCTCTGGGTTCTACCGGTGAGAAAGGAGGTGACCCAGTCCAGGGCTCTGTCGCAGATCCCAGCATTGATGAGGCGTGAGCGTAGTAGGGTGTGGTGGCAGATGGTGTCGAACGTGGCAGAGAGGTCCAGGAGGATGAGCGCTGCGGTTTCGCTGCTGTCCAGTATGGTTCTGATGTCATCGGTGGCGGCGATGAGGGCCGTTTCGGTGCTGTGTTGCTGCGGAATCTGGATTGGGAAGGGTCCAGGATGCGGATCTCCTCAAGGAAGTGGGTTAGTTGGCTACCTTATCAGGTATGGACCTATTAGGAGGAGTCTTTGACGTCACCTGCTGGCACTGGCCACTCAGAAGCCTCCAGAGTGTCCCCACAGCTTGGAAAACAAGATGGCTGAAGTCTGGGACACACTGGAGGATCTCTGGGCACCACCCCTGGGGTGGTGATGGACAGGGGAGTGGTCACTTCCCTTTCCTTTGTCCAGTTTCATGCCACAGCAGGGACTGGGGGTACCTGAACTGGTGAGGACTGGCTTATGCAAGGAGGGCACCATCTCTGCCATTCAAAGCATTTCCAGAGGCTGGGGAGGCTACCCCTCCCCAGGCTGTAATACCTATTTCCAAAGGAAGAGGGTGTAATGCCCTCCTCCCAAAGGAAATGCTTTGTTCTGCTTTCCTGGGACTGAGCTCCTCAGACCCCAGGAGGGCAGACCCTTTCTGTGAGGTGGCAGCAGCTGTAGCTGCAGTGCAAGCCTCAAATAGCTGGTTTGGCAGTACTGGCGGTTCATGGTGGAGCCCCTAGGATGCATGGAATTGGCTCCCCAATATCAGATTTGGAATGGGGGGACAATTCTATGATCTTAGACACCTTACATGACCATATTGGGGGTTACCATTGTGAAGCTACATATAGGTATTGACCTATATGTAGTGCAAGCGTGTAATGGTATCCCCGCACTCACAAAGTCTGGGGAATTGGCCCTGGAATGCTTGGTGGCACCTTTGCTAGTGCAATGGTGCCTTCACACTTAGTAACTTTGCACATAGCCTTCAGAAGGTTAGACATATAGGTGACTTATAAGTTACTTAAGTGCAGTGAAAGTGGCTGTGAAATAGTGTGTGCACTATTTCTTGAAGGCTGCAGTGGCAGTCCTGTGTAAGGCAAAAGAAATGCTGCAGCCCATAAGGATCTCCTGGAACCCCAACGCCCCGGGTACCTAGGTACCATATACTAGGGACTTATAAGGGGGGTGTGCCAATTGAAAATGGTAAATTAAGTCACTAGCCTATAGTGACAAATTTAGATGCAGAGAGAGCATAAGCACTGACGTCCTGGTTAGCAGAGCCTTAGTGACACAGTTAAGCACTATTCACAACACACATTAGGCCACAAACTACGAGCACTGGGGTCCTGACCAGCAGGATCCCAGTGAGACAGGCAAAAACATACTGACATACAGGTAAAAATGGGGATAACATGCCAAGAAAGATGGTACTTTCCTACGCTAGGATGATAAAACACAATAAAAGCAAGCAGGTGATAAGGAGAGTGAAACACAAGAACAGTCCTACCATACTGACACTAGGAGTGATATATAGTTCACTTACCTACGCTATCTTTGAGCACAGCATAACAAGCCTATTCTGCCCTTCAGGTGTTCCCCTGGGAGAGTATCATCCCTCATACCTGGATAATGAAGCCTGTATTCTAGGAAGACACAGTCCCCATGTAGATCAGGGGTTCAGCCGCCTAAGCAAGCAGCTCTAGCGAAGCAATCAGCATACAGTTGTGATCATCTGGCTGGAATCTCCCTCTAACGTGTTTGGGACAAAGGAGTGTTTTTATAATAACACCGTTGACATTCTAAGAAATGGCCCCCATGTATGAGTGTGTGTTTCACTGAATGTTGGAGACACAGCATACCACGTTTGTCAGCAACCCTATCTGACTGCAGCATTGGAGAAAGCACAGAGTGACCTACTGAGAACGTAATGCTTTTCTAGGCGAAAGGATAATGAGATAGAGAAAATAAAACAGCACCGCAAAATGTGGCTATTGCTAGACAAAATAAAGCAATGCTGAATAAAATGCAACTGGGTTAAAGTGCAGAGCGGCAGGCCTAATTAGCTAAAATAACATGTCTAAAATATGGCAAAACTAGCTATACAACAGTATCCATTTTGAAAAAGATGACATTGAAGTCAAGTTAAGGCCTAGTTAGCATAAGCCAGGAAAATGCACTTTAATTGGTCATATCAAAATAATTTTAACGCCAATAGCACCATGTCAGTGTAAACATGGAAATTCAAGTATTGATTAATATTATGCATACTATTAGAAATACACAATTGTGTTTAATACACAAAAAATCCTCATTGCTGTCTAATTTTTGGCTAATTCCTCAAGGCAGAAGTCCTCACAGTAGTGTGTGTGTAACGGTGTGACCTTTATTGTTTTGGTCTACATAAAACAAATTATTATTCCAGAGAATCGGTATCCTTTATCTTTTCAGGTCTAAGCTCTCACTGGCTCTTTCCTTTTTCATGACTTAGGCTCCAAACTCCTTCAAGAGAGAGAGATAAGCTTCCTTATTCCAGTCCAGTCCATATTTCAATAATTGAGCACCAATCCATTAGATTGGTCATCCTTGGTTTGGTCTCCCTCATTGCTGTTTGCCTTCTTCCCTCCTATTTTCTAAATTTCATTTTTAATGGCATTAGGACTCTGTACACTTCACCACTGCCATCCAGTGCTAATGCACATGCACTCTTGCCCTAAAGAGGTCTTGGTACAATCAGTGTACACCATATTGCAGTACTTAATTTACTTATAAGTTTGTAGTTGATGGTACTATATGTACCCAGGGCCTGTAAATGAAATGCTACTCGTGGGCATCAACACTCATTGTGCCAACCATATAAGTAGCACCTTAAAACATGTCTGTAGTGCCATTTTAAACCTCCAATGTGACCTGGCCTAATTAAAACTTTTGACAGGCCTAAACCTTTTAAAACATATGTCCCAAAGATTTTAGGAAAATAGTGTTTGGAAGTAAATAGCGCCAATCACGGTTATCAGGTCAGACTGGACCACAACAAAGCCACAAGTCTTAGCCCATTACGTTGTTGTGCAGGCCATGCACAGGACCAAGAGTAGCCCACTGAGATAGTACTTTTTGTCCTTGGAATCAAGATGTGAAGTCCTTGTTGACTTCTAGTGTGCAGGGTCAAGGAGCCACAGAGCAGGAGCTGCAATGCATATTTTTGCGTTGAGATATGTGGCCATGGGTTGGTGCTGTCAAAGAGCCATTCAATAGCTACAATGCTGGCATCTTGATGCATCGCGGTTCTGGTGTTATTGCAGAGGTTTGCTTAAAGATGTCACCCTGGGATGGTGAAGCTGCTAATTAGGAACTGTGATGAGAGGTCCTGCATAGAGGTACAGTGAGCTGCATTGGTTCTGAGGAAGCCACTGGTATGGAACTGGCAATAGGAGGATTTGTGCTGTGATGCTTCATGGTGCATCAGTTTTGATAAAGCCACCAATCAGAAGTCTGTTGTATCCCAAGTGGTAGCCCCTATTAAAGTGCAAGTGTGTTAGGTGACAGCTGTACCCTACTCATCATATCAGAATGACCACCCTGCCAACTCCCAGTCTCCCTTTGTGACACTGTTGTGGAGAATAAAAAACAAACTGCCCTATATCATGTGACCTAGTAAGCAGGCTGCAGGCACCAAAATGTTAAGACAAGAAAACACAAATATCCTAAAGGTAAAAACAACTAGGTGATTGATGGAATACTTGAATTAATCTTAGCCACGTATAGTCACTTGGGCCACATCCCAATCCATCATTTTTGCCCACCATGCCTCCTCAGTTTTGACCCAGCCATATGTAAATCAGTCTTGACCCGGGCTCCTCATGGGAACATTCCAGCCTGAACCACCGGGCCAGGTCCTCCCTGAACCAGAACACAAGCTACATATGACTGGTTTCACCATAGTTATGGCTCTTCAGCCATGTATAGTTTGGTTCCTGTGGCACAGTGACTAGGTCAAAACCTGGTCTGGGTTGTTTTTGTTCTGGTTGTGGGAGGACCTGGCTTGGGATCTGGACTGTTCCTATTGGAGGAGGGTCAGAACTGATGTGCATATAGCTGGATCTAAATTGATGTAGAGATTAATGATGGTTTGGGGTTCAGCCCTAAGTGTTTACCTGTAGCTGAGATTAATTCAAACATTCTACCCATTACTGTTTTGTATACTTGTTGTGTTACCCTAAGTGGGAGTGGTATGCCCAAACCTGGGTTTCCTGTACACTGTATCACTGCAACCAAGCTGTTGCTGGCTGATGGGCCCATAACTAGGATAAATCGTCCTGGGTTGGTTGTGTTCTGGTTCAGGGATGACCTTGCTTGGCGTTTCGGGGTGGGCAGTCCTTATTGGAGCAGGGTCAAGACTGAATTGCATATAGCTAGGTCCAAACTGAGGTGACATGGTGTGCAGAATTACGATTGATTGGGATGCAGCCTGAGTGATAACCAGTGGCTGAGATTAATTCAAACATGCCATCCATCTGTGTTTTGTATACTTATTGTAGTGCCCTAAATGGGACAGGTATGCCTGGACGTAGGTCCCATGTGCACTGTCACTGGAACCAAGTTGCTTGTGTTCTGGTTCTTGAAAAATCTGGCTTGACAGCTCGGGCAAGAAATTGCTCTGAATTATCAGACTATGAAGAACAGGCAAATTATATGATTATGAGATTTGAGGCCAGCCAATACCCTTTGTCAGTCCTACAAAATGTAGAGGGTAGATCAATGGAAAAAAGAGAAGAATTACTAGGGATTAAGAGAAAGGAATCCAAAGAAAATAATTACATTGGGATAACTATGGATTATATGGTATCAGGAAATAGGAAATGCATTTCAAAGGAATTGGAAAATTTAACTCTTTGATACAACTTCAGAGAAGATCTTAACTGAACATCCAAAAATAACATATAGGAAAGTGGCATCTCATGGAGACATACTTGTGCAGGGTCATTCACCAGCCATGAAAAAACTGAACAAAAATCGGTTACAGAAACCAGGCTTCTGGACATGTGCATGGCGTAAACAGAACAACATCTAAATTGCATGTTAGAAACTGGGTCTGTAGTTGGCAGAGGTATACACCCTTGTCCAAATAGGGACCACAATCCTTGTCAGGGTAAGCCACTACGCAACCTAAATTATCCTGTGGTCACCCTCTGGTAGCTTTGCATAGAGCAGGTAGTCTTAACATAGAAGGCAATGTGTAAAGTATTTGTGCAATAGCTCATACAGCAACACAGTGAAAAACACCACAAAAAGTACTCCACACCAGTTTAACAAAATACATAGGGGGTCATTACAAGATTGGCGGTAAAAGGCGCTTACCGCTGTGCAGAAGACCGCCAATACACCGCGGCAGCGGCGGTAGTCCGCCACAGCTATTATGACACACATCTCGGAATCCGCCGAAATACAGACACCCACACAACTCCGCCACACCAAAGGTCAGAGTTAAAGTGGCGAAAACAAAACCTCCACCTCCACGCCAACAGAAATACGCCCATGCTATAACGACCCACGAATCCACGCGGCGGTCTTTCAACCGTGGTATTCCATTGGCGGTACACACCGCCGCGCTCAAAATACACACACATCTCCAAAACACCGCCACATTGGACAATTCCAAATACACACACCTGATACACATACAAACAACACTCCCACACACCCAACACAATATAAAACACACACCTACAAACCCCTACGACCAAAATTCACGGACGAAGGCCAGAGAGACAGCACAGCCAAGACAACACCACCATACAGAGGCACACAACACCATCACCCACACCACATCCACGCACAAAACACCACACACCACTACACATCACCACACACATCAACACTCACACCGCCCCACACATCACACACACCACCCCATGTCACGCCAAAGACACCCCTGCTTCTCCGAGGAGGAGCTCAGGGTGATGGTGGAGGAAATCACCCGGGTTGAGCCACAGCTATTTGGCTCACAGGTTCAGCACACCTCCATAGCCAGGAAGATGGAGCTATGGCGAAGAATCGTCGACAGGGTCTACGCTGTGGGACAGCACCCAAGAAATAGGGAGGACATCAGGAAGAGGTGGAACGACCTACGGGGGAAGGTGCGTTCACCGGTCTCCAGGCACAACATAGCGGTTCAGTGGACTGGCGGCGGACCCCCACCTCCTCCCCCATAACTAACAACATGGGAGGAGCAAGTCTTGACCATCATGCATCCAGAGGGCCTCGGAGGAGTCGGTGGAGGATGGGACACTGGTAAGTCAAATCTTAACTATCATATCCTCCAACATACCTGCATGCCATCACACGCCCCCACCCTCATCCCCTCCCCTATCACCCAAAATCCTCACTAATGTACTAAGAACACAAACCACCCATCCCAGCACCAAGCCCTGCATGACACAACTAAGCATGGACACCCAGCATGAAAGCATGCCCACTGCACATAGCCAGAACAACCCCCTAACCATCATCACACAAGCCCCCACACAGGAATGCCTGCACTGGGGTACACAGAAACCCACCCATTGCACACCATCACACACACAAATGCATTAATCATGCTCTTATGCCTCTGCAGGAACCCGAAGGACCGTCACCACACCAGAGGGTCCAGACAACACCACTCCACCCCCAGAAGAGGCCCACAGTGACGATAGCAGCTCTGCCCTACTGGAGCCTGATGACCAGCCCGGACCATCGTGGGCCTCGGGACAGTCGGTTCCCCTTGCACAGCCCAACACTGACCTTCCACCATCTGGTAACACCAGCACAGCACCCACCCAGCGGGCCCAAACCTCCCTACCCAGGATAGGTCAATCAGCGGTGTGTCCACCACTACAGGGAACCCAGGATAACCCACCACCCCAACAACAACAGGGACCTGGGGGCAGTGGTAGTGGGCACACGGTCCAGGGGACGGAGGCACAGGAACACAGGGGGACTGGGAGGGCTGCTGTGCGAGCAGGGGGCGGACAGGCCAAGAGAACCCACTCTCCACGAGGCTCTATCCTCCATCATGGGAGCATACCACCACTCCCAGGAGACGATGGCGACGGTCCTGGTCAAGTTTCAGGAGACCCAGCGCCTGCAGGAGGAACAGTATTTGGGCTTCAGGGAGGAGCTCAGGACCATCAGCTCCGCCCTGGGCACCATCGTAGGGGTGCTGAAGGACATACAGCAGACCCTGAGGGACACCGTGGCACTCCAAGGGGCCCCTGACACCAGCCAGGACGATGAACTGCCCACCACCTCCGCCGGCGCTAGTGGACAGGACGCCCCCCCACAGGACCACCACACCAGCACCCCACCCCCTGCAGACGGACAACCACCACGCAAGCGGTCCCTGAGATCCAGGAACAGGACAGAGCAAGATGGCAAGACCCCGCCAGGAAATGAGACCACCCTGATTGTCCTCCCACTGACCCACTTTGTTACCCTGTCCATAATTGAACTGCCCCAGCTCCACTTCCTATGCTCATATGGGCAATGCACCTGTGAGACTAATAGACTGGACTCTGCCATGGACATTCCTCCGCCATCACCCATCCTCATTTTACAACCCCCTCCTATTTCTGAGCACTTCAATAAACACCCTTGAAACACAAAACAATCTGGAGTCAGTCTGTGATATTGTAAATATGTATTATCAATGACAGAGTCATAATGCGTTTCCCATTGTAAAGCCAACATACCTATGTCACACATCACAAGTCCTTGAAGGATGCAAGCAGATGACACACGTTGGTAACCACACCTGTGAAACCGTAATGGAAAGGTACAACTCAGTAACCAAATACTGGTTGAAATCGACAGACAGGATAGAGGTAGACGTGTGAAAGTTAATGTAATGGTAAAAATTTAAATGTTCTCACCTGTGTCTCACTGGAAATATTGCTGTATCACTGACTCCCTGTTGTCGTTGTCTTCTTCCTCAGCTTCCTCCTCATCACTGTCCACAGGCTCCACACCTGCCACAACACCGTCATCTGGACCATCCTCCTGCAGAAAAGGCACCTGGCGTCGCAATGCAAGAAGTGAAGCATCGAGCAGGCGATGATGATCTGGCACACCTTCCATGGTGAGTAGAATAGGAAACCACCTGTCATATGGAGGCACCTGAATCTGGCCTTCAGGAGGCCGAAGGTGCGTTCGATCACCCTCCTAGTCCGCCCATGGGCCTCATTGTACCGTTCGTCTGCCCTGGTCCTGGGATTCCTCACTGGGGTCAGTAGCCAGGACAGGTTGGGGTAACCAGAGTCCCCCAATAGTCATATACGGTGCCTCTGGAGTTGAGCCATCATATCAGGGATGCTGCTATTCCGCAGGATGTAGGCGTCATGCACTGAGCCAGGGAACATAGCATTTACCTGCGAGATGTACTGGTCTGCCAAACAGACCATCTAAACATTCATGGAATGATAACTCTTCCTGTTTCTGTACACATGTTCACTCCTGTGGGGGGGGGACCAGAGCTACATGGGTCCCATCAATGGCACCTATGACGTTGGGGATATGTCCAAGGGCATAGAAGTCACCTTTAACTGTAGGCAATTCTTCTACCTCAGGGAAAATGATGTATCTCCTTACGTGTTTCAGCAGGGCAGACAACACTCTGGACAAAACGTTGGAAAACATAGGCTGGGACATCCCTGATGCCATGGCCACTGTTGTCTGGAATGACCCACTTGCAAGGAAATGGAGCACTGACAGCACCTTCACGTCAGGGGGGGATTCCAGTGGGATGGCGGATTGGTGACATCAGGTCTGGCTCCAACTGGGTACATAGTTCCTGGATTGTTGCACGGTCAAACCGGTAGGTGACGATGACATGTCGCTCTTCCATTGTCAACAGGTCCACCAGCGGTCGGTACACCGGAGGATTCCGCCATCTTCTCACATGTCCCAGCTGACGGTGCCTACGAAGGGTCCTAGGAACCAATGAACAGGTGCGCCGGCGGTGATGATGCGTACCGCCGCGGACGTCACCGCCATTTTCTATCTGTTCAATCACTAGATACCTGACCTTGGACAGGAGAGGACCTACACTGCAAGTGCTACTGTGACCTCGGTCTGGAAGCGACGATGGCACTTGCGTCTGGGGAAAGGGCCCCTGCCTTTACTGCTCAGGAGGGCCCAAGTATAGAAACTGGTAGACGGGGTCCTCCCCCAGTACACGCTACTCTACGGTCCTCCAGACCAACAGGTTAGAACACAGGGAGCACGTTGAATGGGCTAGGCCTGGGTGGAGAGGGCTGGTTGGAAGAGAGAAGGGGGCAGAGTTCATAGAACATTAATGCATGTGAATGAATGGGCCACATGGCCAGAGTAGGGAGGGGGCCACTCACATCGACGGTGCAGTTGGTAATGACTGTTCCTCTTCCCTTGTGCATGTCATGAAGGTCAGCGCCCACCAGAAGAGGAACATTTGGCGTGCTATCGCCAACGAGGTCCGGACCCTGGGGGCCCACCAGAGACGGGGTACCCACTGCCGTAAAAGATGGGAGGACATTTGCCGCTGCAGCAAGAAGACGGCGGAGGCTCAGCTGGGGATGGCCTCCCAACGTGGGAGGGGTGCCCGTCGCACCATGACCCCCCTGATGTTCCGGATCTTGGCGGTGGCCAACCCGTAGTTGGATGGGCGCTTGAGGGCATCACAGCAGACACAAGGGGGTGAGTACAACCTCATTCTGCGGACTTTGCGCGCAATAGAGGGGCCTGGGTGGGGGAGGAGGGCTGTGGGTGTACCTAGGCCAGCCAGAAACACGAAGAATAGGCCCCTCTCTAATGCAGCCCCTGTGGCACTCTACCACACCTCAGTATTGTGTCAAGTCGAGGTATAGTTGCCCCTGTGGCATCCATGTGTGCAGATGTCCACCATTGCCATGTAGGCCATATCCCAGAAATTGCATATGCATAGGGCAGGAGCACGGCGTAGTGCAGGGGGCTGCTGTGTCTGTATTGTCCTCCAATGGTAGCGGTATGCCATGCACTCAACCTGTCTTTCTTCTGTCCCCCCCCCTTTTTTCTGCTCTCCCTGGTCTTTTGTACATCAGCATCATCAGGCGGAGGTACAGTGGCACCGGAGCACGAGGGAGCTGCATCCCACATGGCCATGGAGGGCCACACCACGGACTCTGAATGCACCAGTGGGACGGAGGGCAAGGGGAGCTTCACGTCGGCCACCGGATCACCAACCAGCGACACGGACTCGTCCGCCGATGGGGGCTCCCTTGTGGTGGCGGCACCATCTGTGCGCCCCACTTCTACAGGTACAGCCGCCACCTCCCCTACCAGCACTGCCCTCCCAGCAGCCCCTCAGCGTTCGACCCATGCCCGCTCACCCAGGAGGGTGGGCATCACCTTCGCCCCAGGCACCTCAGGACCTGCCCCAGTCACCCCTGCTGCCCTCAGTGAGGAGGCCATTGACCTCCTCAGGTCACTCACTGTTGGGCAGTCTACCATTGTGAATGCCATCCAGGGTGTAGAACGAGAGTTGCAACACGGTAATGCATTCCTGGAGGGCATTCATTCTGGTCAGGCTGTCCTTCAGTGAACCCTGCAATCTCTGGCCTCAGCACTGATGGCAGCCATTGTCCCTGTGTCTAGCTTCCCCCCTCCAACCTCCTCCACCCAGACCCAATCCCCTGTACCCCAGCCCATCCCAAGCACATCTACAGACCAGCATGCACACAAGTCAGCACACACAAGTAGCTCAAGCAAACATAGGCACCACACAACCCACAGGCACTCACACAAGCATCACCCACATACAGACACAGCAACATCCACTGCCTCCACTGTGTCTCCCTCCTCATCTTCTCCCTCCTCCCTCCCAGTCTCGTCTACACACACACCTGCATGCACCACATCTACAGGCACCATGAATCGCACAAGGACACCCAGCACCCCAAGCCGCTCACCTGCACTCACCACCTCCACTCCCATTTACACGTACCCTGTGTCCTCTCCCAGTGTGTCTGTGACGCCCCCTCCCAAAGAACACAAACGCCGGCAACCACACACCCAACATCCATCCACCTCACGACAGCCTCCAGTACCTGCACCTGCACCCAAAACACCTAAAGTGACACCTCCTACAACCACCTCCTCTTCCTCCACTCCCAGACCCCCTCCAATTACCCATCCCAGTGTTCATTAGAAACTGTCCCTTTGTAAAGTTGACCTTTTTGCCCCCCACCCCCCCTCCAATTCATCAGTCCCGTCGTAGCGCCTCAGCCAAAAAGCCTCCAATACCAGTGGTGCCTGTACAAGGTATGTGGAGTGCACCGGCCACCAGGGCAGGCAGTGTGACCCAGAGCCAAGGCACTGGCACCCCACCCCCTGTAAAGGCTCTGAAATTGGAGAGTGGACGACGGGACTGTGTGAAGACTCCTGATGGGAAACAACTCACATGGGTTCCAAGGGGACTGGAGAGTCAGCTGTGACTCCACCAAAGGTGGGGAAGGGCCAAAGGAAGACTGCCCAGCCTGTTGTGAGTATCACGGCGGTCAGGATGCCACCACCAGCACCGTCGTCACTGGTCAGGAGACCACCGCCGGAGTCAGTGCCCAGGAGGGCCCAAGTATCGTCACTGGTCAGAAGACCACCGCCGGAGTCAGGGCCCAGGAGGGCCCAAGTATCGTCACTGGTCAGGAGACCACCACCAGAGTCAGTGCCCAGGAGGGCCCAAGTATCGTCACTGGTCAGGAGACCACCGCAAGAGTCAGCGCCCAGGAAGGCCCAAGTATCGTCACTGGTCAGGAGACCACCGCCACCGCCGGAGTCAGTGCCCAGGAGGGCCCCGTCTGCCACTGCCCAGGTGGTCTATGAGGGAACGTCATGCCACACACCAATGCCCAGTCTAGGGAACGTCATGCCACACACCAATGCCCAGTCTAGGGAACGTCATGCTACACACCAATGTCCATACCAGAACCGCCATGGCAAAGCACCGCTGAACAGTCCAGAACCGCCATGGCAAAGCACCGCTGAACAGTCCAGAACCGCCATGGTGAAGAACCGCTGAACAGGGCAAAGACCGCCATGGCAAAGCACCGCTGAACAGGGCAAAGACCGCCATGGAAAAGCACTGCTGAACAGTCCAGAACCGCCATGGTAAAGCACCGCTGAACAGGGCAAAGACCGCCATGGCAAAGCACTGCTGAACAGGGCAAAGACCGCCATGGCAAAGCACCGCTGAACAGGGCAAAGACCGCCATGGAAAAGCACCGCTGAACAGTCCAGAACCGCCATGGTAAAGCACCGCTGAACAGGGCAAAGACCGCCATGGCAAAGCACCGCTGAACAGGGCAAAGACCGCCATGGCAAAGCACCGCTGAACAGTCCAGAACCGCCATGGTAAAGCACCGCTGAACAGGGCAAAGACCGCCATGGAAAAGCACCCACTTGTTAGACTTGAGAGACTGTGGCTTTGCACTCCCCAGGATGGCACAGTGGGCAAACCACCCACTGTATAGACTTGAGAGACTGTGGCTTTGCACTCCCCAGGATGGCACAGTGGGCAAACCACCCACTGTATAGACTTGAGAGACTGTGGCTTTGCACTCCCCAGGATGGCACAGTGGGCAACCCACCCACTGTATAGACTTGAGAGACTGTGGCTTTGCACTCCCCAGGATGGCACAGTGGGCAAACCACCCACTGTATAGACTTGAGAGACTGTGGCTTTGCACTCCCCAGGATGGCACAGTGGGCATGGAGCCCCATCGTGGATCTGGCTTTGCAGTCATCCGGCTGAGGAGCCCCCCTTCCCTTCCCCCTGAGGTGCCTGTAGTATTTCTATCTGATGCCCCGGCAGTGTTCTCTCCGATTGTGGTCAGGTATCTTTTGTGGGCCTCGCCCATGCATTTTCGGACTAGTGGTGCACGGACATTGATATGTACATATCTGCACTACTTCTCGTAATGTATATATTTCTGCCTGATTTTCATATATATCTGTATATTTTAGCAAAACATGTATATTGATACATTACAATGTTTGAACGGATTTCGCTTTGTCTTTGCATTCTTCCGGGGGGATTGTGGGTTGTTACTGTGATTTTTGTGGATGCATTGGTGTGTATGTTGTAATATGCGAGGGTGGGGGTGGGGGTGTTTCGTGGGTGTCCCCCTAACTTTTGCCTCCCCCATGTCATAGGTGCAGTACTCACCGTTGTCTTCGGCGCCTACGTAGATGGTGGTCGTGGAGGAGCAGGTAGACAAGCGCAGGGAGTATTTGGAGTTCCGGCTCCATGGAGTCCTCGTGTGATGTGTTGAGGTGAGCGTTTTCCCATTGCAGTAACTGTTTCTGCCATGTTTTTATCCACGGTGAATCCGCCCCGGAAAAGGTGGCGGATTGGCGGGTTGTGATACTATGGGTGGTACATTGTCTTCCGCCTGTCTGTTGGCGGTGACCGCCGCGCTGCTTGTCTGTACCGCCGTGGCGGGCGAAGTGTTAAAGTGGCTGTCTTTGTTGGCGGTTTCCGCCAGGGTCATAATTCCCCTTTTTTTTTTTGCCGGCCTGTTGGCGGTATTACCGCAGCTTTACCACCGTCCGCCAGGGTTGTAATGACCCCCATAATGTTTAACTGAATCAAATAAGACTGAAATGACAAAAATCCAATATGCACATGTCAAGATATTACCTCTTAAATGTTTAAATGAGTCTCAATCCTCAAAGGATCAGTGGTTGTATGCTTCTAGCACACAGTACCTGGGATCCGTCGAAGATAATGAGTCACAGAGGAGGAGATACATCAAAAAATAAGGGCCTGTGTTGGATTTTCGAGCACAGCACAGACAAGGTACTGTTTCTTTCCACGCTGCTGGGTAGTGCATTGATTTCCAGGAGTGCAGCTTTGGTTCCTCACTGAGATGCTGGGGTATTTTGACACCCAGGGAATATGCGTTGAAAATCCTTGATGGGCCGGTAAGGATGAGCAGGCACTGCATCAGTCTGGTAGGTAATGTAGCAATTTTTCAGCTCGAGGCAGGCGATGAGTTGATTTCTGCAGGCGTTGTGTCGGTTTTCCATTGCACAGTGATTTTCTTCTCTTTGGTGAAGTCTTTATGGCCCGGAGACTTCAGAACAGTAGGCAAGCTCAATCCAAGCCCTTGGAGAGCACTGGTGGGGAAGGCAGAGTCGTTCTAGCAGAGTCAGGGGCCAACAGGCAGCAGGGCAACACTCAGGGCAGTAGTCCTTCCAGCAAAGCAGTCCAGATGAGTCCTTTGGGTAGCCTGGCAGTCCCTCTGACATAATCCAGTTGTAGATCTAGAAGTGTCCAATTTGGTGGGATCAGAGACCCAGTATATAAACCCAAAAATGCCTTTGAAGAGGGGGGAAAATTCAAAGAGAGATTTTGAAGTGCAGAAAGTCCCCTTTCAACCCTGCCCTGTCCACCACCATCCCTGTTGGGGGTTATCAGTCTTTTGTGTAGGATCAGGCCTCTAACATTTGAAGTGTAAGTGAGAGCCCCTCCACCCTTTCTGCCCATGGAGAGCCACTCGCTATGCAGATGAATGCAGATGTGGCTGAGTGTCCTGTGTTTATGGTTGTCTGGGTGGACTCCACAAAGGGAACTGTCAACCAGCACAACCCAAACATAAATTGAAGACAGGCTGTAAGACACAGAAGTCAGTAAGTGTAGTGAAACTCCCACTTTCTAAAAGTGGCTTTTCTAAATTTGTAAAATTAAACCAAACGTCACCACTTAGCAGGATTTCCTATTACCATTCTGGCCATGATATACATGACAAGTCTACATCACTCAGCTCAGAATTTACCACTGAAACGTATATAAGGGAATTCTCAAAGCTGGCCTACGAGAGGAGCAGACTTCATGGTAGTGACAAATGTTTTTGGGAGTTTTTCACTACCAGGGCATGTAAAACATATAGGTGGTCATTATGACCCTGGCGGTATTACAACCGCAGGGCCAAAACGACGGGAGCACCGCCAACAGGCTGGCGGTGCCTCCCGGCATATTTTGACCGTGATGGTAGCGCCGCGGTCGCACCGCTGGGGCCGGCGGTTTTCCCGCCGTTTTAGCCCTGGCGGTGATAATCCGCCAGGGCAGCGCTGCAAGCAGCGCTGCCCTGGGGATTATGACTTCCCTACCGCCAGCCTGTTTCTGGCGGTTTGCACCACCAGGAAGAGGCTGGTGGTAAGGGGAGTCCTGGGGCCCCTGGGGGCCCCTGCACTGCCCATGCCACTGGCATGGGCAGTGCAGGGCCCCCCTAACAGGGCCCGTGTAGCTTTTCACTGTCTGCATAGCAGACAGTGAAAAGCACGACGGGTGCAACTGCACTCGTGGCACGGCCGCAACACCGCCGGCTCCATTAGGAGCCGGCTCCTATGTTGCGGCCGCATCCCCGCTGGGCCGGCGGGCGTAAACTAGGTTTGCGCCCGCCGGCCCAGCGGGGATGTTGTAATGGGGACCGTGGGAGTGCGGCCGCATTGGCGGCCGCACGGCGGTTACATGACCCCCATAATGACATTCCCTCCATATTACCTACATAGCACCCTGACCTACGGGTTACCTAGGGCTTATCTAAGGGGTGACTTACATGTAAGAAAAGGGCGATATAGGGCTTCACAAGTAGTATAAAATGTCAAGTCAAAGTGGCAGTAAATCTGCACACATAGGCTTTGCAATGACAGGCATGAGACATGGTTAAGAGGCTACTCATGTGGGTGGCACAATCAGTGTTGCAAGCCCACTAGTAGCATTTAAGTTACAGTCCCTGTGCACATCTAATGCACCTTACAAGGGTCTTCTAGGTAAATTAAAGATGCCAGTTGGGAATGAGACAATGTTACCATGTTTAGGGGAGAGAGCACAAGCACTTTAGCATTGGTCAGCAGTGGTAAAGTGTGCAGAGTCTTAAAATCAGCAAAAATGAGATCAGAAAAATGGAGGGAGGCAAACTAAAAGTTGGAGGAAAGACCACTCTATGGCTGTCAGACCTAACACTGTGTAATGGAAAGGAACACATAATTTTGAAACATATAACTTGTGAAACCAACTGCATGGTTTATGTATTTCAATGCTCATGCAGAAGATCTTATGTGAGGAACACAACAAAGTAAAACTGAGAATCTTGCGACACCTACGTGCAATACAAAAAAATGACGATTTCACCTACTCCATAGCAAAGAATGTTTGGATGAAGCATGATGGACAAATACAACTCATTATTTTGGTGTAAAATACATAAAGGATGGGAAAAGAGATGGCAATTGTGAACTGAATTTGAGAAGAATGGAATCACGATTAATAATTACAATGAGAGCAGAGGCCCCTCTTGGTCACAATCTGGATGCGGAACTGAATGTCCATCTTTAAGGAAGATCCCCGGATACAATAATCATGATACATCCTTTAAAAAAGATCTTCTAAAACTCTTGGATGTTTTAGATAACTAGATTTCTCTGAATTTTTCACTTTGTTGTAAAAAAAATCTCCTTTTTTTTAAACTGATTTTTATACTAAAACACTTTCCAAAGGTCATGTGGAAAATGGCACCATGAACATAGGTAAAGAAGGGCTCCTTGTTTGTTCTTCTATACTAGCACTTGCCAAAGGCAATATAGGTGAAGGTCAATATTTTTTTGTATTTGTGATTGGTTATAAGCACTTTCTTTTGCACTACCATCTTATTATGAGTTTCATATTTACCAGTTAGGAAAGAAACTGGAATTGAGTTTAAGGTATAGTACTTTCCATAAAATGAAATGCAGATAGAAAGGTACTTTACCTATGAAGCAGTTTTTACCACATGTATAGCATTCAGAAAATAAATTGAGTTTAAAGGACAGCACATTATATAAAATGAAATGCATATACAAAGGTACTTTACATATGAAACAGGTTTTACCACATGTATAATTTATAGATAATTTGAATCAGTGGATAGCACTTTATATTTATACCTATATTTTTCTGAGTGTGGAACTTTGCCTGCACTGAAGCACATTCCGCTGAAGGTAGCTCTTATTGAAGAAAAATGGCAGGATGGGAAAAAATGGGAGCCGGCTCCATTTAATAATGTTGTGCCCTGGGGAGACCACCCCTGGGCTGTATTCATAAGGAGGAGGGGGACTGCATGACCTTCATCTCCGAACGTCCAGAAGCCCCAAGGAACCCCTGGGGTCATCATTTTTTTGGACCACACTGCCACTCTCACCAAGTTTCAAAAGGTCCACCCTGAGGGCCAAAATGTAACAAAATGAGGAGGACAGCCTGAGGGCCAAAATGTAACAAAATGAGGAGAGGTCTGTTCAGCACCCCTTCCCAGACCTCAAAAGTGCCTAGGGAGCCCACCTCTGGGGCCAATCCCTTTAAGGGAGGGAGCCGGAAAGCCCTATCCCAGAGCAATGGCTCTGGAGACACCATCTATGCAACTATGTCCTGGGGTGCCCACCCCTAGGACATATCATTTTCCCTTTCCACAGTTGCACATGCAGGGAAACCAGTGTTTGTTCTTGCTTGGTAGGACCATTTTTGAAGTTCCCGCAAAGCAGGAGCAAACACTAAGGCCCTCATTTTGTCATTGGCGGTAAAAACCGCCTACGGCAGCGGCGATCGCCGCCAAAAGACCATCGCCACAGCTATCAGCTGTCCGCTGTATTATGACCACAGCTAGATTTCCACCAGAAGAATGGTAGCAATCCGGCTATTGCCATGTCAGTGGATGGCAGTAAGGTGGCGCTGCTGCCAGCAGCAGCAACATGCGAGTAGACCGCTGCCAGCTGTATTATGACCAATAATACGGCCTGGCGGTGTTCTGCTGGCGGACGCTGCTGCTAGCAGCAGCGCCCCATCAAGTCTCCTGGCAGAAGACCCCCTAAACACAGGTAAGTGGGTGTCCGACAGGGGAGGCGGGTGTTGGGTGTGTGGGGGGGTTTGTGTGAATGTTTGTGAATACGTGTAGGCAGGTGTGTGTTCCGTGTCGAATGTGTGTGCATGTATGGATGTGTGAGTGCATGTATTTTGGGGCATATTTATACTCCGTTTGCGCTGAATTTGCGTCGTTTTTTTCGACGCAAATTCGACGCAAAACTAACTCCATATTTATACTTTGGCGTTAGACGCGTCTAGCGCCAAAGTTCATGGAGTTAGCATCATTTTTTTGCGTGAACACCTTCCTTGCGTTAATGATATGCAAGGTAGGCGTTCCCGTCTCAAAAAATGACTGCGATGTATATGCGTCGTATTTATACTCCCGGGCAAAAATGACGCCCGGGAGTGGGCGGGACTAAAAAACCCGCATTTGCGCCGGATTTTAGCGCCTGGGTCAGGGCAGGCGTTAAGGGACCTGTGGGCTCAGAATGAGCCCAGAGGTGCCCTCCCAAGCCCCCAGGGACACCCCCTGCCACCCTTGCCCACCCCAGGAGGACACCCAAGGATGGAGGGACCCACCCCAGGGACATTAAGGTAAGTCCAGGTAAGTATTTATTTTTTATTTTTTTGGTGGCATAGGGGGGCCTGATTTGTGCCCCCCTACATGCCACTATGCCCAATGACCATGCCCAGGGGACAGAAGTCCCCTGGGCATGGCCATTGGGCAAGGGGGCATGACTCCTGTCTTTGCTAAGACAGGAGTCATTTCAATGGGGGATGGGCGTCGTAAAAAAATGGCGCAAATTGGGTTGTGGCGAATTTTTTGCCTCAGCCTGACTTGCACCATTTGTGGACGCCCATACGCCATTTTCCCCCTACGCCGGCGCTGCCTGGTGTACGTCGTTTTTTTTAATGCACACCAGACAGCGCCGGCGGCTAACGCCGGCTAACGTCATTCAATAAATACGGCGCCCGCATGGTGCTTCAGAATGGCGTTAGCCGGCGCTAATTTTTTTGACGCAAAACTGTGTTGGCGCAGTTTTGCATCAAAAAGTATAAATATGGGCCTTTGTGTTTTGTGAATGCATGTCTGTGTATATGTATGAAGGTGTGTGCGGATATGTGTGTGAATGGATGTATGCATGCGTGGATGAATGTGGGAATGAGTGTGTGTGTGAAGGGAAGGGTGTGAATGAAGGGGGTTTTGGTGATGAAGGGGGGTGGGAGAAATCTGGGGAGGCGGTTGGGGGTGGGGAAGACCTCTATCAGTGACAGGGCAGTAAGGAAGCCACAAAAACCATGGGAGTGGGTGGGGTCATTATCGCGCAGGCAGTACAGTGACGGCCGCCGGGCTAGAGACTGATATCTCCAGCCCAGCGGCCTTTACTGCTGTGGCGGTCGGAAAGCCAAACCGCCAATGTCATAATATGGTGGAAAGTACCGGCAGCCAGTTCGCAGTACTTTCCACCATATTACCGCCGACCGCCAGGGTCATAATGAGGGCCTAAGTCTGCTCCCAGTGGGGAGGAGCTTTAGAAATGCTCCTATCCACTGGGAGCAGACATTTGAATGGTTTCCATGCCCATGGTGATACAGGCAGGGAAATTGATCAAATTATTACTCCCTCCTGCAGGGAGCAGCATAGCATCTGATCCCTGTGGGCAGGAGCAATGCTGACTCCTGCTGCATGTGAGGAGTTGACTGCGGCCATGGAGGCCTTAACGCTACTTCTGCGGCCTTCAGCAAATAAATGATGGGTCTCCTGTGTGGTCAATAGGGCACCCAGCTTTAATAGTACGGCCCCATGGGATCAGGTTGCCGGGGCCAATACCTGTTCAGGGAGAGTGTCACCTCTCCCCTTTTAACTTTTAAGTATGGCCCTGTAGGCTGGCCTGAAGAGGCTCAGGGAAGGCCCTCCCCTTTATTTTTAGTAATGGCCCTGGGGGATGGGGTCCCCAGAGCCTTCTAAGCCTTGGGGAGGGCAAGCCATGTGGACCCGTCCCCTTTATTTAAATAAGTGTCCCCTGGGAATGGGGTGCCCGGGTCCGATAAAAGCTTCGGGAGGGGGGAACATGGCCCCCTCCTATTTATTTTGGTCCCAGGGCCTAACAATCCTTGGGGAGGGAGGCAGTACAGCAGTCTCCCGTTTTAACATAGGTACAGCCCTGGAGGATGGGGTCTCCAGAGTAAAAAGAGGTGAAGCGAGGGAGCCGTGAAAGCCCCTCACCTTTAGTTTAAAAAAAAGGCCCTGGTTGATGGAGTCTGCAGGCCCTAAGGATGCTTGGGGAGGTGGGCCGCAAGGCCCCCCCTCCCCTTTAAACTTGTAGTATGACCCAAGGGGATGGGGTCCCAAGGGCCTAAGGAGACTTGAGAAGGTGGGCTGCATTGTCCCCTCCCCTTCAATAAAAAAGGCCCTGGAGGATGGGATTCCTAGGGCTTAAAGAAGTTCAGGGAGAGAGCCACCACTCCCCTTTTTACTTACATGTGGCCCTGGGGAGATGGGCTTCCCAGGGCTTAAAGGGGGTTGGGGAACAGGACTGTGTGGTCCCCCATCTCTTCTATTTTTAGCAATGGCCGTGGGAAATAGGGTCCCTAGGACCTAACATGGCTCAAAGTTAGGAGAAGACTCATGTACCCCCTTTAAAATAATTATGGCACAGGAAGAGGACCACGTGCCTCTCTTAATAATAAATGGCAGTGGGATGGTGCGGCACATTCATGAGCATTAGGGAACACTCTCCACAGGCATATTGGTGAGTGTTCCCACACAACACCTATGGATTTTGACGCATCCCTATATTTACAAGCTCTTGTAAACCTGCAGATGTGTCAACATCTTTCACCTCTCCAGGGGAGGCACAATGAAGAGAAATATCTTTATTTCTTCTCATTACTTTCCTCTTTCTATATGCACTGTTTAATGCAGCACACATACTAAGAGTAACAAATGCCTCCTAGGATTGTTCCTGCACAAAAGGAATCTTGTCTACAACAGATACCCTTGCACCATGGTGCAAGGGCTCCTGCAATCGGGCTAGGCTGCCAAAATGGTGCCAGCGAAGTGGGACAAGCCATAGATATGTAGCATTCCTGCCCTTTACCTTTGATGCTGGACATCACAGCAAGACGCCTTGCTGCCCTGCACCAAAAGCCCATAAATATGGGCTGGAGACCCCAGGTTCAGGCCCTATGGTTAAACCCCTGTCATGTATGACCGAAGGCCCTGGGCAGTTTGGGATTGAAAGTCTTGATGGGATTGGCTGCATGTGAGGGGTTGGCTGCAGGGCCTGGCCACAATCCAGATCCTGCAACCAACCCCCAGCCATGCATGGTAAAAGTCCATGTGCAGGGAGCGTTGGATTTACATATGGTCATTAAATATTACTTTACATTAAAGCAAGACCTAGAAATTCACTGGAAAACAAAGGTTAAAGTAACCTTATAGTTAGGTGTGATAAAAAGATATGTTTGTGTTTTGAAAAACCCTTAGAAATTTCCTGAAAAAAAGTTAAAGTTACATTATAGTTAGGTGAATTTGTCAGTGGGAACACTGACGTTTGAAATTTAAAAAAAAAAAAAACAATTCACCAGTTAGAGTTAGCAGAGATAATTATAATGTTCACCCCCGCCATGCACTGCTTATGCCCTCACAAATGACATCACTCAAGACATGTTCTATGGCTTCATTTATGACCTCACTAATGACATCTCAAATGGCATCACTGAAGACATCAATGGCCCTGCAACAAACTCCTAATATAACCCCTTGTGGGGTTATTGAGTAAGGGTGTGAGTGGATGTATTTTTTAATTACTGGGCTCTGGATCCATGGATTCATCACAGATTTATTCTGGGGGGTCATGGTGAGATCCTAGGTAGATCTGTGAATCAGCCTAAAAACCTTTTTGGGTAAATTTCTGCTCATGAGAAGCCCCTCAAGGACCCCTCCATCTGTTCTATGGGGTCAGGATAAAACTCTATCCTGACCCCTTATGTCACTTTTCAGTTGTATTGCCCCCTGCACCTAGCCAGTAAACAAACTGGGGGCCACAACTTTTCTCTCAGGTTGTGGCTAGTCAATTATGGTCTTTATTTGGTGCATGGATCTGCGGATCTACATTGGTGAATCTGCGATGGATCTGTGTCCCTAAATAGAGAAATGTATTTTCCCTTTAATAGCTCCAAAACTACTGAAGGGATTTACACAAAATAACAAAAAGATCTTTCTGGACCAGAATCTAAATGTCTGCCAAATTTGGTGTAATTCTGTTCATAGGTTGGGGCAGTAGTTGTTTTCAAAATCACTACAGCAAATTGAATGTGGAAAACACATTTTGGGTCCCTCCCCCTTTTCGCGGCCCCCACTTGACAGACCACCCCAAAGTTTTCACCTGAGTGAGTGGGAAACTATTTTTGAACATTTGGCAAACCTCCTAGAAGCACCCAACTCTGCGCCACGCACAGCCTTAGGTAATAAAACGTTTCCCTAAGACTGCCTTGGTATTCTCCAACACATGCCAAAGGCAGAAATGGAAGTGGTCAAGTGAATTCTGTCCACAGATTGGCAAAGCTTGGAAATATGTCAATAAAACTGTTTCTACATTCCTCAGAGACCATAACATGGGCTCTATCTATAACAACAACTTGCTCTATGACATTGATGGTATCTATAGAAGTAATGGAGTTCACTACACAGAGAACAGCAAGAAGGGTGTTCCTCAACTTGAAACAGTGCATCCTGTTTTATGTGTAGTTATGATATATACACAATACACAAATAGGCTTTTCTCAGAGATCCTTAGTTCCCAAATTCTGGTTTATTTTCTTTTAAAATCTTATTGGTATTTCTTTCAAAAATGTGCAAGTATGTTGTGATTATTCAAAACAATAGCAGACATACAATAGATACATGCACATTTGAAATTCTAAACTATGTGAGTGATTCTGTGCATTACACTGTGTGGGTCACTGTCTGAATGAGCCTGTGAGTGGATGCATGAATCTCTAAATGGGTATGTGAGTGGATGTGTAAATGCCTGAGTGGGTGTCAGAGTGTGAGTTGCTCTGTTAATGGGTATCTACGTGTGTGTGTGGGTCTGTGAGTGGTGACATGAGTGTCTGAGTAGGTCTGTGAATGGATACTTTACTGTCTGAGTGGGTCTGTGATCGGGTGTATCAGTGTATGATACAGTATGTGAGTAGATGGATGAGTATGAGTGAGTGGGTGAGTGGGTCAATGAGTGGGAATGTGCATAGGTCTGAGTATCTCAGTGGGCCTGTGAATGGGTGTATAACTGTCTGAGTGGTTCTGTGAGTATGTGAATGTGTGTCTGAGATGGTCTGTGAGTGGATGGATGAGTCTCTGAGTGGGTGAGGGAGTGGGTGAATGAGAGCCTGACTGGGCGTGTGAGTGGGTGTGTGACTGTCAGAGTGAATCGGACTGTATGCATGAGTGTCTGTGTAGATCTGTCAGTGGGTGCATAAGTGGTTGACTGGCTCTGTGAGTGAATGTGAGCCTCTGAGTGTGTCTGTAAGTGAGGGTGTCAGTCCGTGAGTGGGTCTGTTCGTGGTCGGGAGAGAGTGAGTGAGTCTCTCAGTGGGTTTATAAATGTCCGAGTGGGTGTATGATTCTTTGAGTAGGCCTGTGAGTGGGTGTGTGAGACTCTGAATGGGTCTGTCAGTAGCTGGATGAGTCTGAGTACGTGAGTGGGTATGTGAGTGTATGGGATGTGAGTGGGTGTATAAGTATCTGAGTGGGTCTGTGAGTGGGTGCCCGAGTGGCTGAAAGGCTCTGTGAGTGGATAATGAGTCTCTGAGTGTATGAGTGAGTGGGTGAGTGAGTAGGTGTGTATGTGTTTCAGTGTGTCTGTGAGTGGGTGCATAAGTGTCTGAGAGGGTCTGTTAGGGGTGCCTGAGTCTCTGACTGGGCCTCTGAGAGGGGGCATGACTGCCTGAGTTGGTCAGTGAGTCTATGTGGGTCTCTGAGTGGGTGGGTGAGTGTCAGTGTGAGTTTATGAGTGTCTAAGTGTCTGACATGGTGTGTGAGTGGACCTGTGAGACAGTGTGTGTGTGTGTGTTTTTTTATTTAATCAATATTCAGAAAGGCCTTGTGACGTTACATGGGAAAGTGTGCTGAGCAATGCAACACATTCACGAACATCACACGTGGAAAAAAAACATTTTTGATGTGTTGTAACTAGAAGGTGTCCCATAAACACCCCTATATGCCACTCACGGGATCAGGATACCTCGACCCTGGCCCTATCTGCCACTTTTCATATTATTTTCAGCCCAAGGGACCATGTCCCATTATTTAAAATAGCAGCCACAACTTTATGCTCAGGTTGCAGTCAGCAAATCACAGCATTTCCATTGGCGTGCATTTACATTTTGTTGCAAAATAGTTGCAAAGTATTTACACACCTAGATATACCATTTATTTTCTTTTAATGTCTCAAAAACTACTCAATGGATTTACACCAAAAACAAAAAAATTGAGCTTTCTGGACCAAGAGCTACATTTCTGCCAAATTTGGTATCATTCCATCGAGCTGTTTGGTTCTGGATGTTTGTTATCAAAGATGTCCTGAGTGCCGTAATTTGGGGGCTAATTAGCAGTGCATGATGAGGGTGCGAGTGATAGTTACCTTAGGACACAAGTTATAGTTGCTTGAGATAACTCTAACTATAACAGTTGAATTTCTATGGTTTCGTACGGTTAAAATGTGAGTCTAACAATGTCCCAGTAACCTTTGTTTTTTTAAAGTTTTCAAGTGAATTTCTATAGTTTTCTATTTTTTTTAAATTCTATTTCCTAACTACAACCTCCCTGTAACCTTTGATTTTTTCAGTGAATTTCAGTTTTTTAATGTATAGTCATGTATAGTAATCCAACCACCTATGCGCACTGCCTTTGGCAGTGTGCGGCAGTGGTTGGCAGCAGGACCTGGCCCTGAGGCCAACACCCCATAAACACCCAACCTTGCGTCGTACATGACCTTTGGCCAAGCACAGCAGGTGTTACCCGCAAGGCCTGGCCTGCAGCCAGACCCGGTGGCCAACCACCCAACCCCCACGCTGTGCACAGCTCTTTGGCTGTGCATGGTGGGAGCTGGTCGTGGCCTGTTTCTTTGGGTGTGAGAATAGGTGTGAGTGGTTGTATCTGGGGGTGAGAGTGGCTATGAGAGTGCCTGGGTGGGAAGGTGGGAGCATCAATTTCTTAGTGGGTGCGTGTGGGTCTGTGAGTGGGTACGTGAGGGTTTCAGTGGGTCTGTGAGTGGGTGTGTGAGAGTCAGAGTGGGTCTGTGAGTGAGTGCATGTGTGTCTGAGTGGGTCTGTGAGTAGGTGCATGAGGGTCTGAGTGGGTCTGTGAGTGGGTGCGTAAGATCTGAGTGAGTGTGTAAGTGGGAAAAAGAGATTGAAAAAGAGAAAGTGAGAGGGAGAGAGATAGAGGTAGAGAGTTTTTTAGGCTTTGATGAATGATGTACTTAGAATGAGATATTTCTGGATGAATTAAAAAGAAAAATGTATTTGCTAATTAAACAGTGATATCACCGTTCAGTATAAACTTTAAACCTTTGTAGTAAAAGAAATTAAAGAAGGAAAATGGCCACATGCATACCTGCAATAGAACCCTCAACTTTCAGTGTGAGAGTCTGTGACCTTAACCTTTAGGCCACAGGTGACAGCTTACTGTGATGCTTCCAGACATATCTATGACAGCCAAACCACACGTCTGATTGGAAGAAAACATGAATGTTCCATCACTAGGAAGGTTTAACAGTTGAAAACACTAGTAAATAAACAAACACACTGCCAAGCTTTACTAGGATTTGACCCTCTAGCTTACTGATTGACAGTGCAAGACCTTGACCATTAGGCCAGATGTGACTATGTTATTCTCTGCATTCAAACATAACTATAATGTTACTGAGATGCTGGGGTATTTTGACACCCAGGGAATATGCGTTGAAAATCCTTGATGGGCCGGTAAGGATGAGCAGGCACTGCATCAGTCTGGTAGGTAATGTAGCAATTTTTCAGCTCGAGGCAGGCGATGAGTTGATTTCTGCAGGCGTTGTGTCGGTTTTCCATTGCACAGTGATTTTCTTCTCTTTGGTGAAGTCTTTATGGCCCGGAGACTTCAGAACAGTAGGCAAGCTCAATCCAAGCCCTTGGAGAGCACTGGTGGGGAAGGCAGAGTCGTTCTAGCAGAGTCAGGGGCCAACAGGCAGCAGGGCAACACTCAGGGCAGTAGTCCTTCCAGCAAAGCAGTCCAGATGAGTCCTTTGGGTAGCCTGGCAGTCCCTCTGACATAATCCAGTTGTAGATCTAGAAGTGTCCAATTTGGTGGGATCAGAGACCCAGTATATAAACCCAAAAATGCCTTTGAAGAGGGGGGAAAATTCAAAGAGAGATTTTGAAGTGCAGAAAGTCCCCTTTCAACCCTGCCCTGTCCACCACCATCCCTGTTGGGGGTTATCAGTCTTTTGTGTAGGATCAGGCCTCTAACATTTGAAGTGTAAGTGAGAGCCCCTCCACCCTTTCTGCCCATGGAGAGCCACTCGCTATGCAGATGAATGCAGATGTGGCTGAGTGTCCTGTGTTTATGGTTGTCTGGGTGGACTCCACAAAGGGAACTGTCAACCAGCACAACCCAAACATAAATTGAAGACAGGCTGTAAGACACAGAAGTCAGTAAGTGTAGTGAAACTCCCACTTTCTAAAAGTGGCTTTTCTAAATTTGTAAAATTAAACCAAACGTCACCACTTAGCAGGATTTCCTATTACCATTCTGGCCATGATATACATGACAAGTCTACATCACTCAGCTCAGAATTTACCACTGAAACGTATATAAGGGAATTCTCAAAGCTGGCCTACGAGAGGAGCAGACTTCATGGTAGTGACAAATGTTTTTGTGAGTTTTTCACTACAAGGGCATGTAAAACATATAGGTGGTCATTATGACCCTGGCGGTATTACAACCGCAGGGCCAAAACGACGGGAGCACCGCCAACAGGCTGGCGGTGCCTCCCGGCATATTTTGACCGTGATGGTAGCGCCGCGGTCGCACCGCTGGGGCCGGCGGTTTTCCCGCCGTTTTAGCCCTGGCGGTGATAATCCGCCAGGGCAGCGCTGCAAGCAGCGCTGCCCTGGGGATTATGACTTCCCTACCGCCAGCCTGTTTCTGGCGGTTTGCACCACCAGGAAGAGGCTGGTGGTAAGGGGAGTCCTGGGGCCCCTGGGGGCCCCTGCACTGCCCATGCCACTGGCATGGGCAGTGCAGGGCCCCCCTAACAGGGCCCGTGTAGCTTTTCACTGTCTGCATAGCAGACAGTGAAAAGCACGACGGGTGCAACTGCACCCGTGGCACGGCCGCAACACCGCCGGCTCCATTAGGAGCCGGCTCCTATGTTGCGGCCGCATCCCCGCTGGGCCGGCGGGCGTAAACTAGGTTTGCGCCCGCCGGCCCAGCGGGGATGTTGTAATGGGGACCGTGGGAGTGCGGCCGCATTGGCGGCCGCACGGCGGTTACATGACCCCCATAATGACATTCCCTCCATATTACCTACATAGCACCCTGACCTACGGGTTACCTAGGGCTTATCTAAGGGGTGACTTACATGTAAGAAAAGGGCGATATAGGGCTTCACAAGTAGTATAAAATGTCAAGTCAAAGTGGCAGTAAATCTGCACACATAGGCTTTGCAATGACAGGCATGAGACATGGTTAAGAGGCTACTCATGTGGGTGGCACAATCAGTGTTGCAAGCCCACTAGTAGCATTTAAGTTACAGTCCCTGTGCACATCTAATGCACCTTACAAGGGTCTTCTAGGTAAATTAAAGATGCCAGTTGGGAATGAGACAATGTTACCATGTTTAGGGGAGAGAGCACAAGCGCTTTAGCATTGGTCAGCAGTGGTAAAGTGTGCAGAGTCCTAAAATCAGCAAAAATGAGATCAGAAAAATGGAGGGAGGCAAACTAAAAGTTGGAGGAAAGACCACTCTATGGCTGTCAGACCTAACACTGTGTAATGGAAAGGAACACATAATTTTGAAACATATAACTTGTGAAACCAACTGCATGGTTTATGTATTTCAATGCTCATGCAGAAGATCTTATGTGAGGAACACAACAAAGTAAAACTGAGAATCTTGCGACACCTACGTGCAATACAAAAAAATGACGATTTCACCTACTCCATAGCAAAGAATGTTTGGATGAAGCATGATGGACAAATACAACTCATTATTTTGGTGTAAAATACATAAAGGATGGGAAAAGAGATGGCAATTGTGAACTGAATTTGAGAAGAATGGAATCACGATTAATAATTACAATGAGAGCAGAGGCCCCTCTTGGTCACAATCTGGATGCGGAACTGAATGTCCATCTTTAAGGAAGATCCCCGGATACAATAATCATGATACATCCTTTAAAAAAGATCTTCTAAAACTCTTGGATGTTTTAGATAACTAGATTTCTCTGAATTTTTCACTTTGTTGTAAAAAAAATCTCCTTTTTTTTAAACTGATTTTTATACTAAAACACTTTCCAAAGGTCATGTGGAAAATGGCACCATGAACATAGGTAAAGAAGGGCTCCTTGTTTGTTCTTCTATACTAGCACTTGCCAAAGGCAATATAGGTGAAGGTCAATATTTTTTTGTATTTGTGATTGGTTATAAGCACTTTCTTTTGCACTACCATCTTATTATGAGTTTCATATTTACCAGTTAGGAAAGAAACTGGAATTGAGTTTAAGGTATAGTACTTTCCATAAAATGAAATGCAGATAGAAAGGTACTTTACCTATGAAGCAGTTTTTACCACATGTATAGCATTCAGAAAATAAATTGAGTTTAAAGGACAGCACATTATATAAAATGAAATGCATATACAAAGGTACTTTACATATGAAACAGGTTTTACCACATGTATAATTTATAGATAATTTGAATCAGTGGATAGCACTTTATATTTATACCTATATTTTTCTGAGTGTGGAACTTTGCCTGCACTGAAGCACATTCCGCTGAAGGTAGCTCTTATTGAAGAAAAATGGCAGGATGGGAAAAAATGGGAGCCGGCTCCATTTAATAATGTTGTGCCCTGGGGAGACCACCCCTGGGCTGTATTCATAAGGAGGAGGGGGACTGCATGACCTTCATCTCCGAACGTCCAGAAGCCCCAAGGAACCCCTGGGGTCATCATTTTTTTGGACCACACTGCCACTCTCACCAAGTTTCAAAAGGTCCACCCTGAGGGCCAAAATGTAACAAAATGAGGAGGACAGCCTGAGGGCCAAAATGTAACAAAATGAGGAGAGGTCTGTTCAGCACCCCTTCCCAGACCTCAAAAGTGCCTAGGGAGCCCACCTCTGGGGCCAATCCCTTTAAGGGAGGGAGCCGGAAAGCCCTATCCTAGAGCAATGGCTCTGGAGACACCTGGGGTGCCCACCCCTAGGACATATCATTTTCCCTTTCCACAGTTGCACATGCAGGGAAACCAGTGTTTGTTCTTGCTTGGTAGGACCATTTTTGAAGTTCCCGCAAAGCAGGAGCAAACACTAAGGCCCTCAGTTTGTCATTGGCGGTAAAAACCGCCTACGGCAGCGGCGATCGCCGCCAAAAGACCATCGCCGCAGCTATCAGCCGTCCGCTGTATTATGACCACAGCTAGATTTCCACCAGAAGAATGGTAGCAATCCGGCTATTGCCATGTCAGTGGATGGCGGTAAGGTGGCGCTGCTGCCAGCAGCAGCAACATGCGAGTAGACCGCTGCCAGCTGTATTATGACCAATAATACGGCCTGGCGGTGTTCTGCTGGCGGACGCTGCTGCTAGCAGCAGCGCCCCATCAAGTCTCCTGGCAGAAGACCCCCTAAACACAGGTAAGTGGGTGTCCGACAGGGGAGGCGGGTGTTGGGTGTGTGGGGGGGTTTGTGTGAATGTTTGTGAATACGTGTAGGCAGGTGTGTGTTCCGTGTCGAATGTGTGTGCATGTATGGATGTGTGAGTGCATGTATTTTGGGGCATATTTATACTCCGTTTGCGCTGAATTTGCGTCGTTTTTTTCGACGCAAATTTGACGCAAAACTAACTCCATATTTATACTTTGGCGTTAGACGCGTCTAGCGCCAAAGTTCATGGAGTTAGCGTCATTTTTTTGCGTGAACACCTTCCTTGCGTTAATGATATGCAAGGTAGGCATTCCCGTCTCAAAAACTGACTGCGATGTATATGCGTCGTATTTATACTCCCGGGCAAAAATGACGCCCGGGAGTGGGCGGGACTAAAAAACCCGCATTTGCGCCGGATTTTAGCGCCTGGGTCAGGGCAGGCGTTAAGGGACCTGTGGGCTCAGAATGAGCCCAGAGGTGCCCTCCCAAGCCCCCAGGGACACCCCCTGCCACCCTTGCCCACCCCAGGAGGACACCCAAGGATGGAGGGACCCACCCCAGGGACATTAAGGTAAGTCCAGGTAAGTATTTATTTTTTATTTTTTTGGTGGCATAGGGGGGCCTGATTTGTGCCCCCCTACATGCCACTATGCCCAATGACCATGCCCAGGGGACAGAAGTCCCCTGGGCATGGCCATTGGGCAAGGGGGCATGACTCCTGTCTTTGCTAAGACAGGAGTCATTTCAATGGGGGATGGGCGTCGTAAAAAAATGGCGCAAATTGGGTTGTGGCGAATTTTTTGCCTCAGCCTGACTTGCACCATTTGTGGACGCCCATACGCCATTTTCCCCCTACGCCGGCGCTGCCTGGTGTACGTCGTTTTTTTTAACGCACACCAGACAGCGCCGGCGGCTAACGCCGGCTAACGTCATTCAATAAATACGGCGCCCGCATGGTGCTTCAGAATGGCGTTAGCCGGCGCTAATTTTTTTGACGCAAAACTGTGTTGGCGCAGTTTTGCGTCAAAAAGTATAAATATGGGCCTTTGTGTTTTGTGAATGCATGTCTGTGTATATGTATGAAGGTGTGTGCGGATATGTGTGTGAATGGATGTATGCATGCGTGGATGAATGTGGGAATGAGTGTGTGTGTGAAAGGAAGGGTGTGAATGAAGGGGGTTTTGGTGATGAAGGGGGGTGGGAGAAATCTGGGGAGGCGGTTGGGGGTGGGGAAGACCTCTATCAGTGACAGGGCAGTAAGGAAGCCACAAAAACCATGGGGGTGGGTGGGGTCATTATCGCGCAGGCAGTACAGTGACGGCCGCCGGGCTAGAGACTGATATCTCCAGCCCAGCGGCCTTTACTGCTGTGGCGGTCGGAAAGCCAAACCGCCAATGTCATAATATGGTGGAAAGTACCGGCAGCCAGTTCGCAGTACTTTCCACCATATTACCGCCGACCGCCAGGGTCATAATGAGGGCCTAAGTCTGCTCCCAGTGGGGAGGAGCTTTAGAAATGCTCCTATCCACTGGGAGCAGACATTTGAATGGTTTCCATGCCCATGGTGATACAGGCAGGGAAATTGATCAAATTATTACTCCCTCCTGCAGGGAGCAGCATAGCATCTGATCCCTGTGGGCAGGAGCAATGCTGACTCCTGCTGCATGTGAGGAGTTGACTGCGGCCATGGAGGCCTTAACGCTACTTCTGCGGCCTTCAGCAAATAAATGATGGGTCTCCTGTGTGGTCAATAGGGCACCCAGCTTTAATAGTACGGCCCCATGGGATCAGGTTGCCGGGGCCAATACCTGTTCAGGGAGAGTGTCACCTCTCCCCTTTTAACTTTTAAGTATGGCCCTGTAGGCTGGCCTGAAGAGGCTCAGGGAAGGCCCTCCCCTTTATTTTTAGTAATGGCCCTGGGGGATGGGGTCCCCAGAGCCTTCTAAGCCTTGGGGAGGGCAAGCCATGTGGACCCGTCCCCTTTATTTAAATAAGTGTCCCCTGGGGATGGGGTGCCCGGGACCGATAAAAGCTTCGGGAGGGGGGAACATGGCCCCCTCCTATTTATTTTGGTCCCAGGGCCTAACAATCCTTGGGGAGGGAGGCAGTACAGCAGTCTCCCGTTTTAACATAGGTACAGCCCTGGAGGATGGGGTCTCCAGAGTAAAAAGAGGTGAAGGGAGGGAGCCGTGAAAGCCCCTCACCTTTAGTTAAAAAAAAAGGCCCTGGTTGATGGAGTCTGCAGGCCCTAAGGATGCTTGGGGAGGTGGGCCGCAAGGCCCTCCCTCCCCTTTAAACTTGTAGTATGACCCAAGGGGATGGGGTCCCAAGGGCCTAAGGAGACTTGAGAAGGTGGGCTGCATTGTCCCCTCCCCTTCAATAAAAAAGGCCCTGGAGGATGGGATTCCTAGGGCTTAAAGAAGTTCAGGGAGAGAGCCACCACTCCCCTTTTTACTTACATGTGGCCCTGGGGAGATGGGCTTCCCAGGGCTTAAAGGGGGTTGGGGAACAGGACTGTGTGGTCCCCCATCTCTTCTATTTTTAGCAATGGCCGTGGGAAATAGGGTCCCTAGGACCTAACATGGCTCAAAGTTAGGAGAAGACTCATGTACCCCCTTTAAAATAATTATGGCACAGGAAGAGGACCACGTGCCTCTCTTAATAATAAATGGCAGTGGGATGGTGCGGCACATTCATGAGCATTAGGGAACACTCTCCACAGGCATATTGGTGAGTGTTCCCACACAACACCTATGGATTTTGACGCATCCCTATATTTACAAGCTCTTGTAAACCTGCAGATGTGTCAACATCTTTCACCTCTCCAGGGGAGGCACAATGAAGAGAAATATCTTTATTTCTTCTCATTACTTTCCTCTTTCTATATGCACTGTTTAATGCAGCACACATACTAAGAGTAACAAATGCCTCCTAGGATTGTTCCTGCACAAAAGGAATCTTGTCTACAACAGATACCCTTGCACCATGGTGCAAGGGCTCCTGCAATCGGGCTAGGCTGCCAAAATGGTGCCAGCGAAGTGGGACAAGCCATAGATATGTAGCATTCCTGCCCTTTACCTTTGATGCTGGACATAACAGCAAGACGCCTTGCTGCCCTGCACCAAAAGCCCATAAATATGGGCTGGAGACCCCAGGTTCAGGCCCTATGGTTAAACCCCTGTCATGTATGACCGAAGGCCCTGGGCAGTTTGGGATTGAAAGTCTTGATGGGATTGGCTGCATGTGAGGGGTTGGCTGCAGGGCCTGGCCACAATCCAGATCCTGCAACCAACCCCCAGCCATGCATGGTAAAAGTCCATGTGCAGGGAGCGTTGGATTTACATATGGTCATTAAATATTACTTTACATTAAAGCAAGACCTAGAAATTCACTGGAAAACAAAGGTTAAAGTAACCTTATAGTTAGGTGTGATAAAAAGATATGTTTGTGTTTTGAAAAACCCTTAGAAATTTCCTGAAAAAAAGTTAAAGTTACATTATAGTTAGGTGAATTTGTCAGTGGGAACATTGACGTTTGAAATTTAAAAAAAAAAAAAACAATTCACCAGTTAGAGTTAGCAGAGATAATTATAATGTTCACCCCCGCCATGCACTGCTTATGCCCTCACAAATGACATCACTCAAGACATGTTCTATGGCTTCATTTATGACCTCACTAATGACATCTCAAATGGCATCACTGAAGACATCAATGGCCCTGCAACAAACTCCTAATATAACCCCTTGTGGGGTTATTGAGTAAGGGTGTGAGTGGATGTATTTTTTAATTACTGGGCTCTGGATCCATGGATTCATCACAGATTTATTCTGGGGGGTCATGGTGAGATCCTAGGTAGATCTGTGAATCAGCCTAAAAACCTTTTTGGGTAAATTTCTGCTCATGAGAAGCCCCTCAAGGACCCCTCCATCTGTTCTATGGGGTCAGGATAAAACTCTATCCTGACCCCTTATGTCACTTTTCAGTTGTATTGCCCCCTGCACCTAGCCAGTAAACAAACTGGGGGCCACAACTTTTCTCTCAGGTTGTGGCTAGTCAATTATGGTCTTTATTTGGTGCATGGATCTGCGGATCTACATTGGTGAATCTGCGATGGATCTGTGTCCCTAAATAGAGAAATGTATTTTCCCTTTAATAGCTCCAAAACTACTGAAGGGATTTACACAAAATAACAAAAAGATCTTTCTGGACCAGAATCTAAATGTCTGCCAAATTTGGTGTAATTCTGTTCATAGGTTGGGGCAGTAGTTGTTTTCAAAATCACTACAGCAAATTGAATGTGGAAAACACATTTTGGGTCCCTCCCCCTTTTCGCGGCCCCCACTTGACAGACCACCCCAAAGTTTTCACCTGAGTGAGTGGGAAACTATTTTTGAACATTTGGCAAACCTCCTAGAAGCACCCAACTCTGCGCCACGCACAGCCTTAGGTAATAAAACGTTTCCCTAAGACTGCCTTGGTATTCTCCAACACATGCCAAAGGCAGAAATGGAAGTGGTCAAGTGAATTCTGTCCACAGATTGGCAAAGCTTGGAAATATGTCAATAAAACTGTTTCTACATTCCTCAGAGACCATAACATGGGCTCTATCTATAACAACAACTTGCTCTATGACATTGATGGTATCTATAGAAGTAATGGAGTTCACTACACAGAGAACAGCAAGAAGGGTGTTCCTCAACTTGAAACAGTGCATCCTGTTTTATGTGTAGTTATGATATATACACAATACACAAATAGGCTTTTCTCAGAGATCCTTAGTTCCCAAATTCTGGTTTATTTTCTTTTAAAATCTTATTGGTATTTCTTTCAAAAATTTGCAAGTATGTTGTGATTATTCAAAACAATAGCAGACATACAATAGATACATGCACATTTGAAATTCTAAACTATGTGAGTGATTCTGTGCATTACACTGTGTGGGTCACTGTCTGAATGAGCCTGTGAGTGGATGCATGAATCTCTAAATGGGTATGTGAGTAGATGTGTAAATGCCTGAGTGGGTGTCAGAGTGTGAGTTGCTCTGTTAATGGGTATCTACGTGTGTGTGTGGGTCTGTGAGTGGTGACATGAGTGTCTGAGTAGGTCTGTGAATGGATACTTTACTGTCTGAGTGGGTCTGTGATCGGGTGTATCAGTGTATGATACAGTATGTGAGTAGATGGATGAGTATGAGTGAGTGGGTGAGTGGGTCAATGAGTGGGAATGTGCGTAGGTCTGAGTATCTCAGTGGGCCTGTGAATGGGTGTATAACTGTCTGAGTGGTTCTGTGAGTATGTGAATGTGTGTCTGAGATGGTCTGTGAGTGGATGGATGAGTCTCTGGGTGGGTGAGGGAGTGGGTGAATGAGAGCCTGACTGGGCGTGTGAGTGGGTGTGTGACTGTCAGAGTGAATCGGACTGTATGCATGAGTGTCTGTGTAGATCTGTCAGTGGGTGCATAAGTGGTTGACTGGCTCTGTGAGTGAATGTGAGCCTCTGAGTGTGTCTGTAAGTGAGGGTGTCAGTCCGTGAGTGGGTCTGTTCGTGGTCGGGAGAGAGTGAGTGAGTCTCTCAGTGGGTTTATAAATGTCCGAGTGGGTGTATGATTCTTTGAGTAGGCCTGTGAGTGGGTGTGTGAGTCTCTGAATGGGTCTGTCAGTAGCTGGATGAGTCTGAGTACGTGAGTGGGTATGTGAGTGTATGGGATGTGAGTGGGTGTATAAGTATCTGAGTGGGTCTGTGAGTGGGTGCCCGAGTGGCTGAAAGGCTCTGTGAGTGGATAATGAGTCTCTGAGTGTATGAGTGAGTGGGTGAATGAGTCCGAGTGGGTGAGTGAGTAGGTGTGTATGTGTTTCGTTGTGTCTGTGAGTGGGTGCATAAGTGTCTGAGAGGGTCTGTTAGGGGTGCCTGAGTCTCTAACTGGGCCTCTGAGAGGGGGCATGACTGCCTGAGTTGGTCAGTGAGTCTATGTGGGTCTCTGAGTGGGTGGGTGAGTGTCAGTGTGAGTTTATGAGTGTCTATGTGTCTGACATGGTGTGTGAGTGGACCTGTGAGACAGTGTGTGTGTGTGTGTTTTTTTATTTAATCAATATTCAGAAAGGCCTTGTGACGTTACATGGGAAAGTGTGCTGAGCAATGCAACACATTCACGAACATCACACGTGGAAAAAAAACATTTTTGATGTGTTGTAACTAGAAGGTGTCCCATAAACACCCCTATATGCCACTCACGGGATCAGGATACCTCGACCCTGGCCCTATCTGCCACTTTTCATATTATTTTCAGCCCAAGGGACCATGTCCCATTATTTAAAATAGCAGCCACAACTTTATGCTCAGGTTGCAGTCAGCAAATCACAGCATTTCCATTGGCGTGCATTTACATTTTGTTGCAAAATAGTTGCAAAGTATTTACACACCTAGATATACCATTTATTTTCTATTAATGTCTCAAAAACTACTCAATGGATTTACACCAAAAACAAAAAAATTGAGCTTTCTGGACCAAGAGCTACATTTCTGCCAAATTTGGTATCATTCCATCGAGCTGTTTGGTTCTGGATGTTTGTTATCAAAGATGTCCTGAGTGCCGTAATTTGGGGGCTAATTAGCAGTGCATGATGAGGGTGCGAGTGATAGTTACCTTAGGACACAAGTTATAGTTGCTTGAGATAACTCTAACTATAACAGTTGAATTTCTATGGTTTCGTACGGTTAAAATGTGAGTCTAACAATGTCCCAGTAACCTTTGTTTTTTTAAAGTTTTCAAGTGAATTTCTATAGTTTTCTATTTTTTTTAAATTCTATTTCCTAACTACAACCTCCCTGTAACCTTTGATTTTTTCAGTGAATTTCAGTTTTTTAATGTATAGTCATGTATAGTAATCCAACCACCTATGCGCACTGCCTTTGGCAGTGTGCGGCAGTGGTTGGCAGCAGGACCTGGCCCTGAGGCCAACACCCTATAAACACCCAACCTTGCGTCGTACATGACCTTTGGCCAAGCACAGCAGGTGTTACCCGCAAGGCCTGGCCTGCAGCCAGACCCGGTGGCCAACCACCCAACCCCCACGCTGTGCACAGCTCTTTGGCTGTGCATGGTGGGAGCTGGTCGTGGCCTGTTTCTTTGGGTGTGAGAATAGGAGTGAGTGGTTGTATCCGGGGGTGAGAGTGGCTATGAGAGTGCCTGGGTGGGAAGGTGGGAGCATCAATTTCTTAGTGGGTGCGTGTGGGTCTGTGAGTGGGTACGTGAGGGTTTCAGTGGGTCTGTGAGTGGGTGTGTGAGAGTCAGAGTGGGTCTGTGAGTGAGTGCATGTGTGTCTGAGTGGGTCTGTGAGTAGGTGCATGAGGGTCTGAGTGGGTCTGTGAGTGGGTGCGTAAGATCTGAGTGAGTGTGTAAGTGGGAAAAAGAGATTGAAAAAGAGAAAGTGAGAGGGAGAGAGATAGAGGTAGAGAGTTTTTTATGCTTTGATGAATGATGTACTTAGAATGAGATATTTCTGGATGAATTAAAAAGAAAAATGTATTTGCTAATTAAACAGTGATATCACCGTTCAGTATAAACTTTAAACCTTTGTAGTAAAAGAAATTAAAGAAGGAAAATGGCCACATGCATACCTGCAATAGAACCCTCAACTTTCAGTGTGAGAGTCTGTGACCTTAACCTTTAGGCCACAGGTGACAGCTTACTGTGATGCTTCCAGACATATCTATGACAGCCAAACCACACGTCTGATTGGAAGAAAACATGAAGGTTCCATCACTAGGAAGGTTTAACAGTTGAAAACACTAGTAAATAAACAAACACACTGCCAAGCTTTACTAGGATTTGACCCTCTAGCTTACTGATTGACAGTGCAAGACCTTGACCATTAGGCCAGATGTGACTATGTTATTCTCTGCATTCAAACATAACTATAATGTTCACACTAAGGGCCAGATGTAGGAAGGAAGCAATTTGCGAGTTGCAAATTGCGAGTCCTTCCGACTCGCAATTTGCAACTCGCAAATTGCTATGCAGTACGGTGTCTCAGACACCGACTGCAACTCGCTATGGGGTCGCAATGACCCACCTCATGAATATTCATGAGGTGGGTCGCAAATTGCGGCCCCATAGCGAGTATAGGCACTCGCTAACATGGAGGCCTGCTGTAGTCAGCAGGCCTCCATGTTAGCGACCTGCTTTTCAATAAAGCAGTTTTTTTTTTTTTTTAAATGTAGCCCGTTTTCCCTAAGGGAAAACGAGCTGCATTTCAAAAAATCCGAAACCTTTTGTTTCGGTTTTTTCAGGGCAGGGAGTGGTCCCTTGGACCACTCCCTGCCCTGAAAAAATATTTTGGGGTCCATTCACAAAGGGGAAGGGGTCCCATGGGGACCCCTTCCCGTTTGCGAATGGGTTACCATCCACTTCAAGTGGATGGTAACTGCGACTCCATTTGCGACCGCATAAGCGGTCACAAATGGAATTGCATACCATTGCGAATCGCAAATAGGAAGGGAACACCCCTTCCTATTTGCGATTCGGAAATGCATTTTGCGAGTCGGTAACGACTCGCAAAATGCATTTCTGCATAGGAAACACGCATTTGCGAGTCGCAAACGGCAAATTTTGCCGTTTGCGACTCGCAAAGGGCTTCCTACATCTGGCCCTAAGCATGTTACTAGTCTTACTCTTTGATGTCATTGCTTGGAGAGACCATTGCAAAAACAATCTCTCTGTCTTCCATCCCACAATGGGATGGAAGAGAGAGAGTGAAAGGACTGCGGGTGGAGTCTCAAGGTCCTCGCAGTCCTAGTCAACTCCCCACACCTTGTGGGAGCTGGCATTGCTCCCACAACCTGGAAGCTGCTTTAAATAGCTGGATAGCAATGTTTTCATCTATTTCCCTGAATGCATATTTGTGTGCAGGAAAACTGATGAAAACTCTGCTTTCTGATAGCGGGGGCTGTTTAACAGCTCCTGCTCTCATTAAGCAGACATTGTTTGCTTTTGCTTGGTGCGAGCTGTCATCTTACACCAAGCAAAGCAAACAGCTATGTCTCAGGGGCTGGCACCCTGGGACATAGCTGGAGCCAGCCCTCAGGGGTGACAGCCACCAGGGCCATCATTGGCTCCTGGAGGGAGGCCACCAAAGACTATTGCCCCGGGAAGGTGGTGGTCCCATGGGCTGTGGGGCAGCCACAAGGCCTCCCTGCATCCATTTTGATAAGTGCCCCAGGGAGGCGGTGGTCTCAGGGGCTGAGTGGGGCTGCACAGCCCCCCTGCACTGTATTTAAATAGAGCCCCAGGGAGGTGGTGGTCCTCAGGGCTGCAGGGGGGGCAGGCGGCCCCCCCACATCTATTTTGATAAGGGACCTAGGGAGGCGGTGGCCCCCATGGCTGTGGGGAGCTGGGCAAAGCCCAGATCCATTTTAGATAAAAACCCTGAGAAGGTGGGGATCCCCGGGGCTGCGGGAGGGTGCAGGTTGACCGCATGCAAAATGTATTTGACCCAAGTACATGGCCCACCGGGGCTGTTACGAAAACAAGCGCAAGAGCCTGCACAATATTTTTTAGCTTTTTCAAGATCCGCTGATTCGCCCTGAAAATTTTAAAAATGCTTTTTTAAACCCTGCTCCAGAGCTAAGGGGTCAGGGTGACTCTACCTAGCCCATTTACTTAATTTTCTACTTTTTTTTCAGGTACTCCACTAAAGCTGAGTCCCAACATTGCTGCAACACTTCCTTGTTGATTTGTTGTCAGCCAATCAGATCTCACCACAAGATCGGGAGGGTAGTATGTGGAGCCTTTGCGTCCCTATATGTACAAATGTGTTCTCTCTTTAATGACCAAAAAACTGCTGAATAGATTTACACAAAATAACAAAAAGGTCGCTTTTTGGACCAAGAGCTACCTTTCTGCTAAATTTGGTGTAATTTCGTCCAATGGTTCAGGCACTATTGCTGTTCAAAATCCCTAAATCCATAATTAACAAATAAATGTGGAAAGAGTGTTTTGGGACCCCCTTTTTTCTTGGCCCCCCACTTGAGGGATCACCTCAAAACTTTCCAGACAGCAGCTCATGTTAGAGTCAAATTTTTTCCTACAATTTTGTGAAGATTAGTCAAACAGTAGCTCACAAGAATGGGTTTTGGTGCTATCTGTCTCTCTCTCTCTCTCTCTCTCTCTCTCTCTCCCAATGATTCTCCCGGGCCACTAGCATGGTTCCAGATGTGCCAGTGGCCAAAACGGGCCTATCGTGAGTACAAGCTGACTTCTGAAGTAGATTTCCTACTCCAGAGCTACTAAATCTAGACAAAAAGAGCTTTCTTTACTAGATGTACTTCTCCAATGGACCCTGCAATTTGTGTTCAGATTAAGAAGCCTTTTTTTTTTCAAACAGGAAGGAAGTGTGTCAGAGACCCAACTTCCTATTCCTGTCCAACAGGCTCCTCCCAGTGCATTGCCATCCCCTGGTCACTTTTCACTTGGATTTTGAGGTGGAAGGACTACTCTCTTTGTCTCCTGGATATATATACCTTTGGATTTAAGGACTTCGTTTTTGTGAAATCATCACAGAAGAAAGTTCTAAAACTATTGAATAAGGGTGTTACTGTTTGTTTGATTTTAAAACTATATAGTGGTGGGTGGCCTGGAATTTAAGTATGGGCCTAATTATTATTTATTTTTCATTTAATTGATTTTTTACCTTTTGAAAAGGAATATTGTTGTACAGCCCATTACCTTTTCTGAATGTTCCCAATTGCAATATTATTTTAGTATTTGTCCTAGATTTCCAAAGGGCCATTAGGACAGTCAGCCGAGGCAAGTACTAGTAGTCACAGTGCATTAAATAAATGCTTCAGTGATATATGTTTTTAAAACTTCATTTGAGAGCAGGGATGGCATTGGATTAATTAAGTTTTAAAATGTTTGTGATTGGTTGCATTTCATTTTTTTGCAAAAAGTGTATATATTGTGGGATAATAATATTTGATGGCATAGCAGGAGGTTGTTTGACCACGTGGCTAACTGACAGTCATTTTGTGCATGCAGCCAGTGTCCCTTTTCCATAGGCATGCATGTGTTCATTTTTTCCATGCCTCCTTGCTGTTTTTGTTCGACAATGTGGCTTGCAGCAATTTCATGCATGCAGCCAGTGTCCCTTGCCATAGTGTCAGAAGATTACCCATTAAATCAAACTTCCAGAGGAGCAGTTGCCTTTTACCCAACTCCCTCCAAAAGATGCATGCTCAGACTTTAACTGATTATCTGAACCTTGCATCCGCTTGGGGGAAAGGGGAATGGGAATAGAAAAAGAGAGACCACTTTTAGATCCACTTCCAGCCTTTGTTTCCCACTTGAAGAAAGGATATTCAGTGTGTCTCTCTGAAAACCTACACCTTTCTTCTTATTGGGATTTCTTTAAATGAAGGACCTACAGTTGGGTGATAAATGTATAGATAAGTACATTCCTACTGTGCATTGAACTGTTCAGGCATTCACATTCACCGAATTCTATTGTTCTCGTCATCTGGATCTTTTGCGAAACTAGCCTCTCTCTAAGAGAACAATGTTAACTTAATATCTTCTCTTCTCCAGGAGTCAGAGGTTTCCAAGGTTCTCTGGAGAACAGTTCAAAAGTTTACAAATACTCAAACTACTAATGTCTTTTTACAGGAAACTACAACTCCTTCTCAAGGTTAAATTTTCTCAATCACAGTCTCTAGGCATTAGTCTGAGCACTGAGGTTTGTCTCTAAGACTGACAAGTCTGCAAAGCAAAGAGTTCTTGAGTATATATGTACATATATATATTTGCAGGTCTGTAAATCATACAAAAGGATTCCTTACTGCAGTTACTTCAAGTTCTGTTAAGCAAAAACGAATTCCCCTCAGAAAGCCGATAGCCAGTTGTTGGAAGAAGGAAAAAACTTCAGCTTCTTCAAAAGGGAAAAAGTAGCTGGTGTGCACACCATAACAAGAAAAATAATTAATTACTCAAAAATTGAAGAATTCTCTATGAAACGAAGCTCCTCAGGAACACTGCTCATTCTCTTCAGGATGACAGTTGAAGTGCAGAGCTCCCAGAGAGAAACAGCTGGAGGGAAGCTTCAGCACAAGACTAAGGTAGAAACACTAGAGCATGCGCCTCACAAGGATTTGCAGCCACCATCTTGTGTGGCAGTTGAACCTGAAGAAGCTAGTTCTAAGAACAGCCTCCTCAAGAGCCACCGGGGGTGAGACGCCGCTGCATCCAATATGGGTACAAGGAAAAGGGGAATCGTTTTCACTGATGGAAGAACTTAACAATGCTGGCAAGAGTTTTCCTGACACATAGGCTTGAATATGCACTTTGTTCTCCATGCTTCCTCCATGATCCTTGTTGCTGTTGTTTGACCATGTGGCTAGCTGGCAGCCATTTTGTCCATGTAGCCAGTGTCCCTTGCTATAGGCTTGCATTTGTTCTTTGTTTGCCATGCTTCTTTGCTCCTTGTAGTTTGACCATATGACTGTCTGGCAGCCATTTTGTGCACACAGCCAGTGTCCCTTGCCATAGGCGTACATGTGTTCTTTGTTTACCTTGCCTCCTTGTTCCTTGTTGTTGTTGTTTGACCATGTGGCAGATTGGCAGTCATTTTGTCCAGCCAGCCAGTGTCCCTTGCCATAGATTTGCATGTGTTCTTTGTTCTCCATGTTCTCCATGCTTCTTCCTTGCTCCTTGTTGTTGTTGTTTGACCATGTGGCTGGCTGGCAGCCATTTTCTCCACTCAGCCAGTGTCCCTTATCCTAGGCTTGCATGTGTTCTTTGTTTGCCATGTCATCTTGCTCCTTTTTGTTTGACCATGTGGCTGGCTGGCAGACTTTTTGTGCATTCACTGTGCAGCCAATATGTCTTTGATATAGGCTTACATAGCAACACCGTTAATTACTGATCATTTGTTTTTTAAGGGTGTATTTTTATTTTGTTTTTTATTTTATTTTTAATTGTAATTTAATTTAATTTAATTTTTTCAATTTATTTTTCTGTGAATTTATGGTTGAGTTTGTCATGTTTTTACTTTTTATTTACATTTGAATTTATTTTTTATTTTATTTTTTAAATTTTTTAAACTTTTTTTTTATTTTTTATTTTTGTTCTTTTTTGTTTGTATTTTTTATTTTAATTATATATTTTATTGTTATTTTTATATTGTATTTATTAATTTTTATATTTTTTAATTTTTGTTTTAATTTTTATTTAATTCTGCTTTTTTTCTTGATTCATCCATCCGCTCCATACCATTCCTCCATCCATCCATTCATCCATCCAACAAAGATGTAGAGCTGCATTACAGGATTCATACCCAGATTTATACTCTGTTTGCGCCGAATTTGTGTGATTTGTTTTTTTGTGCAAAATCCATGGATACCGTCCATCGCCAAAGTTTTGGAGTTAATGTCATTTTTTGCTTGCAGGAAAATACCTTGTGTCAATGAGATGCAAGGTAGGCGTTCCCATGCCAAAAATTACGATATGGCCTTAGTGCCATATTTATCCTCCCGTTCAAAGATGACACACAGGGGGCCTTAAATAATGTTGTTAAGCTTGCTTAGCAACATTATTTGACACCGGGTCAGGGCAGGTGTTAGGGGACCTGTGGGTGTGAGCCTATTTGCATGGAATGGGCCCACAAGTACCCTTCCCTATCCACAGGGACACACCCACCCACACCAGAGGGACACCAGAGGATGGGGGTACCCCATCCCAGGTAAGGTTAGTACAGGTAGGCATTTTCTATTGTATTTAAAAGTGCTGTGGGGGGGCCTAACTCAGCCACACTACATCGTACTGGGCCCAATGGCCACACCCAGGGGACATATGTCCCCTGGGCGTGGACATTGGGGTGATGGGCATGACTCCTGTCCTTATTAAGACAGGAGTCATGTCCATGGGGGTTGTACATCAAAAAAAGATGCTAGTCTGGTTAGAGGCATTTTTATGCCTCTACCCAGACTAATGCCATCATTTAATGCATAACCTCCTGTTCCTCCTACGCCTCCCCCCCCTTTTTTATGACGTTAGCCGGGCACTACCACTGGCTACCGTCATTCCATAAATATGATGCCCAACCGGCGTCTTGGAATAGCGCTAGTCAGCTGTAAACCTTTTTTACTCAAAACTGCGTTAGCGCAGTTTTGCATGAAAAAGTATAGAAATGCCCCTCAGTTTCTTAGGTGTAACTCCATTTATTCCAGGACACTCTGGCTGTGGAACATGGCAGAAAAATCAACAGCATAATTCATTTTGTTAGTGATTATTCAATTTCCCCTGGACCTCCTTTGCCCCCATAGGTTATTTAAAGGATCATTCCTTCTAGCCATGCAGCTCTCTCTGACTACCCCACATTTCTACGAAAAACAGATTGAAATCAAGCAAATAGCCTGTTGTGTTGTCTGATTTGAATTGTATTTTTTTTATGGTGGTGTGGTGGTTTGCCTTTACAATGTTTGATTAAATACTAGGTATATTACATAAGTAACCAACCTCCCTAAGATTGCATTTCTCTACTATTTTCAACCTGTTGCAACAATGCCATATTACTTTAACTACATGTTTTTCTTGCTTGGTTGTTTTTAGGTGTACTAGAGAAGAGAACCAACATGACCTGCAGCACTGCCAAAGCAGAAAGCCTTTCAGTTACTTCGGTCAACAGGCCCCAAACACTTTCACCTGTGCATCTTAGTACCACTGCCAACCTACGGCCCCAAAGAAAGTTGCTACCAAGAAAGTGACCAGAGAGAAGAAGCAGCTTTCATCCAGTGGGTGCCAACTGCAACCTTTTTCGGGAGACGTGTGACTGCTGCCACACTGGCCTCCGGAGAGGTACCTGGGAGCACTCCTGCATCAAATGCACCACCCCAACCCAAGCCCAAGACCATTTCTGTCAGTGAAGCAGACACTGCAATCATGGCAATGCCAATGAGCAGTAATCTTGAATTGGATTTGTCCCTTTTGCAAAGAATCGTTTCAGTACACAGAGCAAATTGTACAGCATTAGCATCCAGATCTCCCGAAGTTAGAGCAGAACATAAAGTCAAGCTTTCTGTTGAGCAAGAATCTCTACTTTAAGAATCAAGGGCTAACAGATCTCCAGCAAGAAAAAAAGAAGGTTTCTACTCTACCATCTTCTCCAAGCACCACTCTGATGGCTATGATAGAGACATGGAATGGACCCCGGCAGAATCTGGGTGACGTAAGGAGAGGCAACGGAAAATAAAAGTTCCAGAAAGCCTGAGAATCATAGAAGGGGATGATGAGGATGACGACGACTACACAGTCATTGTGGAAGCTGACATAGAGGAGTTCAATATTACTATCCACCCTGCTCCAAGGGAAGTGGCACGGGCAGCCCCGCCAGCTCCCATATTTGTAAGGTCCCAACTGTGACCTGCAACAACCCTACCTCAGTAAAGTATGCACTGCAGAGATGTAATCAACACACCCACGACCACCTACATCCAGTTCTTCTTCTGGAATTGGCAGTGGCCCAACAAGAAAGTACTCCTCCTCAGTTTTTGAAATTTTTACAAATAGCAAACAGGAGGAGAACATTGCCAGATGCTTCATTTGTCACACAAGTGTTTGTCGAGGTAAACCTAGTTCACAAGATGGTACTTGAGGCCAGACGACCGATATGAAAAAACATTATGCGATTTGGTGGGAGCAGCACCTTAAACAAACAGCTCAGCGTGGTTGTGGTGGTGAAGTTGAAGGTGAGGAGAGCCACGAAACATCAGCTACCACTGGTCAAATCACTGTGGAAGGTGAGGAAGAAGAGGGTGTCATCATGCAAAGCAGCCTGTCCCCACCAGTGCAAAAGAATCACCCGCCTCAGCAACCCCACAATGGCACACAAAGACTCCGAGTCAGATAGAGACACCACAGCATACGCTGACTACACCATGACACGTATTGAGTCTACCACCACCTACATCTGAGAAGTCAAGTGTGTCAGTGGCACGACAGAAGAAGAAAATCCAGGCTACACTTATAGGCACATTTAGGCAGGAGGGGCACTATGACCGCAACCACCCATTTGCACATTTGTATAATGGCAAAAATGTTAGCGCTGGACCTTCTTTAGTGTAATGAGTGGTATTCGTAGAGTTTGTGGCAGCTCTCTGCCCGAAATGGAAGGTTCCAAGCCAGACCTATTTTGCCAGAGTTGGTGTTCCAGTGCTACATCACGAAGAGCGGAAATTGGTTGGCCAAGCTTTGCAGCAAAGTGTTGTCCACACTATACACCTGGTGATAGAGATGTGGACCAGATGTCAGACGACTGATTACATGTGCATCAGTGCACACTGGATTTCTTTTCTGGGGGTAAAGCAAAAGCTATCCACAGGTCCTGGCCCTGAAGACATTTTTAAGAGTGTTGGGCAGCATACAACAGTAGCCATGTTCACCGTGGAGAAATCATACACAGCTGCAAACATCTTGGTGGAATTTAATACCAAGGTGTATGAATGGTTGATACCCAGAAGTCTTCAAGGTGGATTTGTTGCCAAGTACAATGGATGGCAGATGGTGGCTATTTCAGGGTCCTGTGTTTGGCGCACTGCATCCATCTGTTTGTACTTTCTTAAAAAAGAAGACATGGTCTTTATTTTAATTATATATTTTATTGTTATTTTTATATTGTATTTATTAATTTTTATATTTTTTAATTTTTGTTTTAATTTTTATTTAATTCTGCTTTTTTTCTTGATTCATCCATCCGCTCCATACCATTCCTCCATCCATCCATTCATCCATCCAACAAAGATGTAGAGCTGCATTACAGGATTCATACCCAGATTTATACTCTGTTTGCGCCGAATTTGTGTGATTTTTTTTTTTTTGCAAAATTCATGGATACCGTCCATCGCCAAAGTTTTGGAGTTAATGTCATTTTTTGCTTGCAGGAAAATACCTTGTGTCAATGAGATGCAAGGTAGGCGTTCCCATGCCAAAAATTACGATATGGCCTTAGTGCCATATTTATCCTCCCGTTCAAAGATGACACACAAGGGGCCTTAAATAATGTTGTTAAGCTTGCTTAGCACCATTATTTGACACCGGGTCAGGGCAGGTGTTAGGGGACCTGTGGGTGTGAGCCTATTTGCATGGAATGGGCCCACAAGTACCCTTCCCTATCCACAGGGACACACCCACCCACAACAGAGGGACACCAGAGGATGGGGGTACCCCATCCCAGGTAAGGTTAGTACAGGTAGGCATTTTCTATTGTATTTAAAAGTGCCGTGGGGGGGCCTAACTTGGGCCACACTACATCGTACTGGGCCCAATGGCCACACCCAGGGGACATATGTCCCCTGGGCGTGGACATTGGGGTGATGGGCATGACTCCTGTCCTTATTAAGACAGGAGTCATGTCCATGGGGGTTGTACATCAAAAAAAGATGCTAGTCTGGTTAGAGGCATTTTTATGCCTCTACCCAGACTAATGCCATCATTTAATGCATAACCTCCTGTTCCTCCTACGCCTCCCCCCCCTTTTTTATGACGTTAGCTGGGCACTACCACTGGCTACCGTCATTCCATAAATATGATGCCCAATCGTCGTCTTGGAATAGCGCTAGTCAGCTGTAAACCTTTTTTACTCAAAACTGCGTTAGCGCAGTTTTGCATGAAAAAGTATAGAAATGCCCCTCAGTTTCTTAGGTGTAACTCCATTTATTCCAGGACACTCTGGCCGTGGAACATGGCAGAAAAATCAACAGCAAAATTCATTTTGTTAGTGATTATTCAATTTCCCCTGGACCTCCTTTGCCCCCATAGGTTATTTAAAGGATCATTCCTTCTAGCCATGCAGCTCTCTCTGACTAGCCCACATTTCTACGAAAAACAGATGGAAATCAAGCAAATAGCCTGTTGTGTTGTCTGATTTGAATTGTATTTTTTTTATGGTGGTGTGGTGGTTTACCTTTACAATGTTTGATTAAATACTAGGTATATTACATAAGTAACCAACCTCCCTAAGATTGCATTTCTCTACTATTTTCAACCTGTTGCAACAATGCCATATTACTTTAACTACATGTTTTTCTTGCTTGGTTGTTTTTAGGTGTACTAGAGAAGAGAACCAACATGACCTGCAGCACTGCCAAAGCAGAAAGCCTTTCAGTTACTTCGGTCAACAGGCCCCAAACACTTTCACCTGTGCATCTTAGTACCACTGCCAACCTACGGCCCCAAAGAAAGTTGCTACCAAGAAAGTGACCAGAGAGAAGAAGCAGCTTTCATCCAGTGGGTGCCAACTGCAACCTTTTTCGGGAGACGTGTGCCTGCTGCCACACTGGCCTCCGGAGAGGTACCTGGGAGCACTCCTGCATCAAAAGCACCACCCCAACCCAAGCCCAAGACCATTTCTGTCAGTGAAGCAGACACTGCAATCATGGCAATGCCAATGAGCAGTAATCTTGAATTGGATTTGTCCCTTTTGCAAAGAATCGTTTCAGTACACAGAGCAAATTGTACAGCATTAGCATCCAGATCTCCCGAAGTTAGAGCAGAACATAAAGTCAAGCTTTCTGTTGAGCAAGAATCTCTACTTTAAGAATCAAGGGCTAACAGATCTCCAGCAAGAAAAAAAGAAGGGTTCTACTCTACCATCTTCTCCAAGCACCACTCTGATGGCTATGATAGAGACATGGAATGGACCCCGGCAGAATCTGGGTGACGTAAGGAGAGGCAACGGAAAATAAAAGTTCCAGAAAGCCTGAGAATCATAGAAGGGGATGATGAGGATGACGACGACTACACAGTCATTGTGGAAGCTGACATAGAGGAGTTCAATATTACTATCCACCCTGCTCCAAGGGAAGTGGCACGGGCAGCCCCGCCAGCTCCCATATTTGTAAGGTCCCAACTGTGACCTGCAACAACCCTACCTCAGTAAAGTATGCACTGCAGAGACGTAATCAACACACCCACGACCACCTACATCCAGTTCTTCTTCTGGAATTGGCAGTGGCCCAACAAGAAAGTACTCCTCCTCAGTTTTGGAAATTTTTACAAATAGCAAACAGGAAGAGAACATTGCCAGATGCTTCATTTGTCACACAAGTGTTTGTCGAGGTAAACCTAGTTCACAAGATGGTACTTGAGGCCAGACGACCCATATGAAAAAACATTATGCAATTTGGTGGGAGCAGCACCTTAAACAAACAGCTCAGCGTGGTTGTGGTGGTGAAGTTGAAGGTGAGGAGAGCCACGAAACATCAGCTACCACTGGTCAAATCACTGTGGAAGGTGAGGAAGAAGAGGGTGTCATCATGCAAAGCAGCCTGTCCCCACCAGTGCAAAAGAATCACCCGCCTCAGCAACCCCACAATGGCACACAAAGACTCCGAGTCAGATAGAGACACCACAGCATACGCTGACTACACCATGACACGTATTGAGTCTACCACCACCTACATCTGAGAAGTCAAGTGTGTCAGTGGCACAACAGAAGAAGAAAATCCAGGCTACACTTATAGGCACATTTAGGCAGGAGGGGCACTATGACCGCAACCACCTATTTGCACATTTGTATAATGGCAAAAATGTTAGCGCTGGACCTTCTTTAGTGTAATGAGTGGTATTCGTAGAGTTTGTGGCAGCTCTCTGCCCGAAATGGAAGGTTCCAAGCCAGACCTATTTTGCCAGAGTTGGTGTTCCAGTGCTACATCACGAAGAGCGGAAATTGGTTGGCCAAGCTTTGCAGCAAAGTGTTGTCCACACTATACACCTGGTGATAGAGATGTGGACCAGATGTCAGACGACTGATTACATGTGCATCAGTGCACACTGGATTTCTTTTCTGGTGGTAAAGCAAAAGCTATCCACAGGTCCTGGCCCTGAAGAAATTTTTAAGAGTGTTGGGCAGCATACAACAGTAGCCATGTTCACCGTGGAGAAATCATACACAGCTGCAAACATCTTGGTGGAATTTAATACCAAGGTGTATGAATGGTTGATACCCAGAAGTCTTCAAGGTGGATTTGTTGCCAAGTACAATGGATGGCAGATGGTGGCTATTTCAGGGTCCTGTGTTTGGCGCACTGCATCCATCTGTTTGTACTTTCTTAAAAAAGAAGACATGGTCAGCAACATACTGACCAACTGCAGACGCATCTGAAATCATTTCAGCCAGTCATTTAAAGCCCAGAAACAGTTGCAGAATATTCAGAGTCATAACAGAGTACCAGTTAAAGCCCTGATACAGGAGGTGCCAACACGTTGGAACTCAACCTATTATATGATGGAACTTCTGTTTGAGCAGTTCAAACAGATCAATGACTATGTCATTAAAAGAGGAGCTGATGCAATTTGGAGAGCTATGACCATGGTTGAAGACAAATAGGGCCTAGTCAAATGTCTCACACAGATGCTGCTGCCTTTTGAAGTTTCCATGTGGGTTTTCAGCAAGGAGGACAGTACAATGAGCCAAGCTATCCTGTTATTGCATCTGCTACAGGAGCAGCTGAAGAAGATTTCTGAAAGGTTCGCATTTGGGGGTGTGAACAAAATCCTAGAAGCACATTCCTTGGTTAATAGCCTGAGCTATCTCTTCACTTCCAATGCAAGGCTGAAAAATTACATCATCTCGTCCAAAGAGGACATCTGTGGCAGCCTACTTGAACCACTCTTGAAAAAATGTTTTCCGCTATCATTTATTTTTGAAGAAGGGGATGTTTCATAATAAAAGAGGTGGATTGTTGAGCAAGCAGGAGAACTGGAAGAAGAACAGCTGAAACTTAGAGTTCCACTCTGCAGTTCTGGGGTGCCGCCTTCAACTTCCAGGGAGGGCAGTCTTGTCTCACATAAGCCAACACCACCAACAAGAAAACCAGCGACAACAGCAACAGAACTTCTGCATTGGCTTGGTTTCAAGTGGCAGGTATTATGTCCATTGCAGAAGCGAAGGAAAAAGCATTTGAGCAGGTGTTACCAAGGACCATTTAGAGGACATTCCAGGAGTATCTGGATGACCCAAGAGAGGTGTGTGTGGATTAAAACCTATTGGTGTATTGGTATTGGAAAATACGCCAATGGCCAGAGCTCAGCAGACTGACAATAAAGTATCCGGTTTGTGCTGTAGCCAGTGTGTCTGCTGAACGTGTTTTAAGTGCAGCTGGTGCAGTTGTAACAGTCAGAAGGAACAGTCTCTTGTCTCAAAATGTAGAGTGATTAACCATGATTGAAATAAACCAGCATTTTATACCACCTGATTACATTGTTTTCAAAATGCCACAGGAGGAGGAAGAGGATGACTGGTTAGAATCAAGTGTGTTAGCTGACTAACTTCTGAGTGAATTAGCAAAGTTAGAGGACAAGCTCTACTTCTCGGATTGAGTATGCCTGTGACATCATAGAACTTTGTAATTATTTTTCTAGTTGAACTTCTCTTTGTCTTTCTTTCTTTGCAAATAAAAGTAGAACATTATGTTTGTGTCTGATTTATGTTGCCCCACCAATTTATAGTCATATATTAGAAGACCAGATTGGAGTTAGACGCATGTACAGTAAAGAAGCCCCTCATACCCTTCAGGACATTGAAGACAATGCCTGCCTCCATCCCCTACATCACCTTTCAGGGCTGCCCTAAAGATCATAAAATAAAAGACTGTCAGTGCCAGTGTCAACAATGTGTTGAATTGCCATTAAACTGGAGATATTTTATTCAACTACCGTGCTTGGATTAGACGAGATAACTACTACTAGTACTAAAGTAACTCTTTTTGGCAAATGAGTGATGATATATTGAGTGTTTGTGAATTTGTGAGTGGTGACTGATGTATGTGGTGGCTGACATTGACGGAGGGAGTTCATGAAATTTGTAAAATTGCTTCTGAGGATTTGCAATGCTTCGGGCTAATGGGTGATTATTTTTTCCTGAAAATGATTGGCTTTTCATTCTTGGTAAAATGTACCTGCAGGGTCCACTCCTTAGTTTTTTCTGGTTCCTCAGAATACCCTGGCCACTTTAGTTACCAAACACAAATCTACACAAAATGTTCCTTTCTGTTTCTATATTTGTTCTAAACTTCATTTAAACTACAGTGCACTTCACAGATTTACTTTGCTCAGTTTGGGACTCGGACAGAGTTACTCATAATCTAGAGAAGAAGGAAGGAAGGACTCTGGGTGGGACTACCTCAACAACTAGAAGGAGAAAGTTATTAACTTCAAGAAGAAACCATGATGTTTGCGAAAGTTCTGAGGCCTAGTAGTCACTCTCTCAGCTCTGTGAACTGGAAAAATGTGCATTGATTTGGAAATGCTGTTGAGTAGTATGTGTTTGCTGCATTGCTGGCTCAAACGTGAAACTCCTTCTGTTCTTGCTCTGCATTGAGTCTTCTTGGTACACTCTTGACTTCTCAAGAAGATTACATTGGTTTCTTTTGTCCTTCTCCTTTACTCTATAATACAGCTACTGTTTTTTCTCAATTTGCAGACCTTCTCCTAGTCTTCTCCTGCATGAGCAAAACTTGTGGAAAGCTCAAGACTCCAGCTTACCTACCAGACAGGCTCTGACTTCAGACAGGCACACAGAAGTGACCAGCTTTCCAAGATAAGCCTAGGGAGTTGGTCTGTGTGAAAAAATAATTAGACCAGGCCTCGGGGATGGGGTCCCTGGGGTCCATGATCGGCCTGGTGAGGGGGGCCACGTGGCCCTCCTCCCCCTATAAAAATGTAATGTTTAGGCAAGGCCCCAGGGAATGGGATCCTCAGTGCCGAGATCAGCCTGGGGACATGCAGCTCCCCTCGTAAAAATATATATATATTTACACTGGGATCCCGTGAGAGGAGGTCTCCGGGGCATATCGGCCTGATGAAGGGAGTCCATGTGGGGTTGGGTGGTTATAGGGTTTAGCCGCAGGGGCTGGCCACAGGCCAGACCCTGAGGACAACCCCCACTGCACATATCCAAAGGCTGTGTGCAGCACAGGGTTGGGTGGTTATAGGGGTTGGTCATGGGGACTGGCCACAGGCCCTGCAGACAATCCCAGCCCCACCTTCGGACATTCGCGGTGGTGGTTGGATTAACGTATAGTAATGAAAATTATAATACGTAAAAAAAACATAGAAATTAACTTAAAAAGCCAAGGCGACAGAGACGAGATAGTTAGGTTCTGAGTTTACTCATAGAAAACCATAGAAATTCAGCAGTTATAGTTAGCGTTCTTTCAAGTAACTAGAACTTGTTCCCTAAAATAACTATAACTCGTGCCTCACACTGCACTGATTATTACCCCAGATATTACAGCACTCATAACAACTTCTACAACATCAATACAAATATAAATTAAACCTTAGAGCCCAAACTATTGAAGAAAAAAACTCAACTGTGCATGGTGAATTTCTATGGTTTTATATGAGTAAATTCAGAACCTAACTATAATATCACCCCAAAAGTTTAAAGACAGCAGCAGACCTGACCAAAGTATAAGTTTTGAAAATTCATCAAGTAGCGCAAAAGTTATTGGCAAGGAAAAATCTAGGCCCTAACTATTACTACCTAGGGGCGACCACCACTATGTTGTATATATATAGATGTATATATATATATATATAAAAATATATATATATATATATATATATATATATATATATATATATTCCCAAAATTGATTCTTGACACAGAAGAAGATGTCGCAGTCACTTACTTGCTTCAAACAGTGATTTATTCAATTGGGCAGATAAACAAAATTGGCACTAATTCACTCCAAGGCGTTTCAGGAGACTCTGCTCCCTTGTTCACTGAGATATTCAGAGCCCTTCTTCCATTTCCTGTTATAACTAAACCACAAACAGAAACAGAGAACAGACTACAACCCTTTCAAAATAATGGCGGCTATCTTAAAATGTGTTCCTACAACTACAAATTACTTAAGTTCATATAACACAGAAGAAAATACATATTTTCCCAAATCAATTTCTACAAACTTATTTTTTATACAATATATTGTTCTATTTTTTATTTTTTATTTTTTGTTTTTTATTACTATATTATATGTTTTATCCAATATACTCACAAGCAGAATCTGCAGCTCTTCTCCTTATAATTATTTCTTTAAGTAGTCCTGAAGTTCTCATGATATAATAGCTTCTTTGTTTTTTATTTATTTTGGCAGTCATGCCTCCTATCACCAATAGAAATGAAAAAAGACACTGGCACGTCTGAAAGCATCTGAAAACTGAAAGCATTTTCCACTAAAGATACTGCAGTAAATGAGGAAATTAGGGAGCTTCACAACAAATAAGTCTCCGAAGATGACCACCTGACAAAAAAGAGCCTGAGTTTAGACCAATGACACCCAAATGAAGCCCTAGACTAGTCCAATGACAGAAGTGTGCAATGCACTTAATTCTTTTTGTTTTTTTGCAGTTTAATGTAGCGCAGACTCGACCTGAAGGTATTGGAGTGTTGTACATGCGCATCAGTTACATTACACAAGGACACATTCATTTTGTTTTTAGGCATTCGTGAGATTAAGTGATTTACCCAGAATCACAGGATGTTGAGCTGATGCTAAAACTGGAACTTGGTTCCCCAGTTGCAAAGTCTGCAGCTCTGGCAATAACATCATATTCTCTCTCCTACATGTGTCAAATAGTGCTGTAATCAACTGAATAAAAAGACACCTAGATAGCAAATATTTTAAAAGTTCGTTATCGCTATTTGAGAACTCAGAACATTTCCTCGTTTTAGTTTTTTAGAGCACTAGCCATACTTTCTATGGAAATAAGACCCTCTAATTTTCATAATTTGTAAAGAAAATGCTTTAGGTATTGTGGTTTTGATTACATCAAGACGACGTCAGGCATGCCACACTTTTGTAATAAATATAGAATGTTAGCAATTATTTGTTCATTAGAATAATGTGGGGATGCAGAGGTCAGGGGCATGCACTCAGATTATTGAATGCAGGGAGGAGGGGTCAAAGGCAGCAAGTTGACTATGCTGGGTAGGTGGGAGGGGCAGTGACAGCACAACAGACCATGGAGGCTAAGAACAACAACCCAACAATGCAGGACAGGCAAGAGAGACTGTAGCACTATAACAGACCATTGAGGGCAGAAGGAAAAGGCAGTTGCAATATAACCATGCATGCCAAAAGACCCGATTCAAGCAGGAGACTCTCAATGCTTTTAAGGTCTAAAGGGCTTTATTTTATCTGTCCCATGCCTAAAATCTCCTCTTTTCTAATGTAAGTCGGTGGGGAAGAGAACTTCGCCTAGGTTTTTTTTCAAATTATCTCTGTTACCAAGTTAAACATTTTGGCACATATGATACATTGGAACACGGAGGGCTGAGGAATGAGATAGGGACATGAACTTGGATAACAGAGAGGAGGTGGGCAGTGGCATCAAACTGACATTGCAGTGCAGGGGTCCGAGGTTGCAGCAGCACAATACACCACACAGGGTGAGCATGACAGTAAAGGGAAATGCAGAGGACAACAGAGAGCAGAGGGGAAAGAGGCAAGGGCAGAAAGCTGACCATCCCGGACAGATTGGATGGACAGTTGCATCTTGACAGACAATGAGGGGCAGGGTGAGGGGGCAGGGGCAGGATAACAGACAAGGAAAGAGAGAGGGGATAAGGGCCTGCACATGGAAAGTGAAGGGCAGGGGGCAAACGACCAGGGCAGCAGCAGTAAGCTGACCTTGGAGGGTAAGTTGGATGGGCACTGCAAGGACACCACAACATGGAAGGCAACAGTGGGACTATAGTGGCATACACATAGACAATGGAAGGAAGGCAGGTAGGGGTCAGGGGCAGCAAGGCGACTACATTGGGCAGGTGGGAGGGGCTATAGCAGCACAGAAGACTATGCATGGCAAGCAGGAGAGTTAGGGCTAGGGGGAGGGGGTAAGGGCATGCACAAAGGACCATAAAGGACAGAAGGAAGGGATAGGGGCTGGACACAGACAAGAGAGGGCAGGGTAATGGACTTCACAAAAGACCACACAGGGCAGGCAGGAGCAACAGTTGCAGTGCAACAGAGCATGGAGGGCAGAATGGTGTGGCAGCAAAATGGACCTTGGAGGACAGGAGAGAGGGTATAGGGGCCTGGAAAATGGACTGGCAGCAGCCATCTGGCTTTACTAGGCAGGTGGGAGGGACATGGGCAGCTCAATATAAAACTCAGAGTAGATAGGATGGGCAGTAGCAGGTCCATTACACATAGAGGGCAAAAAGGAGGGTGCATGGGCATGCACACAGCCATTGGAGGGCAGGAGGAAGGTAGGGACAGCAAACTAAGCACTGAGATTAAACAGGAAGGCAATAATGGGACATAGAATTGGGCAATAGAGGGCAAGAGTAGTGGTCTGGGACATCAAGCTAAATGAAAGACAGTTGCAGCATATAAAACCATACAGGGCAGGAGGGAGGTGGCTGTGGCATGGCCTCGACAATGGATGGCAAGGGGCGTGGGGGCAAAAGCAGCAAGGCAGAAGCAACATGCTTGGGTGGGGACAGCACAATGCCAGGTCAGGCCCTGTTTCCAACCACACCCACCATGCATTACGATATGCATCTTACTTAACATTAAAAGAACCCTAGAAATTCACTGAAAAAACAAGGGTTACAAGGATGTTATAGTTAGGAAATAGAAGAAAAAACGTTAGAAATTCACTAAAAATCCAATGTTTACAGTGACATTGGAAATTTTTCAAGCACTAAACCATAGAAATTCAGCTGTTGTAGTTATTTATCTCAAGTAACTATAACTCATACCCTAAAGTGACTATAACTCACACCCTTGCCATTAACTGCTAGTTACTCGAGATATTACATTACTCTTGGCATCATTAATATTATCACTAACATTTGCAGTAAACATATTGCTGAGAAAACTATGCATGGTGAGGGCGTGAGGTATAGTTACCTTAGTAAAAAGCCCCAAAAACACAGAAGGGGCAGGGAAGAAATATCCTGAACCCTAGGCCTAGTTGTAGGGTCGCACATGGACCCCGCTGGCATCCCAAAAACTTTTTTCTGTTTAATTTTTTAAGAGAAATCGAGGCGGATTAGCAAATTAGCTGCAACAATTTTAACAAAAGGCCTTGCTCTTCTCGTGCTGCTGCATTTCTTTTGTTCCTGTTTTCGCTTCGCTTGTTTATCCCTTTTTGAGTGTCTTCTCTTTGCTTCTTCCTTGTTCTCACTGCTTTCACCTGGCTTTTTCATCTTTTTGTATGCCTTCGCTTGCTTTTCCCTCTTTTCTACTGCCTTCTCCATGTTTTTTACCCCCACATTTTCTATGCTTTCTCCTTGCTTTGTTATTTGTGTGCTCACACCTTGCTTTTCTCTAGTTTTCACTGCTTTCTCCTTGCTTTTTCCCCCATATTTTGTGCACCTTCTCCTTGCTTTTCCCTTGCTTTTACTGCTTTCTCCTTGCTTCTTCCCTATTTTTAAGTACCTTTTCCATGCCTTTTACTCGTTCTCATTGCTTTCACCATGCTTTTTCACCCATTTTTTGTGTGCCCTCTACTTGCTTTTCCCTTGTTCTCCCTGCTTTTTCCTTGCTTTCTCCCCTTTTTGTGTGCCTTCTCCTTGCTTTTCCCTCATTCTCACTGCTTTTTACCTTACTTTTTCCCTCATATTTTGTTTGACTTCTGCTTGCTTTTCCATCATTCTCATTGCTTTCACCATGTTTTTTCACCCATTTTTGTGTTCCCTCATTTTCACAACTTTCTCCTTGCTTTTCCACTTGCTTTTTTTGTGGCCCAGCTCCTTGCTTTCCCCTCATCTTCACTGCTTTATTCCTGCTTTTCTCCTGTCTGTTGAGTGCCTTCTTGTTTTTCTCTTGTTTTCACTGCTTTCACCTTGCTTTTTCCACTGTGTTTTGTGTGCCCTTTCCTTGCTTTCTGTTGTTTTTTCTGCTCTCCTTACTTCCCCCCGTATTTTGTGTGCCTACTCCTAGCATTTTCTTTTGTTCTTCTTGCCTTTTCCTTGTTTTTCCCCTGTATTTTATGTGCCCTCTCCTTGCTTTTCCCTGTTTTCACTGCTTTCTCCTTGCTTTTCCAGCTGGTTTTTGTGCCCGCTCCCTTACCTTTCCCCCGTATTTTGTGTGCCTTCTCCTTGCTTTTCCCTCATTTTCACTGCTTTCTCTTTGCTTTGTTCCCCATTTTTTGAGTGCCTTCTCTTTGCTTTTCCCTTGATCTCACTGCTTTCTCCTTGCTTTTTTCTCCTGTTTTGAGTGCTATCCCCTCATTTTTTACTTTTTTCTCTTTGCTTTTTCCACTGTATTTTGTGTGCCTCCTCCTTGCTTTTCCTTCATTCTCATTGCTTTCTTCTAGCTTTCCCCCCATTTTTGAGTGCCATCTCCTTGCTTTAATCTTGCTCTCACTGATTTCTCCTTGCTCTTCCCCATAGTGTGTGTGCCTTCTGCTTGCTTTTCCCTCATTTTCACTGCTTTCTCCTTGCTTTTTTCCCTGTTTATGAGTGCCTTCTCCTTGCTTTTCCCTCATTTTCACTGCTTTCTCCTCGCTTTTTCACTCATATATTGTCTGCCCTCTCCTCGCTATACCCTCATTTTCACTGCTTTCTCCTTACTTTTTCACTCGTGTTTTTTGTGCCTTCTTGCTTTTCCGTCATTCTCATTGCTTTCTCCTAGCTTTTTCACCCATTGTTTAAGTGCCCTCTCCTTACTTTTCCATTGTTCTCACTGGTTTCATCTGGCTCTTTCACCCATATTTTGAGTGCCTTCCTTCTTTTCCAATGTTCTCACTGCTTTCTCCTTCATTTTCCCCCTTTTTTTTGAGTGCCTTCTCCTTACTTTTCCCTGGTTCTCACTGCTTTCACCTTGCCTTTTCCCTGTTTTTTGTGCCTTATCCTTCCTTTTCCCTCATTTCACTGCTTTACATTTGCTTCTACCAAGATTTTTGAGTTTTTGAGTGCCTCCTCCTTGCTTTTCCGTCATTCTCACTGCTTCTCCATGTTTTTCGTTTTTTGTGTCCCTCTCTCTGCTTTTCCCTCATTTTCACTGCTTTCTCCTTGCTTTTCTACCCTTTTTTGTGTGGCTATTCCTTGTTTTTCCCTTGTGCTCACTGCTTTTTCCTTGTTTTTCTCCTGTATTTTGTGTACTCTCTCCTTGATTTTCCCTCATTTTCTCTGCTTTCTCCTTGCTTCTTCACTGTTTAGAGTGCCTTCTTCTTGCTTTCTCTTGTTCACACTCCTTTCTCCTTGCTTTTTCACCCATATTTTGTGTGCTCTCTCCTTGCTTTTCCCTCATTTTCACTGCTTTCTCCTTGCTTTTCACCTATTTTTTAAGTGCCCTTTCCTTGCATTTCCCTAGTTTTGACTGCTTTCTCCCTGCTTTTTTCCATGTTTTTGAGTGCCTTCTTGTTTTTACCTTTTGGAATGGGATTGAAAGCATGCAAAGGGTTGGAAGTAGGGCCGTGACCAACCCCCCACTGAGTTTTTAAAAACATAGAAATTCATTGAAAAAATAATGGTTACAGGGTCCTCGTAGTTAGAAATTAGCATTTAAAAAACCTTTGGAATGCATTTAAAATACCAAAGGGTACAGGGACGTTATAGTTAGGATTAGAATTTACATGCACAAAACCATAGAAATACAGCTCTTATAGAGATATTTCAAGTTACAGTTACGTTAGAGATATTCTGGCCTCCAGGACCGACAGCTAGTTTTATGGCCTCTCTAATAGAATTACTGCCATCTTTTATTTTATGTTTTTTATGGTCATTGGAGCTCTTAAGCTCCATTTTGATGACACTACATGCCCTATGGTGGCTTCGTTGATTGCAGACTTGGAAGCTCTTCAACTCTCACAATTGGTTAAGTAGTAGACCCTGTTTTTTCAAATTTGAGCCTACCAGCAGACTGTCTTCTGCTCCTCATATGGTCTTACCATTTCGCTATACCATTTCAGGTCCCTGTGAATTATTTACCGACACCTGCTCAGGGTCACTCGGTAGGGACATGGAAATGGGTAGGGGGACTACGGCCACTTTGACTCAGGCTCTGGTCCTGAATCACCCTAGTTTAGAAAACTGTGGTGATATAGCAAATTGACAGCTGGAATGTTAGATAACTGGTGCCCTTGATCAAACTGAACCATGGGTTGACCATATTGCTAAAATGTCTAATCTTACAGTGGAATTGTTTACTGATAAACTGCTCCTATTAAAAAATAACTGTAAATGCTTAGAGTGCATTTGGCACAGGAGCTTTGATCTTACTGACAAGGCCAACCATCAGGCATCATTGAAGGGATATCACAGGCATATTAATGTGACTCGTCATGCGTTTTATGCTGGCAAAATTGAGGTGGCCCAAAATTCCACTCAAGAAATCTTCTCAATTGTCAAATCCTTATCTTCTTTGGATCGAGTGTCAGTGGCGACTGTGCCTTCAGAGCATCATTGTAATGCGATAGCTCAATTTTTTGCTAACAAGATTGCATCTATTCAATCTACATTCCCTGAGGCATCTAGGGATACCTTAGTTTGTGGTTTAAATCACTACTGTATAGCTTAGGGGTATCGTTGTTTAAAGCCATTAAACTTGAGGTGATGTCCTTCCTGGAGGCAGCAGTTAAGTCAGATTCTCCCTCTGAACCAGCTGCTCCATGGGTACTGGAGCGAGGAATGTTAGTTATAGCACCTATGCCTATCCTTTAGCAGCTCCCTCTCTGTGACAGCAATGCCAGCTTCTGCAGGAGGTGGGGAGCCTTTTGGGACCATTCAGGTCTTCAGGCTCCCCCCGTAGCCCCCAACCATTTTGACTGGGTACCCTAGGGGCACCCAGATGACATGGCCTGGCCCTGGGGGATAAGGTCCCCGGGGCCAAGATCAGCTTAGAGGGGGAGCTGGGCAACCCACTCCCCCTAAAAAATTAAGGCCCTCATTACAACTCTGGTGGTTGGTGATAAAGTGGTGGTAATACCGCCAACAGGCTGATGGTAACTACCGCCAAATTATGACCATGGCGGTGATATCTCTAATAGACAGCCAATGTACCACACCGACCGCCAGGCCGGAAACAACTAGCACCATAGCGGTACCGCAGACCGTATCTTGACCCTGCTATCCGCCACCTTTTCCAGGGCAGTACCAACGCTATCAAAAGCCTGGCGGAAACAGAACACAAAAGTCAAAGGACTCACCATTGGAGACACAGGGAAGAACCACACCACCATGGAACCCGAGCTGCAAGTTTTTCCGATGATCTTCTACGTCATGCTCCACCTGGAACACCAATGCCAGCGAAGACGACGACGGTGGTTACAGCCACCTAGCACACAAGGGAAGGGGGAGGAAAACGTGAGTGGCATACATACACGCACAACACACACCAGGCACACACACCATACACACAACCATATGCATAACAAAAACAATTTGACCATGAAAATCTGCAGAAAAATGCCAAGGCAACAGGAATTTATGAAAATGATTGTAATCAGTCCAACAATAAAGTCAACAATCTGATTTACACATTAAACAGATCTGTACACATGCATAAAAAAGGGACACTGCCCAGTCCATAGTTTACAGGGCCCACATGGCCACAGGGCAAAGTCTAAGGCCCCACTCGAATCCTGCCCCAATACGGTGAGAATGCTGCAGGGGCATCAGTTGGCATATAGGCAGGCACCTCAGGGGGGGCACCTCAGCCGGATGCGGAAACAAGCCCACTGGTTCTGGAGGGGGCAACATACCCTTTTCTTGGTCCTGGTGAGTGCAAGGCCACAGTCTCTGGAGTGGGTGAATACCCCACTGCTTCTCAAGGGGGCAACATGCCCTGTGCTTGGTCCTGGGGAGTGCAAGGCCACAGTCTCTTGAGTGGGTGACTTGCCCACTGGTTCTGGAAGGGAAAACATGCCTTTCACTTGGTACTGGGGAGTGCAAGGCCACAGTCTCTGGGGTGGGTGAATACCCCACTGGTTCTGGAGGGGGCAACATGCCCTGTGCTTGGTCCTGGGGAGGGCAAGGCCACAGTCTCTCGAGTGGGTCAATACCCCACTGGTTCTGGAGGGGGCAACATGCCCTGTGTTTGGTCCTGGGGAGTTCAAGGCCATAGTTTCTCGAGTGGGTGACTTACCCACTGGTTCTGGAGGCGTTAACATGCCCTGTGCTTGGTCCTGGGGAGTGCAAGGCCACAGTCTCTCGAGTAGGTGAAAACCCCACTGGTTCTGGAGAGGGCAACATGCCCTGTGCTTGGTACTGGGGAATGCAGGGCCACAGTCTCTCGAGTGGGTGACTTGCCCACTGGTTCTGGAGGGGGCAGGCCGCACAGCAGCCATTGGAGGCTGGACTAAATCTAGCAGTGACGGCTGTGGTGGTGGTTGTGGGAGGCTCCTGTTCAGCACCTGCACCCTCTGGTGGCTGCATTGTGGTGGTGGTTGTGGGAGGCTCCTGCTCAGCCCCTGCACCCTCCAATGGCTGCACTGTGGTGGTGGTTGTGGGAGGCTCCTGCTCAGCCCCTGCACTCTCTGATGGCTGCACAACCACGGCTGGAGGTGGGGGCTCTGTGACAGCTGCTGGTGCAGGCTCCTTCCCCTTCTCTGCAGCTGGTGCATGTTCCTTCCCCTTCTTTGTTGCTGGTGCAGGCTCCCTCCCCTTCTTTGAGGCTGGTGCAGGCTCCTTCCCCTTCTTTGTGGCTGATGCAGGCTCCTTCCCCTTCTTTCTGGCTGGTGCAGGCTCCTTCCCCTTCTTTCTGGCTAGTGCAGTCTCCTTCCACTTCTTTGTGGCTTGTGCAGACTCTTTCCCCTTCTTTGTGGCTGGTAGAGGCTCCTTCCCCTTCTTTGTGGCTGGTGCAGGATTCTTCCCCTTTAGTATTGTTGGCCTGGAATCCTTTCCACCATGAGTAGGTGCTGCTAGCACTGGGCCCGTAGACTGTTTGGCTGAGGTGCTTGGCTGGGTCATTGCTACCCTGCCTATAAATTCAGGGCAGGGGGGTAGGGGTTGGGAAGAGGTCAATCTTGGAAAGGAATAGCTTTTTATGGACGTTGGGGCAGGAAGGAGGATTAATGGGAGTGGAGGATGAGGGAGTGGTTGTCGGAGGTGTTTGTCTGCTGGATTTGGGTGCAGGTGCATAGGTTGTATGCTGTTGTGAGGTGGATGACTGTTGGGTGTCTGAGTGCTTGCATTTGTGTACTTTAGGAGGGTGGGACAGACACGGTGGGAGAGGACACAGGAGATGTGTGCAGGGATGTTGTCGAGGTGTCTGCCAGTGAGGTGTGTGTTCTGCTTGGTGTGGTGATGATACTGGTGGTAGATATTGATGTAGTGCATGCAGGTGTGAGTGTGGATGTAACTGGGTGGGAGGTGTAGGAGGAGGAGGGGGAGACAGTGGAAATAATGGATGTTGTTGTGTCTGCAAAGGAATGGTGTCTGTGTGAGTGCCTGTGGGATGACGTGTGGTGCTTGTATTTGCCTGTGACACTCTTGGGTGTTGTCTTGTGTGCATGCTCGTCTGGCTGTGTGCTTGGGATGGGTTGGGGTTGAGGAGAATGGGACTGGAAAGTGGAAATTGAAGGGGAAGGTAGAAACAGGGACAATGGTTGCCATCAGAGAGGAGGCCAGAGCCTGAATCGATCTCTGTTGGGCCTCCAATCCACTGTGAATGCCCTCCAGGAATGCATTAGAATGCTGCACCTGGCCTGCCAGCCCCTGAATGGCATTCACAATGGTTGTTTGCTCTACAGAGATGGATCTCAGGAGGTCAATAGCCTCCTCACTTAGGGCAGCAGGGCTCACTGGGGCAGGGCCTGAGGTGCCTGGGATGAAGGAGATGCCCACCTTCGTGGGTGAGCGGGCACAGGCAACTCACTGAGGGGCTACTGGGAGGATGGTGCTGGTACGGGGGGTGGCAGCTGTACCTGCAGCCGGGGTGGTCGCAGAGGTGCCTGCCACCACCAGGGAGCTCCCATCGGAGGAGGTATCAGAGTCTGTTCTGTCCACTCCAGTCTCCACTGTGGTGTCCCCTTCACCCTCCATCCCACTGGCTGTCTCCTGGGTCCTGTGGGATGCAGCTCCCTCTGTCACCGGTGCCTCTGCTCTGCCACCAGATGATGCTTATGCACATAAGGACAGGATGACAAAACAAGAAAGGTGGGGAGAGAGACAAAGGATACACTGGGTCAATGACTGCACCAACACCACCGCTGGCGTACACAGCACCCTCACACACATGAAACAGGACAACGCACTATGCATTGCACTACCAGTGAAATGGCTACACAACAAGGAATGAGGATGGGTACACACCACCAAATGCAGCACACCTGGGACCCACACAGCCCTGACCAGTAGTGGATAATAACAAGCTAGGTAAGCAGTATTTCCCCTTTGGACCTTTAGCCACCAGAGGACCTATGCTGCTATGTCTGGCCTGGCCTAGGGGCACCCACTGACACACAACCACCACCCGTACACCACCCTTCAAGCTTCAAAGATGGCCACTGCACTCACTCCCTTGTGTCTGCTGTGATGCCCTCAAGCGCCCATCCAGCTCAGGATAGGCCACTGCCAGTATGTGGGCCATCAGGGGGGTCAGGGTCCGACAGGAACCCCTTCCTCGTTGGGAGCTGGGCCTCCGCGGTCTTCCGTGCCCAGTGTCTAAGGTCCTCCCACCATTTCGGACAGTGGTGCTCCGCCTGTCATAGACCCCCAGGGTCCGCACATCCTTGGCGATGGCACACCATATTCCTTTCTTTTGATGCACACTGACCTGCAGAGGTAATACAGACAGGAGAACACCATTAGACTAACAGTCCAGCCAGTAACACAAATAGCCCACCATACCCGTTTCCATCACCATTGGCACACACATAGTCCAGCACACAACGTGTACACCACAAAGAAGACATCACCCAACCCCCCTTACACGAGGCCTTCTCACACACATCTCCATGCATTCATGCCACATGCATCGTGTCCACAGTGTACTCACCTGTTGATCTGGAGGCCCATACAGTAGTCCGTACTGGGGTAGGAGCCCATCCACCAGTTGCTCCAACTCCTCAGAAGTGAATGCTGGGGCCCTTTCCCCGGTCACACTAGCCATAGTAGGTTCCAGAAACAGGTCACAGCAGCACATGTATTGTAGGTTCTCTCCTATGGAAGGTCAGGAAACAAGTGAGGAATATGATAGAAAATGGCATTCATGTCCGCGGCGGTGCATACCGTCTCCGCCGGCGTAGATCACCATTGGCCACTGTACCCCATAGGGCCCAATTATAACCAATTAGGAATTGCACGGCAGTTCACGACCGCCTACCACCATGGCGCACGACATCAGTGGCATTACCTCAATTCCACCTGTCCCTTCACACAGGACAGGCAGACACCATTTCGGGGGGAACAGGCCTATGGATTAATGCTGTGTCACAGGATAAATAGGCACATACTTCACAAATTACACAGTCCCATAACATGTTTGCAGACTGCGGACTTCTGTTGTGGCTCCATTGTTCAGTTTGTGACAGCATCCTCACTCTTTTGTCCCTTAGGTACCTACTGCTGTGGATGGACAGGAGATAGAGACATTACCCGTGTAGAGACCGCGATGGACTTGGCTACAGTGGAGGATAGGCACCTTATACTCACCTATAGACTGGACAGGGCCACAATCACAGAGCTGTGTGCCCAATTGGAGCCTAACCTGATATCTGCTATCTGTCACCCCATTGGAATCCTCCCTCTTGTGCAAGTGCTATCAGTTCTACATTTGCTAGCAAATGGTTCTTTCTAAGTGACAGTGTGCTTGGCAGCAGGAATGCCACAGCCAATGTTCTCAAATGTGCTGACAAGAGTGCTGTCTGCCCTGATAAAACACATGTGCAGCTACATTGCATTCCCCCAGGTTGAGGATTTTGCCACTGTGAAGGCTGGATTATATGCAATGGGACATATCCCCAATATATTTGGAGCGATTGACCGAACACATATTGCATTTGTCCCCCCTGCCAGAATGAACAGGTATTCAGGAATCATAAGAATTTCCACTCCATGAATGTACAGATGGTGTGCTTGGCGGACCAGTACATCTCCCACATCAATGCTAAGTATCCTGGGTCGGTGAATGATGCCTTTGTCCTGAGGAATAGTAGCATCCCAAATGTGATGGCCCAACTACAGAGGCACAAGGTGTGGCTAATAGGTGAGCCCTGGTTCCCACCCAGTATATGTTGGTGTATGCCTATGGTGTTGGCTATATAGGATAGTGTGTGGCTAAATGTTGCCCCTCAATATTGGCAGGTGACTCTGGTTTCCCAAACCTATCATGGCTGCTGACCCCTGTGAGGAATGCCAGGACAAGGGCAGAAGAACGTTATAATGAGGCACATAGGCGAACCAGAAGGATCATTGAAAGGACCTTTGGCCTCCTGAATTCCAGATTCCGGTGCCTCCATCTGACAGGTGGATCCCTGTGCTACTCACCCAAGAAGGTTTTTTAGATAGTAGTGGTATGCTGCATGTTGCACAACCTGGCCCTCAGACGACATGTACCTTTACTGCAGGAGGAGGAGACTGGAGATGCCGCTGTGGCAGCAGTGGACCCTGTGGATAGTGAGGATGAGGAGGCAGAGGGTGAGGATGTGGACAACAGAACATCTGTGATCCATCAGTAATTCCAATGACACACAGGTGAGAGAGTGCAACTTTACATTTCTATGACTTTGGTTGCATTCTGTGTGGCATTGGCAGGCTGGTATTTCCCAATTCTTTGCCCACTTACCGTTATCTCTGGATATTCATTTTGCAGATGTTGGTGATTTGACAAATACTCCTGGTGTGATCACAACAGCCAGCTACAGATCATTAATTCTATGCTCATTCTATGAACAGCTGTGTCAATCAATACATATTTGAAATACATGGCTTACTCAAAGTCTTTTTACCCAAGGGTGTTTATTGTAGTGCTAATATATAGAGGGGAAAGTGCAATGGGATGGGGTGATGATGGAGGAAAGTCCAGGGTATTGTTCCAGTGTGTTCATAGCACAGGTGCATTGTCCATGGTGACATAGGAAGGGGAGCAATGGCAGTTCAAGGTGGACAAGGTGACTGAGTGGGACACAAGGGGGGACAATCAGGAGAGTCTCATTCCCTGCCAGTGGTCTTGGCAAGAGTCTCTGGCTTCTGTCCTGTTCACAGGGATTGTTTGCGGGGTGGTTCATCTTTTGCAGGGGCGGTTCTGGTGGCCTGTTGGTCCTCTGGCGGGCCTCCTGGCCACTAGCAGCAGCGGAAGTGGAGAACTGTTCAGATGACTGGCTAGTGGCAGGGGCTCAGTAGTGTGACACTGCCTCCCCCATAATGTTGGCCATGTCTGCCAGCACCCCTGCTATGGAGATCGGGGTATTGTAGATAGCATGCAAGTCCTCCCTGATCCCCTGATACTGTCCCTCCTGCATCCACCTGTTCCCCTGCACGTTGTCTAGGATCTGGCCCATCGTGTCCTGGGAATGTTGATAGGCTCCCAGGATCTCGGAGAGTGCCTCATGGAGAGTCGGTTCCCTGCTCCTGTCCTCCCCCTGGCACACAGCAGTCCTCCCATTGTCCCTGGTGGCCTGTTCCTCGGTCCCCTGAACCGTGTGCCCACTGCCACTGACCCCAGGTCCCTGATTGTCTTGGGTGTGAGGTGTGTGTGGCTTTAGTTGTCGCAGTGGTCTTGTTGTCAGTCTCGTGCCAATGATTTGTATTCGTAAGGGGTTGTGGGTACTGTGGGTGTGCATTTTATGGTGGTGTGGGTGTGGTGTGTGTATGGGTGTCAGGTGTGTGTTGTTTGAATTGGCCAATGTGGTGTTGTTTTGTCTGTGGGTGTCCATTGTGAGCACAGCGGTATCTACCGCCAATGGTTTACCACCATTGAATGTCCGCCGTGGTGATTCGCGGGTCATAATGTGATGGACATTGTTCTGCAGGCGTAACGGTGTGGGTTTTGAGACCGCCAGTTTATCACTGACCTTTGGTCTGGCGGATTTGTATGTGTGGCTGAATTCTGTCAGACTGGTGTGTGTGTGTCATAATATGGTGAACGGATATCCGCTAGCGTAGCGGTAAGTTGGCGACTGTCAGCATGGCAGTAAGTGGGATTTACCGCCAGTGTCATAATGAGGGGCTAAATGTTTAGACCAGGCCCTGGGGGATGGGGACCCTGGGGCCAAGATTGGCCTGGGGAGGTGGGCTGCGTGGCCCCTTCCCCCAAACAAATTAACTGTTTAGGGTGGACCCCAGGGGATGGGGTCCACAGGGCAAAGATTGGCCTGGGGATGGGGGCTTCATGACACTCTCCTCCCCCCAAAATTAAATATTTAGGCCGAGTTCCGGGGGATGAGGTCCCTGGGGACGAGATTAGCAAAGGTAGAGGGGGGCATTTCCCCCTCCCAAAAAAGATAAATTAGAAGGCTGAGCCGAAGGGGTTGGGGTCTCTGGGGTAAAGATTGGCATTTGGAGGGGGCCCAAAGAAAATAAACATATTAACACCAGGCCCTGGGGAATGGGGTTCCTGTGCCAAAATTGGTTGGGTGAGACCGGGACAGAGCGACCCTCCTCCCCCTAAAAAATATTTTAGAATCCGAGCCCCTGGAGATGGGCTCCCCAGAGCCAAAATCATCCACAGGAGAGGGTCCACTTGGTCTCCCTCCCAAAAAAACATATGTTAGAAAGCCGGGCCCAGGGAATGAGGTCCCCATAGCCGAGATGAGCTGAGAAAGGGAGGCCATGTGCTCCCCATGGAGCTGTAATGGGCGCAGGAGAATGGGATCCTCAGGGCCAAAATCAGCCAGGAACTGGGGGAGATTGGGATCTGCAGCCAACTCCTGCAGTGCCTGGGATTAGGTGGCTAGAAGGGTTGGCCTCCGGAACTGGCCTTTGGCTGTGCACGGTGCAAGGTTGGGTGGTGGCCGCAGAGCCGAAAGCCATGCACAGTGGTGGTAGGATTAACGTCTAGTAATTAAATTTACTTTGCATTAAATAAAAACATGAAAATTCACTGAAAAAAACAAAGGTTACAGGAACGTTATAGTTAGGAAATAGAAAGAAAAAAAATTAGAAATTCACTTAAAAAACAAAGATTTCAGGGAAATTATCGTTAAACTCACATATTAAACATACACAAGCATAGAGCTTCACCTGTTATAGTTACAGTTATTTCAAGTATCTAGAACTCGTGCCCTAAGGCAACTATAATTTGTTCCCTCACCTTCACTGCTAATTACCCCACACATTATGGAACGCATGACACCTTTGATAACATCAATGATAATATTAGTATAATATTTGCAGGAAAAAACAGTGTAAAAACATATAAGGGGTCAGAATAAAGGTATCCTGACTCGGTAGTACAAATGGCAAAAAGTTACCCATTTTTTTTTCAGCCACTGCATGGATTCATGGATCCTCCTCAGATCCTCCACGGATCCTTAGGAAATACATGGCCCTTATTGGCTTGTTACAACCTGACACAAATATTAAAATGTGTGTTAAAAAACATAGAAATTCACTGAAAGAAACCAAGGGTTACAGGGAGGTTATAGTTAAGTTTTGAATGTACTCGTTAAAAAGCATAGAAATTCAGCAGTTATATTTAAAGTTCTTTCACGTAACTATAATTCAAGCCGTAAGTTAACTATTGCTCGCATCCTCACCATGCACTGTTAATTACCCTAAATTACCGAAGAAAAAACTGTATATGGCGGGGGAATTAGTTATAGTTACCTTAGGGCCGGAAGACTCAGTGACATGGTCATTGAGTCCTGAAAATCAATTAACAAATGTACAAAGGCAGAGTGGACTCATCTTCATCCCAAAGGACATGAGGGGCATCCCCAAAGGACCCCCGACTGGCTGGCACAACATTGACAATGGGGGTCATTACAACTCTGGCGGACGGTGTTAAAGCTGTGGTAATACCGCAAACAGGCCAGCGGACAAAAAAAGGGAATTATGACCGTGGCGGAAACCGCCAACATAGACAGCCACTTTAACACTCCGACCGCCACGGCGGTACAGACTAGCAGAGCGGCGGTCACCGCCAACAGACAGGCGGAAGACAATGTACCGCCCACAGTATCACAACCCGCCAATCCGCCACTTTTTCCGCGGCGGATTCACCGTGGATGAAAACACGGCAGAAACAGCCATTACAAAGGGAAAACGCTCACCTCTACACACTCCATGAGGAAGGAGGCCACCATGGAGCCGGAACTACAAATACTCCCTGCTCTTGTCTTCCTGCTCCTCTACGAACACCAGCAATGTAGGCGCCGAAGACAACGGTGAGTACTGCACCTACGACATAGGGGTGGGGGGAGGCAAAAGTCACGGACACACACACACAACACCCCCACCCCCTCCCCGACCTTCACCCACTACAACACACACACCAATGCATTTCCAAACAGCACAGTAACAACCCACAACCCCCCCGGATGAATGCAAAGACAAAAGGAAATCAGTTCAAACTTTGTAATGTATCAAAATACAGTAACCAATGATATACAGATATATATAAACATTGTAAAAATCATACATCACAATTAGTACTGCAGGTATGCACATATCAATGTCCGTGGACCACTGGTCCCACAATGCATGGGCGAGGCCCACACTAGATACCTGTCCACAAACGGAGAGAACACTGCAGGGGCATCAGATAGAAATACAACAGGCACCTCAGGGGGAAGGGAAGGGGGGGCACCTCAGCCGGATGACTGCACCATGCCAGATCCACGACGGGTCTCCATGCCCATTGATGTATCCTGGGGAGTGCAAAGCCACAGTCTCACAAGTCTCTACAGTGGGTGGGTTGCCCACTGTACCATCCTGGGGAGTGCAAAGCCACAGTCTCTCAAGTCACTCCAGTGGGTGGTTTGCCCACTGCTTTATCCTGGGGAGTGCAAAGCCACAGTCTCACAAGTCTCTACAGTGGGTGGCTTGCCCACTGTACCATCCTGGGGAGTGCAAAGCCACAGTCTCTCAAGTCACTCCAGTGGGTGGTTTGCCCACTGCTTTATCCTGGGGAGTGCAAAGCCACAGTCTCACAAGTCTCTACAGTGGGTGGCTTGCCCACTGTACCATCCTGGGCAGTGCAAAGCCACAGTCTCTCAAGTCACTCCAGTGGGTGGTTTGCCCACTGCTTTATCCTGGGGAGTGCAAAGCCACAGTCTCACAAGTCTCTACAGTGGGTGGGTTGCCCACTGTACCATCCTGGGGAGTGCAAAGCCACAGTCTCACAAGTCTTTACAGTGGGTGGGTTGCCCACTGTACCATCCTGGGGAGTGCAAAGCCACAGTCTCTCAAGTGGATAACAGTCTCCACTGGTTCTGGAGGGGGACTGGTGCCCAGAGTGCTTCATCCTGTGCAGGACAGACGGAGTGGATGGAGGTCTCCACTGGTTCTGGAGAGGGACTGGTGCCCAGAGTGCATCACGCTCCCCGTGACGGTCCCAGTTCCGTCACTGTCCCAGCTGCACATGGGCTAACGATGCTTGATTTGGCGGTCTTTGCCCTGTTCAGCGGTGCTTGCCTTTGCTGTCTCTGACCTTTTCAGCGGTGCATTGCCATGGCGGTCTTTGCCCTGTTCAGCGGTCTTCACCATGGCGGTCTTTGCCCTGTTCAGCGGTGCATTGCCATGGCGGTCTTTGCCCTGTTCAGCGGTGCTTGCCTTTGCTGTCTCTGACCTGTTCAGCGGTCTTCACCATTTCGGTCTTTGCCCTGTTCAGCGGTGCTTTGCCCTGTTCAGCGGTCTTCACCATGGCGGTCTTTGCCCTGTTCAGCGGTGCTTGCCTTTGCTGTCTCTGACCTGTGCAGCGGTGTGTGGCATGACGGTCCCTCAGTGCCCAGCGGGGCTGTGGCTGCCGGGGCCCTCCAGGGCACTGACGCTGGCGGTGGTCTCCGGACCAGTGACGATACTGCTGCCCTCCAGGGCACTGACTCTGGCGGTGGTCTCCGGACCAGTGACGATACTGCTGCCCTCCAGGGCACTGACTCTGGCGGTGGTCTCCGGACCAGTGACGATACTGCTGGCGGTGGCGTCCCAGCTGGCGGGGAGGATGGCGGCCTTCTCCGCCGTGCTGCTCTTACCAGACCTTGGAGACCTCTTCTGCCCCTTCACCACCTTGGGAGGAGTCACAGCTGACTCGGCACTCCCCCCGGGACCCTTGTGAGCTGTTTTGCCGGCAGGAGTCTTCACCCTCTCCCGTCGGGCACTTTCCAACTTAAGGTGCTTTACAGAGGGTGGACTGGCAGTGCTTTGGCTCCGTGTCACACTGGCTGCCCTGGTGGCCAGTGCACTCCACAGACCTTTAACACGCACCACTGGTACCGGACTTTTTTTGGCTGACTACGGGACCTATGAATTGGAGGGGTGGGGTGGGTGGGAAAGAGGTCAACGTTGCTCAGGAAGAGTTTCTGACGAACACTGGGATGGGTAGCTGGAGGGGGTCTGGGAGTGGAAGAAGAGGAGGTGGTTGTAGGAGGTGTAACTTTAGGTGATTTGGGTGCAGGTGCAGGTGCAGGTACTGGAGGCTGTCGTGAGGTGGATGGATGTTGGGTGTGTGGGTGCCCGCGTTTGTGTACTTTGGGAGGGGGCGTCACAGACACACTGGGAGTGGACACAGGGGACGTGTAAATGGTAGTGGGGGTGGTGAGTGCAGGTGAGCGGGGTGTGGTGCTGGGTGTTCTGGTGTGAGTCCTAGTGGCTGTAGATGTAGTGCATGCAGGTGAGAGTGTAGACTAGACTGGGAGGGAGGAGGGAGACGACGAGGAGGGGGACACAGTGGAGGCAGTGGATGTTGGTGTGTCTGTATGTGGGTGATGCTTGTGTGAGTGCCTGTGGGATGTGTGGTGCCTATGTTTGCCTGAGCTACTTTTGTGTGTTGAGGTGTGTGCATGCTTGTCTGATGGTGTGGTTGGGATAGGCTGGGGTACAGGGGATTGGGACTGGGTGGAGGAAGTTGGAGGGGGAGGCTAGAGACAGGGACAATGGATGCCATCAGTGCTGAGGCCAGAGATTGCAGGGTTCGATGATGGGCAGCCTGACCAGAATGAATGCCCTCCAGGAATGCATTAGTGTGTTGCAACTCCCTTTCTACACCCTGGATGGCATTCACAATGGTAGACTGCCCAACAGTGACCTGAGAAGGTCAATGGCCTCCTCACTGAGGGCAGCAGGGGTGACAGGGGCAGGGGCTGATGTGCCAGGGGCGAAGGTGATGCCCACCCTCCCGGGTGAGCGGGCAGGGAGCGAAGGCTGAGGGGCTGCTGGGAGGGCAGTGCTGGTAGGTGGGTGGCGGCTGTACCTGTAGAAGTGGGTGGCACAGATGGTGCCGCCACCACAAGGGAGCTCCAATCAGAGGACGAGTCCGTGTCGCTGTTTGCTGATCTGGTGACCGACGTGAAGCTCCCCTCGGCCTCCGTCCCACTGGTATATTCAGAGTCTGTGGTGTGGCCCTCCATGGCCATGTGGGATGCAGCTCCCTCGTGCTCCGGTGCCACTGTACCTCCGCCTGATGATGCTGATGCACAAAAGAACAGGGAGAGCACAAAAAGGGTTGGGGAAACAGAAGAAAGACAGGTTGAGTGCATGGCTTACCGCTACCGTTGGCGGGCAATACAGACACAGCAGCCCCCTGCACTACGCCGTGCTCTTGGTCTCTACAGATGCAATTTCTGGGATATGGCCTACATGGCTATAAGTGTCATCTGTCCACATAGATGACACAGGGGCATGTATACCTGTACTTGGCACTCTACAGAGGTGGGGTGGGGAGCCACAGGGCCATGCCTTACGAAGGGGCCTAGCCTACGGAACTCGCCCTGGCCTAGGGAAACCCACAGTCCTTCTCCCCCACCCAGACCCCTCCAATGCGCGCTAAGAGTATACTCACCCCCTTGTGTCTGCTGTGATGCCCTCAAGCGCCCATCCAACTCAGGGTAGGCCACCGCCAGGATCCGGAACATCAGGGGGGTCATGGTGCGACGGGCACCCCTCCCACGTTGGGAGGCCATCCCCAGCTGAGCCTCCGCCGTCTTCTTGCTCCAGCGGCGAATGTCCTCCCATCTTTTACGGCAGTGGGTGCCCCGTCTCAGGTGGACCCCCAGGGTCCGGACGTCCTTGGTGATGGCACGCCAAATGTCCTTCTTCTGGTGGGCGCTGACCTACATGACATGTACAGGGGAAGAAGAGAAGTCATTACCAACTGCACCGTCGAAGTGAGTGGCCCCCATCCCTACCCTTGTAATGTGGCACATGCATTCACCGTCCTTCATGGTCGCAGAACTCTGCCCCCTTCCTACTGACATCCAGCCCTCTCCACCCAGCATAGCCCATACAACGTGCTCCCTGTGTACTTACCTGTTGGTCTGGAGGACCGCAGAGTAGCGTGTACCGGGGTAGGACCCCGTCCACGAGCTTCTCCAACTCCTGAGCATTGCAGGCAGTGGCCCTTTCCCCAGACGCAGCAGCCATTGTCTCTTCCAGACCGAGGTCACAGCAGCACTTGCAGTGTAGGTCCTCTCCTGTCGAAGATCAGGTATCGAGTGATTGAACAGATAGAAAATGGCGGCCACGTCCGCGGCAGTGACATCCGCGGCGGTGCGTATCATCACCGCCGGCGCAATTCATCATTGGCTCCTGGGACCCATAGGGTCCAATGTTAACCAATGCAGCATTGCGCCGCGGTCTACGACCGCCTACCGCGACGGTGTACAACGCCAGCCCAGTTACCTCACATCCCATTGTCCCAGTTTAGAGGTCAGGCAGCCGCCATTTCACGGGCCCACATGGCTTAATTTACTACTGCGTCACACATACCTAGGCCTACACTCAACACACATACAGGAAGAGTATTGTATTTGGTGTTGTGTTCTGTGTAGATGTGGGTACATACCTGAGAATTTGTTGACTCTGTGGTCGCTGTTGTCCTTCTTAGGCACCGTCAGCTGGGACATTTGAGGAGATGGCAGAATCCTCCGGTGTACCGACCGCTGGTGGACCTGTTAACAATGGAGGAGCGACATTTGATCATCTCCTACAGGTTTGACCGTGCCACAATCCAGGAACTGTGTACCCAGTTGGAGCCAGACCTGATCTCACCAATCCGCCATCCCACAGGAATACCCCCTGAAGTGCAGGTGCTATCAGTGCTCCATTTCCTTGCAAGTGGATCATTTCAAACAAAAGTGGCCATGGCATCAGGGATGTCCCAGCCTATGTTTTCCAACGTGTTGTCCAGAGTGTTGTCTGCCCTGCTGAAACACGTGAGGAGCTACATCGTTTTCCCTCAGGTGGAGGATTTGGCTACAGTTAAAGGTGACTTCTATGCCCTGGGACATATCCCCAACATCATAGGTGCTATTGATGGCACCCATGTAGCTCTGGTCCCCCCTCGCAGGAGTGAACAGGTGTACAGGAACCGGAAGAGTTATCATTCCATGAATGTACAGATGGTATGTTTGGCAGACCAGTACATCTCCCAGGTAAATGCTATGTTCCCTGGCTCAGTGCATGATGCCTACATCCTGCGGAATAGCAGCATCCCGTATGTGATGGGTCAACTCCAGAGGCACCGTGTGTGGCTATTAGGGGACTCTGGTTACCCCAACCAGTCATGGCTATTGACCCCAGTGAGGAATCCCAGGACCAGGGCAGAGGAACGCTACAATGAGGCACATGGGCGGACTAGGAGGGTGATCGAACGCACCTTCGGCCTCCTGAAGGCCAGGTTCAGGTGCCTCCATATGACAGGTGGTTCCCTATTCTACTCACCAAGGAAGGTGTGCCAGATCATCATCGCCTGCTCGATGCTTGACAATCTTGCTTTGCGACGCCAGGTGCCTTTTCTGCAGGAGGATGGTCCAAATGACGGTGTTGTGGCTGCTGTGGAGCCTGTGGACAGTGATGAGGAGGAAGCAGAGGAAGAAGACATAGACAACAGGGAGTCAGTCATCCAGCAATATTTCCAGTGACACACAGGTGAGAACAATTTTTTTACTATTACATTCACTTTCACACTTCTACCTCTATCCTGTCCGTCAATCTGAAGCAGTATTTGGTAACTGAGTTGTACTTTTCCATTACGGTTTCACAGGTGTGGTTACCAACGTGTGTCATCTGCTTGCATCCTTCATGGACTTGTGATGTGTGACATAGGTATGTTGGCATTACATTTGAAAACGCATTTTGTCACTGTCATAGCTAATACACATTTTCGAAATCACAGACTGACTCCAGATTGTTTTGTGGTTCAAGGGTGTTTATTGAAGTGCTAATTATTGGAGGGGGTGGCAAAATGGTGATGGGTGATGGTGGAGGAATGTCCATGGCAGAGTCCAGTCTATTAGTCTCACAGGTGCACTGCCCATATGGGCATAGGAAGTGGAGCAGGGGCAGTTTAAGTATAGACAGGGTGACAAAGTGGGACAGTGGGATGACAATCAGGGTGGTCTCATTTCCTGGCGGGGGTCTTGCCATCTTGCTCTGTCCTGTTTCTGGATCTCAGGGACCGCTTGCGGGGTGGTTCTCCGTCTTCAGGGGGTGGGGTGCTGGTGTGGTAGTCCTGTGGCGGGCGTCCTGTCTACTAGCGCCGGCGGAGGTGGTGGGCAGTTCATCGTCCATGCTAGTATCAGGGGCCCCTTGGAGCGCCACGGTGTCCCTCGTGGTCTTTTGTATGTCCTTCAGCACCCCTACGATGGTGCCCAGGGCGGAGCTGATGGTTCTGATCTCCTCCCTGAAGTCCAAATACTGTTCCTCCTGCATGCGCTGGGTCTCCTGAAACTTGGCCAGGACCGTAGCCATCGTCTCCTGGGAGTGGTGGTATGCTCCCATGATGGAGGAGAGGGCCTCGTGGAGAGTGGGTTCCCTTGGCCTGTCCGCCCCCTGTCGCACAGCAGCCCTCCCAGTTCCCCTGTGTTCCTGTGCCTCCGTCTCCTGGACCGTTTGCCCACTACCACTGCCCCCAGGTCCCTGTTGTTGTTGGGGTGGTGGGTTATCATGGGTTCCCTGTAGTGGTGGACACACAGCTGATTGACGTGTCCTGGGGACGGAGGTATGGGCCCGCTGGGTGGGTGCTGTGCTGGTGTTACCAGAGGGTGGAAGGTCAGTGTTGGGCTGTGCCTGTGCGAGGGGAACCGACTGTCCCGAGGCCCATGATGGTCCGGGCTGGTCATCTGGATCCAGTTGGCCAGAGCTGCTGTCGTCACTGTGGGCCTCTTCTGTGGGTGGGGTGGAGATGTCTGGACCCTCCTGTCTGGTGACGTTACGTAGTGGTTCTGCAGGGGTATATGAGCATGATTATTGCATGTGTGAGTGTCATGGTGTGCAATGGGTGGGTGTGCGTGTACCCCAGGGCAAGCATTCCTTTGTGGGGGCTTGTGTGATGATGTTTGGGGGGGGTGTTATGGATATGTGCAGTGAGCATGCCTTAGTGATGGGTGTCCATGCTTAATTGTGTCATGCAGGGCTTGGTGTTGGGATGTGTGGTTTGTGTTATTAGTACATTAGTGAGGATTTGGAGTGATAGGGGAGGGGGTGAGGGTGGGGGTGTGTGATAGCATGCAGGTAGGGTGTGGGATATGATAGTTAAGATTTGACTTACCAGTGTCCATTCCTCCACCGACTCCTCTGAGGCCCTCTGGATGCATGATGGTCAAGACCTGCTCCTCCCATGTTGTTAGTTGCGGGGGAGGAGGTGGGGGTCCGCCGCCAGTCCGCTGAATTGCGATGTTGTGCCTGGAGACCACTGAACGCACCTTACCCCATAGGTCGTTCCACCTCTTCCTGATGTCCTCCTGATTTCTTGGATGCTGTCCCACAGCGTTGACCCTGTCGACGATTCTTCGCCATAGCTCCATCTTCCTGGCTATGGAGGTGTGCTGCACCTGTGATCCAAATAGCTGTGGCTCTACCCGTACGATTTCCTCCACCATGACCCTGAGCTCCTCCTCGGAAAACCTGGGGTGTCTTTGGCGTGACATGGGGTGGTGTAGGTGATGTGTTGGGTGGTGTATGTGTTGATGAGTGTGGTGATGTGTGGTGGTGTGGGGTGTTTTGTGCGTGGATGTTGTATGTGTGATGGTGTTGTGTGCCTCTGTGTGGTGGGGTTGTCTATTGCTGTGCTCTCTGTCTGTCGCCTTCGTCTATAAGTTTTGGTTGTAGGGGTTTGTGGGTGATGTGGGTGTGTCTTTTATATAGTGTTGGGTGTGTGGGAGTGGTGTTTGTATGTGTATCAGGTGTGTGTATTTTGAATTGTCCAATGTGGCAGTGTTTTGGATATGTGTGTGTATTTTGAGCGCGGCGGTGTGTACCGCCAATGGAATACCGCGGTTGAAAGACCGCCGCGTGGATTCGTGGGTCGTGATAGCATGGGCGTGTTTCTGTTGGCGTGACGGTGGAGGTTTTGTTTTCGCCAGTTTATCACTGACCTTTGGTGTGGCGGACTTGTGTGGGTGTCTGAATTTCGGCGGAATCCGAGATGTGGGTCATGATAGCTGTGGCGGAATTCCGCGGCCGCAGCGGTGTGTTGGCGGTCTTACCGCCAATGTTGTAATGACCCCCAATATGTTGTGGAATATGTTCACTAAGAGAGAATGAAAAGACCCAAACACAGTTTCTCTATCATATACATTTCACATATTCACAGAAGCAAATATTCCACAACAATACAGAGCATAGAATTACTTAGAAATACCATTAACATAACAGGAACATCAAAATTGGTTCCAAGGCAACCTTCCACAATTGTTGAAAATGTTATATATATTGGGTCCCTTCATCAATGATAGGGCCTCATGGCCAGTCCCAACTGCCTACACTCCTTATCCCAATGTTCAAAGTTACAGGTAGCAGATCTGCGCCCATTATGTAATAATTTATTAGCATTATACAGATTCTCAATACAATTCATAATGCAAACACTGAATACTGCCCCATTAAAGGCTGCTCCAGCTGTTCAACAACAATTGGCTACACCAGCGATAAACCCAATAACTAATAATGCAATTATGGGTGAAGTTCCCACCTCACATGAAGAAATTCTGTTTTGGATTGCACAAAAAGCAAGCCAGTTGGAAGCAGTGTTTCACCATACGGGATCCCAAGATAAACAAGGAACGCTCACAATATGCTTGCCCTCTGGGGGCCTTATTCACAGAGGTAAAGTTACTTTAAGTTTACACTAAAAGCCTACTACTTTTTGGTACATACAAAGGTAAGTTATGAGCAGCATCCTTACATCTGCACTCAGAGCGGAAACTCTACACTCAGGGTGGAGCTCCACCCCGAGCATGGAAATTATGCCCCGAGTGTGGACATAAAGATACTACTCGTAGCTTACCTTTCTGAATACTGAAAGTGTTAAACAGACTTTTGGTCTAAGTTTACCTTTGTGAATCGGGCCCAGGGAGGGTACTCTCTATAGATGATTTGCCACTTGGGGCACAGTTTTCGCTGCACTACATACCATAATGCATGGTACACCATCTCTTTCAGTTCTTCCAGAGCCCATAATGCATGGTACACCATCTCTATCGGTTCTTCCAGAGCTTTTGAAACAGATTCAAAATGAACACGGAGCTGTCCCTGCCCTGGCCTTGGGGATTAAATTAATGGCCAATTTTGCCACAGTAGCATCAATTATTTTAGGAAGCATTACAGGGGAAGCAACAGTGCTGGCAGCACACCAGCAGCTTGCTCAGATTTCTAAAATAGATTAGGAACGTAAGATACCAAAAAATATCTCCAGGAATTATACTAATATAGCTCGGGATAATTTGGGAGCCAGACCAAATAAATCATGACTTAAAGGTAACTCCAAAAAGGATAATAACAAGCAAGTTAAGGAGTCTTCTAAAAAATAAGTTGGGATAGAGAAAAATCTAAAATAGAAAAATTAAGTCACAAGGAGAATTTCCTCATTCTCAGAAAAACATTCCAAACTATGAAATTGTGATAATTTGAAACAACCTGATAGATATCAGTATACTGATACACACCTTTCTCGTTCCTTTTAGGACTCATTTAACAAATGGACCAAGAGCGGTGGGTTGTCAGAACAAAATAAAGAAGAGTACTTGAAACAAAAGAAGGACTCACAGTAATTGTCTGATATAATAAAAAATGGAGAGAAACTTCAACAACAAATACCACAATTTAAAAAGAACAAGACATGGACAGGGACTCTACTAGACAGCGTGGCAGAGGTCACAACAGTTGGTCAGAATCTTCAAGAGTTTCTGGATGTGAGAGCAACTAATGACTACATTGGAGTGGAAACCCCAGATAAGTGGGTCGCCCCTTCAGATTGTATTTACAAACTGAAAATTCAAATTGAGGGGGACATAATGCGCACAATTAAACTAATTTTCTGGGAAAGATTAACATCCAGTTATAACATTAACTTGGCAGAAAAGGATTGGCTGCCAGAGTTTGTTAGAACACACTCAAAGATGAAAATGTCATTTTGACATCTTTTTCAGTCCTAGTCCGAGATTCAGTAAAATAATCCTAGGCTGCAGATTAAGCTCTGCCTGTCTCATTGCTCTTTTTTCAGGATATGAGCTTTACAATGAGGGGAAGAGCCTGACACCACACTTCCTAGAGAAGTCTGCAGAATTACAACCACCAAACACTATTAAAAAATTGCAAACCTTGTTAGAATTCTTTAATTTTGGCAGAGCACACGTACCAGATTATGTGTAACACATGAAGTCACCTTACCCCCTTTGGTGCTTGCGCCGGCCACTGGCCGACGCCCACACTACCTCCCTGGTGCGGGTCACGACCAGTGGCCGACACCAGGGAGGGGGTGAAAAAATCTTTGGGTGCCTATTTTTTTTTTTAAAAACCCCGGGAGACACAGAAGATCTTCTGTGTCTCCCCCTGACCCCCCACCCACTCCTTTGTGACATCAGCGCGCTGCACAGTGTTGTTTTCCCCGGCTCTGATGGGGAAAATGGCCCCAAACGGTGAAAGGGGAGAGACTCCCCTTTCACAAAAGGCCTTCCTGAACGTGTTTCCTGGCCCTGAATCGCAGCACAGCTGCGAACGAGGGCAGGGGAACACCACTAGACACCAGGGATTTCACTTGGAAGGGTCGGCCCCCTCGGAAAACGGGCCGCCACTCCCTCCCGGGGGCATATTTTTTTAACATAAAGGTAGGTGTCCCCTGGGGGGGCGCAATCGCTTTCCATTGCCCCCCCCATCCCCCCCCACCGGGGCTTAATTTTTTTTTTTTTAAATAAAGAAATTGCCAGGGGGTCACCCGTGGGTAGGGCGATCCTCTGTGGGGGCAATACTTTTTTTAGTAGATGTAGGGTTTCCCTGGGGGCCATTTTGGCCCCCAAGGAAACCATACAACTACTAAAAAAAATATAGATCTATATATATCTATCTACATAGTTATATCTATAGATAGATCTATCTATCTATCGATATATGTAGATCTATCTATAGATATATCTATATAGAGATAGATCTATATATATATATATATATATATATCACTTTTGTCAATGCATGTGTGGTTTCCCTGGAGGTTGCGATCGGCCCCCAGGAAAACCAGGCCTACATATAAAAGTGATATACTTCAACTGATGCATTTTCACTGTAGTTTTTAGGCAGCAATAAAAAAGTTAAGTAAGTCTTGTGTCTAGTGGCACTTTTAGTGCCATAAAGAAGCGCAGAAGGTTTATATGCCTACTGCAAAGAGCAAATCTGTATTTTATGTAAATAGCTGAGTACATTAGTAAAGTTAGCCATTACCTGTGCTATAATACAAATGAAATGTATGTGCAGGGGTGGCGGGCGGCTATGGAGAGATGAAGGGCACTTTTGCTTGGTGGTAATGAGGGAATCCGAGGAGGAGGACATGGGAGTGGGAGCACCAATAATGATTGTTGGACTGGGCGCAGGAGGTGCTAAAGACTGTGACGAATGGTATGTGACAAGGTGTTTTTTGAGTGTCTTGAAAGAACCTGCTGATTGAGGGAAGAAGCGCAGGTAAGGTGACCTCTACTGTTGCACGTATCACACACGCACCAGCAATTTTGTGACTGTCTACGTAGGCTAGTGTTTTAGAGCAACAGTTTAGCCAGTAGCAGAGATGGCATCTCGATGGATGATTGCTGCTGACGCTGTCACTCAGGTTATAGAGGACAGCTCTGACATAGGATCAGAGACTGAGACAGCAGATACTGAGACAGCCTCTGAGGGATAGGACATGGCGCAGACTCTGGGAGTGATTTTTCAGTCGGAGGAGTCCCATTCGATAACTCCTCTTCCAGTAATTATGAGGGCAGTCCTGCTGTCCCTTCGCAAGCACAGTCTGTTTAACAGGGCAATAGTGGGTTAGCCCAACCCAGAGAGCAGGTGAATGCAGCGGCAAGCACAAAGAGAGAGTGCTCTCTTGGGAGCTCCCCAATTTAGTTCAGCCACAAATTCCACCGCCCAAATCGTATTGTGGAGACATCAAAATTATCTATCACAAAACAAACTGGTTTTGTAAGGCAGGCACCTGTTTTTTTGGTCCTGGGTTCGGCGGCCATATAGGGAAACATACTAAACCCAAACATTTCTGGGGACTAGACATCCGTGGGAGTCCACAGAGGTGTTACTTGTGTGGATTCCTCAAAGTTTTCTTACCCAGAATACCCTGCAAAACTGAAATGTTGTATAAAAACTCTATTTTTCTGGCATTTCAGTCACACAATCTACAGGAATATGCTGGGATCCACAAAATTCCTATCCCACAGTGATTCCTCACCTGTCCCGATAAAAACACTACCCCACTTGAGTGCCTGTACCTAGTGCCTGCGTCAGGAATGGATCACCCCAGGGTCAACAGTTGCTTCATGTAAGGACCAACATTGACCGTTGTGTGATCTATTCCTGTCGCGGGCACTAGGCCTACCCGCACAAGTGAGGGACCATTTTTATCAGGAGACTTGGGGGAATGCTGGGTGGAAGGAAATTTGTGGCTCCTCTCCGATTCGAGAACTTTCTATCACCAAAATGTGAGGAAAAAGTGTTTTTTTTCCAAATATTGAGGTTTGCAAAGGATGCTGGATAACATTGGTGAGAGCCCCACAAGTCACCCCATCTTGGATTCCCCTAGGTGTCTAGTTTTAAAAAATGCACAGGTTTGGTAGGTTTCCCTAGGTGCCGGCTGAGCTAGAGGCCAAAATCCACAGCTAGGCACTTTGCAAAAAACAGCTCTGTTTTTTTAAGGAAAATGTGATGTGTCCACATTGTGTTTTGTGGCATTTCCTGTCGCAGGCGCTAGGCCTACCCACAAAAGTGAGGTACCATTTTTATCAGGAGACTTGTGGAAACGCTGGGTGGAAGGAAATTTGTGGCTCCTCTCCGATTCCAAAACTTTCTGTCACCGAAATGTGAGGAAAAAGTGTTTTTTGGTCAAATTTTGAGGTTTGCAAAGGATTCTGGGTAACAGAACCTAGTGAGAACTCCACAAGTCAGCCCATCCTGGATTCCCCTAGGTGTCTAGTTTACAGAAATGCACAGGTTTGATAAGTTTCCCTAGGTGTCGGCTGAGCTAGAGGCCAAAATCCACATCTAGGCACTTTGCAAAAAACAGCTCTGTTTTCTTTAGGAAAATGTGATTTGTCCACATTGTGTTTTGTGGCATTTCCTGTTGCAGGTGCTAGGCCTACCCACACAAGTGAGGTACCATTTTTATCGGGAGACTTGTGGAAACGCTGGGTGGAAGGAAATTTGTGGCTCCTCTCCGATTCCAGAACTTTCTGTCACCGAAATGTGAGGAAAAAGTGTTTTTTGGTCAAATTTTGAGGTTTGCAAAGGATTCTGGGTAACAGAACCTAGTGAGAGCCCCGCAAGTCAGCCCATCCTGGATTCCCCTAGGTGTCTAGTTTTCAAAAATTTGCAGGTTTGGTAGGTTTCCCTAGGTTCCGGCTGAGCTAGAGGCCAAAATCTACAGCACAGCACTTTGCAAAAAACAGGTCAGATTTCAATGTAAAAATGTGATGTGTCCATGTTGCCTTTCCTGTTGCGAGCATTAGGCCTACCCATGCAAGCGAGGTACCATTTTTATCGGGAGACTTGGGGGAACACAGACTAGCACACAAGTGTTTTTGCCCCTTGCCTTTCGCTACATTTTTTCCTTCCAAATGCAAGACAGTGTGTAAAAAAGACGTCTATTTGAGAAATGGCCTGTAATTCACATGCTAGTATGGGCACCCCGAAATTCAGAGATGTGCAAATAACCACTGCTTATCAACACCTTATCTTACGCCCAGTTTGGAAATACAAAGGTTTTCTAGATACCTTCTTTTCACCCTTTATATTTCACCAAATGAATTACTGTATACCCGGTATAGAATGAAAACCGATCTCAAGGTGCAGCTCATTTATTGGCTCTGGGTACCTAGGAATCTTGATGAACCTACAAGCCCTATATATCCCTGCAACCAGAAGAGTCCAGCAAACGTAACGGAATATTGCTTTAAAACATCTGACATTGCAGGAAAAAGTTACAGAGTAAAACGTGGAGAAAAATGGCTGGTTTATTCAGATCGATTTCAATATTTTTTTATTTCAGCTGTTATTTTCTGTAGGAAAACCTTGTAGGATCTACACAAATTACCCCTTGCGGAATTTAGAATTTTGTCAGAACTGCTAAGCTTTCCGGGATCCAGTATTGGTTTCACACCCATTCCTGTCACTTACTGGAAGGAGGCTGAAAGCACCAAAAATAGTAAAAATGGGGTATGTCCAGTAAAATGCCAAAATTGTGGTGAAAAATGTGGTTTTCTGATTCAAGTCTGCCTGTTCCTGAAATCTGGGAAGATGGTTATTTTAGCACCACAAACCCTTTGTTGATGCCGTTTTCAGGGAAAAAACCACAAGCCTTCTTCGACAGCCCTTTTTTCCCATTTAAAAAAAAAAAAAAAAAACTTTGCCTGTATTTTGGCTAATCTCCTGGTCTCTTCCAGGGGAACCCACAAACTCTGGGTACCTTTAGAATCCCTAGGATGTTGGAAACAAAGGACGCAAATTTGGCGTGGATAGCTTATGTGGACAAAAAGTTATGAAGGCCTAAGCGCGAACTACCCCAAATAGCCAAAAAAGGGCTCAGCATTGGGGGAGGGGGGGCAGCAGCTAAGAGGTTAAGATCTAATACATCCAAGCAAACATTGGATAACACAACATACAAACTAGATCATTACAGACATGCTTGAAACAAAAACCTTACACATATATGTGAAAACAAAACAAATTTGGTCATTCTGATAATTCTGGGTGGCATTGGCTTTACCTACTTCAATATCAATGAATGTGTCAGTGCTGACTGCATATTAACCGCATTTATATTGCAATACAGGAATGCATTTTGCCTCCACTGAGAAATTACTGACTGCAGTTCAGATAGCTGTAATCAAGGAGAGACCATTGGCCCAGGGCAAATGCATCATTGTCATCGCCCTAGTTTCAGCCTTAGAGGCCGTTATGAAAGTCAGCATTCCAATCGCAAAAGCATTGCATCCACAATGGATACAATGGTCCACCTCCTTAACTGCTACTGATCCTGATTTAGAGTTTGGCGGATAAGTTACTCTGGATCTGATTACTTATTTGGCAGTCGAAAAACCCGACCACCAAATTCTAGATGAGGAGACTGCTACAGTGCCAGTGGGCTTCCCACCAGCCCCATTAAGAGTTTCCCACTGGGCTGACTGGTGGAAACCAAGGTTCAGTGGAATTGGATTGGGCTCCCATGTCGATCAGGGGGCCTCCTTAGTACCCTTGGAATGCACACTGCCTGCACAGAAGACAGTGCGCATTCTGGTTGTGCTGGGCAGGGGGGTTGATGCCCTTCTTCTCTGCCAGCCTTTTCATGGAGGTTGAACTGCCATGAAAAGGCTGGTGGAGAACAAAGTTGAAATCAACACAGCAGCGCTGACTTCAGTGCCGTGTCATGGCTGATTACAACCATGACCGCTGTCATCCAAGAAGGATCAAAGATTCGCAGTGGCCTGACCGCCACCACAAGTCTGGCGGTCTTGTGACCGACAGACTCATAATAGTGCCCTCTGTCACAAATCTGAAGGATATCCCTTCCGCTGTATTACAATTTCCATAGGATATAATGGAATCAAAATATGGCAAATGGGATATCTGTCACACTTGTGACAGAGTAACCCCATCTGCCAAACTTTAAATCAGCCGATCTGTCTTTGGGCCAAAGTTACAGATCTAAGAATTTCCACAGTACGAGCTTCAGTACCACATGCCCACTAATATTATACCTCTAGAGCATTATAAACACAAAATGTACCTTCATGTTTTAGCTCAATGTGCTGTAGTGACCGCATATCAATACTCTGTGGCTTGTGCAGCTGTTCATGGAGTGATGAGATAAGGAGAATTCCAACCTTAGCAAACTTTTACACAGTCCTTTGGGGATTGCACAAAACAACTCGCTGAGCTCAAAACATTCATTTTGGCACTGGAACATATAAATCCTGACTTCCCCACATTTATTGTGTGTGATGCAGACGACTGTGCTAGTCTTTCAATGAACATCTACACTATTTGTGCATTAACAGATTCAGAGATTCCAAAGGGAACACCATGAAGCATAAAATGCTCTGGGGGGAAAGTGGCAGAGTGCAATGAGAAACTACCACGGGCTCATAAAATAACTACATTGGACCATCAATGTGTTGGAATATACACTGTAGGGAGTCAATTGGCTGATGAAGCGGCCAAACCTGCAGCTGTTGTGGCTGCTTAAAGGGTGGATGATGACATTTTATCTGCTATAAACACTTCAGCTAATGGCATACCCCTACTGAAAGCATGCCCAACAACATATTCCTACCACTTGCATGCCTAAAACATTCCACATTTACCAATACCAGGGGTAGGTGATCGTGTGATCCCCAAGCAAGATAGTAGGCTAGAACTAACAAAAGCTGCTCATGAAGGTGCTTCTGCCCATGCTGATGTGGCAGTTACCATTTCACTTTTACAACAACATTACTGTTGGCATAGTCTATACAATCAGATCAAACAGTATGTCCTTAGTTGTGACATCTGTCAACAAGTTAAAGGTTCCACCATTAAGCATCCACTACAGACTCCTCTCTTAGTGGCCAATAAGCCTACGCAGTATGTGTACCTGGATCATTGTGGCCCTGACAGGGCATACAAATACATTCTGGTAGCAGCAGACTCTTGCCCCAAGTTCTTTTGGGTGTGGCCACAATAATAGGCTGATGCTCACACTGTTATTAAATAATTGGAAGTCTTCATTGGGACATATGCAGTTGCTGCATTCCATTCAGACCAGGGCCCTGATTTTGCCTCTAAAGCTTACAGGAACACGATGAGGATGTTGGATGTAGAGGTCCATTATTGTTCTCTTTATCATCCAGAGGGAAGTTCATTAGAGGAGAGAGAAACCTGAGACTTAAAACTGGTCTTAGTTTCAGGTCATAGTTGAATCCATCACATATACGTGGTCCAGAGAGCATTAAATAGTCTGCCTAGAAGATCTTTGGGAGGCCGTGCCCTCCTGTTTGGCATCCCAATGTAGATCTGTACGAGGCTGGCCTGGTTTGTAGTGGGTACCAATTGTACTTACACCAAATACCAGGTCCAGTTATCCCTTATTAGTAGAGTGTAGTAGCAGAACAGCCAAGGCTAAACTAGGAGACATGCAAAGCTCCTGCAATACCACTATATCACATAAGTTCCATATCATAAGAAAGACAATACTCAGAGTTACTAAAAATAAAGGTACTTTATTTTAGTGACAATGTTCCAAAAATATCTCAGTGGATATACTCCCTTGGGAGGTAAGTAACATACACAAAATATAAACAAATAACCAAATCAGGTAAGTAAAACAGTCAGAAAGTAGTGCAAACACCGTAGAACACAATAGAATGCAATAGGCCTAGGGGCAACACAAATCATATACTAAGTAAGTGGAATGCGCACCACGAATGCACCTGTAGGCAAGTGTAGTGTGTAGAGGGTCACTGGGAGTGTAAGAAAACACCAAGGGTATAAAGGAGACCCCACCCCAGGACCCAGGAAAGCAGGAGTAAAGTACTACTATTTCCCTCAAAACACACTAAAGTCATGATAGAGGATCTTGCAAAGACCACACAAGACTGCCAAGCACTAAAGACGGATTCCTGGACCTGAAGACCTTTGAAGGAAGAGGATCAAGTCCAAGAGTCGCTAAAGTGTCCACGGGGGCAGGAGCCCACTAATCCCCGGATGAAGGTGCAAAATGGCTGCCTCTGATTGGAAGAAGCTGCTGGTTCTGCACCAACGGAGTGAGATAGGAGGTTCTGCTTTGTGCAGAAGATGGCCCACGATGTGCTGGCAGATGCAGAGTGATTTCCTTGGTAAAATACCACAAACAAGCCTTGCTACATGCAAGAGTCGCAGCAGAAGAAAAAGGGTGCTACCCAGGCCCAGGAAGGACCAGGATGTGGCCACTCAGGAGGGGGGACAGAGGGGGCCCTGAGCAATGTAGAGAGACCATTAGAAGAAGGGAAGCACCCACAGGAGCACTTGAACATGGGTTCAAGAAGACTGAACACAACGGTCATCTCAACACTCCATAAAGGGGTCGTATGACGCTGGAGGTCAACTCTGGGAGGTGAGCATCGGAGGACGGAGTGCTGGGGACCTAGGCTCGGCTGGGAATGCAGGATTTCTTGGAAATGTGCACAGAAGCCCTTGTAGCTGCAGATCACACGGTGCACGGTGATACTGTCTGGGGAGGGGAGGCAAGGACATACCTCCTCTAAATTCAGACAGTTGGACCTCTGGACAGTCGGGGGTCACTTGGGTCCACCACCTGTGTTCCAGGGACCACACTCGTCAGGATGAGAGGGGACCCAGAGTACCGGTGAGGCTGTAGTTTGGTGCCTGCTGGAGCAGGGGGAAGATTCCGTCGACCCACGGGAGATTTCTTCATGGCTTTCAGTGCAGGGTGAAGGCTGCCAGCCCTCAGAGCATGCACCACCAGGAAACAGTTGAGAAAGCATGCAGGATTATGCGCTACAATGTCGCTGGTAGTCTTCTGCCTACTTTGTTGCAGTTTTGTAGGCGTCCTGGAGCAGTCAGCGGTCGATCCTTGGCAGAAGTCAAAGAGAGAAGTGCAGAGGACCCCTGGTGGATTCTTTCAAGCCGAAATCTGATGAGAAGCCCACAGGAGAGACCCTCAATAGCCCTGAGAGGAGGATTGGCTACCTACCCAGGAATGCACCTATCAGGAGGGGTCTCTGACGTCACCTCCTGGCACTGTCCACTCAGAGGCCTCCAAAGTGTCCCCACACCTCTGAAAACAAGATGGCGGAGGACTGAGACACACTGGAGGATCTCTGGGCACCACCCCTGGGGTAGTGATGGAGAGGGGAGTGGTCACTCCCCTTTTCTTTGTCCAGTTTCACGCCAGAGCAGGGACTGGGGTTCCCTAAACCGGTGTAGACTGGATTATGCAAGGAGGGCACCATCTGTGCCCTTCAAAGCATTTCCAGAGGCTCTGGGAGGCTGCCCCTCTCATGCCTGCAACCCTATTTCCAAAGGGAGAGGGTGTAACAACCTCCTCCCAAAGGAAATACATTGTTCTGCCTTCCTGGGACTGAGCTGCTCAGACCCCAGGAGGGCAGAACTCTGTCTGTGGGGTGGCAGCAACTGTAGCTGCAGAGAAAACCCCAGAGAGCTAGTTTGGCAGTACTGGGGGTCCATAGTGGAGCCCCCAGGATGCATGGAATTGGCTTCCAAATACTAGATTTGTAATGGGGGGCAATTCCATTATCTTGGACATGTTAAATGGCCATTTTCAGAGTTACCATTGTGAAGCTACATGTAGGTATTGACCTATATGTAGTGCATGCGTATAATGGCGCCCCGCACTCACAAAGTCCAGGGAAATGGCCCTGAACTATGTGGGGGCACCTTTGCTAGTGCAAGGGTGCCCTCACACTTAGTAACTTTTCACCTAACCTTCAGCAAGTGAAGGTTTGACATATAGGTGTCTTAAAGGTTACTTAAGTGCAGTGAAAATGGCTGTGAAATAACATATGCTATATTTTACACAGGCAGCAATGGCAGTCCTGAGTAAGGGTTTGTCTGAGCTCCTTATGGGTGGCAAAAGAAATGCTGCAGCCCATATGGATCTCTTGGAACCCCAATGCCCTGGGTACCTAAGCACCATATACTAGGGACTTATAAGGGGGGGTCCAGTATACCAATTCGAATTGGTAATTGTAGTCACTAGCCCATAGTGACAAATTTAAAGGCAGAAAGAGCGTGAGCACTGAGGTTCTGATTAGCAGAGCCTCAGTGACACAGTTAGGCACTACACAGGCACACACATCTAGGCCACAAATTATGAGCAAAAACATACTGACATACATGTAAAATTGGGGGTAACATGCCAAGAAAGATGGTACTTTCCTACAAGATCCCAGACCTTGATGGTCCCTGTGCAGTGGAGCAGAAACCCCATTTAGCATTAATGAAAGTGTCACTGCCTTACAAGAATTACAACAGTTCCATGATGAACTTTCCACCGCAAACACTACCACTTTGGGGCTCAGAGATTCAACAACTTACGCAAGCTGGTTTCCAAAAATTGGGGATCCAATTCATGAGGCAACTCCTGTGAAAAAGGAGTCTGGCCCATCTTACAGAGCTCCGGTCCCTGTTCTAGGAATACATGGTAGCAGAACTGTGATTTTACCACCACTAGCTGGTTCCAAAGACAAATGTTTTTTCTCCACTGATCATATAAAGTTACATCATGTGGATCCTGCACAATAAACCTAGAGGATTCCTGAGTAGTTCCCTTTACCTTCTCACTACCATACAGGAGATACTTCTTTAAGCATTAAACAGCACTGACATTATTTACCCTAGGTTTGGGAGGGGAAATAATGAACTTTTGCTGATTACAGTTGCTGCTGCAAGAACACGAGATGTCCAGAATGCTCATCTACACTCCACTATTGTATCACAAATCAATAGAGTTTTTTTATGACGAACCACAGTAAGCGACATCTACCAGGTCTCTTTCTCCTGCACCAGCTCTAGCATTTTCACAGACTGCTTCTGGTTATTTTGTTGACAGACAACTTTTCTTGATCTTCAAATGCCACCTTGGTGCATGGTATGTAAGCTTTTCAATTACCTAAACACACTTATTTGATACACCCATGGAATTGCCTGTGGATTAGATTGGCATTGCTTGCTCTTCTTCTATAGACTGGATTTGTCATTGCCTTCTCTTTGCTTATACGTGGGCATTATCTTCCTGAATGATTGTGTTGAACTGGTAGATTAGGTTTTGAAGCCTGTGCGAAGAGACTTGTCCCTAGTGAAAAGTTCTGTACTTCCAGTTCCTGGTGGGATTGTTTGAGATAAAGTTCTATATGATACTTTTGGTCCTACTGAAATTATTCAAATTCTATATGTATTCTACATTTCTTTGAATGAAATTATTACACCTGACATTGTGTCTGATGACTAGGGTGTAAAAACAGTTGATTCTATGCTTTCTGAGCTTGACTATTTTACTGTATTTGAAAGTCATTGTTGGACTTGGCTCTTTTTACAGGGTCATCCCTAAGGTTTTCACCTCCTTCCTCCTATTTTTTCTGACCAGTTTTAGTTGGATTTAGGTCTCTGAGCACTTTACCATTATTAACCAATGCTAACGTGCATATGCTCCCTGTGTAAATTATCTTGGTGATTGGTATATCCATGATTGCCATATTTGATTTACTAGTATGTCCCTAGTAAAGTGCACTAAAGGTGCCCAGGGCCTGTAAATCAAATGCTACTAGAGGGCCTGCAGGACTGGTTGTGCCACCCACACTAGAGGCCTACTACAGTGCCTGTGTGTATGGTTTTAACCTGTCAATTTGACCTGACAGGTGCACCCACTTGCCAGTCCCAAACCTTCCCTTTTTATGCATGTAAGTCACCCCTAAGGTAGGCCCTATGTAACCCCAGGGGCAGGCTACAGTGTATGTTAAAGGTGGGACGTGTACTGATGTGTTTTACATGTCCTAACAGTGAAATACTGCCAAATTTGTTTTTCACTGTTGAAAGGCCTCTCCAGTTTCCCTTTGAGAGCAGATGTGTGGAGTATGGGGTCTCTGAATTCACAATTTAATTTAATACATCTTTTAGTGAAGTTAGTGTTTAGATTGTTAGTTTGAAAATGCCACTTAGAAATCAGGCATTTTCTTGCTTTAACCATTTTGTGACTCTGCTTGTTTGTGGATTCCTTGTCTCGGTCAGACTGATAGTTGGGCTGTTTGTGAATCTCCTCTAGAAAGCGACACAAATGGAGCTGGGGTGTAGCCTGCATACCATTATGAACCATCTGGGCTAGAGTGGAGAGATGAGTGGTCACTTATGGACTGTGTCTGACCTCAGACAATGCAGTCTCTGACACCCTGGTGTGCATCTGGGGCCAGGCTTGGGCAAGGCAGGATCTGGTAAACAACAGAGACTTTTCTTTGAAATAAGGCAACTTCAAAGGCAGAAAGAGGTATAAGTTGTGGACACAAAACCTCAGACTTTGGATTTCTTCAAGATTTGCTTCTGGAACCAAGAAGAACCTCTACCACAGAGAAGAGCTCAAGAGCTGAGGAGAAGTGCTGCACCTGCCTGTGACTGTGCTTTGTTGGGCTGTACTGCAGTTGTTGCTTCTGCCTGTGAAAGGGGACAAAGACTTGATTTTGTGGTATATTCATGCTTGAGAAGAATCTCTAAGGGCTTGAACTGAGCTTGCCCCCTGTTCTTGAAGTCTCAAGGTCATCAAAGACTTCCTCTGCCAGCACCTGGACTCTCTGCTGAGACTCCTGCCCTGCCAAGTGGTGCCTAATCCAGTCCATGGGCCATTGAAAGGAGAAGCTGGTAACAAATCTAGAAAAACCAAGTGCACCAACTTTGAATGACTTCAAACTGATGCCGCTGCCGGATTCTGCAACGCCGTGCACCTGAAGCCATGGTCCTTGCTGGAGTGTGATGACCCTGCAGGCCCGACGCATCAGCACCCCTCCTGAAGTCCGGGTGTCACCGACGTCGGTGACACCCGACTTCGCCGCACCATGCAGTGACCACAGGATAGCGATCTCGCCGGAAATGAGCCGATCAAGGCCTTCTCACCACCACCGCCTCACCTGGAGCTCTCCCCAGCAAGCACCCGACGCCTCCGCTCCTCTGACGCTGCATTAGATCCAGTGATGCCGCGATTCCTGACTCTGTGCACCTGCTTGTTTCCTCATTTTCACAAGGAACTGTACCTGGGGGTCTGTGTGACTCCATGCCCGGTGCCTTTGGCATCGGATTGTTGGGAACGACTCAGTTAAGACGCTGTGAAATCAACTCATCAAAGCATTTGTGTTTCTGAGTGCTATTTTTGTGTTTAATCTTTGAAAATTCATAACTTTGCTTGAGTATGTTGGATTTTTGTTGTTTTGGTCTTGTTTTGCTCAGATAAATATTGGCTATTCTTCTAACCTGGGGTTGAGTTTGTAGTGTTGTCACTGTATTACGGTGTGTATTGGTACAAATACTTTATACATTGTCTCTGGGTTAAGCCTTCCTGCTCGTGCCAAACTACAATGAGGGCGAGCGGGGGTTAACCGGGTGTGTTTCTCCTTTGCCCTGACTAGAGTGAGGGTCCTTGCTTGGACAGGGGGTAACCTGACTGCCATTCAAAGACCCCATTTTTAACAATGGTGATACACACATTAATTCTGTGGCATATGGTAACCATTATTACTGACACCATTACCTACACAGAGCTAATACTCCATGTACAGTTTTTTTTAAATTACGCAGTGGGACCATTGTCCAACTGCTACTACCCCAATTCCAGTTTTTGATTATAAACAGATTTATTTGGCCAAAAATAAACATCTTACAAAAACTACTGATATTTTAAAAAATAAATTCCCAATCAATTCATTGTGACACTGATATCTTGATATGAAAATAGTAACTCACATAATGTATGAATTAAAAGTCCCCAAAAACGTTCAGACTTAAATTTCATACTGATAGCAATCGATATGTGATACAAAATAATGAATACAAAGTTATACCATGAAGCTATCTGAATGTTAAACAATGATTGGCTTAACAACAATAGTTAGACCTTTTTTCTATTAGGCCACACAACCTATTCATTGTTGCCATGAGCAATTGTTGTCCTGTCCATATATATATATATATATATATTAACACATGTATTCTCATAGACGAAAAGACGAAAAGACACCGAGTTTGAAAAACTCCTCTTATCAAAATTATGACCAGAAAAAAATATAGCATAAGAAATATAAAATATATACAAAAATAATTAATTAAAACAACTAAAAAATACACTCCTTATTACAGAATCTTCTAGCCTATTGTTAGTGATCAGAAATGATGACATCTGACCCCCTGGTTCTTTAGTTCCTACAAAACATCGAATGAAAACTAGCAACTCCAAGGATATATTTTCCTGTGAACTGTGACATTAAATACTTCTCTCAGTTCAGTGCAATGTGTATAATCCCTTATCCAAATGATGCCGTATTGAGTTTATTTATCCGGTAAATTTCCCTTGCTCTAACTTTCTGTGCTCTATACCGAAAAAAACAAATCTTATTCAGTTTATGCGAGGAGTGTTCCTTTTTTTTAAAAATGGTAGCTATGAAATACTTAGGCCCGTATTTATACTTTTTTTAGCGCCGCATTTGCGCCTCTTTTTGACGCAAAACGGCGCAAACCTACAAAATACAATGGTATTTTGCAAGTTTGCGTCGTTTTTGCGTCAAAAAACGACGCAAATGCGGCGCAAAAAAAGTATAAATACGGGCTTAGTATCAATACTTTAATTGCCCTGCTCTGTCCCTTCCATCTCTATTCTAGTTTCCTTGTTGTGAAGCCATTATATTGTTTGATGAAAACAAAAAACAACACGCAAACACAATTCGAAGTGCTGGACTTAATAAATCACCCAATCTCAAACTTGTGCTTCCAATTAGCATCAGTAAAACTCCTCCTATTATCACATACAAATACAGCAAATACATTTCCCACAATTATAACAACCTTTTGGTTTGTCAGGTCATCACTGTCGAGCTTCAAAAATAGACCTTTTATCCTGATATTTCATAGTGTCACTAGGACTGCGTAAAGTTTTAAGTGTAGGTGCCTTCTTAAAAGTGAGTGCAGTAACACTTTAGAGATTTCAGGGTCAAGCAGCAGGACCTTCCAGTGTTTTAAAAGGCTTCTTTTGTAAACTATATTGTTGTCCTCACTTTATGTTGTGATAGGTTCGCTAGCTTTATGTTTCAAAAGTTCATCTCTACTGATTCTGCTGGCTCATTCTTTGGCTGACTTAACAGTTTTTTCATGATAAAGTCTTTGGGCGCACATCTGTTTGTACTCTCCAATTCCTGTGCTTCCAAATCACATTGCATGCTACAATTCATTCTCTATCCTAGGACCTCCCCAGGAAACCTGGAACCACTTGCCGTCCCTTTCATTTGTTGATACAACTAATCTCGGTAGAACAAAAAGTTGTTAAATGACATAAATTCTGAAAAGTCCAAAATCATTAGAGACTGTTGTAAATAACTTGCTGACTTGGTTAATAAAAAGGATCTTATTTCCTTTTGTCCTGTGTCAGCTACCCACGTCCAGTCAGGAAGATCTCTTGACTCTGCCATCTTTGCCATGCAGCCTCTACTCCCTAGTGCTCGAGCACAGTCAGCCTTTTTATTGGACAGCTCACGTTGCCCAGTCCTTCTCTGCCCATGTGTGTTTTTCCCCAATTGTACACACTCTGTGCATTGGTGTAATTTTAAGCACTTTTGCACTTGTGCATTCTTCGCTCTGCCTCACTGGTGCATCTTGTCTTCTCATGCTTTTTCTCTCCTCCCACCTTTTACTTGCCTGTTCCCACCTCCTGCTTCCCACCACCAAGCGCTCCGACCCCTCCCAGGACCTACTCCCAGGACCTACTTACTGGAGGCTGCAGTGCAAAAAGCAAAACGGTCTATGCCCGTCTATGTCCACACCCAGCACCAGAAATCCTGGCCTTCTGTCCAACCACTCGTACTGCACCACCAAGCTTTGTGCCCTGAACCCCATACACAGCAACTGCTGCATCGCCTCCTTCAATCAGCCAAAGCACCCTTCTCCTGCTGATGCTGCCACTTTTCCTGCAACACAGCACCGCCCACCCACAAAGGAGCTCTCGCCACACCCACCCAGAAAACCAAAGAGAAGACCACAAACACACTGGAACAACTTCAGTGCTTTCTGCTTAACGCCCAATCCCTCTGCAAGCATGCCACAGAAATATGGGATACCATCACCACCCTTCCCACCTGGCTCAACTCTTCCTCAACCCCCAACATTGCCCTCGCAACCCCTGACAGCTGCAAGATGATACACCAAGACAATGCAAACAAACTTGGTGGAGGCACCGTCATCCTCCACAAGGAAAGTATCCAATGCATTGCCACCGACGATGACTCCACACCTACAATGGATTACCTCAACTTCCAACTCCTAACTGATTCCATGGCAACCATCAAGGCCCACAGACACCAGGCCAGCATTCTGCAACATTATCTCCAACTTCATCACCCCACTAGCTATTGACTCCAAGCACTACACACTACTCGACGACCTCAACTTCCACCTCAACAACACTGACAACACCAACTCCGCCAATCTCCTGGACAGCACAAGCAACATCAGCCTCACCCAACTGGTCACCAACCCCACACACAGTGCAGGACACATGCTTGACCCGATCTTTATATCCAGTGACAGAGTCAAGTATAGCCAAGCAATAGAACTCACCTGGACCAACTACACCATTTTCCACTTCACCATCAAAGGCTCCCAGGACACCATTACCAAGCCCTGCAGCTCCTCTCACTGCAGCTGGAAGAAAGTGATGGAAACCCAGTGGACATGGGCCCTCAACACCATCCAGCCCAAAGCTGCACTAGACCTGGAACAGGCAGTCCAGAACGTCTCTGACTGGATCACCAAATGCACCAACAATTGCCCCTATGAAGCCAACCAAAACCAACAAAGCGTCAGGACAAGCCTTCTGGTATACCCTAGAACTCAGAACCATCAAGCAGAAGTGCAAATGACTAGAGAAGCCATGGTGCACCACCAAAAAGCCCTCTGACTGAACCGCCTACAATTCAACCACACGGAGAAACTCTTCAACATAATCATGGAATGCTCCTGTCTGTCAACTACCGGAAACACTATTTGCCACTCACAAGAGCTCTGTAACACCCTGTTGAACTTCTTCTACAGCAATATAGAGGCCATATATAACAACTTCAACCCCCAACCCTTGTGTTTCAACGTCAGTAACTCTGACCCACCCAAGCACACCAGCCACGCTATCACTACATGGACTCCATTCATTACGCAGTCCTCCTCAGCTATCATGTGCCTCATCCACTCTGGAGCACACCAGCCCCTGGCCCCCCATTTTTTCAACCTCAGAACCAAGGAAATCAGTGCGGAACTCAAACAACATCCTCAACACCTGCATCATCATGGCGGCCTTTGCTGACCGATGGAAACATGCTGAGGTCAGACCCTTTCTGAAGAAACCCTCTGCCGACCCCAGAGAGCTAAAAAATTACTGCCACATCTCACTGCTCCTGTACCCCATCAAAGTACTTGAGAAGGACATCAACTGTTAGCTTACCAAACACCCAGAAAAAAACACCCTACTCTACGTCCCCCAGTCTGGCTTCCACACCAACCACAGCACTGAGACCTCCTTAATCGCAGGCACCAATGACATCAGAACCCTTCTTGACTGCGTGACACAGCAGCCCTGATCCTCCTTAACCGATCAGCAGCTTTTGACATTGTATCTCACTACACCCTCATCAACAGACTGGGCATCCAGGGAAACAACCTCAAGTGGATTGCGTCCTTCCTCACAGGATGAATGTAGTGAAGTGGCCTGCCACCAGTCACCTCTGAACCAAAGAGCATCATCTGTGGCATACCCCAAGGATTATCCCTCAGCCCCACCCTATTCAACACTTACATGACATGACTTCCCTTGCAAACATCATCAGAACCCACAGACCCAGCATCATATTCTACGCAGATGACACAACTCATCCTCTCACTCGCCATAGACTCCTCCATCATCAAAACAAACTTCTTTAATGCCATGAGCAGTGTCCCTGACTGGATGAGATCCAACTGTCTCAATTCAGACAAGATGGAAGTACTGATCTTCAAGAAAAACACCTTCCCACTGGACAACTGCTGGTGGCCCTCTGAGCTTGGACTACAACAACAAACTACACCCACAACCTCAGCAGCATCCTTAAGGACAGACTCACCATGAAACACCAAATCAACACAGTTGCCTCCTCTTGCTTCCACACCCTCAGCATGCTTTGCAGACTCTTCAGGCGGATTCCATTCAACACTAGAAAGACTGTCACCCAAGCACTTGTCACCAGCTGGCTAGACTATGGCAACACTCTCTACTCTGGTATCTTCATTCAGCCCCTCAAGAGACTCCAGACCATACAGAACACAGCAGTCAGACTCATACTCGACCTTCCCAAATTAACCCATATCACCACCACCTCAAGAGCCTCCACTATCTCAACATCCATAAGAGATGCAAGTTCAAACTTCTCACACAAGCCTACAAAGCTTTACACAACCAAGGACTGACTTACCTTAACAACATAAAATTTCTATTAACCTGCCAGACACGTGCTCCTCCGCACTGAGCCTTGCCAACACCCCTGTAACCATTGCAGCCTGAGTGGGAGTTGATCATTCTCCTACATCACCACCAAGACCTGAAATGACTTACCCCTCCACCTACAAACAGGTCCCTTTCTGGCAGATTTCAGATGCAGACCTGGCACTTCAACTAAGACCTGGAAATCCTCATCGTCCAGGTACCCCCAGGGGTGATAGATGTGTGCTATATAAATTCCGATTGACTGATTGATTTATTGCCTCTAAGTCAATCTTATGCTCAATGTTGGTGTACAAACGGTTAACATACATATTTGCTAACAAGTAATCTGATTCCCATGCTACATCACATATTTATCTAAAAAATCATTTGTCTTTGATATATGAAGATAATGTACCTACAAATGGAGCCAGAAACATTTCTAAACACTCAGAAACATGTTCTGTGTGAGAGCCTATGTGTGATATGATTGGGCAACCTGGCGGTGCCCCTTCCTCCTTTGTGTATTTTGGGTAGGAAGTAAATGTTTAGAGTTTAAAAATCTGTAACATTTAGTTATACTCTTCAATACTTGCCTGTCAAAAATGTTCTCAATCTTACTTTGAGAGCCTTCCTCGATGTGTCAAGAACTGTACTGTCAACTACGGGTGGGTGGTAAACTCTGCTCTGCATGTGGACATCGCGGAGTTCTGTCAGTCCATGATCCACTTAGAGCATGGGTACTCGCAAACATTTTCCCAGGGGCCAAAAAGTTTGGTCTGTGGTCTGCCTGGGGGCCGCATTGATGCCAGGGCAGTGGCGGTTGGGTGGGGTGGGGTGGCTGGGGGGATTGGTGGCAAGGTAGGTGTAGAAGAAGCAACGAATATACATCTAGTGGCTGAAATATACAGTAGGAAACCAGAAAACCTGGAATTAATCCCGGCTTACCCACTTTTCCAAATTGTGTTATCAGAGGCAATTTTTTAATCTCTCTTTCCCTCCTTTCTCTGCATTATCACATTTAAGAGGACCACGAAATATATGATTCGTGGTGTGTGCTGCACATAACCTGCTTATATGTTTGATTTAAAAACTATAATTTGGTTCACGTATGAAAGGAACCCAGGCCACCCATAAAGTGCACATACCAAGTGACTTGCCTCTTTAATTTACTATTGGTGGTATTCTCAGGGTAAGGGGAAGAATTAATGTTTCCAAATTTATGTTTTAAAACTATCACTTTTAAATGAATAAATCTCAATGCACTGATAAAATAAGTTGTAGTAAGGTGAAAAGGTTCTGCATGTTAACTAAATACACTTTTTTAATTTTGAAGAGACTGTCTTAGTTTTACACCTATGCTGCAAGGTGTTTTTAAAGTTAGATGCAGGAGTCCCTAGTTACTTCCTTTCTTTAACACCAACTAAGTTTGAACTAAATGATTGTGTGTCTATTTAATATTTTTATTGTTAGTGGGTCGAGCAAACAGCTGCCCAGTGCTCCTGTTGCCGAAGGGGCCGCATGTAAAGGTCAGAGGGGCCGCATGAGGCCCGCAGGCCGTACTTTGAGTAGCCATGACTTAGAGCATGGAGTTTGGCAAAAACTATGCTAACTACCACATAACCAGAGTTTACCGACACCCATCCAATCAATATATTAACATCACGCATTACAAAGCTTGCATAAAGACTCTGAGTCTAGTAGCATCCTATCTTTGGTTCCCAATTCCTCCTGTGGCCGGTTACTGCTGTTGCCGATAGACAGAAGACAGTGTCTGGACCAATTCCCTGCTTGGGGTCAGAGCCATGGAGGCACAGCTCTGCTTCTCCCTGTGGTAAAAAATAATAACACAGCAATTGCACGTCCCTTTGGGTGGGGCAAATCAAAGAGCCTGAAACTTTGTCGCTCACTGTTGGTACAGTTTGAGGGGTGGTGCTTCACACTCAGGCATTCCCTAACGGCAACTTCCAGCTTCTAAGCTGTTTCCACATGCAGGAGATTTGGCAGGGATACCCTCCTAGTGTGCAGCCACAATTCCTCGTTTTCAGAAGCTGCTCAACATCACAAGTATGACCCTTAGGAGAGAAGCTGTCCATGAGAATGAGGTGCCAAGAGATGTGTCAGCTGTTAGAGGTCCTCCAGCCACCCTCCTTAGAGAAGCAGGTAATTGTTCACTTTATGCAATCCATTGACAAAGATATAGTAGGGAGGAAGGAGGCGGTGGGCGACACAGCCTCACGCACCCTACTGCTGAAGGAACTGGAAATATATTTTGAAAAACGTGCAGCCTGGCTAAGTACTGTGGCACCAGGGTTCATGCCTGTAAGCAACGTGTTAATGCCTGATTTACCAACTACGTGGCAGTCGCAAAAGAATATTCTATGGCATTATTACCACACTGAAATTGGTATTAGGCCAGAGTTGCTGAGTTTGACTTAGTTTCATACCGACTTGCATATTTTATTTGCCTAGCTCCACATGCCACCTGTCAGACAGTTTCAGAGCGCTATGGATGTTAATAGAAAGGAAAAGCTAACAGGTGACAGGTAACATTGGTTAATACTCCAATAAAGACTTGGAAATTGATAGTTTCGGTTGTGCACGCCTTCAGAAATCTTCCAAGAAACCTGAGCAGACCTGGCGCTCTTGCTCGTCCCACTCCCGATGGGAAACCAATCCAATAACAGGGAGGAGGGGTGAGTTATGTCTATGCCACGTCCTAACGTACCCGAATTGACCGTCATTGGGCTGGCAGTTACAAGGTGCACTTCTGCGAGAATGCTCTTATATCATTCCTCTACTATAAACAAAAATGAAACTGGTCAATGAAAATTTGCAGAGACAGTTTGTTTTCTCAAAGCACCCATACTTGAAATTACAGGCAACACACATCCCTGCCAGTTTTGTGATGATTTATAGTGTCGGGCGGAACTCCAGAGGATCTTGCGGAGGTTTTGTGTAAATCTGTGTAATTCCCCAGAGTACAAAACCGCAATTTCCACCCACCCCTACTGTCAACCTACATATAATTAGAACAGTTTCCAAGTTGCCTGCTTGCTTCAAAATCCATTTCGAAAATTCGTCTTTGCGACGTCCCTCCATTGTCAGCTTGTCTTATAATAATGGATTTATCAGACCTGAGATCTTATACTGCTTTTCTTCCACCTTTACTTAAACTGGAACAAATGTTATGTTCATTGTTCATTTTCAAATCCTTCGATGCTAGGTTTTGAAAGATGTCAATTAAACTGTCATTTTGCAACACTGGAATAAATCTTGATTTCTGCTTCAAACCACTTTTTATGGTATGATCTGAATCTATATTAAGTTGTTGTGCATGTTCTTCTATATCACAGTCAATTTTATTTTCCAAACGCAGCCATGCTGATATGTCTGTCAACTGCTTTATGGTAAACAATCTTACATCTTTGCAAATAGACACATGGGGACAGATGTAGCAAACCATTTGCAACTCGCAAACGGCGAGAATCGCCGTTTTCGAGTTGCAAACGTGGGTTTGCTATGCAGAAATGCATATTGCGAGTCGTTACCGTCGCAGTGGGATGCAATACCATTTGCGATCGCGTACGCGGTCGCAAATGGCATCGCAGTTACCATCCACTTCAAGTGGATGGTAACCCACTCGCAAATTGGAAGGGGTCCCCATGGGACCCCTTCCAGTTTGTGACTGGACCCAAAAATATTTTTTCAGGGCAGGGAGTGGTCCAAGGGACCACTCCCTGCCCTGAAAAAATACCAAAACGAAAGGTTTCGTTTTTTTTTAAGTGCAGCTCGTTTTCCTGTAAGGAAAACGGGCTACACTTAAAAAAAAAAAAACTGCTTTATTTAAAAGCAGGTCACGAACATGGAGGTCTGCTGACGTCAGCAGGCCTCCATGTTAGCGAGTGCCTATACTCGCTATGGGGCCGCAATTTGCGAGCCACCTCATGAATATTCATGAGGTGGGTCATTGCGACCCCATAGCGAGTTGTAGTCGGTGTCTGAGACACCGTACTGCATACGAATTTGCGAGTTGCAAATTGCGAGTCGCATGGACTCGCACTTTGCAACTCGCAAATTCGTCAGTTGCTACATATGGCCCATGATCCCTTTTTTTAGGTTTGCAAGCAAAAATGTTTTTAAGTTTAAGTGCAAATCTTATTCGGTCCCCTTTTCTTGTTAAGTCATTTCCACTGTTTGTGGGTGAGAAACCCTGTTTAAAACACTTAGGGCCATATTTATACTCCTTTTGTGCAGAATTCGAATATTTTTTTTCACACAAATTTGGCGCAAACTTATCTCAATATTTATATTTTGACGTTAGACATGTCTAATGTCAAAATATAGTAGTTTGCACCATTTTTTGGATGAGTGAACCTATCTTGCGTCAATAAGATGCAAGGTAGGCGAATCCATCCAAAAAATGATGCTATCCCATAGCCCCATATTTATCCCCTTGTGCTAAAATGATGAACGGGTGGGAGGAGGGCCTAAAAAATGGTACTAAGCTGGCATAGCACCATTATTTAAAGCCTGGGTCAGACCAGGCGTTAGGGGACCTGTGGACCCCTTTTCAGGGTTAAGCACCATGGAATGGGTCCACAGGTCCCTTCCCCAAGCCCCAAGAACACCCATGCAAACCTAATACTTGTCTATCTCGAGTTTATTAATTCAGAGCACAGCCAAAGTGTGCTTCAAACAACAAGGCTGCTTTTAACTTTTGTAAAGGCAGTCACTAGCCAATCACATAATGTCATCACTATATACCAGGGTGTTTCCATGAAATACTGCAAAATACTGCAAACGTTTGTGAAACTACAGCAACAACAGATATCAAAATGCCAAATAACTTGAAAAATACTTACCCTAGTTACCTGTAGTGCCAAAAAGAATAATCTGCACACTATAATGTATAATTCTGTCATATGTCATAGAAATCTTTTGAGCTGCTTCTGTGCTACGTTGAATACAAAAGTGGAAAAATACATTTTGGGACCCACCTTCTGTCTTTGAACCCCCTTGACCACTCATCACAAAACTTTCCATTCTTTGTCAATGAAGAACAATCTGTAGGTCTGGAAAGTTTTGTGGACATTCGTGAAATAGGGCAAAGGTATTAGTGAGCAAAAATTCAAGGAATTCCTATACCAGGGAATCCTAACTATAATTACAGAGGGCTACAACTATATATATATATATATATATATATATATATATTTGTCATAATCATATGTATCAGTTATAGTAAGAGTTTTCACAACAGATACACACCTATGATTCTATACAACCCTGAAATATAGGTACAGTGCAAAGAGTTTCTATGTTCCAAAAATTCAAAACTATACTATCTTAATAATGTACCATTTTTCACTTACACTTATATTACAGTACATAAACAAGTCAATAGTCTCAGTGTCATGCTCACAGTCACTACACATTTTGTAATATTGTCAAACTCTCCCTTCGATATAATTGTTATTTTGATAAGAACAAATGCAACATTATATGTGCCTCACGTTTTATACCCCTTAGCCCTTTAGATAGTGCAGTGGTCAATAAGACAGAGAAAATATTTTCTTCTACTCAACCAATAGTTTACAGACTCTTGGTGAATGTTTGGACATAGACCTTTTCTCTCCGAGGTTACAAGATATATCATTTCTCCAAGATTAGAAGACACTTCACGATGAGTACTAACAATCTTTTCCTTGCTATACAATTAGTGCCATTTTTTGTTTTTGATGATTAGTGTGATAGGAATTCTTCCTGCAAATAAATTCCCAAATTATGTTTACCCACTTTGAAACTCAAATAATGATTTAAGTTACCTTGCAGGCCTACCACCAGGAATCTGTTAGTTCCTCAAAAAGAGTATCCTTTTTGTTGCTACACATATGATGAAACCAGCTTATTGTTGATTGTCCTTCAAAACAGATGCATTGGGCTTTCACGGAAGAATGCCAAAAACGAATGACTCGCTCCTTATATGTTAAAACATGCAGTGTATTGAAGCCAGATCTCCTGAAGAAGGGCCATTTGGTAAAATCGTGGTTCAGGATACAACCTTCTCCCCTTCATTTCCTTGCTGGCATTGACAGACTTGAGCTGTAAACCTATGTTCGGATGGAATAAAAATATTCCTACATTATTAACTGCGATCTCAGTTTTGGGGAATATAATTAAAACAACACTATGCCATAGTTTTGGGGTACGAAACAGAGTGTAGGTGCAACTTGAAACGGGCAGTATAACTCCGTGAAAGTTAGGGTGAAATTAGCCAGAGACATTCCTGAGGGTTAGGGTTTCATCAGTCTGGTGTGGTGGCCTTTGCAGAAGACCAGGAGACATTTCCAGCAAAAAAGAGAAAGCCCAAGTAGCAAACGCCAGCAGATGTAGAGGAGAAAAGCAAAACAAAGGGAGCAGAAACAACCCACTTAACTCAACAGTTATTGACAGGAATAAGAGAAGGGAAGGCTGAGTGGAAGAACGGTGAATAAACATTAGCAATGTGCATAATTGCCAAACACGGGTTCACTGCTGTACGGCTTCTTATGCAGGTGTACCCAGGTCAACCCAGAAGTAAAGGTCACAGGTCCTGAGTCACCTGGTCCAGAAAAACTAGACCGCCAAGCTGTGCATAAGCATATCAATTTTCTACAACTTCCAGGTTTTCTGTCTCAGGCTAGAATTTGCCCTTTGTTATTCCTGACAAGTGTCCATTAACCCTCAAATGGTATGCTGCTCCCCTTTTAATAACCTCTGCCTACCATACTTGCTTGTAAAGTAGAAGAGTAAGAACGTGCCTCACTTCCAACTGAATGATGTCCTTCTGCATGGGGTACATTACAATCCTTTTCTACACCCCAGTTCAAATCTGGGTGAGAAGGAATTGTTCCACTTGTTCCAGACTTTCCTTATGTGATCCCCAAAGTAATTGTGACTTTTCTCTGCTGAGCTTTGCCTGCTTCAGGGAGCTGCATGCCCAAAACTGCAAATTTCATGGACATTAGGTGATGGCTAACTGAGAACACTGAATAAAGAGGAATGGATGATGAGATTCCCACCCAAAGGACATGTAGAGCTGTACATGAAAAGTAAATTAACACTACCAGGAGTTCTGCTGATCTGGAAGCATTTTATTTGCTTGTATGGTTCAATGAAGAGCAGATATGACCAGTATGACCATGGATGTCCCCTAACATGTTTTCAAAAGGACTGCACACTTTGGAACACACAATGAAGAGTCCTGAAAATGTATAGCACCTTGAAAACACAATGGACATTTTCTACATGGCTAAAAAAGCACTGTGTATCAAATTAAAGTAAATGAATGTACCTCGTTCTGCTAGCATATTAAAGGCATCTCTGTTGCTAATTCCTATGTAATTAAAAGTCCTCATATACTGATGTCCCCAGGCGGATGTTTAGGACATACATGCTTATCATACACAGTTGTAACTAGCCCTCTCTGCAGGATCACTCCCGAAATGTTTGCCTTCATCCCTAAACCTTCATTTGTTTGTTGACTTTTAGGAATCTGTGCACTTTACCACTGTAAACCAGTGCGACAGTTCTTATGCTTGTCATCTTAAACACGGTAAACACGACTTACACCCAATTACTGCATGTCATTTGCATATAGGTCTCTAGTAAAAATGGGACTACATGCACACAGGGTCTGTAAAATATTGGTGGGCCTCCAGCACTTATTGTGCCACCCACTTAAGTAGACTTCTCAAACATGTCTCAGGCCTGCCATTGCAGCTTGTGTGCAGTTTTAATCTGCCATTTTTACGTGGTAAAAACCTTTCAACAGGGCTAAGCCTTCCTTTTTAATGGATATGTCATCTTGATGGTACATCTTAAACAGCCCATAGGGTAGCGTTTATTCTGTTTGAAAAGTTGAACATGTACATATCAGTTTTACACATCTGGGTAGTAAAACACTCTTAAATTCATTTTTCACTACTGCAAAGCATACCTCTCTCATATGATAGAATGGAGTTACCTTATTACATTTAATTAGTGATAATGTTTTCCTGGAAACTAGTAGAAATGTCATATTTGGTCTCTAATGAACTGTAACTTAAAACCCTCTTTAAAATGGTAAAGCTGGATTTTAAGTTACAGATCTGACACCTTTAGAAACTTGACATTTTCTTGTCTTAACCATTAGGTGCATGCAGCATGAACCCTGGGTCACATGGTTAGGTATAGTTGGCAGTTGAGCTTTCTGTATTCCTCCCAGAAAGTATCACAGAGGCCGACTGTGTGTTGGCAGGATGGGCCATCCTTGCTTGATGGGAGGGACCGAGCTGTCACCTACCACAGTTGCATTTGAAATGGAGCTGCCTCTGCACACACATGAAAAAACTTTGCACTAGCCTTTTGTGACTCCAGACATCCTGGGTCCCTGGCAGAGAGGAATGAAATTCCAGAACCATGTGTGGCAGGAAGTCTAGAAGTTTCACCAACTTCAAAGCTGGCACCAGGTATAAATATTTGACCATCAGAACAACTGTTCAGTACACACTTAGACCTGTGGATATTACAAAAGAATGACTGTCCTGCTGCCAGAGGACAGCTCTGATGTTTGAGGCCTGCCCTGCTGTCTCAGAAGGAATACTGGACTTGCTCCCTTCTTCCCAGCCTAACTGGAGTTATTTCCATGGTCAGGTGAATGACCTCCCTTTCAGAGTTACAGTGACAAACATGCTTCAGAGACCTCCCTGCAACTGCCTAGCTGACCTGCTGCACTGGACATGCCTAGATCTGCAACTGGACATGACTGAGCTCTTCTGGTCTCTGCTGTAGTGAGTCCCTGATCTGCAAGAGATGCCTTTAAAGTCCTGGACACCTGGTTTGACATCAGTTGAGCTCTTCATGGAGGAAAAGGAGAAACCCTGAAGTGTTGGTGTCTATATGACCATGTATAAGCCCATTTGCTGCCCACAGTTACTGCCTATGTGAAGGTCAGTGGATCAGACTCTTCGCGCTACAGTGACCCCCAGCAGCGATCAGCAGCGTGAGACTGGCTCTTTGCGTTACAGCATTGACATTCCAAAGTGACCACCAAAGCAAAGCTCCAACAATGACCATCCGCAGTGCCCAACAAAATCTTTTATCTACATCTACAACCGTCAGCGACATCCGCTGTGCTCTTTGTGCTACATCAACAATCAACTGTGCTGCTCTCTCTGCTAATCATGGCCTCCTCCACCTCAAACTGGGCTCTTTCTGTCAGGCTTTTAGACAGTAGCTTTTGACAGCATTACTAACGTAGTCCCTGTATCTGGACCATGCTCAATCGTGGTCAGCTGAACTTTTGACCTTTCAGTGGTGTTGCACAACCCGATGAGAGTGAGTGTCCCTGTTCTGCTTTTAGGCACTATTTCTACTTAAATCTTTGAAATTGTATATCAGCGGTTCTTGTGATTAGATTTTTGTTGTTTTGGTGTCACATAATTTATTACATTGTACTCTATTTTTCTAAATTGTTTGGGATATTTCTACTGTTGTGTTTGCAACGTATTACTGTGTACGTGCAGCATAAATATTTACACATTGCCTCTAAGTTCAGCCTGACTGCTTTTGTGCCAAACAACCAGAGCAGTGGTTCCCAACCTTTTGACTTGTGTGGACCCCCACATTATCATTACTGGAACCCAGGGACTCTCACTGAATCGTAATTGGAATCTGGGGACCCCCCACTCAGTCAGTACTGAAACTTGGGGACCTAATCTGTTAATATCATTACATTTTCTGAGCAGTCGTGGTCTCCTTGAGGAGGCTTTGTGGACCCTCAGGGGTCCCCGGACCACAGGTTGGGAACCACTGTACCAGAGGATTAAGCACAGGCTAATTTAGTGACTTTTTGTGGTTCACTCTGGCAAGCACTGTGGCTGTTGCTTGAGAAGGGCTCACAGAACCCTCAACCAACAACCCAGTTTCTCAGACATAGCATCTGACAAGGCACTATTCTTAATGGTATGAGTTAGTTTGCTGAGGGCTTATTTATTTATAAGTAGATTTGTTATTTCTTAGTAGTACTGTATTGTTTTATGCCAGTAAATATAATACATCATGCAGTTTACTTGAAGTTTGTTTTTTCAATCAGGCTAGGATAGCCAGGTGAGTAAAGATATTCTTCAGTAAACCCTAAAACTGGAATGTCAGGTTTTCACATATTGGAGACAGTTAAATTAGCAGGGTTTAATATTTTGTGGAAAACAAGTACATATTGTTCTGGAAACAATCAGTATATATCCAGTGAGATTACTATTACCACGTTGTGCACATAAGTGTCTCAGACTACCTAGAATTAAAGCTATGTACCTACACATTTTGAAAAAACAATCCTTTCACTTTCTACCTTTAAGTAACTAGAAGTAATGGAAGTGTAAAACGTGGGCTTAAGTGTGAAGCACACTTTGGATGTTGGTATATAAGTCAATGTATTGCTTGACCCTTTGCTTGTACCTCATTTTCCAAGATGTTGGGATTAGGAGCAAAGCCAAATCATTTGAGTTTAGTAAATCTGGGTTTCTGCTAGGTTTGCTCCATACACCTCCTCCTGGCATACTGTTAGAAGTTGGGTTACTGGTTGACTGGGGTGTGAGCCCTGGCCAAGCAGCAGCTATGATGCTGGTCAAGGTAAGGCACCACAAACACCAAATTAACCTGTGCTCAGACCCTGGTAGCTTCGCACAGAGCAGTCAGGCGTAACTTAGAGGCAATGTGTAAAGTATTTGTGTAACACCTAAAACAGTGAAAATACCACATAAAAAGATCCCACACCAGGCTAGAAAATAGATCTTAATTTAATGAATAAAACAAGACCAAGATGACAAAAATCTAATCATTAGAAAAAGTTCTAAATTTGTTAGGAATAAACTGCAATGCAGCACCTAACAGCATAACGTGCTGACCACGGTTATCTGGTTGAGCTGGACTGAGTCACAGTCAAACGTTCAGGCCAACTGCAATGGAGCACAGGTTGGATACAGTCCCAGATTAGTCCTGCTGAAGTTTTACCATCTCAAGTTTTCTACCAAAAGTCCCTTTTAGATTGGAGAGGGTTGCGAGGCGCAAGGAGAGCATGGCAGGCAGCAGTCTGCATGGTGCTAAGAGCAGGCTGGGCATCGCAGACTGGTGAGCTACAGCTTCACACTGGCAGCCCCCCATTGTTGGTGTGAACAGGCCTATTTGCATTCATGAAGAGTCCAAAAGCTTGATTTCAAGACCTCAAGAATCACAGCAAGACTTCAGGACCTGAGAGGCACCACTTGGAGGTCAGGAACTTGCTGAAGACAGATCCGGGAACTGTTAGGGAGCCTTTTATGTCCCTGAACCACAGATAAGAATGCCAGCAGATTAGCCCTTAGAGTCACTTTAGAGTCCTGGGTTCAAGATGAAGTTGCAGGTACAGTTCTTCTTCCCCAAGAAAGAGGGCAGCAGGCAGCAGGTCAGCACAGCAGGGCAGTAGTTCCTTTAGAACAGCAGCAGCTGAGTGGTAGTCCTTGTAGCAGCACAACAGTCCTTCTTCTTGGCAGAGTATCCACAGGTCCAGGCATCTAGTGAAGACTTGGTATCTGAGGTCCTTCTTTCATACACAGATGTGCCTTAGAAGTTGGGAGAAAGTTCTAGAGGCATGCCTTTGAAGTGCACAGGTGCCCTGCCTTCTCTGTCTCCAGATTTACTACAGGGGCTATGCAGCACTTGTATGGAGACAGGACTCAGCCTATTCAAATTTAAGTGGGGCTAAGCCCAGTTCCTCCTTCCCATCCTGCCAGTGATGGCTAATCCAGACACACCTAAACTCCCATTGTGTTTTGCTGTCTAGGATTAACAGACAAAGCCTAACTGTCATCCACACCCAGTCATGAGACCCAGAAACAGGCTGAAAGCACCAAATGGCTAAGGCAAGAGAATATCAACTTTCTAAAAGTGTCATTTTTATAATTGCAGTTTGAAATTCACCTTCATCATAAGCTAGGATTTTAAATTATGATTCCAGAGACACCAAACATAAACTGGTAATCTCTTCCCAATTGGAAATCACGCTTATAAAATGTAATAAGGTAACTCTATTGTTATCTTATGAGAGAGATAGGTCTTGCAGTAGTGAAAAACAAAAGTAAGTGTTTTTTACTACGAGGGCATATAAAACTGAAAATACGTGTCCTACCTTTTAAATACATTGTACCCTGTCCTCTGGCCTGTCCAGGGCCTAGCTTACAGGTGACATATGTATTAAAAAGGAAGGTTATTTTTACGTAACTTTTAGAGTGTTATCTTCAAGCTTCTAAGATTGATAAGTTCCAATTCATTTTAAGGGGCTGATTTAGCATCTAGTGGAACAGGAAATGTTTTGCACTGGCAACATCACCTTTTGCGTTGCTATCAGAGGTTTTTTAGTCAATTTACCAGTTACTGTGTGATATTGGTGTAGTTCATTTGTTATAACTCTTCCTGATGTATATGATGAAAGTGGGACATAGGACTTGAATCCATTGATAAGAATGCTTCCAGATTGGGACTACTTAGCCTCGAAATCATGTGATGGTTATCAACATTATGAAGCTTTGCCTTTTTTCTCAAGATGCATCATAACAATGGCATCTTCTCCATCCCTTGGTGATGTATGTTCTAAAAATAGGTAGTCAGACATTCTATTCTTAACGATAGTAGTGGAAACTATGCAGTCCCTAGAAGATCGTATCCATTTACCGCAGGACTGGGCAGCAGACCGAGCAGCAGCTTCTATGAGCCTGACTTCACACATGGGCTTTTTCAATCACTGATCTATGTGAGTAGCTTGGTGTTCTGGCTGCTTTCTCTTCTAAGCTGTGACTGTAGGAGGCTGGCCTGTCTTTTAGTGGGTACCTTGTGGTACTTACACCTTGTGCCAGGTCCAGTTATCCCTTGTGAGAAAACAGGGCTGATTGCAGAGGCCCCCTAACTTTTTGCCCCCATTTTCCACTTTTAGCTGGTGTTTCCGTGACTCTGAGGGTGCCCTGGGTACTGCTAACCAATCCCAGGGCCTGTGCTCTGTGTAAAATCAATATGCAAATTAGGCTAATTAAAATTGGCTAAGTCAACCTACCTATAAGTCCCTAGTATATGGCAGGGCATGTAGGTTTAGGGACCACAGCATAGGTAGTGCACCCATAGGTGCACTGTTGTGGTGCCCAGTGTCATTTTAAAGGCAGGCCTGCCTTGCTGGCTGCTTTTAAGTTAAAGTTATATGCAAATTCGACTTTGGAATTAAAAGCAGTTCCAAAGTCTTAAACTACCTTATTTTTACATATAAGTCACCCCTAAGGTGTGCCCTATGTGCCCCAAGGGCTGGGTGCCATGTAACTATAAGCAGGGACCTTGTAAAAATAGTTTTATAAACCTTGGTGAGGTAAAAACAGCCAAATTAGTTTTTCCCTCATTTTAGTGAATGGCCTCCATAGGCTAGAATGGGGAGACTTTATTTTAATTTTAAAAGTCCCCTTAATTAATGGATACCAAGAGTTTGGTATCAAATTAATTGTTATAATAAATCCCACAACTTCCAGTTGTTGGATTTAATATAACTTGTTCAGGTAAAAAGTTTTAAACTTTACCATCAAAGTTGCCAATTTCAGCCCTGCATTATTTCTGCTGCTGTGCTCTGATTGGCCAGCCTCTGGCAGCCTGGCCAGGCTGCCTTGATGAGGTGTGAAGTGGCCTGGCTTCACACAAAGAGATGTGCCTGTGGGAGGACATTTCCCCTCAGCAGATGGTGAGGCAGGAAGGAGGAGGGCTGCCAAACTGGTCTTCAAAGGCAGTGAAGGACATTTGGAGCTCCCCAGCAACACCCCCACACTCTCCAACCCCAGACAACTAGGTGCCCCCTTGATTAGATTAGGAGAGGGTAGGAGAGGGGTGTGTTTATGATTTTTAGCCACACCCGTGGGTGGGCTCAGCCAGATGTAACCTCCAAAAATCAGATTCAGCAATGATGGATTTTTGAAGAATGTTGCCTCCTGGGATTGATTTTTGCCAGACTTCCCAGGAAGTGGTCATTGCAGGGGAAAGCACCCTGCACCTGATTGGAGAATCAGGACCCCCCTGTTTTTCACCCAGGAGCAAGGATAAAACTGGCAGACCTGCACCCAAACCTCAGTTCCCTACCACATCCCTACCAGGAAGAACTACAGAAGAAGAAGGACTGCCCTGCTGGACCCCTGGCCTGCACCTGGAACCTGCACTCAGAAGGACTGCACCAGCTGCACACTTGGGCTTCACCACAAGAAGGACTTTGCCTGGCTTCAACTGGTTCAAGGAGGGACTCCCTGTTTGCTACAGGTGAAAAATTGCTAACCAGAGTCCCCTGCACCAACTCCTGAAGAAATCAACCAGCTGCCCACTGCCCAGTGGCCAAAAAGGAGTTTGCGCCAGGTGCATTCTGGGAGTTGTAGTCTGCACCCCTAAGGATCATCCTAGAGCTTCTGGACCCTTCGGGTGAGATGTGGACCCCAAAAGAACCTTAAAAGAACATCTGGGAGAAGCCCCAGAAGTTTGGAGAACATTTGAAAAAAAAGCTCCATAGAGGGACCGACCCACCGCGGCAACTCTAGCCGGCTTGCCTCAACCACGACCTGGCCTGATTTGCAGGTTCATCCCGCTGAACAAATTCTCAGAAAAAGAGACTAAGGGGGTCATTCTGACCCTGGCGGTCGGTGATAAAGCGGCGGCCAACCCGCAAACAGGCAGGCGGTCAAAAAAATGGAATTCTAACCCTGGCGGGAACCGCCATCACAGGCCGCCATTTTAACACTCCGACCGCCACGGCGGGACCGACAAACAGCGCGGCGATCACCGCCAACAGGCAGGCGGCAGACAATGTACCGCCCACCCTATCACAACTCACCAATCCGCCACCTTTTCCGGGGCGGGAGCCCCGCCGATAAAAACACGGCGGAAACAGACTACGAACGGGAAAACGCTCACCTATACACACTCCACGAGGAAGGAGGACAGCATGGAACCAGAATTACACATCCTACCAGCTATTGTCTACCTGCTCATCTACCAGGAGTATGAACGCCGGCGCAGACGACAACGGTGAGTACTGCACCTACGACACAGGCGAGGGGGGAGGAGGAAAGCTTACGGGCACACACATGTGCCATACACCCACCCCCCCACCACAAATACCTACACCCCAATGCCGAGCAACAAGTCAGAGTGACACCACACAAACCCCCCGGAATAATGCAAAGACACAATTAAAATGATCTATAAAATATATGTATAAATAGCTTCATTGAATGAATGGCAAATATGCCATATAAAAGATACAAAAATAAGGAATGAACATAGTCAACAATATATACATAGGCAAAAAGTCCTGCACATTCCGTCAAAGTTCCATAGTCCGTGGGCCAATGTGCACAAACACATGGGCAAAGCCCACACAGGAGACCAGATACCATTGGAGAGAACACTGCAGGGGCATCAGATGATAAAACTACAGGCACCTCAGGGGGAAGGGAAGGGGGGGCACCTCGGCCACATGAGTCCACGACGCCAGATCCACGAGGGGCCTCCATGCCCACTGTCCCATCCTGGGGAGTGCAAAGCCACAGTCTCACAAGTCCCTACAGTGGGTGGCTTGCCCACTGTACCATCCTGGGGAGTGCAAAGCCACAGTCTCTCAAGTCTCTACAGTGGGTGGCTTGCCCACTGGACCATCCTGGGAAGTGCCAAGCCACAGTCCATCAGATGGATTACCGACTCCACTGTTATTGGAGAAGGCATGGTGCCCAGAGTGCTTCCTGAAGCCCTGCTCAACACAGAACCGGCACTGTCAATGGGCCAGCGGTGCTTGAGACGGCGGGGCCCAGCGGAGCGGTGCTTGAGATGAAGGGCCCAGCGGTGCGGTGCTTGACAGGAAGGGCCCAGCGGAGCGGTGCTTGAGACGGCGGGGCGCAGCGGAGCGGTGCTTGAGATGAAGGGCCCAGCGGAGCGGTGCTTGACAGGAAGGGCCCAGAGGAGCGGTGCTTGAGATGAAGGGCCCAGCGGAGCGGTGCTTGAGATGAAGGGCCCATCGGAGCGGTGCTTGAGACGGCGGGGCCCAGCGGAGCGGTGCTTGAGACGGCGGGGCCCAGCGGAGCGGTGCTTGAGATGAAGGGCCCAGCGGTGCGGTGCTTGACAGGAAGGGCCCAGCGGAGCAGTGCTTGAGACGGCGGGGCCCAGCGGAGCGGTGCTTGAGATGAAGGGCCCAGCGGAGCGGTGCTTGACAGGAAGGGCCCAGCGGAGTGGTGCTTGAGATGAAGGGCCCAGCTGAGCAGTGCTTGAGATGAAGGGCCCAGCGGAGCGGTGCTTGAGACGGCGAGGCCCAGCGGAGCGGTGCTTGAGACGGCGGGGCCCAGCGGAGCGGTGCTTGAGATGAAGGGCCCAGCGGAGCGGTGCTTGAGATGAAGGGCCCAGCGGAGCGGTGCTTGAGACGGCGGGGCCCAGCGGAGCGGTGCTTGAGATGAAGGGCCCAGCTGAGCAGTGCTTGAGATGAAGGGCCCAGCGGAGCGGTGCTTGAGACGGCGAGGCCCAGTGGAGCGGTGCTTGAGACGGCGGGGCCCAGCGGAGCGGTGCTTGAGATGAAGGGCCCAGCGGAGCGGTGCTTGAGATGAAGGGCCCAGCGGAGCGGTGCTTGAGATGAAGGGCCCAGCGGAGCGGTGCTTGAGACGGCGGGGCCCAGCGGAGCGGTGCTTGACAGGAAGGGCCTAGCGGAGCGGTGCTTGAGATGAAGGGCCCAGCGGTGCGGTGCTTGACAGGAAGGGCCCAGCGGAGCGGTGCTTGAGACGGCGGGGCCCAGCGGAGCGGTGCTTGAGATGAAGGGCCCAGCGGAGCGGTGCTTGACAGGAAGGGCCCAGTGGAGCGGTGCTTGAGATGAAGGGCCCAGCGGAGCGGTGCTTGAGATGAAGGGCCCAGCGGAGCGGTGCTTGAGACGGCGGGGCCCAGCGGAGCGGTGCTTGTGACGGTGGGGCCCAGCGGAGCGGTGCTTGAGATGAAGGGCCCAGCGGAGCGGTGCTTGAGATGAAGGGCCCAGCGGAGCGGTGCTTGAGACGGCGGGGCCCAGCAGAGCGGTGCTTGACAAGAAGGGCCCAGCGGAGCGGTGCTTGAGATGAAGGGCCCAGCGGAGCGGTGCTTTACAGGAAGGGCCCAGCGGTGCGGTGCTTGACAGGAAGGGCCCAGCGGAGCGGTGCTTGAGATGAAGGGCCCAGCGGAGCGGTGCTTGAGATGAAGGGCCCAGCGGAGCGGTGCTTGACAGGAAGGGCCCAGCGGAGCGGTGCTTGAGATGAAGGGCCCCTGTTCAGCGGTTCTTGTCCCGGCGGGGCCCTGTTCAGCGGTGCTCCTCCCGGTGGGGCCCGTTCAGCGGTTCTTGTCCCGGTGGGGCCCTGTTCAGCGGTGCTCCTCCCGGCGGGGCCCGTTCAGCGGTTCTTGTCCCGGCGGGGCCCTGTTCAGCCGTGCTCCTCCCGGCGGGGCCCTGTTCAGCGGTGCTCTTCTCAGCGGGGCCCGTTCAGCGGTTCTTGTCCCGGCGGGGCCCTGTTCAGCGGTGCTCCTCCCGGCGGGGCCCGTTCAGTGGTTCTTGTCCCAGAGGGGTCCTGTTCAGCGGTGCTCCTCCCGGCGGGGCCCTGTTCAGCGGTGCTCCTCCCGGCGGGGCCCTGTTCAGCGGTGCTCCTCCCGGCGGGCCCGTTGAGCGGTTCTTGTCCCAGCGGGGCCCTGTTCAGCGGTGCTCCTCCCGGCAGGGCCCGTTCAGCGGTTCTTGTCCCGGCGGAGCCCGTTCAGCGGTTCTTGTCCCGGCGGGGCCCTGTTCAGCCGTGCTCCTCCCGGCGGGGCCCTGTTCAGCGGTGCTCCTCTCAGCGGGGCCCGTTCAGCGGTTCTTGTCCCGGCGGGGCCCTGTTCAGCGGTGCTCCTCCCGGCGGGGCCCTGTTCAGCGGTGCTCCTCCCGGCGGGGTCCGTTGAGCGGTTCTTGTCCCAGCGGGGCCCTGTTCAGCGGTGCTCCTCCCGGTGGGGCCCTGTTCAGCGGTGCTCCTCCCGGCGGGGCCCGTTCAGCGGTTCTTGTCCCGGCGGGGCCCTGTTCAGCCGTGCTCCTCCCGGCGGGGCCCTGTTCAGCGGTGCTCCTCTCAGCGGGGCCCGTTCAGCGGTTCTTGTCCCGGCGGGGCCCTGTTCAGCGGTGCTCCTCCTGGTGGGGCCCGTTCAGTGGTTCTTGTCCCAGAGGGGTCCTGTTCAGCGGTGCTCCTCCCGGCGGGGCCCTGTTCAGCGGTGCTCCTCCCGGCGGGGCCCGTTCAGCGGTTCTTGTCCCGACGGGGCCCTGTTCAGCGGTGCTCCTCCCGGCGGGGCCCTGTTCAGCGGTGCTCCTCCCGGCGGGGCCCGTTGAGCGGTTCTTGTCCCAGCGGGGCCCTGTTCAGCGGTGCTCCTCCCGGCAGGGCCCGTTCAGCGGTTCTTGTCCCGGCGGGCCCTGTTCAGCAGTGCTCCTCCTGGCGGGGCCCTGTTCAGCGGTGCTCCTCCCGGCAGGGCCCTGTTCAGCGGTGCTCCTCCCGGCGGGGCCCTGTTCAGCGGTGCTCCTCCCGGCGGGGCCCTGTTCAGCGGTGCTTGTCCTGTGTGTCTAGGGAGCCAGACCTGGGCAAGACTTCCCGCTCATTCACCATCCGAACTTGCGGTCGCGGCGCCCTCCTGTGATGGAGTCCTGGGCCCGTGGGTGTCGTCCGTCACACCCGGAATGGGGCTGGTGGGGCCCTCCTGGGCAGCTCGCCTGCTGCCTGACTTCTCCGCCCTACTGCCCTTGCCCTCCTTCGCTGAAGCTCTGTGGCCCTTGCCTCCCTTGGATGATGTGGCAGGTGACGGGGCAAGGCTACTGTCCTTGGTGGCAGCCGTCTCAGGCTTGTCGCGCCGGGCCTTTTTCTTTTTTGTCCTCTTCCCAGGGGGTGGTCTGGCTGTCCCCTTGCTGCTGGCCGATGTTCCTGCCCTAGGATCTGGTGGACTCCAATAGCCCTGCACTATGGTCACAGTAGATGCAGGGCTGGTGGTGGCTGAGGTGCTTTTTTTACTCTTACCAGATGGAGGGGGTGGGTCAGTGATTGGAACAAGCTCAAGGTTGGAAAGGAAAAGGACTTTGGAAGGACAGGGACGTGTAGGTGTAGTGGGTTTGGGAGTGGAGGAAGAGGATGTGGTTGTAGGAGAGTCAAGTGTGCTGTCTTTGGGTGCAGGTGCTTGTGACGGAGGCTGTCGTGAGGTGGATGGCTGTTGGGTGGGTGGCTGCCTGCGTTTGTGTGCTTTGGAAGAGGGGGTGACAGACACACTGGGAGAGGACACAGGGGACGTGTAAATGGCAGTGGGGGTGGTGACTGCACGTGTGCGGACTGTACTGGAGGGTGTGCTGGTGATGGAAGTACTGGCTGATGGTGGTGTGCATGCAGGTGTGAGTGGAGACGTCACAGGGAGGGAGGAGGGAGATGAGGAGGAGGGGGACACAGAGGTGGTAGTGACTGTTGGCATGTCTGCATCTGGATGTTGCTTGGGTGAATGCTTGTGGGATCTGTGGTGCTTATGTCTGGATGAGCTGCCCTTGGGTGTAGAGGTGTGTGCAGGCTGGTCTGATGGTGTGGATGGGATAGGCAGAGGAACAGGAGACTGGGACTGGGTCGAGGGAGTCAGAAGAGGGAGGCTGGAGACAGGGACAATGGCTGCCGTCAGTGCTGAGGCCAGAGCATTGAACGATCGTTGATGGGCAGCCTGACCCGAATGAATGCCCTCCAGGTATGCATTGCTCCGTGGCACCTCCCTTTCTACACCCTGGATGGCATTCAAAAGGGTAGACTGCCCAACAATGAGTGTCCTGAGGAGGTCAATGACCTCCTCACTGAGGGCAGCAGGAGTAACTGGGGCAGGGCCTGAGGTGCCTGGGGCGAAGGAGATGCCCGCCTTCCTGGGCGAGCGGGCATGGAGCGAAGGCTGAGGGGCTGCTGGGAGGGCGGGGCTGGTGCGCTGGGTGGCGGCTGTACCCGTTGTGGCGGTGGGCACGGATGTTGCCGCCACCGCTAGGGAGCTCCCTTCCGAGGACGTGTCGGTGTCGCTGACGTCTCCACGGGTCCCCGTTGTGGAGCTCCACTCGCCCTCCGTCTCACTGGTGTACTCGGAGTCTGTTGTATGGCCCTCCGGGGCCATGTGAGATGCAGCTACCTCGTGCGCCGATGCCACTTCTCCTCCGCCTGATGATGCTAATGCACACATGAACAGGAAGACAAAGAAAATGGGGGGGGAGAAATGAAGACAGGTTGAGTGCATGCATTGGCAACACCGTTGTCGGAGAGGACAGACACAGAAGCCCCCTGAACTAGGCCGCGCAACAGAGGTACACTACTCAGTTATTGTGACTAGGCCTACAGGTCTATGGACGACAAATGCACACATGGGTGAGGCCGGACCATGGATAGCTGTACTTTGCACCCTACAGAGATGGGGGGCGGGGGCACAGGGCCGTGTCTAACGGAGGGGCCTAGCCTACAGAATGCGCCCTGGCCTGGAGATAGCCACAGCCCTCCTCCCCCACCCAGACACCTTCACTGCGCGCAAAGATAGCAGAATGTGCTGATACTCACCCCCTTGTGTCTGCTGTGATGTCCTCACGCGCCCATCCAAATCAGGGTAGGCCACCGCCAGGATCCGGGACATCAGGGGGGTCAATTGGCGGCTGGCACCCCTCCTACGTTGGGAGGCCATCCCCAGCAGAGACTCGGCGGTCTTTCTGGTCCCGCAGCGGATGTCCTCCCACCTCTTTCGGCAGTGGGTGCCCCGTCTGTTGTGGACCCCCAGGGCCCGGACGTCCTTGGCGATGGCACACCAAATGTCGATCTTCTGATGGGCGCTGACCTATGTGACATGTACAGGGTGGTAAAGGAAATCGCATCAGTTTTCTGTCTGGTCAATGTGAGTGTCCCCCCCTCCCCAACCTTGCCATGTGGCACATGCTCTCATCTTTCGTGCGTTGCACTCCTCATTCGCTCCCCTCCCCACCATCTTACATACACCCCACTCAACACAGGCATAGCCCATTCAACGTGCACCCTGTGTACTAACCTGTTGGTCTGGAGGACCGTAGAGTAGCACATACTGGGGGAGGACCCCATCAACAAGTTTCTCCAATTCTTCGGCAGTGAAGGCAGGGGCCCTTTCTCCAGTCGCAGCAGCCATTGTATCTCCCAGACCGAGGTCACAGCAGCACTTGCAGTATAGGTCCTCTCCTGTGGATGATCAGGTCTCGAGTGATTATTCAGATAGAAAATGGCGGGCACGCCAGCGGCGGTGCGTACCGCCGCGGTGCATACCGCGACCGCCGGCGCACATCGTCATTGGCTCCTGAGACCCATAGGGTGCAATGTTAACCAATGCGCCTTCGCACAGCGGTCTTCGACCGCCTACCGCCACCGTGTGCCACGCCAGCGCGTTGACCTCACATCCCACTGTCACACTTCTCAGGTCAGGCAGCCACCATTACAAGGGACCACATGGCTTAATTGCTACTGCGTCACACAGGCCTAGGCCTTGCATTGCCACTCATACAAGCCTTTCAATGCATAGCGATTCGTGTACTGTGCAAGCTGGGTGAACGTACCTGTGGGTTGCTTGACTCTGTGCTCCATGTTGTCCTTCCTAGGCACCGTCCGCTGGGACTTGCGAGGAGAAGGATGAATCCTCCCGTGTACCGACCGCTGGTGGACCTGTCGACAATGGAAGAACGACATATTATACTTCGATACCGACTTGACCGAGCCACTATACATGAACTGTGTGCCCAGCTGGAGCCAGACCTGATGTCCCCCATCCGCCAACCCACAGGGATTCCCCCTCTGGTGCAGGTTCTGTCAGTACTCCATTTTTTGGCAAGTGGGTCTTTTCAGACAACAGTGGCCATGTCATCAGGGATGTCTCAGCCTATGTTTTCTAAGGTTTTGTCCAGAGTGTTGTCTGCCCTGATGAAATACATGCAGAGATACATTGTTTTCCCTGAGGAGGGTGATTTGGCCACTGTGAAGGGTGATTTCTATGCCCTTGGACTTATCCCCAACATCATTGGTGCCACTGATGGGACCCATGTGGCTTTAGTACCCCCAAAAGACAATGAGCAGGTGTACAGAAATAGAAAAAATTACCATTCGATGAATGTCCAGGTGGTCTGTTTGGCTGACCAGTACATCTCCCATCTAAATGCCAAGTTCCCTGGGTCAGTGCATGACGCGTATGTCATGCGAAATAGCAGCATCCCTTATGTGATGGAACAGCTACAGAGACACCGTGTGTGGCTAATAGGTGACTCTTGTTACCCCAACCTGCCTTGGCTATTGACCCCAGTGAGGAATCCCCGGACCAGGGCAGAGGAACGGTACAATGAGGCACATGGGCGAACAAGGAGGATTATAGAACGGACCTTCGGGGTCCTGAAGGCCAGGTTTAGGTGCCTGCATATGACAGGTGGATCCCTAATGTACTCACCAAAGAAGGTGTGTCATATCATCGTGGCCTGCTGTATGCTTCACAATCTTGCATTGCGACGCCAGGTGCCTTTCCTGCAGGAGGATGGTCCAGATGGTGGTGTTGTACCAGCTGTGGAGCCTGTGGAGAGTGAAGAGGAGGAAGACGACGGGGACGACACGGACAACAGGGACACAGTTATACAACAGTATTTTCAGTAGCACACAGGTAAGAATCACCCACGCCATTTTACATTTACTTCTGGCCTCCTGCATCTCTACTTTCTGTGTTTCCCCCAGTTCCTTTTAACTGATTTTTGACTTTCCCTTCCCTTTTCAGAGCTGTATGACCCACTGCCTGACTTCAGCTTTGTTTGCCCATGGACTAAAGCTTATTGAAATTGGTATGTTGTAATTACAAAGTAACTGGACATTAATGCACCGTTATGTGTAATACATTTGTTAAGAATACAAGCAGACTCCTGTTTTTTTAAGTGGAATAATTGATTTATTTTAAGTGCTACATATAGGTACATGATTGGGAAGCGGTGATGGGTGGGGGTGGAGTAATGTCCATGGCAGAGTCCAGTTCTCAGTCGCACAGGTGCATTGTCCATATGCCTGGGGAAGGATGGAGCAGGGGCAGTTCAAGGTTGGACAGGGTGACAATGTGGGACAGTGGGATGACATCAGGGGGTATCTTAGGCTGGCGGGGGTCTTGCAATCCTACTCTGTCTTCTTGTGAGATCTCAGGTTCCGCTTGCGGGTTGGTTCTTCTTCTGCAGGGAGGATGTGTGCTGGGGGGTTGGGGGTGAGGGTGGGGGTGTGGGTTGGCATGCTGGTGGCTGGGGGGGTGAAGTAGTTGGGATTAGATTACCAGAGTCCATTCCTCCGCCTACTCCAGCGAGGCCCTCAGGATGCAGGATGTTCAAGACCTCTTGCTCCCATGATGTGAATTCGGGTGGAGTGGGTGGGGGTCCGCCGCCAGTCTTCTGCACAGCAATGTTGTTTCTTGACACCATCGACCGCACCTTCCCCCGTAGGTCGTTCCAGCGCTTTCGGATGTCTTCCCGGTTTCTGAGATGCTGTCCCACAGCGTTGACCCTGTCGACGATCCTTTGCCATAGCTACGCCTTCCTGGCTATTGTGGTGTGCTGCACCTGTGTGCCGAATAGCTGGGGCTCTACCCTAATTATTTCCTCCACCATGACCCTGAGTTCTTGGTCCGAGAACCTGGGGTGTCTTTGGGGTGCCATGGGGTGGTGTGGGGTGGTGTTTGTGGTGATGAGTGTGGTGTGTGTGGTGGTGTGTGGTGTTTTGTGCGTGGATGTAGTGTGGGTGATGATGTTGTGTTCCTCTGTGTGTTGGGGTTTTCGATAGCTGTGCTCTCTCTCTCCCTCTCGCCTTCTCTCCGAATTTCTAGTAGTGGGGGTTTGTGGGTGATGTGGGTGTGTGTTTTATAGTTGATTGGATGTGTGGGAGTGGTGTGTGTATGTGTATCAGGTGTGTGTATTTCAAATTGTCCAATGTGGCTGTGTTTTGGAGCTCAGTGTGTATTTTGACCGCGGCGGTGTGTACCGCCAATGGAATACCGCGGTTAAATGACCGTCGCGTGGATTCGTGGGTCGTAATGGCATGGGCGTGTTTGTGTTGGCGTAACGGTGGAGGTTTGGTCATCTCCAGTTTATCGCTGACCGCTGATGAGGCGGCCTTCCGTGGATATCGGGTTTTTGGCTGTTTGGCAGTTGTGGGTCAGAATGACCGTGGCGGTTTACCGCGGCCACGGCGGTAGAATGGCGGTCTTCTGACCGGCGGTAAGAGCCTTTTACCGCCTAGGTCAGAATGACCCCCTTAGTCTCTTTTCTGAATATTTTCTTTCGCGGGACGAACCTGCCAGTCCACTCCGACCTCCTGGAACTCTTCTTCGGATACACGTCGCGGGAACCCTCGGTGGAGATTTATACCTTTGGACTTAGTCGTTTTTTTGAGGTGAAAATCCTTAGACTGGGGTAAACCTGGATCTTGATCCGACGTCCTTGGGGCCCTCCTCGGATACGCTGGCTGGGAGGTCCCGGTCAACTTTTTAACTTCGGACTTAGGGGGTCATTCTGACCCTGGCGGTAAAAGGCGCTTACCGCCGGTCAGAAGACCGCCATAACACCGCCGCGGCCGCGGTAAACCCCCACGGTCATTCTGACCCGCAACTGGCAAACCGCCAAAAACCCGACATCCACAAAAGTCCGCCACACCAAAGGTCAGCGAAAAAATGGCGATGACCAAACCTCCACCGTCACGCCAACAGAAATACGCCCATACCATTCCGACCCAGGAATCCACGCGGCGGTCTTTCAAACGCGGTATTCCATTGGCGGTACACACCGCCGCGGTCAAAATACACACACACATAGAAAACTCAGCCACATTGGTCAGTTTGAAATACACACACCTGATACACATACTAACACCACTCCCACACACCCAACACAATATAAAACACACACCCACATCACCCACAAGCCCCTACGACCCGAAATCATTGACGAAGGCTAGAGAGAGAGCACAGAATAGACAATCCCACAACACAGAGGCACCCAACACCATCACCCACACAGAATCCACGCACCAAACACCACACACCACCACACGCACCACACTCATCACCACAAACGCCACCCCACACCTCAACCACACCACCCCATGGCACCCCAAAGACACCCCAGGTTCAGTGACGCCGAACTCAGGGTCATGGTGGAGGAAATAGTCCGTGTAGAGCCCCAGCTCTTCGGGGCACAGGTGCAGCACACCACAATTGCCAGGAAGATGGAGCTATGGCAAAGGATAGTGGACAGGGTTAACGCGGTGGGACAGCATCCACGCAATCGGGAGGACATCAGGAAAAGGTGGACCGACCTACGGGGGAAGGTGCGTTCCATGGTATCAAGGCACAACATTGCGGTGCAGAAGACTGGCGGCGGACCCCCACCTACTCCCCCAGAATTTACCGCGTGGGAGGAGGAAGTCTTGCACATCCTGCATCCTGAGGGCCTCGCAGGAGTAGGCGGAGGAATGGACTTTGGTAAGGCAAATCTTCACTACTGCTTCCCACCCCCACCCCACCTGCAGGCAAAATCATACCCCCACCCTCACCCCCTCCCCCATCACACCAACCCCTAGCAAAAGGCTCACCATCACAACCCACCCATCCCAACACCAAGCCCTGCAAGCGACCACAAAGCATGGACACCCATCACCAAAGCATGCCCACTGCACACACACATCACCCCCACAAGCCGCTCTCAGAAAAGCCCCCACAAGGAAATGCCTGCACATGGGTACACGGACACCCACCCATCACACGAAATGCCACACACAGAAACAATAACCATACCTTTATACCCCTGCAGGACCCGAACGCCACCACACCGCCACGGAGGGTCCAGAGATGTCCATCCCACCCCCAGAAGAGGCCCCCAGCGTTGACAGCAGCTCTGTCTCCTTGGAGCCAGACGACCAGCCCGGCCCATCGGGGACCTCTGGATAGTCGGTTCCCCACAGACAGCCACAGGCTACTCCAGACCCAACCCCCTCTGGGAACACCAGCACAGCTCCCACCCAGCGGGCCCATGCCTCTGTCTCCAGGACACGTAAATCAGCAGTGTGTCCACCACTACAGGGCACCCAGGTTGACCCACCACCCCAACAACAACAGGGACCTGGGGGCAGTGGTAGTGGGCACACCGTCCAGGGGACAGAGGCCCAGGAACACAGGGGAACTGGGAGGGCTGCTGTGCGACAGGGGGGGGACAGGCCCGGGGAACCGACTCTCCAAGAGGCCCTCTCCTCCATCATGGGAGCATACCACCGCTCCCAGGAGACGATGGCGACAGTACTGGCCCGGTTCCAGGAGATCCAGGAACTGCAGGAGGAACGGTACATGGGGTTCAGGGAGGAACTGAGGAACATCGGTTCCGCAATGGGGACCATCGTCGTGGCCCTTACCCAGATCGTCACCACATTGCGGGACCATGTGGCACCCCAAAGGGCCCCTGTCACTAGCCCAGGCCAGGAACAGCCTACCACCTCCGCCGGCGCTAGTGGACAGGAGGCCCCCACACAACGACAGGCCACCAGAACCCCACCTCCTGCAGAAGAAGAACCACCCCGCAAGCGGAACCTGAGATCTCACAAGAAGACAGAGTAGGATTGCAAGACCCCCGCCAGCCTAACATACCCCCTGATGTCATCCCACTGTCCCACATTGTCACCCTGTCCAACCTTGAACTGCCCCTGCTCCATCCTTCCCCAGGCATATGGACAATGCACCTGTGCGACTGAGAACTGGACTCTGCCATGGACATTACTCCACCCCCACCCATCACCGCTTCCCAATCATGTACCTATATGTAGCACTTAAAATAAATCAATTATTCCACTTAAAAAAACAGGAGTCTGCTTGTATTCTTAACAAATGTATTACACATAACGGTGCATTAATGTCCAGTTACTTTGTAATTACAACATACCAATTTCAATAAGCTTTAGTCCATGGGCAAACAAAGCTGAAGTCAGGCAGTGGGTCATACAGCTCTGAAAAGGGAAGGGAAAGTCACAAATCAGTTAACAGGAACTGGGGGGAAACACAGACAGTGGAGACGCATGAGGCCTTAAGTAAATGTAAATTGGGGTGGCTGATTCTTACCTGTGTGCTACTGAAAGTATTGTTGTATGACTGTATCCCTGTTGTCCGTGTCGTCCCCATCGTCTTCCTCCTCTTCACTCTCCACAGGCTCCACAGCTGCTACAACACCACCATCTGGACCATCCTCCTGCAGAAAAGGCACCTGGCGTTGCAATGCAAGATTGTGAAGCATACAGCAGGCCACGATGATATGACACACCTTCTTTGGTGAGTACATGAGGGATCCCCCTGTCATATGCAGGCACCTAAACCTGGCCTTCAGGACCCCGAAGGTCCTTTCTATGATCCTCCTAGATCGCCCATGGGCCTCATTGTACCGTTCCTCTGCCCTGGTCTGGGGATTCCTCACTGGGGTCAGTAGCCACGACAGGTTGGGGTAACCAGAGTCACCAATTAGCCACACACGGTGTCTCTGTAGCTGTTCCATCACATAAGGGATGCTGCTATTTCGCATGACATACGCGTCATGCACTGACCCAGGGAACTTGGCATTTACATGGGAGAAGTACTGGTCAGCCAAACAGACCACCTGGACATTCATCGAATGATAACTTTTTCTGTTTCTGTACACCTGCTCACTTTCTTTGGGGGGAACCAAAGCAACATGGGTCCCATCAATGGCACCAATGATGTTGGGGATATGTCCAAGGGCATAGAAATCACCCTTCACTGTAGCCAATTCGCCCACCTCAGGGAAAATAATGTAGCTCCGCATGTATTTCATCAGGGCAGACAACACTCTGGACAAACCTTAGAAAACAGGCTGAGACATCCCAGATGATATGGCCACTGTTGTCTGAAAAGACCCACTTGCCAAAAAATGGAGTACTGACAGAACCTGCACCAGAGGGGGAATCCCTGTGGGTTGGCGGATGGGGGACATCAGGTCTGGCTCCAGCTGGACACATAGTTCATGTATAGTTGCTCTGTCAAGCCGGTATGTAAGTATGATATGTCGTTCTTCCATTGTCGACAGTCCACCAGCGGTCGGTACACGGGAGGATTCATCCTTCTCCTCGCAAGTCCCAGCGGACGGTGCCTAGGAAGGATAACATGGAGCACAGAGTCAAGCAACCCACAGGTTCGTTCACACAGCTTGCACAGTACACAAATCGCTATGCATTGAACGGCTTGTATGAGTGGCAATGCAAGGCCTAGGCCTGTGTGACGCAGTAGAAATCATGCCATGTGGGCCCTTGAAATGGCGGCTGCCTGACCTGTGAAGTGTGACAGTGGGATGTGAGGTCACTGCGCTGGCGTGGCACACCGTGGCGGTAGGCGGTCGAAGACCGCGGCGCAAAGCAGCATTGGTTAACATTGAACCCTATGGGTCTCAGGAGCCAATGACGATGTGCGCCGGCGGTCGCGGTACGTGGGCGTGACCGCCATTTTCTATCTGCTTAATCACTCGAGACCTGATCATCCACAGGAGAGGACCTATACTGCAAGTGCTGCTGTGACCTCGGTCTGGAAGAGACAATGGCTGCTGCGACTGGGGAAAGGGCCCCTGCCTTCACTTCAGAAGAGTTGGAGAAACTTGTGGATGGGGTCCTGCCCCAATATGCGCTACTCTACGGTCCTCCAGACCAACAGGTTAGTACACTGGGTGCACGTTGAATGGGCTATGCCTGGGTTGTGTATGGTGGATGTAAGATGGTGGGGTGGGGAGCGAATGAGGAGTGCAAGGCACGACAGATGAGAGCATGTGCCACATGGCAGGGTTGGGGAGGGGGGGGCAATCACATCTAACATGCAGAAAATTTTTGACATTTCCTTTCCCACCCTGTACATGTCAAATAGGTCAGCGCCCATCAGAAAGTTGACATTTGGCGAGCCATCGCCAAGGAAGTCCGGGACCTGGGGATCCACAACAGACGGGGCACCCACTGCCGAAAGAGGTGGGAGGACATCCGCCGCGGGACCAGGAAGACCGCCGAGTCACTGCTGGGGATGGCCTCCCAACGTAGGAGGGGTGCCAGTCGTACCTTGACCCCCCTGATGTCCCGGATCCTGGCGGTGGCCTACCCCTATTTGGATGGGCGCGTGAGGACATCACAGCAGACACAAGGGGGTGAGTACCAGCACATTCTGCTATCTTTACGCGCAGTGGAGGTGCCTGGGTGGGGGAGGAGGGCTGTGGGTGACATTAGGCCAGGGCGCTTTCTGTAGTGTAGTCCCCTCCTTTAGGCATGGCCCTGTGCCCCCGCCCCCCACCTCTGTAGGGTGCCAAGTACAGAAATCCATGGTCCAGCATCACCCATGTTTGCATTTGTTGTACACAGACCTGTAGGCCTAGTCACAAATACTGAGTAGTGTACCCCCATTGCGCGGCGTAGTGCTGTAGGCTCCTGTGTCTGTCCTCTCCGACAACGGTGTTGACAATGCATGCACTCAACCTGTCTTTATTTCTCCCCCCACCCTTTTTCTTTATCTTCTTGTGCATGTGTGCATTAGCATCATCAGGCGGAGGAGGATTGGCATCGGAGCACGAGGGAGCTGCAACTCACAAGGCCCCGGTGGGCCATGCTACAGACACCGAGGTCACCAGTGATACGGAGGGCGAGGGGAGCTCCACAACGGGGACCCGTGGTGACACCAGCGACACTGACACGTCCTCAGAAGGGAGCTCCCTAGCGGTGGCGGCAACATCCGTGCCCCCGCCTCAACAGGTACAGCCGCCACCCAGCGCACCAGCTCCGCCCTCCCAGCAGCCCCTCAGCCTTCGCTCCGTGCCCGCTCGCCCAAGAAGGCGGGCATCTCCTTCGCCCCAGGCACCTCAGGCCCTGCCCCAGTTACCCCTGCTGCCCTCAGTGAGGAGGTCATTGACCTCCTACAGACCATCATTGTTGGACAGTCTACCCTTTTGAATGCCATCCAGGGGGTAGAGAGGGAGGTGCATCAGAGCAATGCACACCTGGAGGGCATTCATTCGGGTCAGGCTGCCCATCAACGATCGTTCAATGCTCTGGCCTCAGCACTGACGGCAGCCATTGTCCCTGTTTCCAGCCTCCCTCTTCTAACTGCCTCCACCGTCTCCCAGTCTCCTGTTCCTCAGCCTATCCCATCCACAACATCAGACCAGCCTGCACACACCTCAACACCCAAGGGCAGCTCATCCAGACATAAGCACCACAGATCCCACAAGCATTCACCCAAGCAACATCCAGATGCAGCCATGGCAACAGTCACTACCACCTCTGTGTCCCCCTCCTCCTCGTCTTCCTCCCCCCTCCCTGTGATGTCTCCACTCACACCTGCATGCACACCACCATCAGCCAGTGCTTCCATCACCTCCACACCCTCCAGTACAGTCCGCACACGTGCAGTCACCACCCCCACTGCCATTTACACGTCCCCTGTGTCCTCTCCCACTGTGTCTGTCACCCCCTCTTCCAAAACACACAAACGCAGGCAGCCACCCACACAACAGCCAACCACCACACGACAGCCTACGTCACAAGCACCTGCACCCATAGACAGCACACCTGACTCTCCTACAACCACATCCTCTCCCTCCACTCCCATACCCACTGCACCTACCCTTCCCATTGCTCCTAAAAAACTTTTCCTCTCCAAACTTGACCTCTTTGCACCACCTGACCCACCCCCTCCATCGGGTAAGAGTCCGAAGAGCACCTCAGCCACCACCAGCCCTGCATCAAGTCTGACCATTGTGCACGGGTTTTGGAGTCCACCCTTTCCCAGCACAGATACATCGGCCAGCAGCAAGGGAACAGCCAGCCCCCCCCCTGGAAAGAGAACCCGTAAAACCAAGGCCCGCCGTGAGAAGGCTGACACGGCTGCCCCCAAGGAGCAAAGTCGTGGCCCGTCACCTGCCACAACATCGAGGGCAGGCAAGGGCCAGAAAGCCTCATCGAAGGAGGGCAAGGGCAGCAGGGCGGAGAAGTCAGCCAGCAGGGGCTCGGACCAGGAGGGCCCCACAAGTCCTGGCCAGGTCTGGCTCCCTTGATAGACAAGAAAGGCACCGCTGAACAGGGCCCCGCCGTGAAGACAGGCACCGCTGAACAGTGCCCCGCCGTGAAGACAGGCACCTCTGAACAGGGCCCCGCCGTGAAGAAAGGCACCGCTGAACAGGGCCCTGCCGTGAAGACAGGCACCGCTGAACAGGGCCCCGCCGTGAACACAGGCACCGCTGCACAGGGCCCCGCCGAGAAGAAAGGCACCGCTGAACAGGGCCCCGCCGTGAAGACAGGCACCGCTGAACAGGGCCCCGCCGTGAAGACAGGCACCGCTGAACAGGGCCCCACCATGAAGACAGGCACCGCTGAACAGGGCCCCGCCGTGAACACAGGCACCGCTGAACAGGGCCCCGCCGAGAAGAAAGGCACCGCTGAACAGGGCCCCGCCGTGAAGACAGGCACCGCTGAACAGGGCCCCGCCGTGAAGACAGGCACCGCTGAACAGGGCCCCACCGTGAAGACAGGCACCGTTGAACAGGGCCCCGCTGTGAAGACAGGCACCGCTGAACAGGGCCCCGCCGAGAAGAAAGGCACCGCTGAACAGGGCCCCGCCGTGAAGACAGGCACCGCTGAACAGGGCCCCGCCGTGAAGACAGGCACCGCTCTGAACCGGGCCCCGCCGCGAAGACAGGCACCGCTGAACAGGGCCCCGCCGTGAAGACAGGCACCGCTGAACAGGGCCCCGCCGAGAAGAAAGGCACCGCTGAACAGGGCCCCGCCGTGAAGACAGGCACCGCTGAACAGGGCCCCGCCGTGAAGACAGGCACCGCTGAACAGGGCCCCGCTGAGAAGAAAGGCACCGCTGAACAGGGCCCCGCCGTGAAGGAAGGCACCGCTGAACAGGGCCCCGCCGTCTCAAGCACCGCTCCGCTGGGCCCTTCCTGTCAAGCACCGCTCCGCTGGGCCCCGCCGTCTCAAGCACCGCTCCGCTGGGCCCTTCCTGTCAAGCACCGCTCCGCTGGGCCCCGCCGTCTCAAGCACCGCTCCGCTGGGCCCTTCCTGTCAAGCACCGCTCCGCTGGGCCCCGCCGTCTCAAGCACCGCTCCGCTGGGCCCTTCCTGTCAAGCACCGCTCCGCTGGGCCCCGCCGTCTCAAGCACCGCTCCGCTGGGCCCTTCCTGTCAAGCACCGCTCTGCTGGGCCCTGCCGTCTCAAGCACCGCTCCGCTGGGCCCTTCCTGTCAAGCACCGCTCCGCTGGGCCCCGCCGTCTCAAGCACTGCTCCGCTGGGCCCTTCCTGTCAAGCACCGCTCCGCTGGGCCCTTCCTGTCAAGCACCGCTCTGCTGGGCCCCGCCGTCTCAAGCACTGCTCCGCTGGGCCCTTCCTGTCAAGCACCGCACCGCTGGGCCCTTCCTGTCAAGCACCGCTCCGCTGGGCCCTTCCTGTCAAGCACCGCTCCGCTGGGCCCTTCCTGTCAAGCATCGCTCCGCTGGCCCATTGACAGTGCCGGTTCTCTGTCGAGCTAGTGTTCACTCTGCACTCTGGGCACCCTGCCTCCTCCATGACCAGTGGAGTCTGTAATCCACCTGATGGACTGTGGCTTTGCACTCCCCAGGATGGCACAGTGGGCATGGTGGCCCCTTCGTGGTTCTGGTGTCGTGGACTCCTGTGGCTGAGGTGCCCCCCCTTCCCTTCCCCCTGAGGTGCCTGTAGTTTTGTCATCTGATGCCCCAGGAGTGTTCTCTCCAACGGACTCAGGTCTCCTGTGTGGGCTTTGGCCCACGGACTGTGGATATTTGACACACTGAGCAGGACTTATTGACTATGTACATAGCTTTCGCTTTGTTCATGATTTTTGCTTTGATATTTCATGACGATAATTTTCCATGACTTCAATGAACCTAATTTATACATAAATTTAAATTAATATTTAATTGTGTCTTTGCATTTTTCAGGGGTGTTTGGGGGGTGTCACTCAGTTGTTGCTCTGCATTGGTATGTTGATAGTTGGGGGGGGGGGCGTATGTGTGTGCCCGTAAGCTTTCCTCCTCCCCCCTCCCCTGTGTCATAGGTGCAGTACTCACCGTTGTCTTCTGCGCCGGAGTTCTTACTCGTGGTAGATGAGCAGGCAGACAAGAGCTGGTAGGATGTTTAATTCAGGTTCCATGCTGTCCTCCGTCCTCGTGGAGTGTATAGAGGTGAGCGTTTTCCCATTCGTAGTCTGTTTCCGCCGTGTTTTTATCGGCAGGGCTCCCACCCCGGAAAAGGTGGCGGATTGGTGAGTTGTGATACTGTGGGCGGTTCATTGTCTGCCGCCTGCCTGTTGGCGGTGACCACCGCGCTGTTTGTCTGTCCCGCCGTGGCAGTCGGAGTGTTAAAGTGGCGGGCAGTGTTGGCGGTTCCCGCCAGGGTCAGAATTCCTTTTTTTTGACCGCCTGCCTGTTGGCGGGTTGGCCGCCGCTTTATCACCGACTACCAGGGTTGGAATGACCGCCTAAGTCCGAAGGTAAACGTTTGACCGAGGCCTCCCGCGAGCTGTAGCCGAGCAGGGCTCCATCACGTTCGGCCTTAAACTTTGACTTTGCCCTGGTCGAGGTACAACCAGATGACCCGATTGGCGCTTTTTGTTTCTAGGCTCTAAAAAAACCAATAATTCTTTAAAAATTCATATCTCCGGTTCCCCTTATCCGATTTTATTCGTTTTTGTGTCATTTTAAAGATAAAAATATAATCCATTTTCATGAATTGGTTTTGGATTTTTAAACTGTTCCTGTGTTTTATTTAATTACTGTTTTGTGATATTTGAATGCTTTACACTCTGTCTCCTAAGTTAAGCCTTGTTGCTCGTTGCCAAGCTACCAAGGGTTGAGCTGGGTTTAATTTACTGACACCTAACTGGACCTAAGTGGAGGTTAGTGGCCTATTGCTAAGTGTAGGTACTTACCTGCCCTTACCAATAACCCATTTTCCAACATCCCTTATTAGTAGATTAGAGGTGTTCTAGCAGCTTATGCTGATAGAGGTAGCTATAGCAGAGCAGTTTAGGCTGAACTAGTAGACATGCAAAGCTCCTACTATACCACTTATATCATATAGAACTATATCATAAGAAAACACAATACTTTGAGTTACTAAAAATAAAGGTACTTTACTTTAGTGACAATATGCCAAAAGTATCCCAGAGGATATACTCCCTTAGGTGGTAAGTAATATACACCAAATATATACACACAAACCAAAATCAGGTAAGTAACAGTTAGAAAAGTAGTGCAAACAATTTAGAATACAATAGAATGCAATAGGGAGAAATAGGCCTAGGAGCAACACAAACCATATACTCCAAAAGTGGAATGCGAACCACAAATGGACCCCAGGCCTAGTGTAGTGTGTAGAGGGTCGCTGGGAGTGTAAGAAAACACTAAGGGCGTCCAAGATACCCCACCCCAAGACCCTGAAAAGTAGGAGTAAAGTTACCCTACTACCCCAGAAAGACAGTAAAGTCGAGATAGGGGATTCTGCAAAGACAACAACTGATTGCAACGCACTGAAGATGGATTCCTGGACCTGAGGACCTGTAAAGGGAGGGGACCAAGTCCAAGAGTCACGCAAGTGTCCAGGGGGGCAGGAGCCCACTAAACGCCGGATGAAGGTGCAAAATGGCTGCCTCTTGGTGGAAGAAGCCAAAGATTCTGCAACAACAGAAGGTGCCAGGAACTTCTCCTTTGGTCATAAAATGTCCCACGGCGTGCTGGAGGATTCAGAGTTGTTTCCACACAGAAAGACCGCAAACAAGCCTTGCTAGCTGCAAGAGTCACGGTTGAGGGTTTTGGGTGCTGCTAGGGCCCAGGAAAGACCAGGAGGTCGCTCCTTGGAGGAGAAGACAGAGGGGGCAGTCTGCAACTTAGAGAGCCCACGCAGAAGCAGGCAGCTCCCACAGAAGCACCTGAACAGGCACTTAGAAGATCTGAGGATGACAGTCAACTCACAGCAACAAAAGAGGGTCCCACGACGTTGGAGTCCAACTCATTGAGTTGGGCAATGCAGGACGGAGTGCTGGGGACCTAGGCTAGGGTGCGCACAAAGGAAGTCTTGCAAAAGTGCACTGAAGCCCGAGCAGTTGCAGTTCACGCAATACACAGGATTACTGTCTGGCGTGGGGAGGCAAGGACTTACCTTCACCAAATTTGGACAGAAGGGCCACTGGACTGTCGAAGATACTTGGACCCAGCTCCCGTGTTCCAGGGACTATGCTCGTCAGGATGAGAGGGGACCCAGGGGACCGGTGATGCAGAGGTTTGGTGCCTGCGTTGGCAGGGGGAAGATTACGTCGACCCACAGGAGATTTCTTCTTGGTTTCCAGTGCAGGGTGAAGGCAGACAGCCCTCAGAGCATGCACCACCAGGAAACAGTCAAGAAAGCCAGCAGGATGAGGTGCTACAATGTTGCTGGTAGTCTTCTTGCTACTTTGTTGTGGTTATGCAGGCGCCCTGGAGCATTCAGCGGTCGATCCTTGTCATAAGTCGAAGAGGGAAGTGCAGAAGAACACTGGTGAGCTCTTGCATTCGTTATCTGGTGAGATGCCCACAGGAGAGACCCTAATAAGCCCACAGAGGAGGATTGGCTACTGAGAAGGGTAAGCATCTATCAGGAGGTGTCTCTGACGTCACCTGCTGGCACTGGCCACTCAGAGCTGTCCATTGTGCCCTCACACCTCTGCATCCAAGATGGCAGAGGTCTGGGACACACTGGAGGAGCTCTGGGCACCTCCCCTGGGAGGTGCTGGTCAGGGGAGTGGTCACTCTCCTTTCCTTTGTCCAGTTTCGTGCCAGAGCAGGGCTGGGGGGATCCCTGAACCGGTGTAGACTGGCTTATGCAAGAAGGGCACCATCTGTGCCCTTCAAAGCATTTCCAGAGGCCAGGAGAGGCTACCCTTCCTAGGCCCTTCACACCTATTTCCAAAGGGAGGAAGTGTAACACCCTCTCTCAGAGGAAATCCTTTGTTCTGCATTACTGGGACCAGGCTGCCCAGGCCCCAGGGGGTCAGAAACCTGTCTGAGGGGTTGGCAGCAGCAGTAGCTGCAATGGAGACCCCGGAAAGTTAGTTTGGGATGCATGGAATTGTCACCCTCAATACCAGAATGGTATTAGGGTGACAGTTCCATGATCCTAGACATGTTACATGGCCATGTTCGGAGTTACCATTGTGACGCTACATATAGATATTGACCTATATGTAGTGCACATGTGTAATGGTGTCCCCGCACTCACAAAGTCCGGGGAATTTGCCCTGAACAATGTGGGGGCACCTTGGCTAGTGCCAGGGTGCCCACACACCAACTAACTTTGCACCTAACCTTCACCAAGTGAGGGTTAGACATATAGGTGACTTATAAGTTACTTAAGTGCACTGTAAAATGGCTGTGAAATAACGTGGATGTTATTTCACTCAGGCTGCAGCGGCAGTCCTGTGTAAGAATTGTCTGCGCTCCATATGGGTGGCAAAAGAAATGCTGCAGCCCATAGGGATCTCCTGGAACCCCAATACCCTGGGTACCTAGGTACCATATACAAGGGAATTATAAGGGTGTTCCAGTGTGTCAATGAGAATTGGTAAAATTAGTCACTTGCCTGCAGTGACAACTTTAAAAGCAGAGAGACCATAAACACGGAGGTTCTGGTTAGCAGAGTCTCAGTGATACAGTTAGGCACCACACAGGGAACACATATAGGCCACAAACATATGAGCACTGGGGTCCTGGCTAGCAGGATCCCAGTGACACATATCAAACACACTGGCAACATAGGGTCTTCACTATGAGCACTGGGCCCTGGCTAGCAGGATCCCAGTGAAACAGTAAAAACACCCTGACATATACTCACAAACAGGCCAAAAGTGGGGGTAACAAGGTTAGAAAGAGGCTACCTTCTACAGTGACCTCTTTATACAGATCAGTGATGGCTACTCTACTCACAGGCACAGCCCATCCTGAACCGCCAGGAGAGGGTTCTCACCAGAATGGAAAACAGCAACCCCAGACTGGTTTGTGCCTTGTTAGGCCATATCAGTGAGGTATAGCTCATACAAGTAGGTTTTTAAAATGCTAATGAAGTTCCTCCTGTTCCTCCTATTTGTGGTCTCTCAACAGACAACATTACTTGTCTGATACAAACATCATTGCATACTACACAGACTGTGCTCTCGTTCAGCCCATTGCTGACGGCTGGATGACAATCTGTCTAACTCAGTTGTCTACTCTTTATTGGATAGTGTTTTTCTATAATATTGTGTTTGCACAACCCTGGAGCATTTCTTCTGTACCACTGGTTTTGATTGGATGGATTATACCATCAGAAAACCATTATCTTTTTCTTCTTTTTTTTTTTTTTTGCTTTTGCTTCTCATGTACCACTTCAAGGAAGTTCATTTCCTATTCATTGCTCTGTACTCGTAGAGCACACTCACACTGTTTCCCCCTATGTCTTCCTACCCTCTGTAGTCTGATTCTTCCTTTCAATATTTATCTTTGTTTGTATAATTTATTAGTGCACAAGAGTACATTTTTGCTTCTCCATTATTCCTTTCCCATTTTGTTTACCCACATCTGAGTCTTTTTGATTTTTCCTGTGCTGAACACTGAACAGTGCTTTGGCCCATGAACAGCCTCTCCCCTGCTCCCCTCCTCGCTCCTTCCTCATCTGATGGTGCCCACCAGCTGCTGCTGTTGGCAATACTACTGCCAGATGCTTTTAAAATGTGCTACGACTGTCAACGTTTGAAGCACAGACCAGCCATGATGAAAGTTTATTTATTATACTTTTAAGATGACCACCACGTTGCATGATGCAATATGGCAGCCATCTTGAAATTGTAGAAAACAATGTTTTTGTGATTTGTATATAGCCTTCTCATTGCATCACAGCTTGCTGTGTCATACATACAATTTAGCAGCCATCTTAAAATTATAAAAACCTTATTTCAATACTTTCAAGATGGCTACTTAGTTGCGTCAGCCCATGAAGTGGCACTCAAAGTGGTAGCCTTCTTGAAAGTATATGGAATAGACTTTGAATTTGGTTGGTCACCGCTATTGACTTTCCCAAAGCAGGTGCATTTTAAAAAGATCTGCATTGTCAAAGCCACTGCCAGCAACCATATAGCCTCCGCAAAGCAAGACTGATTTGTTTTCTTAGCACTTGTTTAGCTGTGCTAAGGTGTCAGTCTCACCATGCAAGAGGAGTTACTAACATCCAACATAGCGGTAAACAGGTAAGCAAAATAAAGCCTAATGCAGGGTTGACAACTCAGTTGAGAAAGAAAATATATTGTTGACAAAAAGTGCACAGTTCACAGAACAAGAAAAATATTGGTACTGGAAACTACCAAAAGGTTCTCATAATTCAGGTTAGGTTCTCATAATTCATATTTATAAAGAATCTGGGAACTGTTACAGTTTGTAGTCAGCAAAAGAAGAAATGTAACTAAAATATTTTAGAATGACAATCTTCAGTTGGTCTAGCTGTTAAATGGTAAATATTGGGATGCTGAAAAGATACCTCTGCTCTGCACTTAGAACACTTTAGAGAGCTTAAGTAATTACCTTAAGCAAGAACATGATTTAAGTGGTGCTCAGTAAGATGGCTGAATTTTCTGCTCGACTTGACAGTTGCTTGCAGTGATGAAGTCTACAAGTGAAGAAAATACTGCAAACAGGAACAGGTGTGGCCAGAGCCTGAAGGATAAAATAACATTCGATGATCATGCAAAGATCACTTAAAGTCATTCCTGCTGGTACTGGTTTTGCCCAGAAGGTTGCTTGAACCACTTTTGTGTTGCTTGCTTTATCCATTTGGGTTGTAGCAAGGTTAGATTCAATAAAAGATAGTGTTTTTTTAATTTATTTTTATTAATTTTTATCAAGATCCAACAAAATGGCGAAAAGCATTACAGTTCCCTACTATATCTTATCTTAAACATCCTTCCCGATGATGTCTAATAAGGTAACTCCAGATACATAGAATCAGGCTAAGTGACAAAAGATACATAAATACATTTTATTACGCATAATTATGCACAGTTGTCTAGAAAGAGTTCGCTCCAAATCCGTGAAAACTTTTTACCCCCTCCCACTCTCCGGGCATATCTCATTTCCTGATTTCTGACCTGTACCATTTTACTCAGCCATTCTTAAGGGGAGGGAGTTAGATTGGAGCACCAATTTCTTAGTAGAAGAGATCTGGCAATCACGGTGGCTATAAAAACAAGCTTTTCCCACCTAGGTGGAAGTCTTGCCCCAGGATCGTAACCCAAACCCACCAGCCAGATACTAAGAATTATAGGGATCTGAGCAATAGTTGTTAATATCTTAAATACTCCATCCCAATATTCCTGAATAATTTGACATGTACTAATCATGTGTATTCAGCCAGCCACTCCTGCGGCCTTACAACAAAAACAGTGATCCGGGCAACTGGGCACCAGTCGGGACAAGGCTTGCGGGGTGCGGTATAATAACAATTTACTAAAAAATGTCATACGGTGCCAATTCGCACCTCTAAGTACTGAAAAAGTTAGATGATTGATGTTCTCCCAGTACTCCCTTGACAGGTCGAGGCCCTCTTGACGAGCCCATTTTCTCGCCACCTTTACCCAGAGATCAGTCTTATCCTGCTCAAGAAGTAACCTTCGCCATGCCCCCGCCCACCTTGTCCCGGGGGGGGGGGCACCAGTTCTGTAACTACTGCTTGCCTATTGATGATTGAATCGGTATCTAAATCTCTCAAACTATGGAGCATAATACTGAGAGAGTGTAGCTTATATAATTCATATTAACATGAAATATTTTTGAACTAATGTATAATAATGCTGCATAGAAACTGTATTAATATGTTTTGCTAAAATGTACACTTGAAATGTGCCCACAGGGGGTGGCCGCCAACATATACGGGGACTAAAAAAACGGACTAATAATGTTGAAATGATTTGTTATGATATGATTTTACACTAATAATAATAGACATATGTAAGAGTTTTGCTAATAAATCATTAGGCCTTAGTTAGCATGAGTCGAAGCCTAGCCGCCTGACTCTCATATTAAATGTATTTTTCTAACGTGCAGTGTGCTGACTTGCTAAAGGACATGAACTCTTGTTTTTTTCCAAAATCTAGAAGCTGAATGTAACTGTAGTAGATCCGTTCTCATGAAATTCATCCTACCTGTTGTAACGTTTTAGCTGAATGCAACAGTGTAGATTAATGCTAAGTACAAGGTCACCTAAACCGGTACGGACAATGGAGCCACTGACCGAAGATGTGCAAAAGACCACAAGACGATTAAATCATACCGGACATTCCACCACTAAAGACGTCAATCATAAGCACCAATAAAATACGTGAGAACTGTTATGGGGTAACAAATTCGATGAGCTAATTTTATTTTAATTGGTTAAAGATGGTGGGGTGCAACCCCTTGTCCAATTAGATTTTAGGGGAATGTACTATGAAAAGGGGATAAAAACCCTTGACACCAGGAAGTAAATCAAAACAGGGAAGAACAGGAGGGATAGGAGAGAGACTAGGGGAGATGCTGATCCGATTTGCTATTGATCCAGACACTTTGTCACTTTGCTTAGTGACTTGATACATTTTAGATTAGCACCATCCTTGTCCTTAAATTGCCCATTCACACTTTACCTCCTTATGAGGGAAGTGCCCCTTTAATGGAGCTGAGTTCCTGACTGATGGCGAATCAACCGATGTCCTGAAGACGAAGACGGAACCTGAGTGCTGCCCAAACTTGGAGGGTAACTATATGACAATGAAATTGTGATTGTCTGTTTGCTTTTCCTTTCTAGGTACCAACTGCTTTTCTTTTGACAGAGACCATAGTTAGATGTTTTCCAAATTGGTGTTGCTGAATTGTTTTGTATGAAGCCCAACATGCCAATGCTAATTTGAGGATAGTTAAGGGGTTCACTAAACTGATGCAAATAGACAAATGACTGAATCAATGCTTTGTTGAATAATGTACTAATGATAGTCTGCTAAGGATAGCCTATGTTCACGCCTTGCTATGTTTTGATGTTCGTGATTCTTGCTTTGATGAAATCTTATCAGAGTTGCCATATTGTGACTATGTTAATGTATTTCTTGGTTTTGAGACTAATAAACTTGCTAGTAGTATTGTAACCAATAGGGAATAAATATCACTAAATTCATATTAAACTGGTGTGGTTATTTATGACTGCAAGGTCATGGTGTTTCCAGAGTTTATTAAATTTTATTGACTAAACTAAAGTGTATTGTTATAATAAATATTGATGAAATTATTGACATTTTGATTGACATGTTGATTAGCTATCTCGTCCTAAGGTGTTTTCAAACAGGGTCAAAAGATTAATTGGCCTAAAACGAGTCCCAATGTGTAATAATTAGTCATAAAGGGACGCGTTAACAATACTATGAGATCCTCCCAAGAGAAAATCATTTTGAACGATCGACTGGATATTTGAGAGGGTTTCTCAATTATCATTGATGCAAAAATCACTGATTTTTCTAAATCCTGCATCTCCTTACTGTCTCTGAATCGAGCTGAGTACCCAAGTGCAGCGCAAACTGTATGAGGGGAGTAAGAAAATGCAAATATGGGATTGAATATCTTCTAAAAAAATCTGATTTCCTTTTAAAGAGCAATTTCAGAATCTTATATCGAACATTTTTGGGCGATTTCATCAATAGTGCAGGATTCAGAATATCGTGCTCCTTGCAGATGAATTCACGAAAATCTTTGGTAAGTCGGCCGCCCATAGATTGAGTAACTTTAAAATGAGTCAAATAATGTGCAAAAAAGACGAAATAATAATCTTAAAAATTTTGTAGTGCTAAGCCCCCCTTTTCTCTATCAGCATATAATGTACTTAAAGCAGCCCGCGCCTTCTGATTTTGCCAAATGAATGAGCCCAACATAGACTTTAATTTCTTAAAAAATAGAGATGTTAATACTCAAGGGATGGCCTAGAACAGAAAGTTAAAAAGAGGTAGTATGGACATTTTAATCAGTGCATTTCAGCCAAGTATAGAAAGGGGGAGAGACCCCCAACGTGCAAGCAGGGCCTGGGTTTTCAAGAGTAAAGGAACATAGTTAAGATCATACAGATCTCCTATTTCGTATGAAAAATTTATCCCAAGATATCTCTTTGGCCTAGTATTTACACAGTGCCTTAGTTCGGGGAGAAATTTAATAGAAGAAGTACCAGAAATAATAATATCTGTTTTACTCATGTTAATCTTGTAACCCCCAATTTGCTCAAATTTGGTGAACACCTTGAGAGCCTCCTTCTGGGAGGATCGCTCTTCATCTAAAAACATGATAATATCATCAGCATAGAGTTTGATCTTCCCCATTGACTTCAGCGGGGGATGAATCCAATTATTCTGTCTGATTTTAATCGCTTAAGGTTAAATAAAGAGCAAAGAGAATAGGAGATAGGGGACATCCTTGATGGGTCCTGCGTCAAACTTGAAGTTGACAAATACAGGTGGAGTTAATTATGATATTGGCCTCAGAGCTTTGATACAGCCTTTGAATTAGTGACGAGATCTGGGAAGACACCTTGTATCTGGACAATATTTCAAACAATGTGTCCCATATGACCAAATCAAAGGCTTTTTCCGCGTCTAATAAAAGAATAATTGCAGAAATGTTATTAGAAGCGAAGTAATCAATAGCCTAGGCTAAATAATGCGTGTTAGATGCAAGTTGTCGACCAGCAACAAACCTGTTCTGGTCATTTGGCGACAACCCCGTTGAGCCCGTTGGCCAAAAGTTTTGTGATAATTTTATAGTCCGTATTTAACAAAGAGATTGGACAATAAGCATTAGCGTCTTCCCTGTCCTTATTCTTTTTAGGAAAGCTAACCACATTCCCTGAATACCAAGAGTTGGTGATCCGCTCGCCCTTCAGTAAGCCATTAATTAAAGACAAAAAATCGTATATGAATATATCGATGAAACTTTTATAAAATTCAGCCAGAAAGCCATCAGGTCCACAAGCCTTCCCCATGGGGAGGTTCTTGACAAGCTTAAGGAGTTCCAACTTCGTGAATGGCTACCTTAGAGCCTCGCTGTCTTCTTCTGTAAGAGTAGGAATATCCAATTTCCCCAAGAAGTCCCTAATGGTCCTACGATCAATATCCTGGGTTTCGCTATAAATTTGCCTATAATGTTCTAACATGATTTTATCCACATCTCTGGGGTCAGTATGCCTTACCCCGGATATAGGACACCTCAGTGCGTGTATCATATTATTAGCAATTTGGACTCGAGCTTGCCAGGCCAAAAATTTGCCTGTAAAATTATTCTCTTCATATGCCTTCAGTCTATACTGTAAGTCTGATATCCTATGCCAATCTTCTTAAGAAAACTGTTGGACAGTGCCCGTTTAGCTCATTCAAAAGATTTTCTGTTATTTTCCATGGGAACCTGCACATAGATGGCCAAACTCCTCTGTAATGCTTCTTCCAGAGCCCTAGCCTGATGTCTCTGATAAGATTTATCTGCTGCCTCCTTTGCAATTACCAAACCCCTGAAAAAGGCCTCAAATGCATCCCAAACCATAGCTGGAGTTGAAGACCCCTGATTACATTTGAAGAATTCACTTCTTTCAACTTTGGAGACCTGTACCCAGCCCTTCTCATGGAGGAGTTGCTGGTTGAACACCCACCTTTTAGGTTGAGGCGTAGAGTATTCTTGAAAAATAAATACTTACAACACTAGGGTGGCATGGTCGGATAAGCCAGAATGCCTCACCGATTGGTTCTTAAAGCGCAGTAATTCAGATATCAGAAACAAATTGATGCTGGAGGTGCTTTTAAACCAGCTTGAAATGCACGTTTACTCGCTCTACTTTGGGGTACTTATTCTCCAATGATCACAAAGCATCAACATTGTATTGTAATCTTTAAAGATCTTAGCAACTTTAGGTTGGTGTTGTTTTTTAGCCTTAACAGTGGTATCTAAGAATGGGTCCTGAAGAAAGTTAAAATCCCCGCCAATAATTATTTTGCCTGGGAGTTGCAAAAGAGATTGAAAGAGTTCCACATAAGGGTCCGGATCATCTATCAAAGGTGCATAAAAAATTAGAAAAATAAATCTCTCTTTGACAATTAGGCAGTGTACCCAGCACCATCGCCCTGCAGAGTCGTTACGAAAGTCAAGTACCCGAGCCCCAAGATTCTTAGCTAGAAAGACCGCTACACCTCTGTGAGCAACTGGAGCTGTGGCAACAACCTTAAAATCAGCCGAGCTTTTAAACATATTGAAGCCCACTACTTTTTTTAGCTGGGATATGGGTTTCTTGTAATAGGATAACAGAGGGATATAGAGCATTTACCCTCTCCTCGATTACAGTCCTTTTTCTCTGATTATTCAACCCACTGACATTCCAGGAAACTATTTTTAGTGAAGAGTTTAACCTTGCCATTAAATTCTTATAAAAAATTGCCAGACTATTGAGTGATTAGAAACCACCAGAAAGCGTGGACCTTGGCCTGGATCAAATGGTGTCATCCGCACCGTAGACTTAGTAATTCCACATTGCAAATACCTATATTTTAGTATGGTAAAGAAGGATCTTGTACCCCTTGCCCCCTCCCCATCCCCCTATGCCCCTACCCCACTCCTTGGGTGGCCAACACCTGGGGCCCCACCCCCTGACTCCCTTCCCCCCAAAATGCCATTGACTGCAAAGGGACTGGAAAGTAAGTGCCATAATAATAAAGCGCTATGCTCAAGAAAACCCCCCCTTCCCGAAGAATCTCAACCCTCTTAGTGCCTAATGCACGCTCCTCCTTTTGTTCTCATTATTAAGTTTCCCCCCCCACTTCCCCTCCCCTTTGCCCTGATCTATCACCATTTCGAATTGAGTGCAAAAGATTCTTAGCAGCATCCACTGTGTGTACCAAATTAGAATGCCACTGAAAAAAAACCTTCAGTTTAGATTGTTGCACTAGTCCCGCCGGTGCCCTGCCTTTTTTAAACGCGGGGATCATCCCCTTCAATTCTCTCCTCCGATGCGCAGCAGTCACCGAAATATCCGAAAAAAATGTAAAGCCATAATCACTGGGGATCTGGTGGATTTTACTCTTGATTGCTTGCTGTAGGATACATTACTTGATGCAAAAGTCGCCAAAGTTGACGAGCACAGTTCAAGGGTTCTTTGCATTGGTGGCTGTACTGCAGGGACCCGTGGGCCCGCATAATAGTGAGATCCAAATGTTTATCCATTGGTTCTTAAAGAACGTGCTGTAAAACAAGATCGGTGATTAAATCTGCAACAGTCTGCCCATTTTCGTGTCCTTCAGGGATCCCCGCAATTCTCAAATTAGACCTGCTAGAGCGGTTCTCAACATCATCTAGCCGAGTCTGTAGATCTACAAGATCTGCTTGATATTTTGCCACTGACAGATCCAAAGAAGAGCGTGAATCTTCCAGATCGGATACTCGCTGCTCTACCTCTTTAATCTGTGAGTTAAGTTGCTGTATATTGCCAGAGATTAGATTTAATTGCAATGCTGTTTTCTGATTTGCTTCTTCTTGCAAAATTTTCAAAGTTTAGACAGAATTTGAAGGAGCAAGTTTTCTGAGGGAGTCCCAGCACCTGTCTTGTCTTCATATTCCTGGGATGGATGCTGAGCTTGTGAGTGCCTCTGATCTTGAGCCAGCTGGGGGGCCCATTTGCGCTGGTATTCACAGAGGGCTCCATAACAGTATTATTCCCAAAGATATGGGCTGGACCACAAAGAATATTGGAAGAGGAACTGTCCACCTGGGGGGCAGAGAAAGAGTTATTAATTAGTGAAGAAACAACCTCTTTTGAGCACCTCCCTACCTCTCCACTAAACATGGGATTCAACTGCTTAGATGCAGAACCTTTGTCCTGAATTTTGCTGCAATTAGACTCGGAATTCAAGCTGAGCGTTGATCGATCCCAGGGTGAACAGACTATATTAGCCAACTCCGGGTTTAAGTCCGGATCCGGGTCTGGGACTAAGACTGGGACCGGCTCTCTGGCCACCTCAGGTAGAAAGTTAGAGCCAAGATGCAGATCCGCCATGTTAATGACTGGAGGTGGGGAGTTGTGAGGCAGGATAATGCTGTAAGATGAATCAGTAATTAACTAGGAGGCACCGCTAGGAGATAAGTCCAAATTTATATGATTATCGGAGGGAGTAGAGTGCTTTGCTTTCGCACTTTGTGCCATCTTGACCGTCTTTGAAGCAGGGCGTCCTTTGCCCTGAAACTGATGCAGGGATCGACGCATTTTTTTTCCTACTCCTCCCTTTTGTTCTTTTTTCCTCTCACCCTCCTACCCAGGTAACTCCGGCTCTAACAAAAAAGTACTTGACGTGATCCAATTACACCAGAAACAATGTACACTGCGTAGCCAGTTTTGGTATCCTTTGGTAATTGCTTAAAAGTACATTTGTATACTGAACGTACAGAGCAAATGGAGCACTGAAAGCATTGCAAGTGGGTGAAATACCATACACTGTACGGGGCAATTAAGAAAGCTTCTAGTGGTATTAAATCCACCTTTGTTCACATCCGGATCAGTGCCTCTGGGTTTAATTTCCGATCTTAATGCTATTTAGATGCATTGGTGTATCTTTTCATAAAATGGGGGAGGGAAGTAGCCATATACTTCGAAACTATTGATAGTTTTTCCCCTATGAAAACTGGCAGTGTCTTGATCTACCAAAGAAAACAAGTGGGCCTGCCACCTCTGACCGAGTCCCGACAACCCCCTGCCTCACCTCCCTTCTCCTCTATGCCAGTCTGGGCTCCTCCCGTGGGGGCGAGGCAGGATCAAACACCGGAGGCCCTTTCTGCCACCCCTGCCGGCAACTCCAACTCTGCCAGGTCCAAAGCATGTAGCGCCTAGCAACAATCTGGGGGGAGTGGCAGCGACAACCACTGCTCGGAGATGCCTTCCACAGGCAGGAAGAGCGCCAGGGGAAACACCTCAGCTGTAGCATAGCGTGTCGGTGCTCCAGCGCACATCCACTCCTCTGCGTCGATGGCTAGCTGCGAAGCATGACCGGAGCTCCTACGCAGCCCTCCTACTAATAAAAGCTAATGTTGATGGTGCTTGGTGATAATGAACATGCTGGTGTTGGTAGTAGGTGCTATGGAAAAGAGAAGCAAGGTGCAAGGTTCTCCAATAGACATGATTGTTGTTCTTGGTCAGATCAATTGCAAGGTCTGGTAGAAGTTACCCTTACAAGGACTGTCTAATCTAGTACAAGGGTCCCCGTCTGGGCCCAACAATGTTATCTCAGCTGATGCTCCTGAAGATTTTTCTTTTTGCTTGCTGGCCTAATTCTTTGCTGGATTATTTTTGCTTATTTTCTTCATAAAGATGTTAATTTTAGCTAAACACATGGTGTGTGCCTTAAGCATCTAGATGCATCAAACCAAAATCGTCTTTAAAACGGTGAGACTTATGGGTGTAAACATGGGTTTCAAAAAGCACAGTTTCACCAAAATATGACTTAAACTTGATTTGGTATTCACCTTTACAGAGAGCAGGTTCTTGTTTTAAATGCTGTGAAACACGCTAGTGAAAAGGCATAGTGTAAAGTCTTATGGGATGAGAAGCACATCTTAATCAATTATTACAATTTATGGTATCTCTCTTGTGAAGATAGATCTGACTCATTAGAAATGTGTGTGCCTAAATAAAACCCTGGGGTTCCCACTCAGGCTCGGTTGTATGAATATGAAGGGCTTAATTACACATGGCCTGGTAATACTCCTGGGTAGGTCTGCCCCAGAATCATTGATGCTGGGGAGTACCACTAACTGTTGGGGAGATGTTAGTGGTACATTACAAGTGAGATAGTTGTTTTAAAATAGATGAACTACCTGAGTCTGTAATTCTGTGTCTGATTTCTCAGATATTTCATTGTCTCTCCCGAAAAAATATATAAGGAAATGTAAGCTACTTTTAGCAGCTGAAAAGTTCTAGTCAAACTAAACATATACACAGAGTTTCCATTAATCTCCTAATTTTGGATAGGGCAACAAACCACTGATACTGGTCTAACTGGGGTTAAAAGGCAACACATAATGACAGCATGTGAGTGATTGAGAACTGTTCTAATAAAAGTACCCGGGATGACTAAGGGGGTCATTCTGACCCTGGCGGTCATGGACTGCCAGGGCCAACGACCGCGGAAGCACCGCCAACAGGCTGGCGGTGCTTCTGGGGCCATTCTGACCGCGGAGGTACAGCCGCGGTCAGAAAAGGGAAACCAGCGGTTTCCTGCCGGTTTCCCGCCGGTTTCCCGTGGCCCCAGGGAATCCTCCACGGCGGCGCTGCAAGCAGCGCCGCCATAGGGATTCCGACCCCCTTCCCGCCATCCTGTTTCTGGCGGTTTTCACCGCCAGAAACAGGATGGCCGGAACGGGTGTTGTGGGGCCCCTGGGGGCCCCTGCAGTGCCCATGCCACTGGCATGGGCACTGCAGGGGGCCCCTAACAGGGCCCCACATTGATTTTCAGTGTCTGCTTGGCAGACACTGAAAATCGCGACGGGTGCAACTGCACCCGTCGCACACCAGCAACTCCGCCGGCTCCATTCGGAGCCGGCATCCTCGTTGCTGGTGCTTTCCCGCTGGGTGGGCGGGCGGCCGCCAAAGTTGGAATGACCCCCTAAGTCCTCTCTTCCTGGTGTTTTTTTTTTACAGGTGACTGAAAGTGTATACTTTTCAGAAAATGTGATGGAAAAAAAAATATACATTCTCGGAGCAAAAGGTTGAGTGCAGTATTTTGCATGACTTTTCTAAGCAAGAGTGAATCCTGTCTACAAGAACAGACTTGTGAGATACATGCAGAAGGCCTATTTGCGTAGAAACTGTCTTTAAGTGAAACATTTTCTAAGCAAACCAGTCTCCTGTGGGTAAACATCACACAAAATTACATAATGCAAACATTTTAGAAAAGTAAGGAATTTCACAAATTTGCCAAAGCAATTAAACCCTTGCCCAGGTCTAAATATAACCTGTTGTACATCACAGAAAGTACACGTGTACGTTGGTTTATTTTGGTCTTTTAAAAAACGTTATTTTCATTACCCACCAATAATAAGAAGTCACATGCTATATTGGAATAGGCAGGGTGGAGAGTGGGGGGATTTTTTTTATGTTTAGGTACGTATTTGTTGTTTTGAAGACTTTTACTTACACATTAATAAACCTGAACTGAACTGAACTAGTTTACACCTAAATAAAACAATTGGCAACAGCCACATTTGCACTTCCAATGAGGGTCAAAGATATGTGTGTTTTAAAAATAACTTTGAAAATGACTTTCTCCTTCTGTCCTCTCCTCTGCTGTGCCGAATATTATTAGTTTCAAGTTACAACGCTCTCATTTCGGTAGAAAAAGATTTCCACTTTTTATTTCCTAACCTTCCAATGGAAGGAATTTGTTTTCAGGCCTTTTAAATAGGTCTCAAACTCTGAGTGTTTTTTCCTGCCTGGGGGATTCTTTATGACTGTACCAGACAGAATTACTTTCCCATGGACCTGGAAAGACAAATACATAACCATTGAAATAGTTGCACTGGAATTTCAGCACAAAAACGAATGGCTAGAAAGGTGGAGGCTGAATGAGAGAACAACATACGAATAGCGGCATTTTGGTTTCTGTGATGGTTTGGAAAATCCAGTGCTTAATTTGTGCTTGTTGTTTCCAGTGCTGAGCACCAGAACTTATTTTTGAGGGCCGGTGCTTATTCTTCTGTCTCAACCATTTGCTACGAGCAAAAGACACATATCGGAACGACAGAGGAAGAGAAAAACAAAAAAGCGTCACAATGGGAGAAAGCAGAAAGCTGCAAGAGTGAACTGAAGGGGCAGGGAGTGGCTTTAAATGGATTGAAGAGGCCCGAGATGGCTTCAGGATTAGGCTGCCTCATTATTCTGTGCTCGCACATTTACATGCAGCAGCTGTGTGTTTTAAGAGGAGGGCTTTGGGGACCTGCACGTTTTTATTTACAAATTAAGCACTGGAAAAATCCAAATATAATTCTAGGTTTTAATAAGATTGAAAGATATATGAATGACGTCTCGTTGTCCTTTGTCATACTGCTCCAAAATGCCCTAAATCAAATCAAATCAAATCATTAACATTTATAAAGCGCGCTACTCACCCGTGCGGGTCTCAAGGCGCTAGGGGGAAGGGGGTTACTGCTGCTCGAAGAGCCAGGTCTTGAGGAGTCTCCGGAATACGGAATGGTCCTGGGTGGTCCTGAGGCTGGTGGGGAGGGTGTTCCAAGTCGTGGCGCCAGGTAGGAGAAGGACCTCCCACCCGCTGTGGAGCGGCGGATGCGAAGGACGGCGGCGAGAGCGAGGCTGGTGGAGCGGAGGAGACGGGTGGGGGAGTAGAAGCTGAGGCGTCGGTTGAGGTATTCTGGTCCCTTGTTGTGGAGGGCTTTGTGTGCGTGGGTGAGAAGTCGGAAGGTGATCCTTTTGCTGACGGGGAGCCAATGCAGGTGTCTCAGGTGGGCGGAGATGTGGCTGTTGCGGGGTATGTCGAGGATGAGGCGGGCGGAGGCGTTTTGAATACGTTGCAGACGTTTCTGGAGTTTTGCGGTGGTCCCAGCATAAAGGGTGTTGCCGTAGTCCAGGCGGCTGGTGACGAGGGCGTGGGTCACGTCTTTCTGGTGTCGGCCGGGATCCAGCGGAAGATCTTACGGAGCATGCGGAGGGTGAGGAAGCAGGAGGAGGACACGGCGTTCACTTGTTTGGACATGGTGAGAAGAGGGTCCAAGATGAAGCCGAGGTTGCGAGCGTGGTCTGAGGGGGTCGGGCGGTGCCAAGGGCCGTGGGCCACCAGGAGTCGTCCCATGTGGTCGGGGTGTTGCCGAGGATGAGGACTTCCGTTTTGTCTGAGTTCAGTTTCAGACGGCTGAGCCTCATCCAATCTGCGACGTCCTTCATCCCATCTTGCAGGTTGGTCTTTGCGCTGGCGGGGTCCTTGGTGAGGGAGAGTATAAGTTGAGTGTCGTCGGCGTAGGAGGTGATGATGATGCTGTGCTTGCGTACGATGTCGGCGAGGGGGCTCATGTAGACATTGAAGAGTGTTGGGCTGAGTGAGGAGCCTTGAGGGACGCCGCAGATGATCTTGGTGGGGTCTGAGCGAAAAGGTGGGAGGTAGACTCTTTGAGAGCGGTTGGAGAGGAAGGAGGCGATCCAGTCCAGGGCCTGGCCTTGGATCCCGGTGGAGCGGAGGCGGGTTATTAGGGTGATGCTGTTGCTAATGCAGGTGATGGAACACTTTCGGCGAGTTGACGTTTCACCCTGTCATTTGCGTCGGTCCCGATGCTTTCATTCTACCACAGTGAAGGAAAGGATCAACACCAAATTAGGTAATAATAACAGTCTGTATATGGCCGGTGCTTCGAAAATGCAGAAGCAACCTGTGAAGCGCTACAGGAAAAATATGTTAATACATTTACATTGTTATTACTATTAGGAGTAGTGGCATTATTATTACTACTACTTCCAGTTCGATCTGTCAACACGTCTGCTACATTATCTCATGTGCTTCACTGTCCTCTTTAGGTGCAGACAAATCTTATACCTAGAATTGGACTTAAACTCATCGTCTTCCAGTTATAGTTGCTCAGCGCTCAGGGCCAAGCTAAGGTTAAAACATCGGCCAATAAAAACGAAATCTTCAGACGTGTAGTGGGACCAGTTTCCCTCATGTGTTATGTTGTCCCATTACCGCCATGGCAGAGAGTATGACCTTTGTTTTCTGTGCGCAGTCCGTGTGTAAAAAATACACTGTAGCTGATAATTGGAAAGGAAACGGCAAATGACAAAAGCCATTTTCAGGTTTCTTTTTCTAAGACTATTTTTTCTGAGTAATTTTTCAATGCCAGGACGGATTTTAGCGTGCTCCAATGGGAAAATGTGTAAATGAGTAGTCGAAGAAATCACAGACTTAATATTTTGAATTGCTCGGCTGCAGTAAAATGGAAATAATTATCTATGAGGTGGGTGATGTAGATGAGAATAGGTAAGAACATGAAATGGAAAAAACAGGCGAAAGAGATAACAGGAGTACCTATATAGAACGGCCAGAAAACACATTTTAAAAAGATTCAATTTCTAATTAAACGTTGGTTATGCACAGGAAAGCATTAAAAGAGCTTATCGAAATTCAGGGCACGAACCTCAACTGATACCCAAATACAAACACAAATCCTGTTTTAATTTGCGCCTACAAGATTTTACCATACATAACAATATTTGAATTATGATGTCTCATCTCCACAGTCCTGTCAGTCTAGCTTATTATGCGCATGTTCTGCTTATTAAAAACACTGAGATGCCAGGTTGCCCTAACCTCAAATGCAGCATTCTAGTCTTTTTTGATTACAGGAGAGTTTATTTGGACAGGTTGTTTTGATCATAGTTACCTTGGCTGCTGTAGTGAACTATATTCCCGACAGCCATCAACATTTACACATCATTGCTATCAAGCAGCATTTCAAGATGTTTTTATCCTAAAACTGATTAGTGCCAGTTCCGGTTTGTCAGTTGCTGCCTTTCGAAAGTTTTTATGACAGAGAGTGAGTCATATAGATATCCTCAACTCTCTGAAAACTTAGGTCTGCCAGAGTGAAAACAGAATTGGGAAAGGATGTCATTATGAAGTTTACACCACAACGCCCATACTTTGTACTTAACATGTCTATATTACAACCTTAAGGAGACAGAATGCGAATTTGGAATTGAAAAGTTTACAATGGCAGACTGCACAGCACGGTGTTACAGGTAAATAAAAACACTTTACGAGTAAACACGTATTTAACACCACACATGTCTTGACAAGCATCACTCCTCTGCTGCCACAGAAATGTTTTCAATGTTGCTTTGCTCTAATTTCATTCTGTGCAGAAGCATTCTCACGAGACGGGTGTTTTCAGTTGTGGGGAGCATCTCCGTAGCATGGGAGGAATCTCACTGGTCAGCATATTTCCATTATTTCTTGAGGGAGGTTATGGAGGACTACTCCTGGTCCAAGTCTTCCTCGGCCCAGTACTTAAATCCATGAAGTAGTCAGCACCTGGGGACAGATTTCCTTTAGTTATATGTTGTTAGTGTTCTTTCCTTCTATGTGAGTTTGTTACGTACCAGTGGTTGGACACGTGTGGTCCTTGCCTTACTCTGAGGCTTTTGTATTTGCAAGTGCCTCATTATCCCCCTCTCTTTATTTCCCTAAATCCCAGCCATTTATGTGGTTATTCCTCTTTTCCCACCACCTCTCCTTGAATCTCCCAAATTTGCTACTAAAATGTATGCCTTCATTTGTGGAGATATTCCCTTCTTCTGCTCCCATCTCCATACTGAACCGATGGAAGAGGAGGAGGTGGAGATCTCTCATTAGCTTTGTGAATTGCATTTCGGATTATTTAAAATATTACTTTTCACAATACAAAATGTCATTTGTGAATAAGGTACTTCGGGGGTCATTACAACATTGGCGGTAAAAGGCGCTTACCGCCGTGCAGAAGACCGCCAATACACCGCCGCGACCGGGGAATCCCGCCACAGCTATTATGACCCACATCTGGGAATCCGCCGAAATTCAGACACCCACACAAATCCGCCACAACAAAGGTCAGTGTTAAACTGGCGAAAACAAAACCTCTACCTCCACGCCAACAGAAACACGCCCATGCCATTACGACCCACGAATCCACGCGGCGGTCTTTCAGCCGCGGTATTCCATTGGCGGTACACACCACCGCGCTCAAAATGCACACACATCTCCAAAACACCGCCACATTGTACAATTCCAAATACACACACCTGATACACATACAAACACCACTCCCACACACCCAACACAATATAAAATGCACACCCACATCACCCACAAACCCCTACGACCAAAAAATAGAGACGAAGGCCAGAGAGAGAGCACAGAATAGACAACCCCACCACACAGAGGCACACAACACCATCAACCACACAACATCCACGCACAAAACGCCACACACCACTACACATCACCACATTCATCAACACATACACCACCCCACACATCACCTACACCACCCCATGTCACGCCAAAGACACCCCCGGTTTTCCGAGGAGGAGCTCAGGGTCATGGTGGAGGAAATCCTACGGGTAGAGCCACAGCTATTTGGCTCACAGGTGCAGCACACATCCATAGCCAGGAAGATGGAGCTATGGCGCAGAATCATGGACAGGGTCAACTGTGGGACAGCATCCACGAAATCGGGAGGACATCAGGAAGAGGTGGAACGACCTACGGGGGAAGGTGCGTTCAGCGGTCTCCAGGCACAACATCGCGGTTCAGCGGACTGGCGGCGGACCCCCACCTCCTCCCCCACAACTAACAACATGGGAGGAGCAGGTCTTGACCATCATGCATCCAGAGGGCCTCGGAGGAGTCGGTTGAGGAATGGACACTGGTAAGTCAAATCTTAACTATCATATCCCACACCCTACCTGCATGCTATCACACACCCCCACCCTAACACCCTCCCATATCACTCCAACTCCTCACTAATGTATTAATAACACAAACCACACATCCCAACACCAAGCCCTCAATGACACAACTAAGCATGGTCACCCCTCACCAAAGCATGCTCACTGCACATACCCAGAACACCCCCCCCCAACCATCATCACACAAGCCCCCCCAGAGGAATACTTGCACTGGTGTACACGGTGAGCCACACATTGCACACCATGACACACACACATGCAATAATCATGCACTTATGCCCCTGCAGGATCACGAACGACCGTCACCACACCGGAGGGTCCAGACAACTCCACTCCACCCACAGAAGAGGCCCACAGTGACGATAGCAGCTCTGCCCTACTGGATCCTGATGACCAGCCCGGACCATCGTGGGCCTCGGGACAGTAGGTTCCCCTTGCACAGGCACAGCCCAACACCGACCTTCCACCCTCTGGTAACACCAGCACAGCACCCACCCAGCGGGCCCATACCTCCCTACCCAGGACACGTCAATCAGCGGTGTGTCCACCACTACAGGGAACCCAGGATAACAAACTACCCCAACAACAGGGACCTGGGGGCAGTGGTAGTGGGCACACTGTCCAGGGGACGGAGGCACAGGAACACAGGGGAACTGGGAGGGCTGCTGTGCGACAGGGGGCGGACAGGCCAAGGGAACCCACTCTCCAGGAGGCCCTATCCTCCATCATGGGAGCATGCCACCACTCCCAGAAGACGATGGCGACGGTCCTGGCCAAGTTTCAGGACACCCAGCGCCTGCAGGAGGAACAGTATTTGGGGTTCATGGAGGAGCTCAGGACCATCAGCTCCGCCCTGGGCACCATCGTAGGGGTGCTGAAGGACATACAGCAGACCTTGAGGGACACCGTGGCACTCCAAGGGGCCCCTGACACTAGCATGGACGATGAACTGCCCACCACCTCCGCCGGCGCTAGTGGACAAGACGCCCCGCCACAGGACCACCACACCGGCACCCCACCCCCTGCAGATGGACAACCACCACGCAAGCGGGCCCTGAGATCCAGGAACAGGACAGAGCAAGATGGCAAGACCCCCGCCAGGAAATGAGACCACCCTGATTGTCCTCCCACTGTCCCACTTTGTTACCCTGTCCATACTTTAACTGCCCCAGCTCCACTTCCTTTGCCCATATGGCCAGTGTACCTGTGTGACCAATGGACTGGACTCTGCCATGGACATTCCTCCACCGTCCCCCATCACCATAGTACAACCCTCCCCCATTTTGTAGCACTTCAATAAACACCCTTGAACCACCAAAAAATCTGGAGTCAGTCTGTGAATTTGGTAAAATGTATTATCAATGACAGTGTCAAAATGTGTTTCTAGTTGTAAAGCCAACATACCTATGTCACACATCACAAGTCCTTGAAGGATGCAAGCAGATAACACACGTTGGTAACCACACCTGTGAAACCGTAATGGAAAGGTACAACTCAGTTACCAAATAATGCTATGAAATTACACACAGGATAGAGGAAGACATGTGACAGTGAATGTAATGGTAAAAATGAAAATGTTCTCACCTGTGTGTCACTGGAAATATTGCTGTATGACTGACTCCCTGTTGTCGTTGTCTTCTTCCTCAGCTTCCTCTTCATCACTGTCCACAGGCTCCCCAGGCTCCACAGCTGCCACAACACCGTCATCTGGACCATCCTCCTGCAGAAAAGGCACCTGGCGTCGCAAAGCAAGATTGTGAAGCATGGAGCAGGCGATGATGATCTGGCACACCTTCTTCGGTGAGTAGAATAGGGAACCACCTGTCATATGGAGGCACCTGAACCTGGCCTTCAGGAGGCCGAAGGTGCGTTCGATCACCCTCCTAGTCCGCCCATGGGCCTCATTGTGGCGTTCCTCTGCCCTGGTCCTGGGATTCCTCACTGGGGTCAGTAGCCAGGACAGGTTGGGGTAACCAGAGTCCCCTAATAGCCACACACAGTGCCTCTGGAGTTGACCCATCATATAAGGGATGCTGCTATTGCGCAGGATGTATGCGGCATGCACTGAGCCAGGGAACATAGCATTTACCTGGGAGATGTACTGGTCTGCCAAACATACCATCTGTACATTCATGGAATGATAACTCTTCCGGTTCCTGTACACCTGTTCACTCCTGTGGGGGGGGACCAGAGCTACATGGGTCCCATCAATACCACCTTTGATGTTAGGGATGTGTCCAAGGGCATAGAAGTCACCTTTTACTGTAGCCAAATCCTCCACCTCAGGGAAAATGATGTAGCTCCTCACGTGTTTCAGCAGGGCACCCAACACTCTGGACAACACGTTGGAAAACATAGGCTGGGACATCCCTGATGCCATGGCCACTGTTGTCTGAATAGACCCACTTGCAAGGAAATGGAGCACTGACTGCACCTGAACGTCAGGGGGGATTCCAGTGGGATGGCGGATTGGTGACATCAGGTCAGGCTCCAACTGGGTACACAGTTCCTGGATAGTGGCACGGTCAAACCTGTAGGTGATGATTAAATGTCGCTCCTCCATTGTCAAAAGGTCCACCAGCGGTCAGTACACCGGAGGATTCCGCCATCTTCTCAATTGTCCCAGCTGACGGTACCTAGGAAGGACAACAGCGACCACATAGTCATCAAATTTCCAGGTATGTACCCACAGATACACAGAACACGACACCAAACACAAAACCATTCCTGTATGTGTGTTGAGTGTAGGCCAAGCTATGTGTGACGCAGAAGTAAATGAAGCCATGTGGGCCCCTGAAATGGCGGCTGCCTAAACTGGGACAATGGTATTGTGAGGTAACTGCGCTGGCGTTGCACACCGTCGCGGTAGGCAGTGGTAGACCGCGGCGCAATGCAGCATTGGTTAACATTGGACCCTATGGGTCCCAGGAGACAATGACCAAGTGGGCCGGCGTTGATGATACGCTCTGCCGCGGACGTCACCGCCATTTTCTATCTATTCAATCACTCGATACCTGACCTTCGACAGGAGAGGACCTACACTGCAAGTGCTGCTGTGACCTCGGTCTGGAAGCGACGATGGCTGCTGCGTCTGGGGAAAGGGCCCCTGCCTTCACTGCTCAGGAGTTGGAGAAACTAGTAGACGGGGTCCTCCCCCAGTACATGCTACTCTACGGTCCTCCAGACCAACAGGTAAGTACACAGGGAGCACGTTGTATGGGCTAGGCCTGGGTGGAGAGGGCTGGTTTTAAGAGGGAAGGGGGCAGAGTTCATGGAACATGAATGCATGTGAATGCATGTGCCACATGGCAAGGGTAGGGAGGGGGGACACTTACATCGACGGTGCAGTTGGTAATGACTTCTCTTCTTCCCTTGTGCATGTCATGTAGGTCAGCGCCCACCAGAAGAAGGACATTTGGCGTGCCATCGCCAAGTAAGTCCGGACCCTGGGGGCCCACCAGAGACGGGGCACCCACTGCCGGAAAAGATGGGAGGACATTCGCCGCTGTAGCAAGAAGATGGCGGAGGCTCAGTTGGGGATGGCCTCCCAACGTGGGAGGGGTGCCCGTCGCACCATGACCCCCCCGATTTCCAGATCCTGGCGGTGGCCTACCCTGAGTTGGATGGGCGCTTGAGGGCATTACAGCAGCCACAAGGGGGTGAGTACACTATTATTCTGATGACTTTTCTCGCAGTTGAGGGGTCTAGGTGTGGGAGGAGGGCTGTGGGTTTCCCTAGGCCATGTCGAATTCCATAGGCTAGGCCCCTCCGTAATGCAGGCCATGTGGCACTCCACCCCACCGCAGTAGAGTGCCAAGTACAGGTATACATGCCCCTGTGGCATCCATGTGTGCAGATGTCCACCATAGCCATGTAGCCCAGATCCCAGGAATTGCATCTGTAGAGGCCAGGAGCACGGCGTAGTGCAGGAGGCTGCTATGTCTGTATTGTCCGCCAACGATAGCGGTATGCCATGCACTCAACCTGTCTTTCTTCTGCCGTCGCCCCCTCCTTTTTCTGCTCTCCCTGTTCTTTTGTGCATCAGCATCATCAGGCGGAGGTACAGTGGCACTGAGCACGAGGGAGCTGCATCCCACATGGTCATGGAGGGCCACACCACGGACTCAGAATGCACCAGTGGGACGGAGGGCGAGGGGAGCTTCACGTCAGGCACCGGATCACCAGCCAGCGACACGGACTCGTCTGCCGATGGGAGCTCCCTTGGGGTGGTGGCACCATCTGTGCCCCCCACTTCTACAGGTACAGCCGCCACCTCCCCTACCAGCACCGCCCTCCCAGCAGCCCCTCAGCGTTCGCCCCGTGCCCGCTCACCCAGGAGGGTGGGCATCACCTTCGCCCCAGGCACCTCAGGCCCTGCCCCAGTCACCCCTGCTGCCCTCAGTGAGGAGGCCATTGACCTCCTCAGGTCACTCACTGTTGGGCAGTCTACCATTGTGAATGCCATCCAGGGTGTAGAAAGGGAGTTGCAACACGGTAATGCATTCCTGGAGGGCATTCATTCTGGTCAGGCTGCCCTTCAGCGAACCCTGCAATTTCTGGCCTCAGCACTGATGGCAGCCATTGTCCCTGTGTCTAGCCTCCCCCTCCAACTTCCTCCACCCAGACCCAATCCCCTGTACCCCAGCCCATCCCAAGCACACCATCAGACCAGCATGCACACACCTCAACACACAAAAGTAGCGCAGGCAAACATAGGCACCACACATCCCACAGGCACTCACACAAGCATCACCCACATACAGACACAGCAACATCCACTGCCTCCACTGTGTCCCCCTCCTCATCGTCTCCCTCCTCCCTCCCAGTGTCGTCTACACTCTCACCTGCATGCACTACATCTACAGGCACTAGGACTCGCACCAGAACACCCAGCACCACACCCCGCTCACCTGCACTCACCATCCCCACTCCCATTTACACGTCCCCTGTGTCCTCTCCCAGTGTGTCTGTGACGCCCCCTCCAAAAGTACACAAACGCGGGCACCCACACACCCAACATCCATCCACCTCACAACAGCCTCCAGTACCTGCACCTGCACCCAAAACACCTAAAGTGACACCTCTTACAACCACCTCCTCTTCCTCCACTCCCAGACCACCTCCAGCTACCCATCCCAGTGTTCGTCAGAAACTGTCCCTCTGCAAAGTTGACCTTTTTGCCCCCACCCCCACCCCCACCCCTCCAATTCATCAGTCCCGTCGTAGCGCCTCCGCCAAAAAGCCTCCAGTACCAGTGGTGCGTGTTCAAGGTGTGTGGAGTGCACCGCCCACCAGGGCAGGCAGTGTGACACGGAGCCAAGGCACTGCCAGTCCACCCCCTGTAAAGGCTCTGAAGTTGGAAAGTGGCCAACGGGACCGGCTGAAGACCCTGGAGGCAGATCAACTCACAGGGGTCCCAGGGGGATTGCAGAGTCAGCTGTGACTCCTCCAAAGGTGGGGAAGGGCCAGAAGAAGTCTGCACAGCCTGGTGTGAGCATCACGGTGGAGAAGGGCGGCATCCTTCCCGGCGGCCGGGACGCCACCACCAGCACCGTCGTCACTGGTCATGAGACCAGTGCCATAGGCATTGCCCAGGAGGGCCCAAGTATCGTCACTGGTCAGGAGACCACCGCCAGAGTCATTGCCCAGGAGGGCCCAAGTATCGTCACTGGTCAGGAGACCACCGCCATAGGCATTGCCCAGGAGGGCCCAAGTATCGTCACTGGTCAGGAGACCACCGCCAGAGTCATTGCCCAGGAGGGCCCAAGTATTGTCACTGGTCAGGAGACCACCGCCAGAGTCATTGCCCAGGAGGGCCCAAGTATCGTCACTGGTCATGAGACCACCGCCATAGGCATTGCCCAGGAGGGCCCAAGTATCGTCACTGGTCATGAGACCACCGCCATAGGCATTGCCCAGGAGGGCCCAAGTATCGTCACTGGTCAGGAGACCACCGCCATAGGCATTGCCCAGGAGGGCCCAAGTATCGTCACTGGTCAGGAGACCACCGCCATAGGCATTGCCCAGGAGGGCCCCGGCAGCAACAGCCCCGCTGGGCAATGAGGGACCGTCATGCCACACACCAATGCCCAGTCCAGAGACCGCCATGGCAAAGCACCGCTGAACATGACAAACACCGCTGAACAGGCCAAGCACCGCTGAACAGGGCAAGCACCGCTGAACAGGGCAAAGACCGCCATGGCAAAGCACCGCTGAACAGGCCAAGCACCGCTGAACAGGGCAAGCACCGCTGAACAGGGCAAAGACCGCCATGGCAAACACCGCTGAACAGGGCATGCACCGCTGAACAGGGCAAGCACCGCTGAACAGGGCAAAGACCACCATGGCAAACACCGCTGAACAGGGCATGCATCGCTGAACAGGGCAAGCACCGCTGAACAGGGCATGCACCGCAGAAGAAGGAAAAGACCGCCACATCAAGCATCGTTATCCCATGTGCAGCTGGGACTGTGACAGGACAGGAACTGTCACAGGGAGAATAATCCAGTCTGGGCACCAGTCCCCCTCCAGAACCAGTGGAGAGATCCATCCACTACCTCTGTCCTTCACAGGATGAAACACTCTGGGCACCAGTCCCCCTGCAGAACCAGTGGAGGCTGTTATGCACTTGTGAGACTGTGGCATTGCACTCCCCAGGATGAAGCAGTGGGCAAACCACCCACTGTAGAGACTTGAGAGACTGTGGCTTTGCACTCCCCAGGATGATACAGTGGGCAAACCACCCACTGTAGAGACTTGAGAGACTGTGGCTTTGCACTCCCCAGGATGGTACAGTGAGCAAACCACCCACTGTAGAGACTTGAGAGACTGTGGCTTTGCACTCTCCAGGATGTAACAGTGGGAAAACCACCCACTGTAGAGACTTGAGAGACTGTGGCTTTGCACTCCCCAGGATACATCAATGGGCATGGAGCCCCGTCGTGGATGTGGCGTGGTGCTGTAATCCGGCTGAGGTGCCCCCCCCCCCCCCCTTCCCTTCCCCCTGAGGTGCCTGTTGTTTTTCTCTCTGATGCCCCGGCAGTGTTCTCTCCGTTTGTGGACAGGTATCTTGTGTGGGCCTCGCCCATGCATTTTTGGCCTAGTGGTGCACGGACATTGAGATGTGCATATCTGCACTACTTCTCGTTCTGTATATACCTTTGTGTGAGTTTATATATATCTGTATATAATTGACACATGTATATTGATACATTACAATCTTTGAACTGATTTCGTTTGGTCTTTGCATTCTTCCGGGGGGGTTGGGGGTTGTTACTGTGATGTTTGTAATTGCATTGGTGTGTGTGTTGTAATATGCGAGGGTGGGGGTGGGGGTGTTGCGTGTGTGTCCCCTTGACTTTTGCCTCCCCCCTCCCCTATGTCGTAGGTGCAGTACTCACCGTTGTCTTCGCCGGCGCTGCTCTTCTTAGATGAGTAGGAAGAGAAGGGCAGGTAGGATTTGTAATTCCGGCTCCATGGTGTCCTCCTTCCTCGTGGGATGTGTTAAGGTGAGCGTTTTCCCATTGCAGAAACTGTTTCCGCCGTGTTTTTATCCACGGTGAATCCGCCCCGGAAAAGGTGGCGGATTGGTGGGTTGTGATACTATGGGCGGTACATTGTCTTCCGCCTGTCTGTTGGCGGTGACCGCCGCGCTGCTTGTCTGTACCGCCGTGGCGGTCGGTGTGTTAAAGTGGCTGTCTTTGTTGGCGGTTTCCGCCACGGTCATGATTCCCTTTTTTTGTCCGCCGGCCTGTTGCCGGTATTACCGCACCTTTAACACCGTCCACCAGGGTTGTAATGACCACCTTCGACTGCAAAACATAACCTATAACTGCCATTTTGGGAAAAACATACTTTGATTTAGAGTGCCTCCAATTTCCCTACTTAGAAAACATCCCTCAGAACTCCCTTCTACAATACAGGAAAATATATTCTTGAGTCATATTGTCATTGCCCTCGTTATTAATAAGAGAAAGTCCACTCCTTTAATGGGTGTCAAACATTTATTAGTTATTTAAACTGATAAAGAGACAGACTGTGTAATACAAAGCACTATGGGCCTAATCTATATGTTGGAAAATAAAGAACTCTGTTGCAATGGCGACAAGGTAACCTCCCTGCCAACATTATGCTCCTCTCACCCGATTTGGACTCGGAGAAGCATAGGTTTGATGCCAGCAGAGACTACCCCGTTTCTGCCATGGTCAAACCCCTCCGACAGCCCAACATAGTAAGGGCTGTCAGAGGTCTGACTATATGTTCGCTCACCTAATTTAGATGGGCACACCTGCAGCTGAATTTCAATGCTCGTCACCTCCAGGAAAAAGCCTGGAGCTAAGTAGCATTGAAAAGTGCTCAAAGCCCCACTCGCCATTGCAGTAAACTCCCATAGTGAGGGAGGCAACTTTGGGATTCTCTTTTTGAAAATAAAAAAGTTGTACGTTTGGCATACGGCTCCTTCAAGTTGACGGAGCTGTCCATTATACTCACACTGCATTTCAAGGAACCATGCGATGGTGGTTCATAAAGATGGAAGAGATACCGCTGAGGTACCGGACATCTCTAAAGACATCAGCCGGAGTACCCTCCTCATGGTGGCAGTAAAGTATTATGCCATGGTGACAGTGATTACTCTATCCACTAACATGAAAATTAGCTGTGTGGGGCCAGATGTATCAAGACATTTTGCATTTGCAAAAGGTGAGAATCGCAAGATTCCCTGTTTGTGAATGCAAAATCACCTTTCATGATGTATGAAAGACGTGGCAGCACTAGTTTAGGGAACCGCAATTTTTAGTGATTCTCTAAAATTGTGACTCCAAATAGGGAACTGCAATTTGCGATTCCCTAAATAGGAAATCACAAATAGGGAATACCTATTTGCGATTATCCATGCACATGTATCATGCATTTCCTAAATGTGAACTGGGCATTTAGAAAAAGCAATTAGCACCAACTCCAAGTTGGTGGTAACTATGAGCAATTTTAAAAACTGCATCGAAAATGAATTTTTTAAAGTGCCATAGAGCACACACGTGCCCTAGGAGCACAGCCTCCACAGCCTTCCCTGATGGCAATTCTTGGAGAGCGGCTTTTATTTCTTCATTTGTGAATTTCGCCCTTAGGCCATCACTCCCCACCTGAGTAATTCTACCCATACTAACACTGCTCAAAAACAGTTCCATGATTGGTAAAGTTTTTCGTAGTAACTCCTGAAGGCTTCCCTAATGTCTCCAGGGTCTGAAATTTTACGACCCTTACCGAAACCCTTACTTCATTTATTATGCCAACTGCCACTTTCTGGTGAGTATGACAACTTTCCGATATTATGGGGATATAAGTGGGGGCCGAAAGCAATAGTATACCAGGGTTTATGATCAACCTTCTTAAAAATGCTTTACCTGAACTCACTTCCAGTGATGCCATCAGTGATGTTGCTGACCATGTCAGGATGGATGTTGTCTTATCCAGGTGACTGATTGACACCTGTTCGGTATAAGTCAATAAGGACGCTCAATGAAGGACCACACGCCAATGATGAATACAATTTAGCTTTACTAGAATTTCAGGTAAATGCAGGCATTTAGCACATCAACAATAGTTGAATAAGAATAGCAATGAAAAGCATCTATTCATATATAAGTACACTACAAAGAGCATCTATGTATACATATGAGCAAAGAGTTCATTGACAGAATAAGAATAGCAATGAAAAAGCATCTATTTATATATAATTACACTACAAAGAGCATCTATGTATACATCTGAGCAAAGAGTTCATTGACAGATATAAACTTAGAATAACTGTATACCAAAATGTGATACACTACGATGTTCAAGAAGCAGAATATAAACAAGTTGAATACTTCAGATAAACTTTGATTTACTGCACACTAAAATGCATTTTTCAATTACTGTAGCAGGCTCACACTACGATGTTCAGTAAGAAAAAACTATAAACGAGCTGAATTCTTCAGATTATAAACACAGTGCAAGCATAATAATCAATCATAATAAAAGAGCAGAGAAACAAAAGCCTTTCATCCCTGGGTGGAACTTAACTTAGTCCACGAAATGCTGGGAAGCCCTCTACCGCCCGCTTGGACCTCTATCCCCCTCGAGCATCACGGTCTTGGAACAGCACAACAGGGAGGCAGCTCTGGGTCTGAAGATGACAGTTTCACAACTCCATCTGCGAGCTTCAATCCCCTCACCCACCTTTCAGTGTTTAAGTAACCTGAAGCTTGGATTCTATCCCCTTCCAGTATTTTCTAGCTATGTTATCAGTACATGTCTCTTGGCTGCCTTGCCATTCCCTGGCCATTGTTTTCATTCCATCTTTTACTGTGGTCTCGTTCTCAAGGTTGAGACTGAATCTCCTTCACAGCCTGTTTCTCACACATGCAGCTACGAATAAGTTTATCTACGGAATGTAAAAAGAAAACAAGCTTGAAAGCGAACATCGTGAATTTCTTCCACGTTGCTCTGGCTTTGGCAGGCATCACGCTCATCTACACTGTTCAAGCTAATTAACCCTTTGCGTCACAATGTCTTCTGCACCTTTCCCTATACTGATCACTCCACCCCTTAGATGAGCGCGATGCTTGCGAAACAAGAATTATTTATTGTAACACTTCGCTAGCTAGATTGCTAGGAATACTTGTTAGCATTATTCTAAGCGCCTGCATTTTAGTATAAAGCTGGTTTGTGCGTACATATAGGGCCTCATTACGACCCTGGCGGTAAAAACCGCCAGGGCCGTGGTCCGCGGGAGCACTGCCAACAGGCTGGCGGTGCTCCTTTGGGCATTCTGACCGCGGCGGTACAGCCACGGCCAGAAACGGAAAGTTGGCGGTGTACCGCCGGCTTTCCGCTGCCCAGGGGAATCCTCCATGGCGGCGCAGCTTGCTGCGCCGCCATGGGGATTCCGACCCCCATACCGCCATCCTGTTCCTGGCGGTTTTGGCCGCCAGGAACAGGATGGCGGTATGGGGTGTCGTGGGGCCCCTGGGGGCCCCTGCAGTGCCCATGCCAATGGCATGGGCACTGCAGGGGCCCCCGTAAGAGGGCCCCACTTAGAATTTCAGTGTCTGCTTAGCAGACACTGAAATTCGCAACGGGTGCTACTGCACCCGTCGCACCCCTTCCACCCCGCCGGCTCCATTCGAAGCCGGTTTCCTCGTGGAAGGGTGTTTCCCGCTGGGCTGGCGGGCGGCCTTTTGGTGGTCGCCCGCCAGCCCAGTGGGAAACCCAGAATGACCGCCGCGGTCTTTTGACCGCGGTACGGTCTTCTGGCGGTTCCTGCTTGGCGGGCGGCTCCCGCCGCCCACCAAGCTTGGAATGACCCCCATAGTCTACATAGTATAATCATTAGCGTGACACAGACAATCAATAACCAGATTAGCGGATGTAACACTATATTTAGCGTCTTCGTAGCTCCTGGTGCCCAACCTAAGAGGATGTCATACCAATGGTGCTCAGTTACTTGCTGGATGCGTGAAGCAGTGTGCATAAGCTGTTTGGTGTCTATGGTCATCTGTATGGTGGTATCCTTGGTATATTTAGCTGCCATGTCGAATTTAGCAAATGTGATTTGTGCGTAGCGCCTGATTGCCTCTAGTCTACGTAGCTTCACAACAAGCGGGATGTTCCATTCTATCTGTGCTTGCATTTGCGTCTGTAATGTGGTTGTGGTGAACTTAGTCGGTCGGTATAGGATGTGAGTACTTATGTCAATAATGATGGTAATATTGCACATACACATTTCCTGCTCTCCGGTTGTTTGTACAAATCTGTTAATAAGTAAGGGATAATTAGTAACGTAACATATACTCTCTGTTCCTATCTGATATAAGTCTGTGCCATTAATAGGATAAGGTAACCATTCACATTCTACTGGTATTGGGTGAAGGCATGGATCTAGGGCCCGCCAGTGTGGGTACATACCCACCCCTTAGACCAATCTGCACATCTAGTGGGATCTACGGTGTGATTTGTTTGATCAATCCATTTTTTGTCTGTGTGAGGTATCCACCATTCTTCACCTATTACTACAGGGAGCAATTTAAAGGGGCACCATCTTTCAGGAGGAAGATCACTTCTAGCTATATCAAAATGAGCATAACACATCTCTCTCTCACAATGAAATCGTATGGGCTTTACCCATATTTCCTCAGGCAAATGCAATTGTTGTCTCCAATATTCACCTTGAAGCTGTCCCCATTCCGCTTTGAAGTCTACATACTGTTGATTAACAATGCTTTGCCATAGTATGCACTGAATTCCTTTGGACACTGTTTGTGCGCTTTGAAAGCTTTTTCCAAATTGCTCATAAGTGAAATTATGCCATTGCCAATCACGATACAACCCATGCAGAACCTTCCATACTTCTTGTGAGTGTGTGGGCCCCCATTGTGAAATTACTTTTATGGCCTCCCCTGTACTATATCCTGTAGAAGATAGCTTATTCCTGATGGCTTCAATATCAAAAGCGTTCAGGGCCCCTACCCCAATTCCGGTGGCCCCGGCTATCATGGATCCTAGATCTCTTCTGATGCGTAACTTCGGCAAGGGCCATAACTGTAGTGTCCATGGTGTGCATAATGGATCATACTTAGAAACATTCCCCTTGGCAATAGTTATCTGTAACACAATATGGTTAATTAGGCTTGCATGCAAAGCTTGCTTACATCATATTCTATATCGAACTATGGAAACGTTGCCTAAATTGCTGACCATGCGTCTTTCGGCTACATAAAACATAAAGGCAGGCGGTTTGGAGTATCGAACTCCTTTAGTTCTATTAGTCATTGTAACAACCACCATATGTCCTGGTAAAATATCTTGTTTATTAGAACAATCATAAGATCTACACGGATATGTCTGTACTGGTGTAAAAGGTACAACGGTATCACAATATTTACATATCATGTTTAGCGTTTAATTCAAAGCCTGTACTGTTGCGGGAATTCCCTGCAACTCGTTCAGTCCATTGGCATGTCGGATTTGCTGTCCAGTTACCTTCCAGGTTACAGCTTTGGCAGCCATCTGCTTGCCTCCAGGCACCTTCACGTTGCAAAGTGAAACATTTCCCTGGTCATCAGTTACATTAGCGGCTTGAGATGCACAAGTGACATGAAGGTCCGTAATGACCAATATACTTTTTCCGGTTATAATTATGACCGCAAACAGGAACCACGTCATCGATGCAGATGTCATCATTTATGACCGTGGGGTAAGTCTCACTGCAGGTACAAATACAGGTACATTAGAATTCTTTAAAAGTACAATATACGTACTCCCCACCCCTTGACTCAATATCTCTCCTGCCTCTGGCTTTTTCCCTGGATGATGCACCCATACTCTTCTTCCTGTGCTTCCAAATCCTCCTTCACCTCTTTGAGTGTTATCGGGGGCAGATCTTTCTTCAATGTGGGGGGTATACGCTTGTTCACAAATCAATTGGGCAAGTCTGTCCGGTGCTTGATACGATACAGTAGCATCTCCTTGGTTCAGTAATACTACTTTAACCTGTCCTCAAGAATCTGGGTCTATGACTCCCCCTAGCACCGACACTCCCTTGATGGCTAGGCTGGATTGAGGGGCAATTCTACCATATGTTCCAGGTGGTACTCTCACTCCTATTCCTAGGGGAACAGTCTTCACCTGTCCTACGGGTATTTCTCCATCCTCTGGAGCAAACAGGTCCAGTCCTATACTGCCAGAAGTAGCCTGTAAAGGTAATCGAGCTCGAGGGTCTGTTTTCCAGACAATCATTGTGTGGGTGATTTCTTTATCATGCCCTGTCATCCGAATGAAAGGAGTCTGCTGCCCAACTGGTCTATTGTTCAATTCGAACTAGGCTTTGTCTAAATTACTACTCCATCCTTTTAGAGTCTGATGTGCTGATACATTTTTTAGCTGTTCTTTCAACAATCCGTTATATCTCTCAATCATGCCTGCAGCTTGTGGATAATAACTAAGGTGTAAAATCCACCAAATTCCCTGTTCCTGAGCCCAATCCTGCACTGTTTTCCCTGAAAAGTGTGTGCCCCTATCTGTTTGGATTTCATCAGGTACCCCATAATGCTTTATCAGGTAGTTTAGCCCTCGCAAAGTGGACTTTTGGTCTGCAGACTTACAGGGCATACCCAACGTAAGGCCAGAGTAGGTGTCCACCATGGTCAATACGTAGCTTTTTCCTCCTTCCTTTGGTAGCAGCCCGATATAGTCCAATTGCCACACTGTAGCAGCTGCAGTTCCTCCTGTGATATGGCCGCTAGGCTTCTTTTGCAGGGGCATTTGTCTTATCTGGTTGCATGTGGGGCACTCTTTTACTGCTTGTTGGACCTGTTCTTTAGTAACTGGAATCTGTTGTTGCTGTGCCCATGCATAAGTGCCATTCTCTCCTAGATGTCGAGATGTTGCATGGGCCCAGTTTGCTAGAGCAGCTTCAGCTTCCTCATTGATGACCACTGTTCGTGTTTTGGCCATCTGATCTGCGGTGTTGTTGAATAGAGATGCAAGTGAGGTGTCCGATGGGCAATGGGCATCCACATGTCCAACATAGATTTGACATTTTTGCCCTTTCTCCCACATCTCTTCCCATAGCTGCTCGCCTCCCCAAATGGGGGTGCCTTTGATTTTCCATCCATCCTTGCGCCAAGTCGGGGCCCAGCTTACTAGTCCTTGGTAGGTGGCCCAGCTGTCAGTGTACACAAACGTTTTCTCTCCGATGGGGGCCTGTTCGATCACTGTTGCTACCCCCTGCAGTTCTGCAAGCTGGCTTGATCCATTATTTCCTCCACGCAGCAACAGCGTTTCTGTAGCAGGCTGGAATGCGACTGTTTGCCATTGTCTTTTTCCTTGATGGTACCGGGCGGTACCATCTGTGAATCATGCGTTTTGCTGTTCTTCTTCTGTGAGCTGTTCAAAAGGTGGGGCTGTTTTAAATGGTGAGAACTCCATCTCAGATGGTTCTGGCGAGGGGGACCATTGCCTGTAAGTCCACTGCCCCCAGCATATCTTCTTGTAACTTTGATACTCCTGCTGGCCCCGGTTTTGCCCTCTGCTGCAGATACCATTTCCACTTTTCGATGGTAGACTCCTGCGCCCTGCCTACTTTAGTGCCAACCCCTCCTTCTCTTATCCAGCCTAGTAAGGGGACCCGTGTTCTTAAGGTAACCGGCCGGTCACCAGTTATGCGCTCTGTTTCTACTAATGCCCAATATGCTCCTGCTAGTTGTTTTTCTAACGGGGTATAATTGCTCATGGATGGAGTTAATCTCTTTGACCAAAATCCTTGTGGCACTCTCTTTTTTCCTTGCCTCTGCCATAAACTCCACATCACTACATCATCCTGTACTATCATTTCCAGCTCAAACGGGTCTCCTTCTGTGATGGGACCTAACGCAAAATAATTCTGTAATGCATCTTTTGCTCCCTCAAAGGCCTCTTGCTGTTCAGGTCCCCATTGGAAAGGGTACTTTTTTCGTGTAACTTGATATAATGGTCTCAATATTAATCCTAAGTGAGGGATATGTTGTCTCCAGAATCCCATCAAACCAATAAATCGTTGTGCTTCTGCCTTAGTTGAAGGAATCTTTAGCTGCTGTACCATATCAATCACTTCCTGTGGTATTTTTTTTACTGGTCCTGACCAAATAGCACCCAGGAATTTCACCTCTTGTGCCGGGCCTTGGACCTTTTTTGGGTTAATAGCCTTTAGTGTCCCCAGTGATCATGATGTCATCAATGTAATGTGCAAGTCGGGTGTTTCCAGCCGAGGAGTTGGCTAAATCTCTGGCTATTAGCCCATGACACAATGTGGGACTATGCACGTACCCCTGGGGCAACTTCCTGAATGTGAATTGTCTGTCCTGCCAGCTTATTGCAAATTGGTCTTGACTGGCCTCATCAATATCAATTGAAAAGAAGGTGTTTGCTAGATCAATCACGGCATGCCATTCCCCCACATCTTTACTCAACTGTTCCACCAGTGTGATGATGTCTGGGACGGTGGCTGCCAAGGGTGGAGCCACTTTATTCAGTTGTCAATAGTCGACAGTCATTCGATAGGTATCATCTGGTTTCTTCACGGGCCATATAGGAGAGTTAAATGGGCTCACAGCCGGCCTTAGCACACCTGCATCTAGCAACCCCTGTATGGTTTCTGAAATCTCTTTATGACCTCTGGGTATGCGGTACTGTTTAATGCACACCGGCTCCTTTGGAGGAGGCACATGTAATGGACTCCACTTTGCATGCCCAACCAGAACTGTCCTAGATTTCTTTATGTGTACGCTCCTCACACCAAAAGTAAATGTTCCCCATTGCGTATCAATAGTTTTGCCTAGTAACAAATCCATTCCAATAATGTATTCTTGTACTTCAGCTATTAAAACTTCTGCCGTGAACGGGGGTCCTTTACCAATTGAAAATTTAAGCTTAACAGGTTTGGCCTCTGTCTCTGCACCCCGGTAACCATTAATGATCACACCCTTCCCTGGCAGCCTCTTAGGGTTTCCATTTATCAAAGTTACTTCCGCACCTGTATCGAGCAGTGCCATAACATGTTGTGTTCCTTTGTGCCAATAAATGATGAGAGGTACAAATGTCCGCCTGTCCCCGGGGCTTACCTCTTGCACTGCTCTGACCCCCGGGGTTTGGCCTGACCTTCATAATAAGGGGTCTGGGACTTCCCAGCCATCGCTGGACAAGTCGGGATGTAGAGTTGAGACAGGCACCTTCCTATTTTTCCCTGATTCTGTTTTTTTCTTCTCAGACACTTCCATGGGTGGTGCTGAGGGCTGTTTCTCATCAAATGCCTCTTTCTCTTTCTGTCTACGCTACAATGCTTTCCATTTATTAAGCAGATAAGGGGTAGGCTTTCCATCTATCTCCACTTTCTTCACCCCAGCATTCAACAAATCTATCCACATTTGTCGTCTGGTCACTTTTATTGTAGATTTTCCTCCCTTATACTTATTGTCCTGCCCCACTGCTCTTGCTGATTTTTGTCTATCAAGCCCTTCTAATTGTGCCATTAATAATACCACATCCCCCACTGGTCTTCCCTGAGCGTGTCCTAGAAGGGCCAACAAGGCACTTTTCGTGTGCGGAGGGGCATTTCTGATTAACCGTGCCCTAATCCCTGCTGTCACGGGTTCAACATCAGGCCATAAAAACTGTTGGGAGTACACTGCGTTCTGCATTCCCATTTCTCGCAGTTGTTCATTTGCCTCTGAAATCGTATGCCAAGGACCCCAACTCTCCTCCACATCTATAGCAGTTGGGTACAATTGCTTCACTCCTTCCATCAACCAACCCATTAGAGAGAAAGCTTGGTGCCCCTGTGCACCTCGTAACCATTGCCCTAACATAGCATGTGTAGTTACTGATCCCATTTTCAAAAGCTCGGTTGGCGACAAATATGTACCATCTGCTCCTGTGTCCCACAATCTCACCAACCATTTAAACAAGGGCTCTGCAGGCATCTGCCTAAACATACGAGTTATCTCTAACAATTCACTCTGTATATAATCTCTTACCAAACGTGAATTCTGTATTTGCCCACCATTCACTCCCTTTGATTTATTCTGCACGAGTGGGCAAACCTGCATCACACTTCCCCTTTCAACTTTAATTTCACCTACACGTCCTTCTCCACTTTCAACTCCATCTAGTTCTGCTACACGTACTTCCACCTCATCTTCCCAATTCCAGTCATCATCATTATCCGAGACTGTTCCATCCCAAGTATAAGGATCCCAGTTTTCTTTGCGTACCAATGCCCTCACATGCACAGCTGAGGGTATTTTAGGCTTCTGCCTACTCTTTTGTTTTGCTACTCGTACTGCTAATGCGGTGCACCTTGCCTCCATTTGATCACCCCTAGTCACTGCACTTTCTATAGTTTCTTTCATAAGTAACTGCCTTTCCTGCAAGGCTGCAACCTCATCCCGCAGTTTTCTTATCTCTGCATCTTGTGTTAATGTTTTCCTGTATACCGTATGGGGCGCAGACAGGAAAAGCCATCCCACTTGCTCTGCTGCTTTCAGCTCCAGCTTCGCCCCTCTTAGCTTCACACTCTCAACTGCATCTTCCACTAAAAGAGGAGTCACTTTCTCATCTAATGCCTCCCATAACACTGGCGCTGCCCACCGGTTCAGGAGTCCTGCCACACCAGAGAACGGGTCAGTAGCAAACCACCCGGGAATGGATCTGGCTTCTGCCCCATGCTGTATTCCGCTCTGTGCCTCACTTTTCTTACGTCCCCAAAGAGGCATTATTGACTTATACCCCACTTCTGGTACCAAAATGTCTTATCCAGGTGACTGATTGACACCTGTTCGGTATAAGTCAATTAGGACGCTCAATGAAGGACCACACGCCAATTATGAATACAATTTAGCTTTACTAGAATTTCAGGTAAATGCAGGCATTTAGCACATCAACAATAGTGGAATAAGAATAGCAATGAAAAGCATCTATTCATATATAAGTACACTACAAAGAGCATCTATGTATACATATGAGCAAAGAGTTCATTGACAGAATTAGAATAGCAATGAAAAGGCATCTATTTATATATAAGTACACTACAAAGAGCATCTATGTATACATCTGAGCAAAGAGTTCATTGACAGATATAAACTTGGAATAACTGTATACCAAAATGTGATACACTACGATGTCCAAGAAGCAGAATATTAATGAGTTGAATACTTCAGATAAGCTTTGATTTACTGCACACTAAAATGCATATTTCAATTACTGTGAACAGGCTCACTCTACGATGTCCAGTAAGAAAAAACTATAAACGAGCTGAATTCTTCAGATTATAAACACAGTGCAAGCATAATAATCAATCATAATAATAGAGCAGAGAAACAAAAGCCTTTCATCCCTGGGTGGAACTTAACTTAGTCCACGAAATGCTGGGAAGCCCTCTACCGCCCGCTTGGACCTCTCTCCCCTCGAGCGTCACGGTCTTAGAACAGCACAACAGGGAGGCAGCTCTGGGTCTGAAGATGACAGTTTCACAACTCCATCTGTGAGCTTCAATTCCCTCACCCACCTTTCAGTGTTTAAGTAACCTGAAGCTTGGATTCTATCCCCTTCCAGTATTTTCTAGCTATGTTATCAGTACATGTCTCTTGGCTGCCTTGCCATTCCCTGGCCATTGTTTTCATTCCATCTTTTACTGTGGTCTCGTTCTCAAGGTTGAGACTGAATCTCCTTCACAGCCTGTTTCTCACACATGCAGCTGCGAATAAGTTTATCTATGGAATGTCAAAAGAAAACAAGCTTGAAAGTGAACATCGTGAATTTCTTCCACGTTGCTCTGGCTTCGGCAGGCATCACGCTCATCTACACTGTTCAAGCTAATTAACCCTTCGCGTCACAATGTCTTCCGCACCTTTCCCTATACTGATCAGATGTAATGTGTGAGGCCATAAGCAGTGCATGGCGGGAGGCGTAATTCATAGTTCAGTGTGGTGACTATAACTACTGAATTTCTATGGTTTTGAAAGGGTAGATCGTCAACCTGACTATAACATCCCTGCAACCTTTTGTTGTTTCAGTGAATACACACACATACACACCCACCCACACCCACCCACACACACACACACACACCCACACAAACACCCCCACATACACAAACACACATATATTGGTCACCACTGGACTAGATAGATATAGGTGGTCATTCCAACCCTGGCGGTCCATGACCGCCGGGTTGGAGGACCGCGGGAGCACCGCCGACAGGCCGGCGGTGCTCCAATGGGCATTCCGACCGCGGCGGTAAAGCCGCGGTCGGACCGGCAACACTGGCGGTCACCCGCCAGTGTACCGCCGCCCATTGGAATCCTCCAAGGCGGCGCAGCTAGCTGCGCCGCCGAGGGGATTCCGACCCCCCCCTACCGCCATCCAGTTCCCGGCGGTCCGCCCGCCGGGAACCGGATGGCGGTAGGGGGGGTCGCGGGGCCCCTGGGGGCCCCTGCAGTGCCCATGCCAATGGCATGGGCACTGCAGGGGCCCCCGTAAGAGGGCCCCTAAATGTATTTCACTGTCTGCTGCGCAGACAGTGAAATACGCGACGGGTGCAACTGCACCCGTCGCACAGCTTTCACTCCGCCGGCTCGATTCCGAGCCGGCTTCATCGTGGAAGCCTCTTTCCCGCTGGGCTGGCGGGCGGCCTGAAGGCGGCCGCCCGCCAGCCCAGCGGGAATGTCAGAATTACCGCCGCGGTCTTTCGACCGCGGAACGGTAACCTGACGGCGGGACTTTGGCGGGCGGCCTCCGCCGCCCGCCAAGGTCAGAATGAGGGCCATAGTTAGGTCTGCGTTTCCATAGGAAATTGATTTGTTGGTGCTTTTTGTGAATCTTTGTAAAACATACTAACAAATGCTTTGTTTTGACTAGTTTCTTTGTGGAATGTTTCAAAATGACTCATCACGCAGATGCTGAGAAAAAGGGGCCACCCAAAAACATAAAATTCCCATACATTTGCCTTAGACTTTTTTGGAACGTGATCTCGCAAAACCTTTTGAATGGAATTACATCAGATCTGGCAGAAAGCTAAATCTAGGTCCAGAAAGTGTGTTGAGAAATTAAGGTAGAAAAATATTTGTGTATCTGGACGGTTGGGTCCTCAGGATTCTCACGAGGGTCCCATGGTTGGGTAAATTAATAACTGAAGTAATCTGATTTGTTGAGGGGGTTCTTTTCTCCATCAGCAGTCTCGCTCCTGTGGGACTGAGACACTCCTGGGTGTCTATCTAGAGCAAGCTTTCTGATTGGTTGACTGGTGGAGGAACAGAAATGAAATGGCCGCCATTACAAACTATGGGGAAAAATTCCTGTTGTTGTGAAAATGATCATAAAAAACATGAAGGGCATCCTGACTGATTACTAATTGGGAGGTGGTCAATGAGGCAATAGTAGTGTGATGAAGGAAACTGTGAACCCTTTTCATAAAAATGCTGCAAGCCTGAGGGACTCTTGCTGGATTGTGAAAAACGGGGTGGGCAGTCTCTCCCCACATCCTACAATGCACATTTGTCACTTAGTTGTTAGGTGTCAGTGGAGTGGCCAGTCCCTCCCCATACCCTACTAAGCATGGCTATCACTTTGGCGAGGGGCCTCAGTGGAGAGTCAGTCCCTTCATATGCCATACTGTGCACACTGGTCAATCTGGAGAGGAGTCCGATCAGAAAGGCCATTCCCTCCCCACACCCTACTGTACACACCTGTCACGCAAGACAGAGGTCTCTGAAGGGAGGTTAGTCTCTTCTCACATCATAGTATGCATACCTGTCACCCTTGCAAGGGGCCAGTCCCTCCACAGTCCTTACTATACGCACTCCTTATACAAGAGAAAGGTTTCAGGGGATTGATCAGTCTCTCCCCACACTCTACTATACATGTCTGTTACTTTGGGAATGAATCTCAGCTGAGTGGCCAGTCCCTCCCCATAATGTACTATGCATATTGGTCATCTTAGGAACTAGTCTTAAAGGAGAGACCTGTTCCTTCCTATAGTGTACTATGCACACCTTTCATCCCCAAGAAGAGTATCAGCATAGAAGCTAGTACATCTCCACATCCTACTATGTACACCTGTCACCTAGAAGAGAGGTGTCTCTGGTGAGGTGAGTCTCTCCCTATAACCTACTATGCACACTTGTTACCCTGGGGAGAGTAAAAGGAGAGAAGGCAGCTCCTCCCCCACCCTTTTATGCACACCTGGAACCCTGGGGAGGAATCTCAGCTAAGAGGCCAATCCCTTCATATACCATACTACATACACCTGCCACTGTGGGGAGGAGTCTCAGTGGATAAGCCAGTCCCTTCCTACTACCCACATCTGTCTCCAAGAGAGAGGGTTCAGTGAAGAGACCAGGCCTTAAAGACACCCTACAATGCATGACTGTCAGCCAAGGAATGGGTCTCAGTGGAGAGACCAGTCTATTTCAACACCCTATTATGAATACTTGTCACATAAGAGAGAGGTCTCAGCAGAGAGGCCAGTCCCTCTCCATATCCTCCTATGCAAACCCATCACCCTGGGCAGGAGTTTCCGTTGAGAGGCCAGTCCCTCCCTATGCTGTACTACACACACCCGTCACCCTAGGGATGAGACTCAGTGTTAGACCTGCCAGCCTTAGGGTGGTCACCCCTAACTTTTTGCCTGCCTCCCTCCACTTTTTGGACACAGTTTTTGCTGGCTTTTAGACTCTGCGCACTTTATCACTGCTAACCAGTGCTAAAGTGCATATGCTCTCTCCCTTTAAACATGGTAACCTTGGATCATACCTGATTGGACTATTTAATCTACTTATAAGTCCCTAGTAATGTGCACTATATGTGCCTAGGGCCTGTAGATTAAATTCTACTAGTGGGCCTGCAGCACTGGTTGTGCCCCCCACTTAAGTAGCCCCTTTACCTTGTCTCAGGCCTGCCATTGCAAGGCCTGTGTGTGCAGTTTCACTGTCACCTCAACTTGGCATTTAAAAGTACTTGCCAAGCCTAAACCCCCCCCTTTCTCCACATATAAGTCACCTCTAATGTGTGCCCTAGGTAACCCCTAGAGCAGGGTGCTGTGTGGGTGAAAGGCAGGACATGTTCCTGTGTAGTTTATATGTCCTGGTAGTGTAAAACTCCTAAATTCGTTTTTGCACTACTGTGTGGCCTGCTCCCTTCATAGGCTAACATTGGGGCTGCCCTCATACAGTATTGAAGTGGTAGCTGCTGATCTGAAAGGAGTAGGAAGGTCATATTTAGTATGGCCAGAATGGTAATACAAAATCCTGCTGACTGGTGAAGTTGGATTTAATATTACTATTCTAGAAATGCCACTTTTAGAAAGTGAGCATTTCTTTGCACTTAAATCTTTCTGTGCCTTACAATCCACGTCTGGCTGGGCTTGGTTGACAGCTCCTTGTGCATTCACTCAGACACACCCCAAACACAGGGTACTCAGCCTCACTTGCATACATCTGCATTTTGAATGGGTCTTCCTGGGCTGGGAGGGTGGAGGGCCTGCTCTCACACAAAGGACTGCCACACCCCCTACTGGGACCCTGGCAGACAGGATTGAACTGAAAGGGGACCTGGTGCACTTCGTAGCCACTCTTTGAAGTCTCCTCCACTTCAAAGGCACATTTGGGTATAAAACAGGGCCTCTGCCCTACCTCATCAGACACTTGCTGGAGAAGAAACCTGAACCAGAACCTGCATCCTGCCAAGAAGAACTGCCTTGCTGCCTAAAGGACTCACCTGACTGCTTTCTACAAAGGACTGCTGCCTTGCTGTTGCCCTGCTGCCTTGCTGAACTCTTGTCTGGCTGTAAAAGTGCTCTCCAAGGGCTTGGATAGAGCTTGCCTCCTGTTCCCTGAAGTCTCAGGACCAAAAAGACTTCTCTTTTTCATTTGGACTCTTCGTGCGCCGAAAATTTCGACGCACAGCTTGCTCCGCGGCGAGAAAAACGCCGCACACCGACGCTGATTGACGCGACGCCTTCGGGACGACCGGAACTTCGATGCACGGCCTCGCAAGGACAACGCCGCCCGACTTCCAGAGGGGAAATTGACGCGACGCCTGCCGTGAGAGCGAAACTTCGACGCACAGCCCAGCGGAACGACGCGCAGCCGTAAAACAAGCAGGAGAATCCACACACAGACCCTGGGACATCTGGTAATCCCGCGACCCACAGAAAGAGACTGTCCGCGCGCCGGAAAACAACGCACAACTTCCCCGCGTGAAAAATAACGATGCAAGTCCGTGTGTGCAGGGGAGAAATCGACGCACACACCATTTTTCCACGTATCTCTTCTTCTGCGGCCCTTTGCGGAGATTTTTCCACTTTAAACCAGGTACTTTGTGCTTGAAAGAGACTTTGTTTGCTTTTTAAAGACTTAAGACACTTTGGGGGTGATTCTAACCCTGGCGGACGGTGATAAAGCGGCGGCCAACCCACCAACAGGCCGGCGGTCCAAAAAATGGAATTCTGACCCTGGCGGGAACCGCCAACACAGCCCGCCACATTAACACTCCGACCGCCACGGCGGGACCGACAAACAGCGCGGCAGTCACCGCCAACAGACAGGCGGCAGACAATGTACCGCCCACACTATTCTGACCGGCCAATCCGCCACCTTTTCCGGGGCGGGAGCACCGGCGATAAAAACACGGCGGAAACAGACTACGAACGGGAAAACGCGCACCTCTACGCACTCCACGAGGAAGGAGGACAGCATGGAACCCGAATTAAACATCCTACCTGCTCTCGTCTACCTGCTCATCTACCACGAGTACGAATGCCGGCGCAGACGACAATGGTGAGTACTGCACCTCGACACAGGGGAGGGGGGAGGACGAAAGGTTACGTGCACACACATACGCGATACACCCACCCCCCCAAACCATGTACACACCAATGCAGAGCAACAAGTCACAGTGACACCACCCAAACCCCATAAAAAAAGCAAGGACATAATTAAATTGTGACTCGAAATTTATGGGAAATAAAAACCACTGATAAGTCACGGTCAAATAGCAATAACAATTCCAAAAAATCAATTCAATATCCAGTGCATACGATAAACCGAGGCAATAAGTCCTGCACATCTAACGATATTCCAAGTGTCCGTGGGCCAAAGTGTATCCACACAAGGGCAAAGCCCACACAGGAGACCTGAGTCCTTTGGAGAGAACACTGCAGGGGCATCTGATGACAAAACTACAGGCACCTCAGGGGGAAGGGAAGGGGGGGGCACCACAGCCACATGAGTCCACGACTCCAAATCCACGAAGGGGCCACCATGCCCACTGTGCCATCCTGGGGAGTGCAAAGCCACAGTCTCTCAAGTCTCTACAGTGGGTGGCTTGCCCACTCTGCCATCCTGGGGAGTGCAAAGCCACAGTCTCTCAAGTCTCTACAGTGGGTGGCTTGCCCACTCTGCCATCCTGGGGAGTGCAAAGCCACAGTCCATCAGGTGGATAACAGTCTCCACCGGTCAAGGAGGAGGCATGGTGGGCACAGTGAACCGTGAACAGTAGCTCGAGACAGATCCGGCACTGTCATTGTGCCAGTGGTGCTTGAGACGGTGGGGCCCAGCGGAGCGGTGCTTGACAGGAAGGGCCCAGCGGAGCGGTGCTTGACAGGAAGGGCCCAGCGGAGCGGTGCTTGAGACGGTGGGGCCCAGCGGAGCGGTGCTTGAGACGGCGGGGCCCAGCGGAGCGGTGCTTGACAGGAAGGGCCCAGCGGAGCGGTGCTTGAGACGGCGGGGCCCAGCGGAGCGGTGCTTGAGACGGCGGGGCCCAGCAGAGCGGTGCTTGAGACGGCGGGGCCCAGCGGAGCGGTGCTTGACAGGAAGGGCCCAGCGGAGCGGTGCTTGAGACGGCGGGGCCCAGCGGAGCGGTGCTTGAGACGGCGGGGCCCCAGGAGCGGTGCTTGACAGGAAGGGCCCAGCGGAGCGGTGCTTGACAGGAAGGGCCCAGCGGAGCGGTGCTTGAGACGGCGGGGCCCAGCAGAGCGGTGCTTGAGACGGCAGGGCCCAGCGGAGCGGTGCTTGACAGGAAGGGCCCAGCGGAGTGGTGCTTGACACGCCGGGGCCCTGTTCAGCGGTGCTCTTCTGCCCGGCGGGGCCCTCTTCAGCGGTGCTCTTCTGCACGGCGGGGCCCTCTTCAGCGGTGCTCTTCTGCACGGCGGGGCCCTGTTCAGCGGTGCTCTTCTGCACGGCGGGCCCTCTTCAGCGGTGCTCTTCTGCACGGCGGGGCCCTGTTCAGCGGTGCTCTTCTGGCCGGCGGGGCCCTCTTCAGCGGTGCTCTTCTGCACGGCGGGGCCCTCTTCAGCGGTGCTCTTCTGCACGGCGGGGCCCTGTTCAGCGGTGCTCTTCTGGCCGGCGGGGCCCTCTTCAGCGGTGCTCGTCCAGTCGGTCAAGGGAGCCAGACCTGGCCTGGACTCCCTGCTCAGTCGCCCTCCGACCGTGCTGTTGCTGGACCCTTCGGTGACGGAGTCCTGGGCCCTTTGGTGTCCTTCCTAACACCCGGGATGGGGCTTGTGGGCCCCTCCTGCTCCGCGATCCTGCTGGCTGACTTCTCCGCCCTACTGCCGTTTCGCTCCTTAGATGGGGCTCTCGGGCCCTTGCCTCCCCTAGATGTTGTGGCTGGTGAAGTGGGCGAACTTTGCTCCTTGGGGGCAGCCGTGTCAGTCCTCTCACGGCGGCCCTTTAGCTTCCTGGTCCTCTTGCCTGGTGGGGGGCTGGCTGTCCCCTTGCTGCTGATGGAAGTGTCACTGCTGGCAAAGGGTGGACTCCAGAACCCATGCACCACAGTGACACTCGAAGCTGGGCTGGTGGTGGCTGAGGTGCTCTTGGGACTCTTTGCAGATGGAGGGGGTGGGTCAGTGGAGGGAAAGAGGTCAAGATTAGCCAGGAAAACTTTCTTGGGACCAAGGTAAAAGGTAGGAGAAGTGGTGATGGGAGTGGAGGAAGAGGATGTGGTTGTAGGAGAGTCAGGTTTGCTGTCTTTGGGTGCAGGTGCTTGTGCTGGAGGCTGTCGTGAGGTGGATGGCTGTTGGGTGGGTGTCTGCCTGCGTTTGTGTGTCTTGGAAGAGGGGGTGACAGACACAGTGGGAGAGGACACAGGGGACGTGTAAATGGTAGTGGGGGTGGTGACTGCACGTGTGCGGACTGGACTGGAGGGTGTGCTGGTGATGGAAGCACTGGCTGATGGTGGTGTGCATGCAGGTGTGAGTGGAGACGTCACAGGGAGGGAGGAGGGAGACGAGGAGGAGGGGGACACTGAGGTGGTAGTGACTGTTGGAATGTCTGCATCTGGGTGTTGCTTGCGTGAATGCTTGTGGGTTCTGTGGTGCTTGTGTCTGGATGAGCTGCCCTTGAGGTGTGTGCAGGCTGGTCTGATGGTGTGGATGGGATAGGCTGAGGAACAGGAGACAGAGACAGGGTGGAGGCAGTCAGAAGAGGGAGGCTGGAAACAGGGACAATGGCTGCCGTCAGTGCTGAGGCCAGAGCATTGAACGATCGTTGATGGGCAGCCTGACCCGAATGAATGCCCTCCAGGTAGGCATTGCTCCGATGCACCTCCCTTTCTACCCCCTGGATGGCATTCAAAAGGGTAGTCTGCCCAACAATGATGGTCTGAAGGAGGTCAATGACCTCCTCACTGAGGGCAGCAGGGGTAACAGGGGCAGGGGCTGAGGTGCCTGGGGCGAAGGAGACGCCCGCCTTCCTGGGCGAGCGGGCACGGAGCGTAGGCTGAGGGGCTGCTGGGAGGGTGGGGCTGGTGCGCTGGGTGGCGGCTGTACCTGGAGAGGCGGGGGGCCCGGATGTTGCCGCCACCGCTAGGGAGCTCCTATCCGAGGACGTGTCGCTGTCGCTGGTGACACCACCGGTCCCCGTAGTGGTGCTCCCCTCGCCCTCCGGATCACTGGTGCCCTCGGTGTCTGTTCCTGGTCCCACCGGGGCCTTGTGACTTGCAGCTCCCTCGTGCTCCGATGCCAATTCTCCTCCGCCTGATGATGCTAATGCACACATGCACAAGAAGATGAAGAAGAAGGGTGGGGGGAGAAAAACGAAGTCCAGGTTGAGTGCATGCAATGTCAACACCGTTGGCGGAGAGGACAGACACAGGAGCCTCATGCACTAAGCCGCGCATTCGGGGTACCTACTCAGTACTTCTGACTAGGACAACAGGTCTAGAGACGACAAACGCGCACATGTGTGATGCTGGACCATCGATAGCTGTACTTGTCACCCTACAGAGTTGGGGGCCGGGAGCACAGGGCCATGCCTAAAGGAGAGGACTACACTACAGAAAGCGCCCTGGCCTAATGTCACCCACAACCCTCCTCCCCCACCCAGACGCCTCCAATGGGCAGAGAGATAGCAGAATGTGCTGATACTCACCCCCTTGTGTCTGCTGTGATGTCCTCAAGCGCCCATCCAAATCAGGGTAGGCCACCGCCAGGATCCGGGACATCAGGGGGGTCAGGGTACGACTGGCACCCCTCCTAGGTTGGGAGGCCATCCCCAGCAGTGACTCGGCGGTCTTCCTGGTCCCGCGGCGGATGTCCTCCCACCTCTTGCGGCAGTGGGTGCCCCGTCTGACGTGGACCCCCAGGGCCCGGACTTCCTTGGCGATGGCACGCCAAATGTCCACTTTCTGATGGGCGCTGACCTATTTGACATGTACAGGGTGGGAGGGAAAAATTCATCAATTTTCTGCATGCTAGATGCGATTGGCCCCCCCTCCCCAACCTTGCCATATGGCACATGCTCTCATCTGTCGTGCGTTGCACTCCTCATTCGCCCCCCACCCCACCAACTTACATCCACCCCACTCCACACAGGCATAGCCCATTCAATGTGCACCCAGTGTACTTACCTGTTGGTCTGGAGGACCGTAGAGTAACGCATACTGGGGGAGGACCCCATCCACAAGTTTCTCCAACTCCTCAGACGTGAAGGCAGGGGCCCTTTCCCCAGTCGCAGCAGCCATTGTCACTTCCAGACCGAGGTCACAGCAGCACTTGCAGTATAGGTCCTCTCCTGTGGATGATCAGGTCTCGAGTGATTAATCAGATAGAAAATGGCGGTCACGCCCGCGGCACATCGTCATTGGCTCCTGAAACCCATAGGCTTCAATGTTAGCCAATGCGGCTTCGTATAGCGGTCTTCGACTGCCTACCGCCACGGTGTACCACGCCAGCGCATTGACCTCACATCCCATTGTCCCACTTCACAGGTCAGGCAGCCGCCATTTCAAGGGCCCACATGGCATAATTTGTACTGCGTCACACAGGCCTAGGCCTAGCATTGCCACACATACACGCCTTTCAATGCATAGATAATCGTGTGCTATGCATGCTGTGGTGAACGTACCTGTGATTTGCTTGACTCTGTGCTCCATGTTGTCCTTCCTAGGCACCGTCCGCTGGGACTTGCGAGGAGACGGATGAATCCTCGCGTTGTACCGACCGTTGGTGGACCTGTCGACAATGGAAGAACGCCATATCATACTACGATACCGACTTGACCGAGCCACTATACATGAACTGTGTGCCCAGCTGGAGCCTGCCCTGATGTCCCCCATCCGCCAACCCACAGGAATTCCCCCTCTAGTGCAGGTTCTGTCAGTCCTCCATTTTTTGGCAAGTGGCTCATTCCAGACAACAGTGGCCATGTCATCTGGAATGTCTCAGCCTATGTTTTCAAAAATCTTGTCTAGAGTGTTATCTGCCCTGACGAAACACATGCGGAGCTACATTGTATTCCCTGAGGAGGTTGATTTGGCTACTGTGAAGGGTGATTTTTATGCCCTTGGACATATCCCCAACATAATTGGTGCCATTGATGGGACCCATGTGGCTTTAGTACCCCCAAAAGACGATGAGCAGGTGTACAGAAACAGGAAAAGCTACCATTCGATGAACGTCCAGGTGGTCTGTTTGGCTGACCAGTACATCTCCCATGTGAATGCCAAGTTCCCTGGGTCAGTGCATGACGCGTATGTGATGCGGAATAGCAGCATCCCTTATGTGATGGAACAGCTACAAAGACACCGTGTGTGGCTAATTGGTGACTCTGGTTACCCCAACCTGCCTTGGCTATTGACCCCAGTGAGGAATCCCCGGACCAGGGCAGAGGAACGGTACAATGAGGCCCATGGGCGAACTAGGAGGATCATAGAAAGAACCTTTGGCCTCCTGAAGGCCAGGTTTAGGTGCCTGCATATGACAGGGGGATCCCTGATGTACTCACCAAAGAAGGTGTGCCAGATCATCGTGGCCTGCTGTATGCTTCACAATCTGGCATTGCGACGTCAGGTGCCTTTCCTGCAGGAGGATGGTCCAGATGGTGGTGTTGAAGGAGCTGTGGAGCCTGCGGAGAGTGAAGAGGAGGAAGACGAAGAGGACGACCCAGACAACAGGGACAGAGTTATCCAACAGTATTTCCAGTAGCACACAGGTAAGAATCACCCACGCCATTTAACATTTACTGAAAGCCCCCTGCATCTTTACTTTGTGTATTTCCCCCCAGTTCCTTTAAACTGATGTTTGATTTTCCCTTCCCTTTTCAGTGCTGTATGACCCACTGCGTGACTTCTGCTTGGTTGGCCCATGGACTAATGCTTATTGACACTGGTATGTTGTCATCACAAGAATAACAGAACATTATTGATCAGTAATGTGTTATACATTTGTAAATAATACAGGCTGACTCCTGAATGATTTCAGTGCAATGAGTGATTTATTTTTAGTGCTAGATATTGGTACATGATATTAAAACGGTGATGGGTGAGGGTGGAGTTATGTCCATGGCAGAGTCCAGTTCTCGGTCGCACAGGTGCATTGTCCATATGCCTGTGGAAGGATGGAGCAGGGGCAGTTCAAGGTTGGACAGGGTGACACTGTGGGACGGTGGAATGACATCCGGGGGGATATTAGGCTGGCGGGGGACTTGGCATCCTACTCTGTCTTCCTTTGAGATCTCAGGTTCCTCTTGCAGGGTGGTTGTTCTTCAGCAGGAGGTGGGGTTCTGGTGGCCCGTCGTTCTGTGGGGGCCTCCTGACCACTAGCACCGGCGGAGGTGGTAGGCTGTTCCTGGCTAGTGATAGGGGCCCTTTGCGGTGTCACATGGTCCCGCAATGTGGTTTCTATCCGGTTGAGGGCCTGGACTATGGTCCCCATAGCGGTAGCGATGTTCCGGCGTTCATTGCTGAACCCCATGTACCGTTCCTCCTGCTGTGCCTGGATCTCGGTGAACCTTGCCAGTACCGTCGCCATCGTCTCCTGGGAGTGATGGTATGCTCCAATGATGGTGGTGAGGGCCTCTTGGAGAGTCGGTTCCCTGGGCCTGTCCTCCGCCCCCTGTCGCACAGCAGCCCTCCCAGTTGCCCTGTTTCCCCGGGCCTCTGTCCCCTGGACTGTGTGCCCACTACCACTGCACCCAGGTCCCTGTTGTTGTTGGGGTGTTGGGTCAGCCTGGGTGCCCTGTAGTGGCAGACACACCGCTGATTGACGCGTCCGCGAGACAGAGGCATGGGCCCGCTGGGTGGGAGCTGTGCTGGTGTTCCCAGAGGGGTTTGGGTCTGCTGTGGCCTGTGTCCGTGTGTGGGGAACCGACTGTCCAGAGGTCCCCGATGGTCCGGGCTGGTCATCAGGTTCTAGGTCGACAGAGCTGCTGTCCTCGCTGGGGGCCTGTTCTGGGGGTGGGATGGACAAATCTGGACCCTCCGTGGCGGTGTGTAGGCGTTCGGGCCCTGCAGGGGTAAAGGAGTATGGTTATTGTTTCTGTGCGTGCCATGGCGTGCATTGTGAGTGCCCTTGTCCCCCAGTGCTGGCATTCCCTTGTGGGAGGTGTTGTGAGGGTGGTGGGGGGGGGGGTGTATGGGTATGTGCAATGGTCATGCTTTGGTGGTGGCTGTCTATGGTTTGTGTTGGCATTCAGGGGTTGGTGTTGTTTAGGGTGGGTTGTGCTGGAGAGACATTGGCAGGGAGGTTGTGTGCTGGGGGGTTGGGATTGGGGGTGAGGGGGGGGGTTGGCATGCTGGTGGTTGGGGGGGGGGTGAAGTAGTTGAGATTCGACTTACCAGAGTCCATTCATCCGCCTACTCCAGCGAGGCCATCAGGATGCAGGATGTTTACCACCTCTTGCTCCCATGCTGTGAATTGGGGTGGAGTGGGTGGGGGTCCGCCGCCAGTCTTCTGCACAGCGATGTTGTGCCTGGAGATCATCGAGCGCACCTTCCCCCGTAGGTCGTTCCATCGCTTTCTGATATCTTCCCGATTTCTGGGATGCTGTCCCACAGCGTTTACCCTGTCTACGATCCTTTGCCATAGCTCAGCCTTCCTTGCTATGGTGGTGTGCTGCACCTGTGTGCCGAAGAGCTGGGGCTCAACCCTCATAATTTCCTCCACCATGACCCGGAGTTCTTGGTCAGTAAACCTTGGGTGTCTTTGGGGTGCCATGGAGTGGTGTGGATGAGGTGTGGGGTGGTGTTTGTGGTGATGTGCGTGGTGATATGTGGTGATGTGTGCGTAGATGTGGTGTGGGTGATGAAGTTGGGTTCCTGTGTGTGTTGGGGTTTTCTAGTGCTGTGCTCGCTCTCTCTATCTCTCTGTCTCTCTCGCCTTCGCTCCGATTTCCAACTAGTGGGGGTTTGTGGGTGATGTGGGTGTGTGTTTTATAGTTGATTGGATGTGTGGGAGTGTTGTTTGTATGTGTCTCAGGTGTGCGTATTTCAAATTGTCCAATGTGGCTGTGTTTTGGTGCTGTGTGTGTATTTTGAGCGCAGCGGTGTGTACCGCCAATGGAATACCGCGGTTGAAAGACCGCCGCGTGGATTCGTGGGTCAGAATGGTATGGGCGTGTTTGTGTTGGCGTGACGGTGGAGGTTTGGTCATCTCCAGTTTTCCGCGGCCCGCTGATGCGGCGGCCTTTCTTGGATGTCGGATTGTTGGCGGTTTCACAGTTGGTGGTCAGAATGACCGTGGCGGTTTACCGCGGCGGTAGTATGGCAGACTTCTGACCGGCGGTAAGGGCCTTTTACCGCCGAGGTCAGAATGACCCCCTTTATATCACTTTTCAGTGATATCTCTACATTTTCACATTGCATCTTTATTAGTTTTTAAGCTACAATTATCCTGATAAATATTATATATTTTCCTAAACACTGTGTGGTGTTATTGTATGATTTATTGCACAAATACTTTACACATTGCCTTATAAGTTAAGCCTGACTGCTCGTGCCAAGCTACCAGAGGGTGGGCACAGGATAATTTTGGAGTGTGTGTGACTTACCCTGACTAGAGTGAGGGTTCTTGCTTGGACAGAGGGTAACCTGACTGCCAACCAAAACCCCCATTTCTAACACTCAGCAAGAAAAATCAGTTGCTTCCTATATTGTACTATGCACACCTGTCACTCTGGGAGGAGTCTGAGTAGAGAAGCTAGCAACTCTACATACCCTACTACCCATACCTGTTGTCTAAGACACAGGTCTTAGTAGAGAGGCCAATCCGTCCCCAAACCCTATTATGCACACCTGTCACCCAAGAAAGAAGTCTGAGTGGAAAGGCCAGTCTCCACTAGGGAGGGGTGTTAGTGGAGGGGCTAGTCCCTGACACAACCTACTATGCACACCCATTTCCCTGGGGAGGAGTCTCAGCAGGGAGACCAGTCAATACCCTCAACCTACTATGCACAACTGTCACCCTGGGGAGAAGCTGTGAGGCCACGCCCTCCATATACAACACTAGGCACGCCAGTCACCCTAGGAAGTGGTCTCAGCAGAGAGGTCAGTCTCCACATTCACCCTCCTACACACACCTGCCATACAAGAGAAAGGTCCTAGCAGAGAGGCATCTCTCTCCTCACACCCTGTTGTGCATACCCATTACCTCTGGAGGAGTCTCAGCAGAGAGTTCAGTCTCTCCCCACACCCTACAATGCACACCTATCACCCCAGGGAGTTTGGGCCTTACACCCTACTATGCATGCTTATCACCCTGAGGAGGGATGTCAGCAGAGAGGCCGATCCCTCCCCAAAACATACACCTGTCATCTTAGACAGAGATCTCAGTTGACAGTTCAGACACTCTCTACTTCCTACTATGCACATCCATTGGTCATGAATGTGGTCTCAGCAGTTAAGCCCTTTTCCTCATAAAGCCAGCTACAAACACCCATCATCCAAGAGAGAGGTCTCAGCAGAGAAGCCAGTTCCCTGCACACTACTATGTACCCCTATTGTGCAAAAAAAGATCTTAGCAGAGGGTAACTGTCCTTCCTCACACCCTACTATGCACAGCTGCTACCTTGGAGAGTTATGTCCAAGGAGAAGTCAGTCCCTCTCCATAAGCTACTATGCAGTCCTGTCATCCAAAAGTGAGGTCTCTCTGGAGGAGTCAGTCTCTCTCCACTACCTACTACCCACATCTGTTATCCAAGAGAGAGGCCAGTCTCTCAGCACAACCTATTATGCACACTTATCATTCTGGGCAGGGGTGTTAATGGAGAGGCTCGTCCCTGCTCACACCCTGCTAGACACGTTTTGTCATCCTGAGATGAGGTTATAGTGGACAAGTGAGTCTCTCCCGACACCCTAACTTGCTCAGATGTCGCCCTGGGGAGGAATGTTACAGGAGAAGCTAGTCTGTACTCATACTTAATTTTTTTAATACTTCTTTATGGGCATTTTCGTTATGACATAAGAGTTATCAAAGTATCAGCAGATAGGCATTTATATGATGACATGTAAGTCAGCAATGAGAACAAGAGGAATAGTATTTTCACCAAATGGCAGTAAGATAGAAACCATGATGAAGTATTCCCATGAGTGAGCATTACCCAACATGCTGAAACTCAAAATGCCACTTCCAGCATGCAGAAGTAGGTCAGTGCAACACAGCCTCCCAGTAGACAACTTGTAAATGAAATTGGTCCTGTAAGCATGATCAGCCAATGTGCAACTTTAACCATTTGAGATTGGGGACCTGAGGCGCCCAAGGAGGCCGGGTGTCATGATCTATGCGTGTACAGATAAAATGCAAAAGTAAGGGGAGAAACATGTGGGGGGCTTTCAGGGGATCTCAGTGAACATGTTAAGGAGATAAACACTCCCTTTGCATCACCTGTTGCTAGGGCATCTCGGGGAAAAGTAAGTCCCATGTGCACAAGAGGTTCTAGTTCCATATTTCACTCGTTCATCACAACTGGTCACCTGGTGTCCCAGGACCCCTATTAGATAATCCCTGGTGGGTATGGCGAACTAGACTTGTGGTCTAGTGAGAGCATCTACTGCGTCCTGTATCTTGAGCATGTAGGTATCCCATAAGGTGGCTAAGCCGCCTTTTCCCCTTGTGTGCAAATCTTGTGAATGGGTGTCGGCATCGGCAGTCGTGCACTCAAGAGCCACCTGTAACCAGCTATCAATCAGCAGGGGTGCAACCTTCCATGTCATGGCTATAGGATGCTTGAAAAAGACCACTGCTAGATCAGCTAATTTTAGGTAATTCTTAGTGCATTTGTATGCTTAGTGAAACAGAGAAAGCAGAGTAAGGGATCTAGTAAGAGCTGCACATCTATAACCCTTGATATGTGGTCCATGACTTGCACCCACACTCTTGTCAATTGAGGACAGTTCCACACCATGTGGAGAAAGATCACATCAGGGTGCCCATGCCCATGATATGCCGCCACCACTCCTGGAAACATCCTATGCAGATGGAATGGGGGAAGGTAGGTGTGTTTTAAGTAGTTAAACTGTCTGAACTTCAAGCAAGAGTTACAGGGCATCCACTGTGCCTGCTTGAGTGCCATTCCCCCCTGGTTGGTTGTCAGAGCCATCCCCAGACATGCCTCTGATCGGCTTGTTGAGGAGTGCAAGGTCTGTCTCAGTGGCTTGCAGTGCCGGATATAGTACCTTTATGGCCTTTTGTCCTAGGCCATGCATCAATATACACTGCAGCCCATGATGCAGGGATAGGGGCTCCTGCCCAACTGTCCGGATGCTCCTGATCTCCAAATCTAGAGGTTAGGAATTGACCAGCTCCCGGATCATGTTGATCTTGCAAATCCTGAAAGGATTGCAGCTCCCCTTCTGCATAGAGGTCACCCATACAGGTTATCATAGCTAGCCACCAAGGCACCGGGTCATGCATCTCCAGTAAAGCCCTCATCCCAGTCATAATCCGGAGTGACAGTTGCAGAGCCTAAGGTTGCAGGCCACACCTCGACTGTATATATCTATTCCAGCATTGTTTAACAATACTTGCCAGTATGCTCATCCCCTGGGGTGGTCCACCAGGTGTCCACAGCCAGTCTAGTAATTCTACTCTGCTACATCCCTTTCTGAACAGTCTGCCCTCGCCCAGCTACTGCATGGGCCATTGCAGATGCACAGCTGTAAAACTTTAGATCCAGTACCCCCAAGCCCACTTCCTTTGCTGGGCGCTGAAGCATCTGTATGGCTACTATATTATGCACTCCTCCCCAGAGATGAGCCCCCCTAAGTCAGCGAAGAAGGCCCTTGTGGGCATCACAGGTATTGTGGCAAAGAAATTAAATAGCCGCAGGAGTGTCAGCATTTTTGCTACGGATGCGCAGCCCATGGGTGACAAGTGCAAGCGCATCCAAAAGCCGAAAGATTGCATCAGGGATGTCAAAGCTTTTCTATGATTACCATCCAGGAGTCTGAGTGGTAGACGTTCACCCTCAGATATCGAAATGTTTTGAATCGCCAAGGCAGCTTGATGGCCTGCGGTTCTACCGCATCCACACAATCCACCCTCTATAGAGGAAAGACACAAGACTAATCCCAGTTTACTAGCAGCCCTATCATGTCATCGAAATGATCCAAGAGCTCGAATAAAGCAGGCAGTTTCTGCTTATGGTCCCGCAAATACACGAGCATGTTGTCTGCATATAGTGAGGCTATGGTGGTCATTACGACTTTTCCCAAGACCGCTGAGGCCGCTGCCTCCAACAGACTGGCAGTCCGAAGACTGCCATATTTTGAGTGAGGTAGGATTTCTGCCCGTTTGTGGAGGAAGAGAGGAGGTTCCACCACCAGCACTGCCCCCCCAACAAGACTCTGCCTGCCGTATTGCGACACGTAATACAGTGTGGCGGAGTCCTGTCATCAGTGCTGTGCTGGCGGTGGAAAACGCCAGGACCCATCCTCTCCCAGACAACCACCTCGCTGGAAAGGGTAAGGTGATCATCCGAAAGGGGGTGTTTTGGAGTGTTGGGTGCATGTCTGTGGTCTGGGTGCGTATATGTATGCGAATGGGGGTGTCTGGGTGTGTGTATGTGTGTGAATGGGGGTGTCTGGGTGCGTGAATGGATGCAGTGGGTGGAGTGCATGAATGGATGCGCTGGGTGGAGTGCATGAATGGATGCGGTACGGGTGGCGAAAACCACCAAAGTCGTAAGATGCGGTCTTCACTGCCAGCTTGGCGGCGGACCGACCGCTACCACTGCTATGGCGGTCAGGTGAACCCAAAAGCATAATGACCACTTATAAGCAGTTGGGGCCTACTGCCACAACCCAAGCAGGGTCCTTTTCTCTGGCCTCATTCCCAACTGTTCCAGGACCATCAGTAAGCAGGACCATCTTAGGGTGTTGAAAACTAACTTTCTCAAAGTCCAACAAGACTTTATTAGGGAGCGCTCCAAACCCCTCTACTGCATCCATGACATGACACAGCCTGCAGGTATTAGACAAAGTGAATCTGTGAGGGATGAAGCCACACTGGTTGGGGTGAACCAGTGTATGGTGGATCGGGAGCAAACAATTTGCCAATACTTTGTTTCAGCTTTTATAGTCGATGTTTAAATTTGATAAAGGCCGATATGAACTGAACTCTAGTGGGTCCCTGACCGACTTGGGCAGCACCACTATGAGAGCTTCAGGTGGCGAGTCCAGCAGCCTGCCTCGGTGGTGTGCCTCCTGATACATTACCAGCAGTTTGGGTGCCAATGTGGCTCTATCCAGCATGCAAAATTCCACTGGGAACCTATCCATACATGGGACCTTATTACGCGCCATCTGGCATATATCTCTGCAAGCACTTCAATTCAAATTCCTGCAGCTGCAGGTATTAACAGATATTAAGTTGGGGAAGAGCAGCCCCAGCAATGTAATTTTGCAGGTCATTCAGGGACAAATATGGGGGGGTGGGGGGCTATAACGTTTTATAGTACTGGGGGATTGCCACCTGGGAGTTCATAACCTTGACCGTTGAGGTGGGGATCACTCCTATGATAGTCCATGGGAGCTAAGACCACAGCAGCCATGTCAATATACGGCCCAGCTTCTCCCCATCCTCATGCTGCGGTGCTAGGTACATCTTATAATAAAATGCTGCAGGCGGTGAGCCTCCTTCCTGTACTGACTGTGCAAGCCTTGCAACCACACCTCGACTAAAATAATTGTCTCCAGTTCTGTGGCTCCGAGATGCATCTCTAGATATAATACACTGCAAAAAAGGGACACCTGCTCCCCCATGAAGTCTTGATTCAATGTCCCCTCATGACCACTTTCATGGATCCCATGGAGCCCTCGTCCGTCTCAAAATACCAGCGCAATTGGGCACTGATAGTCTCCCCATACGCTGCATCCAGAATAGCCTCAGTCTGCAAGTGCCAGGTTGGTATTGGCGCTCTATCCTCCCCCAGCAAATGGATACCTTGAGTGGCCTGTGGTCCGACAGTGTCCTCCCCAAATATTCACAGCTGTGCACATGTGTACCAAGACTCTGCACAGCAGAAGATATAGTCCAATCTGGTATGCACATGATGTCCCTGTGCATAATATGAGTATTCTGCATCTCCCGCGTGGCCCAAGTGCCACATGTCATGTAATTATGATATGCCTATCCACTGTCTAAAATGTTTGGTAGCGTGTAGGCCTTGTGCCCCAGGCAAGGAGGGTATGGACCAGTCGAGGTCCGTGCAGTGCACACAATTGCAATCCCCACCCCAAATGCTAGGCACCTCAGGATCCCTGAGTAGGGCCGGGGACAAGAATTTAAGAAGTCTCCCTGAAGTGAGCTGGGTGCATAAAGTGAAACTATCTATAATGAATGCCCATCCAATGTGCCCTCTAATAATATAAACCAGCCTTTATGGTCCACCAGCATCAGTTTTATACAAATGGTACTCCACTTTCAGTTTCAGTGCCGAATACCTGCCCACACCAGTGCCTGGATAGCTTTTAGAGCTGGGGTAAGGTGTGTCTTCGCAAACAGGTAATTTGTGTGTGTCTATGTCTGAGATAAGCTTAGATTCTGTGACAGTGTATAGGAGTCGCCATACCCTTCACATTCCAAGTCAAGGTATTATAAGTGGTCGCCATATCAGAAGTGAGATGGCCCCCCCACCTGGATCTGTTAGTGTAACTAGACCTCATGCATGCCCTTATGCACCCCTTCTCCTCCCTGATGTCCTATCACATCCCAGTGAAACTCTGCAAACAAAACATAACAGTAACACCCACTCACCTGGCTTTGGCGCGAACAGGCATCCTACCAGAATATCCCAAACAAAACATGTGATAACCACCACGTAACTTAGATGCTGAACAGTCCTAGCTGAAGTTCGTGGTAGGTCAGCCAAGAGATGTATGAACGAATGAACCAGTATGACCTCTGGCCCCCAGGCCCTGCAGACAAAAGGCATACTTTATTATATGTGAGACCCCGTCATCCTCAGGTATGCCATCCATCTGTCCAACAAACCCCCCTCCAAAGTGCGTCCTAGGTACCTAAGGTGCCTGTTCAGTCATCTCACTGCGGGCTACTTCACAGAAGCAATAGTGAAGTCATCATCTGAGGCCATTGAGCCAGGCCCCCCAGTACACAGTCCAGTTCAGTGTCAGGCACCAAAACCTGAAACCTGTTAGCCCCACGTTGTAAGACCTCTGCCACTGCCTGTTCCTTGGCAGCTTTTTCCTCTGATGGGCATGAGCAGGGTCCATGCTGGTCACACCTAAGACTCCTTGTAGTTCAGCAGGAGTGCAATCAACAGGCACAGGGGCACCCGGAATCGGTGGTAAACAAGGAACACGGTTCCCCCACAGAGAAAAACATGGGCACTCACCCAGCCAGAACCGTCGGCGAGAGCCATTCTTCCAAGAAGAGTTCCATGTTGGGGCCCTCCGCCTTCTCAGGAAATCCCAGAAATCAGACATTGTTACATCTTGATCTCCCTTCCGCATCCTCAACTGTCAGTTTAAGTTCTCGGGCCTCAACCTGCAGAGTCCTAGCTGGCCTTGTACTTGCTTCACAGTGGGCTCCAGGGAAATGAGTTTTGATTCTACATCATCCACTCTTTCTGTCAGTTTGCCATGTCTGCCCATAGGAGGTCGATCGCCACCTGCATGGCTCCAAGTTTGGACTCCATGGCAGTCTCAGAGTCCTGGATGGCGTGAAACACTTTCCTGTGTATTTTTCAAGCATGGTTTCAAGTTGACGGATCAGGTCCTTCAGTGCTGGGATGCTGCCAGCCTGGCCATTATCGACTTCTAGGGGGGTGGAGGCCTGGACATCTTTGCCCTGACCATGGCCCCTACACAGTTGTTCACTTCACCCAGTAATCCGGTGCAAGAAATTACTGGCCTCAGGACACCAGCCTGCTATTCCCCCAGGCAGACCACTAGGCTGAATGGCAAGGTGTCCTGCTCTCCTCAGAACATCCAACGCACCAAGGTATGGTCATACTTACAGTAACTGTTAGTAGGTTTTTGTCCAGTCAGATGGCAGCAGTGGGAGTACACGTATTCAGGAGCAGTGCCACCTGGTGGTCACCATCCCCTCAGGCAAGGCTATGTCACATGGAGGCATGCAACTCATTGCCACCCCATAAGAGCCACACATATATCTCACAGCCTCCGCCCCCCTTGTGTGAGGAATCACCCCTCTCATAGTGTCAATGGTCACCTTGCTCCTCTCTGAAAATGTGCAGGTAGGGTATACAAAGCTCTCAGGGTGGATGCTCAGCAAACAAGCCTGCCAAGAGGCCCAATACCCCGCCATCCCAATCACTTTGGGGAGTTCAGGGCACCAGGGTTACCCAGGGAATTAGACATTACTAAATGGTAATGTAGCAGTCTCCATTCTCCAGTTGCCAGGAGAGTGATGCCGCTCAGGATTAATGAACCAGGCTGCTTCTAGTGCAGCCGAGTTCGACACCCCCAGGCCTCAGACAGCTCTCAAAGGCGCCAAGCACCTCAAAGCTCCCTGGTCCATCCCTTCCCTCTAGTCTCCTCATGCACCAGATATTCCCTTACTGCTTTTAGTCCCCAATGGGGGATGCCAGGATCCAGCCTCTCCCCAGGACCCGACTGCCATAGCCCTCACATGTCTGTGTCTCCCAATCTTCAGTTCCCTGATCCTCATCAGTGAAGGGATCCCAGTCCGGGCACAGGCCTCCAGAAGCAACAGCTCACAAGCACCTTGAGCCTCCCAGTACTCAATGGGCACCCCGGACAGTTGATCGCTGCCAGCCTATCCAATCTCAAGATGCCAGGGCCGCTCACATCCTCAACTTACCAGCAGCAGCGTGCCTCTCCTTTGCATGTGGTATCTCAGTGGGGAACAAGTCTCCGATCCCCTCTGATGCATGCAAGAGTGGCAACGGTCCCCCTCAAGGTCCAAGCACCAGATTGGGGCAAACTCCTAGGTCCTGCAGAGTAGGCCCTGCTGCCGGGTGTGGAACTGGAGCAGTAGGCACATTCAGTACTACATTGTGTGCAATTTCACTTCTTGCTTCTACCTCAACTAAATGGTATGGAGGCAGACAATTTACCAAGATCTGATTCATTAGGAATTGCTGTATACATTCTAACTCCATCAATTATGTCTGATCTTCACATTTTCTGTTCCTTATCCCATCTTGCCTCTGAAAGTGTCTTTACTGCTTTCTGCATTCTGTTCTCCTATTTAGCTCACATTGTCTGGCACTCCATGAGTTCTCAAATACCAGGGGCTTCAACTTGTGCGGGTCTTGGAGGTGGTTTAATTTCATAAAGCACTCATCTCAGATTATCTAGAATTCTTAAATTAAAAGCCCATAATGGGGAAATGCTAAGGCATCTTCTTTTCTCAGTAATCTTGCACCATTGTTCAAGCCACAAACATGCACAAAGAAACCCTTTTCAGACACTACATAATTACCCGGAGTGCCTTTGGGCTGAGTCTCTATACCCTCTTTAACTGGAATAAACACTTGTCCTTTAGTGCACTTTCTAACACTTTAAAAAACTTTATTTTCAATCAAATTCAATAAATCACACTAACTGATGCAACTTCAATCCCACAATCCATTTTTCTTACTGTTCTCAACCAAAAGGAATACAACACTGTTTACCAATACCAGCGCGGCTTCACACTAACTGAACTAATTGGACCACAATTACTCAGACACCTAATGCTAAGTTATTGCGAGTCAAATAACAACAACCTGTCTGCACACTACAGGGTAGGGACTCAAGCACTTCAAAGCTGTACAGAGATACACTTTCTGATTATAGCTTTCACATCTACACAAGTGAAACTTAACCAGCAATTTTCATCATGGTCGATACAGATCCTCTATGTGCACTCAGCATTCACTTAATACCAACCAAAACCCATACTCATTCAAGGAAACTATTGGCACTGTCAACAACATCTCATGACAAGCTCCTCACTGCAGACAATATATTAACTAAGTGTCTTCTCCACTTGTGTGTTATCCTGGGATCTTAGGCCTCGATAGACCCTCCAACAACAACCACAGACATTTTTTAGCAACAAGCACCACAATCACATAAGTACGACCACTCTGCAAAACACTCCACAACATCACAGGTTACTGCAAACTTGAGGCCAAAAGCAATGCAAGTGCAAAAACCCTATTAATACTCACACATCCGGCTCTCACAGGAATGATGCAGGAACATCATTAGTCTTTGGCATGGACAATAGGACTGAATTTTGCGGGGGCAAAATTTGGACTGGGCAATCACATGGGACCAATCCTGTCTCCCTAGCACTGTACTTAAATGTTTCTCCCCCCTTGCGGGACAAACTATCAGTCTTCTACCACATCTGCTGGAGCATTTTCATCCTTCACAAGCAGCAATGCCCTTTGTGGTCAATGGATCTCTGGACCCAGCATAAGGGTGTGGTAGAACCAAACAAAAACTATTAATACAAACCAATTAAGTTACACAGTATGACCTATGTACTCATATAAACTCGAGTCTGTACTAAATTTAAGGGGTTTTATTACAAAGGTAAGCTCAAAGTCATGTGGACATTTCTCAAGACAAAGTTATAAAGATACAGTATCACCCAAGGCTGACCAAGGTGACACATGAACTAACATTAAGAGAACTAGGCATTAAAGAAAACCCACAAATAATCAGTAAAATGAACTGGTGGCTAGAAAACAAGTGTTGCTTCATTTTAACAAGCATAGGAGGCTGGCCTGGCTTGTAGTGGGTACCAAGGGGTACTTACACTCTGTACCAGGTCAAGTTATCCCTTATTAGTGTAGAAGAGGTGTTTCTAGCAGCTTAGGCTGATAGAAGGTAGCTATAGGAGAGCAGCTTAGGCTGAACTAGGAGACATGCAAAGTTCCTACTGTACCACTGGTGTCACATGCACAATATCATAAGAAAACACAATACACAGATATACTAAAAATAAAGGTACTTTATTTTTATGACAATATGCCAAAAGTATCTCAGTGAGTACCCTCAGAATGAGGATGCCAAATATACACAAGATATATGTACACAATACCAAAAATATGCAGTAATAGCAAAAGGAAGTAATGCAAGCAGTGTAAAATTACAATGTATTGCAATAGGAGCACATAGGTATAGGGGCAACACAAACCATATACTCCAAAAGTGGAATGCGAATAACGTATGGACCCCAAAACTATGTGAGCTCGTAGAGGGTCGTTGGGACTGTAAGAAAACAGTGAGGGTTAGAAAAATAGCCCACCCCAAGACCCTGAAAAGTAGGTGTAAAGTGCACCTATATTCCCCAGAGAGCACAGAAGTCGTGATAGGGGAATTCTGCAAGGAAGGCCCACACCAGCAATCCAACCAAAGTGGATTTCTGGATGAGAGTACCTGTGGAACAAGGGGACCAAGTCCAAGAGTCGCGACAAAGTCGAGAGTGGGCAGATGCCCAGGAAATGCCAGCTGAGGGTGCAAAGAAGCTGCCACCGGATGGTAGAAGCTGTGGATTCTGCAAGAACGAAGAGGGCTAGAAACTTCCCCTTTGGAGGATGGATGTCCCATGTCGTGAAGAAGCTTGCAGAGGTATTCCCATGCAGAAGGACCGCAAACAAGCCTTGCTAGCTGCAAGGGTCGCGGTTAGGGTGTTTGGATGCTGCTGTGGCCCAGGAGGGACCAGGATGTCGCCACTTGGATGAGGAGACAGAGGAGGTGCCCAGCAAGTCAGGGAGCTCTCACAGAAGCATGCAGCACCCGCAGAAGTACCGGAACAGGTGCTTGGAATAGGAGTGAACCGGAGCTCACCCGAAGACACAAAAGGGAGTCCCACGATGCCGGATGACAACTTAGGAGGTTGTGCACTGCAGGTTAGAGTGTCGGGGACCCAGGCTTGGCTGTGCACAAAGGAAATCCTGGAAGAGTGCACAGGAGCCGGAGCAGCTGCAAATCACGCGGTACCCAGGAATGCAGTCTAGCGTGGGGAAGCAAGGACTTACCTCCACCAAACTTGGACTGAAGAGTCACTGGACTGTGGGAGTCACTTGGACAGAGTTGCTGAGTTCTAGGGACCACGCTCGTCATGCTGAGAGGGGACCCAGAGGACCAGTGATGCAGTTTGTTGCCTGCGGTTGCAGGGGGAAGATTCCGTCGACCCACGGGAGATTTCTTCAGAGCTCCTAGTGCAGAGAGGAGGCAGGCTACCCCCCCCCCAGCATGCACCACCAGGAAAATAGTCGAGAAGGCGGCAGGATCAGCGATACAAGGTTGCAGTAGTCGTCTTTGCTACTTTGTTGCGGTTTTGCAGGCGTCCTGAGCAGTCAGCGGTCGATCCTTTGGCAGAAGGTGAAGAGAGAGATGCAGAGGAACTCTGATGAGCTCTTGCATTCGTTATCTAAAGAATTCCCCAAAGCAGAGACCCTAAATAGCCAGAAAAGGAGGTTTGGCTACTTAGGAAGGAGGATAGGCTAGCAACACAGGTAAGAGCCTATCAGGAGGAGTCTCTGACGTCACCTGCTGGCACTGGCCACTCAGACCAGTCCAGTGTGCCAGCAGCACCTCTGTTTCCAAGATGGCAGAGGTCTGGAGCACACTGGAGGAGCTCTGGGCACCTCCCCTGGGAGGTGCAGGTCAGGGGAGTGGTCACTCCCCTTTCCTTTGTCCAGTTTTGCGCCAGAGCAGGGCTGAGGGATCCCTGAACCGGTGTAGACTGGCTTATGCAGAGATGGGCACCATCTGTGCCCATCAAAGCATTTCCAGAGGCTGGGGGAGGCCACTCCTCCCCAGCCCTGACACCTATTTCCAAACGGAGAGGGTGTAACACCCTCTCTCTGAGGAAGTCCTTTATTCTGCCTTCCTGGGCCAAGCCTGGCTGGACCCCAGGAGGGCAGAAACCTGTCTGAGGGGTTGGCAGCAGCAGCAGCTGCAGTGAAACCCCGGGAAAGGTAGTTTGGCAGTACCCGGGTCTGTGCTAGAGACCCGGGGATCATGGAATTGTCTCCCCAATGCCAGAATGGCATTGGAGTGACAATTCCATGATCTTAGACACGTTACATGGCCATGTTCAGAGTTACCATTGTGACGCTATACATAGGTAGTGACCTATGTATAGTGCACATGTGTAATCGTGCCCCGCACTCACAAAGTCCGGGCAATTTGCCCTGAACGATGTGGGGGCACCTTGGCTAGTGCCAGGGTGCCCACACACTAAGTAACTTGGCACCCAACCTTCACCAGGTGAAGGTTAGACATATAGGTGACTTATAAGTTACTTAAGTGCAGTGTAAAATGGCTGTGAAATAATGTGGGCATTATTTCACTCACGCTGCAGTGGCAGGCCTGTGTAAGAATTGTCAGAGCTCCCTATGGGTGGCAAAATAAATGCTGCAGCCCATAGGGATCTGCTGGAACCCCAATACCCTGGGTACCTCAGTACCATATACTAGGGAATTATAAGGGTGTTCCAGTATGCCGATGTGAATTGGTGAAATTGGTCACTAGCCTGTTAGTGACAATTTAGAAAGCAGAGAGAGCATAACCACTGAGGTTCTGGTTAGCAGAAGACAGTTAGTCATCACACAGGGAACACATACAGGGCACACTTATGAGCACTGGGGACCTGGCTGGCAGTGTCCCAGTGACACATACACTAAAACAACATATATACAGTGAAATATGGGGGTAACATGCCAGGCAAGATGGTACTTTCATACACAACCCCCCCCAAACGAAGGACAACAAGACTAGCCATGACCTGATGAGTCTTCATTGTCTAAGTGGAAATATCTGGAGAGTCCATCTGCATTGGAGTGGGTACTCCCAGGTCTATGTTCCACTGTATAGTCCATTCCCTGTAGAGATATGGACCACCTCAACAATTTAGGGTTTTCACCTTTCATTTGTTTTAGCCTCAACTTCTTCAGTGCCCAGACCACAGCAAAGGCCTCCCTCTCTATGGCAGACCAATGCTTTTCTCTAGGGGTCAACCCCCTGCTGATACAAGCAACAGGTTGATCCTGGCCCTGAGAATTGAGTTGTGATAAGACTGCCCATACCCCTAATTCAGATGCATCAGTTTGAACAATGAATTTCTTGGAGTAACATGGGCTTTTTAGGACAGGTGCAGTGCACATGGCCTGTTTCAGCTCCTCAAAAGCTTTCTGACAGTTAGCTGTCCACAGTACATTTTTAGGCATTTTCTTAGAAGTGAGGTCATTAAGAGGGGCTGCAATGGAGCCATAGTTCATTATGAACCTCCTGTAATACCCAGTGAGGCCTAAGAAGGCTCTCACCTGGGTCTGAGTTGTAGGGGGAACCCAATCTATAATAGTTTGGATTTTCCCCTGAAGTGGTGCAATCTGGTCTCCACCTACCAGGTGTCCCAGATAAACCACTTTCCCCTGCCCTATCTGGCACTTTGAAGCCTTGATAGTGGGGCCTGCCTTTTGCAGGGCCTCCAAAACTTTCCACAGGTGGACCAGGTGATCATCCCAGGTGGAGCTAAAGACAGCTATATCATCTAGATATGCTGCACTAAAAGCCTCCAACCCTTGCAGGACTGTATTCACCAACCTCTGAAAAGTGGCAGGTGCATTTTTCAAACCAAAGGGCATTACTGTGAATTGGTAGTGCCCTCCAATAGTCGAAAATGCAGTTTTTGCTTTAGCATCATTTGATAACTTGATCTGCCAATACCCTGCAGTCAAATCAAAGGTGCTTAGATACTTGGCAGATGCCAGTGTATCTATGAGCTCATCTGCCCTGGGTATAGGGTGAGCATCAGTTTTTGTTACCTGGTTGAGACCTCTGTTATCTACACAAAACCTCATTTCTCTTTTCCCATCTTTAGAGTGAGGCTTTGGTACAAACACCACAGGAGAGGCCCATGGACTTTCAGAGTGCTCAACCACTCCCAGTTCAAGCATTTTCTGAACCTCTTGTTTTATGCAGTCCCTGACATGGTCAGGCTGCCTATAGATCTTACTTTTGACAGGCATGCTGTCTCCAGTATCTATAGTGTGCTCACACCAAGATGTGGTGCCTGGCACAGTAGAAAAGAGTTCAGAAAACTGACCCAGGAGATTTATGCAGTGGTCTTTCTGCTCAGCAGTAAGACAGTCTGCTCACACTACACCTTCCACAGGAGCATCTTGTTCTGTGGAGGAGAAGAGATCAGGGAGAGGGTCACTCTCTTCTTCCTGTCCCTCATCTGTTGCCATGAGCAGGGTGAGATCAGCCCTGTCATAGTATGGTTTTAGGCGATTGACATGGAGCACCCTAAGGGGACTCCTGGCAGTGCCCAAGTCAACCAAGTAGGTGACTTCTCCCTTCTTTTCAACAATGATGTGGGGCCCACTCCATTTGTCTTGGAGTGCTCTTGGGGCCGCAGGCTCCAAGACCCACACCTTCTGTCCTGGTTGGTACTGAATCAGAACAGCCTTCTGGTCATGCCATTGCTTTTGGAGCTCTTGGCTGGCCTGAAGGTTTTTACTGGCCTTTTTCATGTACTCAGCCATCCTTGATCTGAGGCCAAGTACATAGTCCACTATGTCTTGCCTTGGAGCTTTTAAAGGTTGTTCCCAACCCTCCTTAACAAGTGTTAGAGGACCTCTTACTGGGTGTCCAAAGAGGAGTTCAAAGGGGCTGAAGCCCACTCCTTTTTGGGGTACCTCCCTGTAAGCAAAAAGGAGGCATGGTAAAAGGATATCCCATCTCCTGCGGAGTTTTTCAGGGAGTCCCATAATCATGCCTTTGAGAGTTTTATTAAACCTCTCTACCAGTCCATTTGTTTGTGGATGATAAGGTATGGTGAATTTGTATGTTACACCACATTCCTTCCACATGGCCTTCAAGTATGCAGACATAAAGTTGCTACCCCTGTCTGATACCACCTCTTTTGGGAAACCCACCCTGGAAAAGATTCCCAGGAGTGCCTTTGCCACTGCAGGTGCTGTAGTGGTCCTAAGAGGAATAGCTTCAGGATATCTTGTGGCATGGTCCACTACCACCAAGATAAACCTATTGCCTGAAGCAGTAGGAGGGTCAAGGGGGCCAACTATGTCAACCCCTACCCTTTAAAAGAGAACCCCAACCCCAAGGCAGTGGAATAAGGGGAGCCTTTGGGGTGCCACCAGTCTTGCCACTGGCTTGACAGGTGACACAGGACTTACAAAAATCTTTTGTGTCCTTTGACATTCTAGGCCAATGAAACAGGGGGACAAGCCTTTCCCATGTTTTAATTTGCCCTAAATGTCCAGCCAAGGGAATGTCGTGGGCTAGAGTTAGAAGGAACTCTCTGTATTGCAGGGGAATGACCAATCTCCTGGCTGCTCCAGATTTAGGGTCCCTTGCCTCTGTATACAAGAGGTTGTCCTCCCAGTAAACTCTATGTGAGTCACTGAGATCCCCATTTTGCTATTTGACAGCTTGCTGTCTTAGACCCTCTAATGTGGGACAGGTTTGCTGTGCCACACTCAGCTCCTCCCTGGCAGGCCCCCCTCCACCCAAAAGCTCAGCAGTCTCTGCTGCCAGCTCCTCTGGTGAAGGTTCTGCACAGGGGGGAAATTCTTCTTCCTCAGAAGTTGAATCATCTGTAGAGGGAGGGATAGTGGTTAGGGATTTACCCTTACTAACCCTAGCTTTAGGGAGCACTTGGTCCATTGTTCCAGGATCCAAGTCACCCTGTCCTTTTTGCTTTTTGGCCTGAGCCCTGGTTAAAGCAAAAATATGCCCAGGAATGCCCAGCATTGCTGCATGAGCCTCCAACTCCACTTCTGCCCAAGCTGATGTCTCTAAATCATTCCCTAGTAGACAGTCTACAGGTAAATCTGAGGCAACCACAACTTTCTTTGGACCAGTAAACCCCCCCCCCCCAGTTGAGATTTACAACAGCAATGGAGTAGCTAAGAGTGTTGTTATGAGCATCAGTCACTTGGTATTGGTGACCAAGTAGGTGTTGTTCAGGGTGTACCAGTTTCTCTATTACCATGGTAACACTGGCACCTGTGTCCCTGTAGGCCTGAACCTCAACACCATTGATTAGGGGAAGTTGCTTCTACTTATCCATATTAAGGGGACAAGCAACCAAGGTGGCCAAATCAATGGCACCTTCAGAGACTAGCATAGCCTTTGTGGTCTCCCTAACAAGACCAACCCCAACTAAATTTACCAAAAGTGAGCCCAGCTACTCCCTTGGATTGGCTATTAGTAGGTTTGCTCCCACCACCACTGCTATTACTAGGGGCACTAGGTGTAGCAGTAGGGGTTGTGGTAGTGGGAGGCTTGGTGCTTTTCTTTGGACAACTGGTATCAGTTGTCCAATGGCCTTTTACTTTACATAAATAGCACCATGGTTTCTTTACTTGATTAGAAGAGGATTTGGGCCCACCTCCCCCACCAGAGTGTTTTTGTGGGCCTGATGAAGACTCATTTTTAGATTTGTCCCCACCCTTGTCTGAAGACTTACCATCCTTCTTCTTGCCATCCTTGTCACCCCCTGTATGAACTTTTCTGTTCACTCTTGTTCTGACCCATTTGTCTGCCTTCTTTCCCAATTCTTGGGGAGAGGTCAGATCTTAGTCCACTAGATATTGGTGTAACAAATCAAACACACAGTTATTCAGAATATGCTCTCTCAATATTAGATTGTACAGGCTTTCATAGTCAGAAACTTTACTGCCATGTAACCACCCCTCCAAGGCCTTCACTGAATAGTCAACAAAGTCTACCCCATCTTGTGAGGACTCTTTTCTGGTTTCTCTGAACGTAATCCTGTATTGTTCAGTGGTTAAGCCAAATCCATCCAAGAGTGCATTCTTCAAAACTGCAAAATTATTGGCATCACTTTCCTTCACAGTAAGGAGCCTATCCCTACCCTTTCCACTGAAAGATAGCAATAGGATAGCAGCCCACTGCCTTTGAGGGACCTCCTGTACAACACAGGCGCTCTCAAGTGCAGCAAACCATTTGTTAATGTCATCCCCCTCCTTGTAAGGGGGAACTATTTTATGCAGATTCCTAGAATCATGCTCTTTCACAGGATTACTGCCTGGAATACTGCTGCTGGCACCATGGGGTCCAAACCCCAACCTCTGCCTTTCTTTTTCTAAGTCTAAAGATTCCCTGTCTAGAGCCAGCTGTTGCTGTTTAAGCTTCAGCCTGGTCTCTTCCACTCTCAATCTATTGAGTTCCCTTTCTAACATTCTGTCATCAGGGTGGGTGGGTTGGGCATGCTTTGACACAGAAGAATGATGTGAATGAACAGAGGGTGAATTGTCCCTAACAGTTGGCACTCTAACAACCTGGCCTGCAGGAATGACATCCCTACTGTGATGAGAGCTCACATTAGTACCAGTTATGCTAGGTGGTCTGCTAAGGGGCAGGTTGGGAAGGATACCATCTAACACTCTCCCTAGGGGTGCCCCAGAGTCAGAGTGTGAACCATCTCCTAACTTCTCAACAGATGAGCCAGCTAAGGCCATATCATTTTCAATGAGTATGTTATTTAACAATTCTCTAGAGGGATTCTTCCCTACCCCTAAACCTCTATCAATGCAGAGACTCCTCAAACCTTTCCAGCTAAGGTGGTCATAAGCTGTGCTGACCAGATCAAGAGTAGGACCTGTGCCAGACATGATAGAAAAGGGTTTAGGGACAGATAAAAGAAAGAAAAAATGTCAGGACTTTTTAAGGACACAGAAGAAAATACTTTTTCAACTTTTTAGAAACTTTTTGAAAGTTTAGATGTACTTTTCAGCACTTAGCAAATAGAGTAAGAGGAGAAATTCAAAATGTTTGGGTTAGGTGTACATACACTGAACTTGTTTTGTATATTTTTCTCTTATGAAAAGTACAATATGACAAAGTGGTAAGCAGTTACAAGTACTTATCCCACCACTGCACAACCAATGTAGGAGGCTGGCATGGCTTGTAGTGGGTACCAAGGGGTACTTACACTCTGTACCAGGTCCAGTTATCCCTTATTAGTGTAGAAGAGGTGTTTCTAGCAGCTTAGGCTGATAGAAGGTAGCTATAGCAGAGCAGCTTAGGCTGAACTAGGAGACATGCAAAGTTCCTACTGTACCACTGGTGTCACATGCACAATATCATAAGAAAACACAATACACAGATATACTAAAAATAAATGTACTTTATTTTTATGACAATATGCCAAAAGTATCTCAGTGAGTACCCTCAGAATGAGGATGCCAAATATACACAAGATATATGTACACAATACTAAAAATATGCAGTAATAGCAAAAGGAAGTAATGCAAGCAGTGTAAAATTACAATGTATTGCAATAGGAGCACATAGGTATAGGGGCAACACAAACCATATACTCCAAAAGTGGAATGCGAATAACGTATGGACCCCAAACCTATGTGAGCTCGTAGAGGGTCGCTGGGACTGTAAGAAAACAGTGAGGGTTAGAAAAATAGCCCACCCCAAGACCCTGAAAAGTAGGTGTAAAGTGCACCTGTATTCCCCAGAGAGCACAGAAGTCGTGATAGGGGAATTCTGCAAGGAAGACCCACACCAGCAATGCAACCAAAGTGGATTTCTGGATGAGAGTACCTGTGGAATAAGGGGACCAAGTCAAAGAGTCGCGACAAAGTCGAGAGTGGGCAGATGCCCAGGAAATGCCAGCTGAGGGTGCAAAGAAGCTGCCACTGGATGGTAGAAGCTGTGGATTATGCAAGAACGAAGAGGGCTAGAAACTTCCCCTTTGGAGGATGGATGTCCCACGTCGTGAAGAAGCTTGCAGAGGTGTTCCCATGCAGAAAGAGCACAAACAAGCCTTGCTAGCTGCAAGGGTCGCAGTTAGGGTTTTTGGATGCTGCTGTGGCCCAGGAAGGACCAGGATGTCGCCACTTGGATGAGGAGACAGAGGGGGCGCCCAGCAAGTCAGGGAGCCCTCACAGGAGCAGGCAGCACCCGCAGAAGTACCGGAACAGGCACTTGGAAGAGGAGTGAACCGGAGCTCACCGAAGACACAAAAGGGAGTCCCACGACGCCGGAGGACAACTCAGGAGGTTGTGCACTGCAGGTTAGAGTGTCGGGACCCAGGCTTGGCTGTGCACAAAGGAAATCCTGGAAGAGTGCACAGGAGCCAGAGCAGCTGCAAATCACGCAGTACACAGCAATGCAGTCTAGCGTGGGGAGGCAAGGACTTACATCCACCAAACTTGGACTGAAGAGTCCCTGGACTGTGGGAGTCACTTGGACAGAGTTGCTGAGTTCCAGGGACCACGCTCGTCGTGCTGAGAGCGGACCCAGAGGACTGGTGATGCAGTCTTTTGTTGCCTGCGGTTGCAGGGGGAAGATTCCGTCGACCCATGGGAGATTTCTTCAGAGCTCCTAGTACTGAGAGGAGGCAGGCTACCCCCCCCAGCATGCACCACCAGGAAAACAGTCAAGAAGGTGGCAGGATCAGCGATACAATGTTGCAGTAGTCGTCTTTGCTACTTTGTTGCGGTTTTGCAGGCGTCCTGAGCAGTCAGCAGTCGATCCTTTGGCAGAAGGTGAAGAGAGAGATGCAGAGGAACTCTGATGAGCTCTTGCATTCGTTATCTAAAGAATTCCCCAAAGCAGAGACCCTAAATAGCCAGAAAAGGAGGTTTGGCTACTTAGGAAGGAGGATAGGCTGGCAACACAGGTAAGAGCCTATCAGGAGGAGTCTCTGACGTCACCTGCTGGCACTGGCCACTCAGAGCAGTCCAGTGTGCCAGCAGCACCTCTGTTTCCAAGATGGCAGAGGTCTGGAGCACACTGGAGGAGCTCTGGGCACCTCCCCTGGGAGGTGCAGGTCAGGGGAGTGGTCGACTATGTGGGCATTATTTCACTCAGGCTGCAGTGGCAGGCCTGTGTAAGAATTGTCAGATCTCCCTATGGGTGGCAAAAGAAATGCTGCAGCCCATAGGGATCTCCTAGAACCCCAATACCCTGGGTACCTCAGTACCACATACTAGGGAATTATAAGGGTGTTCCAGTATGCCAATGTGAATTGGTGAAATTGGTCACTAACCTGTTAGTGACAATTTAGAAAGCAGAGAGAGCATAACCACTGAGGTTCTGGTTAGCAGAGCCTCAGTGAGACAGTTAGTCATCACACAGGGAATACATACAGGGCACACTTATGAGCACTGGGGCCCTGTCTGGCAGGGTCCCAGTGACACATACACTAAAACAACATATACACAGTGAAATATGGGGTAACATGCCAGGCAAGATGGTACTTTCCTACACAAGCATTAAGGAAATTCAAATCATCATGGTTCAACTAGTTTGGGCAAGGGAATCCCTAGGAATTAGCCAAACAAGGGATACCGTGTGGGGTGGACACATGTGGTCAAAAGACAAAAAGGACAAAAAGTGAAAAAGAATTTGGAAAAAATAAATTTTGGGCAATAGGTCACTTATTAAGATAGACAAAAAGTAAGTAAAGGGGAAAGTGTAAGCATTTCAGAAGCTTGGTCAAGTGTCTTCTTTGTGTTAGGGAGAAATCTCTAAGTCTCAGCATGGTATTTCAAAGGGACAAAAGCAGAGAGGGCAATGCCTCTAAGAGTCCAAGGCATTCAGCATTTTTCATCTCAAGTCTGAGGGATTCTTCTGACCAAGATCAAGCTCTGCATCTGTATATTAAAGTGCATAAGGCAAGCTGATTTGTCAATGCAACAAGGTGCAACATCCAACAGAAACCAACCATGCATCTCCAGCTTGAAACATCCACATGGTTTCCCAGTTTTGTCATGGGAAAATAGTGTTCATCAGTACTCTTCTATGCAAGATTGAAACAATTATACCAATTCTAAGTCCACAGTCCAGGATGTTCTTCATTCAAGGACATCCTTGTATGCTCTCAATGTATAAAACAATAAGGGGGTTATTACAACTTTGGAGGAGGTGTTAATCCGTCCCAAAAGTGACGGTAAAGTGACGGATATACCACCAGCCGTATTACGAGTTCCATAGGATATAATGGACTTGTAATACGGCTGGTGGTATATCCGTCACTTTACCGTCACTTTTGGGATGGATTAACACCTCCTCCAAAGTTGTAATAACCCCCTAAGTGTCTATTACCAAGCTCGCATTCTCATGGGAAAAAAGTCGGAACGAAAAGATCATATTAGCAAGATGACATGACATTATCTGCACAATCACAAACAGAGGGCCAAGCAGGCCTCACTTAGACTTCGACTACGGCAACTTACTCTACCCAGGCATCCCGTCCAAGCACCTGCAACGCCTCCAACGCATCCAAAACGCCTCCGCTCGACTAATCCTCAACGTGCCTCGCCGCAACCACATCACCCCCCACCTGAGAAACCTTCACTGGCTCCCTGTCGACAAGAGGATCACCTTCAAGCTCCTCATCCACGCACACAAAGCACTCCACAACACCGGACCAGCCTACCTCAACAGCAGACTCAGCTTCTACACCCCCACCCGACAACTCCGCTCCTCCAACCTCGCCCTCGCCACCGTCCCCCACATCTAACGAACATCCTCTGGCTGCAGATTCTTTTCCTACCTCGCCGCAAAGACCTGGAACTCCCTTCCGACCAACCTAAGAAAGACCCAAGACCTGCTCACCTTCAGAAGACATGTCAAGACCTGGCTCTTCGAGCTGTAGCAGCACCTCCCCCCTTCCCCCCAGCGCCTTGAGACCCTCGCGGGTATGTAGTGCGCTTTACAAGTATTATGATTGATTGATTGATTGAGACTAACGCAAATGAAATAAAACAGCATATTAATACATTAAAATTAAGACATTTATGCAAACCATAAATTCAGTGTTGATAAATCTTCATTAGTATTCATGTTACAGTAACTTTAAAACAAAATAACTTTGTCAATACATTTCAGTTAGTGTGACTCAGAGCTGCATTTCTCTTTTTTGTGTATGAATTTAAAACGTCAATATTTTTTCAATGCAGGTTATTAGTTTATACTCTAAAATATAGTATAATGACAGATTAGTCCATCAAATATGTAATTTAATCTCAATGCCACCTAGGTTTCAGTGATTAGTCTATGGGGAATGTACACTAACACTGAGAAGTCCTCAGTGCATCACTTTACAGTCAAACTATTAGTACTTAGATTAACATAATGCACAAACTGTCATGTGTAGATGATCACTGTGACATGAGAGAGAGTACTAAAATTTCTGCTACATCACTAACATTCTACATAAATGCTACACATCTTTCCCTCACACAAACCAAAGAAAAAACAAAACATATAGATGGATAAACATTTAACAAACATACCTGGAGACACAGAACATGAAACACAAAAAAATGAGAACAACTTAAACAGTACTGTATAGCAAGAGCACCAATAATATCCAAATCTAGAGTTTAATCCGGAAGTTTGCAAGGGACCTTCTTTACACAACCACTTGTGCAAACCTGTGGATCTTCACTGAGTCACAGAGTTTCCTTGCGTCTTGAGTCCTGGTCCACTCCATCTTCCCCAGTGTGTTTTCACACTGTGATTCATCATATTATTGCCCAAAACCTTTAAACCAGTCTTGGCCACATGCAACATGTTCCACCACTGACCATTAGATATATGTACAACATTGCCCCACACCTCATTATTTTGTACAGGTGCTCTATATTTGAATAACCCACCCACCTACAAACAAATCAGAACTCTTCTCATTGCTTAACACATACTCGTGCACACGGCATGTAACATTTCTCTCATCACTAGTGCCACTAGAGACTTGAATATCAACATCATGACCCAGGCATCCACTATCTACAACGGTGAAAGACAAGAGACCTCTTATTGTCCTCTCATATTTTCAAACAGTATTTCTTCCGTACTAGAACGAGGTGTGGTATGATAAGCCCACAGGTACTCCCTAATGGCTTCTGAACAATTTTGTCTTAATCTAATGACACTATGAATTCATTCAAGTAAGACTTTGTAAATCTTTCTACTTTACCATTGCTTTGAGGATAATAAAGAGGTGTGCAGGAAAGTTTAATACTACACTTGTCATGAAAATTGTGCATGACAACAAAAGTGACCTGAACTCCATCATCTGTAGCAATCTCACCTGGCTACCCTTCATTCACAAACATTTAATTGAAGAAACCTACAGTACTGCCAGTTGTAGGTTTGGAAACATCCTTCACTTCTACCCAATGGGAAGGGTGGTAAATTAACCCTTTAGCTGCTGGGCCTCCCCATGCCAGTGCTGAGACGTTTTTTGGCTATTTGGGGTAGCTTGCACTAAGGCCTTAATAACTTTTTGTCCACATGAGCTATCCATGCCAAATTTGTGCCCTATTTTTCCAACATCCAGGGGATTCTGAAGGTACCCAGAGTTTGTGGATTCTCCTGGAGGAGACCAAGAAATTAGCCAAAATAGAGCTAAGAATTTTTTTTCTGATTAATGGGAAAAAAGGGCTGCAGAGGAAAGCATGTGTTTTTTTACCTGAATATGGCATCAACAAAGGGTTTGCGGCGCTAAAATCACCATATTCCCAGCTTTCAGGAACAGGAAGACTTTGAATCAGGATACTCCATTTTTCAACACAATTTTGCCATTTTACTGGGACATACCCCCTTATTTCCATTTTGCTATTTCAGCCTCCTTCTAGTTAGTGACAGAAATGGGTGTGAAACCAATGCTGGATTATGGACAGCTAAACATTTCTGAAAAGTAGGCAAAATTCTGCATTCAGCAAGGGGTCATTTGTGTAGATCCTTCAAGGTTTTCCTCAGAACGTAACAGCTAACATAAAAAAATATTGAAATTGAGGTAAAAAAAGAGCCATTTCTGTCAACGTTTTCTTCTATAACTTTTCCAGCGATGGCAGATTTTTTAAAGAAATATAACATTACATCTGCTGGACTCCTCTGGTTGCGGGATATATAGGGCTTGTAGGTTCATCAAAAACCCCAGGTACCCAGAGCCAATAAATGAACTGCAGCTTGCAATGGGTGAAATATAAAGAGTCAAAAATATGTATCAAGGAAACTTTTGTATTTCCAAAATGGGCACTAGATAAGGTGTTGAGATGCAGTGGTTATTTGCACATCTCTAAATTCTGTTGTCCCCATCCGAGCATGTGAATTACAGGGCATTTCTCAAATAGACTTGTTTTTTACACACTGTATTACATTTGGAAGGAGAAAACGTAGAGAAAGACAAGGGGCAATAACACTTCTTCTGCTATTCTGTGTTCTCCCATGTCTCGCAATAAAAATGGTACCTCATTTGTGTGGGTAGGCCTACTGCCCATGCCAGAAAACACAACATGGACACTTCACATTTTTACATTGAAATCTGATGTGTTTTTTGGAAAGTGCCTAGCTGTGGATTTTGGGCTCTAGCTCAGCCGGCACCTAGGGAAACCTACCAAACCTGTGCATTTTTCAAACCTAGACAATGAGGGGAATCCAGGATGAGATGACTTGTGGGGCTCTCTCCAGGTTATGTTACCCAGAATCCTTTGCAAACCTCAAAATATAGCAAAAAAAACACTTTTCCCTCAGATTTCCATGCTGCAAAGTTCTGTAATCTGAGAGGAGCCACACACTTCCTTCCACCCAGCATTCCCTCAAGTCTCCAGATGAAAATGTACCTCACTTGTGTGGGTTGGCCTAGGGCCCGCGACAGGAAATGCTCCAAAACACAACGTGGACACATCACATTTTCCCAAAGAAAACGGACCTGTTTTTTGCAAAGTGCCTAGATGCGGATTTTCGCCTCTAGCTTAGCCGGCACCTAGTGAAACCTATCAAACCTATATATTTTTGGAAACTAGACACCTAGAGTAATTCATGTTGGGGTGACTTGTGGGGCTCTCACTCGGTTCTATTACCCAGAACCCTTTGCAAACTTAAAAATTTGGCAAACCATACCACTTTTCCCTCAGTTTTCGGTGCTGCAAAGTTCTGGAATCTGAGAGAAGCCACAAACCTCCTCCCATCCAGCATTCCCCTAAGTCTCCCTATAAAAATGGTACCTCACTTGTGTGGGTAGGCCTAGAGCCCGCAACAGGAAATACCGAAAACACAATGTGGACACATCACATTTTCCCAAGGAAAGTGACCTGTTTTGAACAAAGTGCCTAGCTGTGGATTTTGGCCTTTAGCTCAGCCAGCACCTAGGGAAACCTAGCAAACCTATATCTTTATGGAAAATATACACCTAGGGGAATTCAGAATGGGGTGACCTTTGGGGCTCTCATCAGGTTCTGTTACCCAGAATCCTTTGCAAACCTCAAAAGTTGGCAAAAAAACACTTTTTCCTCATATTTCGGTGATGGAAAATTCTGGAATCTGAGAGAAGCCATAAACTTCCTTCCACCCAGCATTCCCCTAAGTCTCTCGATAAAAATGGCACCTCACTTGTGTTGGTAGGCCTAGTGCCCATGACAGGAAACGTCCCAAAACTCAACATGGACACAACTAATTTTTACATTGAAAACTGACGTGTTTTTTGGAAAGTGCCTAGCTGTGGATTTTGGTCTCTAGCTCAGCCGGTAGCTAGGAAAGCCTACCAAACCTGTGCATTTTTAAAAACTAAACACACAGGAACTCACGATGGGGTAACTTGTGGCGCTCTCACTAGGTTCTGTTACGCAGAATCCTTTGCAAACCTCAACATTTGGCAAAAAAAAAAACTTTGCCCTCACATTTCGGTGATAGAAAGTTCTGCTGTCTGAGAGGAGCCACAAATTTCCTTCCACCAGCATTTCCGTAAGTCTCCCGATAAAAATGGTACATCACTTGTGTGGGTAGGCCTAGTGCCCGTGTCAGGAATAGATCACACAACGGTCAATGTTGGTACTTACATGAGGGCAACTGTTGACCCTCGATTGCGGGATCTCCCCTTTCAAACATGGCCTTCCCGGGTGATCCATTCCTGATGCTATGGTTAATATCATTATGATACTTAAATTGAGATAAGAGAGTGGTGCTGCAGAAGTCCTTAGTGTGTTATTTGTTTCTTTCTCTCACTGCATATCATTCCCCTTTGCTTTTGATATGAATTTCGGCCTGGACTTTTCTCTTTGATTTGGGCAGTTCCACATTCTGGGAAGTGAAATAGATTGCCATCATAATCTGTTAGACATCATTTTGAAATCCTGGAAATTAAGGATTTTTTTTGAGTTTTGAGACTTCTAGTGGTACTTAGAAAATGTTGGTCCAAAGAGTAGCCTCATGCAGGAAGATAGAAGGGCTGCTCTTTACTCATTTTTCTGGGCACAAAAGCACTACTCTACAATGAATGTGTAGATATTCTCTATGGATTAGATGTAGACTTGTGCAAAATTTGCATAATGTTTTTGGGTAACAACGTGAAAATTTTGGGAAGATTATGTGAAACTATGTGTGTTTACACAAAATGCAAATCTGTCATTTGGCATTATATTTTAGTGTGAAATGTATCCTTATATTAATTTTTCTCGCTATGAAAAATAGTGCTAAAAACGCAATTGCTACAAACAAGAGCTGCCTATGCTCTGGTTGTTCATGTTGTTCCCAGTCCCTCACACTATCATTTTGCTGCCAATGGTGGGGTAGTTACGCAACATGAAGTAATGGTGAAAATCTGTGAATTTCGTATAACATGGCTAATTTAAAATTCCAAAAATTACATGAATTATGAAAGCATAATTTAAATTTCTCCCAAGCCTAGTATTTTGCTTGAAATTCTTTGCAGAATTTGATGCTTCAAATTAAGCAGGTAGATTGTTTTGAATGACTGGGACCACAGTTTAGGGTGTGGATTGTCATCAATGCTAACTTGGTTTCATAGTATAGAAATGAGTGATTAGGTTTGAGACAAAGAGATGCTCTGCTAGAGCATTCTCAGGTCAAAATCAATTGTTTAGCAGCAGATTGTAGCTTCAGTGAGCCTATAAAACTAAGCGTCTAATTCAGAGTTTTGTGGATGGGGTAACTCTGTCACAGACATGACGGAAATCCCGCCCGCTGTATTACAATCCCTTTGAATCCTATGGGAATCATAATATGGCTGATGGGATATCCATCACGTTTGTGAAGGAGTAACCTGTCTGTCAGACTCTAAATCAGGCCTTGAGTTTGGCCATTTTCTGTCCCATAGTAGCTGATGGAGATATTTAGACCAAGGACCTAATATATGGAGTTTGGTGGCCAGGTTAGTTTATCCTAAATGCAACAGTGTACCTTGTTTACCAAACCATAGGTCTGCCAGTCTTAAAAATGGTTGGACCTAAAGTTTTCCATCGACAGTGGAGACATGGCCTGGGAAAAGGATCACCAGGGCGTAATCCCCCAAGATCTCAGCCAGCCTAATCCCTATATTTTACTAATCCTGCCTATCCTTCAAGATCCTGACCCTTCACCCAAAGCACTAACACTCTCACTTTATCCGTTGGGTGCCTGGGGGACTTTGCAAGTGGCATTATCAGTGGTTTGCAGGGAAGACTGCAGAACTCAGAGACTCACCTGAACTGTACAGGGCCCTGGAGTCACAATCACCCAGTAAGTGGAGGCATCGGTTAGAGATGCACTTTGTGGAGCAAGGAGGAACTGTGGCACAGCCCCAGTGAAGGACATTCGCCTGGGGAAGGTCTCTCTGATGGGGCCTGGCTGCATGGAGCGGAAGCAGCTTTGTTGGAAGATGCCCCGATCGGCACTTTGGTGGGGCCAGGGTGGGGCCTAACAGCTCTGGTCACTGGCTGCTAAGCCCAAGCCCTGCTGTGGTCTGCTCTACCATGAAGGACAACAAGACTGGCAGGAGGAGCCACAATTTCTCTCTCCTCCTAGCAACCTCAAAGGTCCCTGACACCCACAGTTTAAAAACAGCGAGCGGCATAGAACTGACCCTTGATGAACAGAAAGGGGGCGCCTCAGCCATGCTGACTGCGGACCACTGGGCAGCTCACCATGCTGAGCTGGTCTGCTGAGTCCCTGCAGGGGGTGAGATCAGTCCGTCTGGGCCCTCCAGAAGACTCACTAGCCATACCACAGAGGAGATGAGCCATTCATGCGCCACATTCTTCCCCCTACATAGAGAAGAGAAGTCAGGGAGTGGGGGGCCCTCAACTCGGAGTGCCCACTCTGAGTAGTGTAGAGGGCCAGGACGAAGAGCAGGCATCTCTTCTCACCATAGATGCACGGAGGACCACATGATTACCGGCCTGAACTTGGACGCTAGCTCTGTGCTGCACCTGGTGACATTTATCATGCACAGATACTGAGGGGTTTGGGGTGGTCCCCCTGGGACACGAAATGCAGCATCAGGAGGCCTGGTGTTCACTGTGTTTTATGGAAGCTTGGTGAAGCTTGGTGATCCTTTGAATGGGGACTCGGGTGACACCTCCTGAGGAACTTACGCACATCCATGGACCATGCCATTAGGTTACAAAAACATAAATCCCTGTTCAGAGGCAGCTGTCCCCTGCTCCAACAACTGGAAGAAATTGCGGTGGTTGGCAGGCCCAGGGCTTGGTAGACTTGCTCAGGCCACATTGTTTGGTGGTGAGGTCTCTACAGGTAGAAAGTCATAGGGTCCCTGTGCCCCCTGTGAGTGGGGACCTCCCTGTAAAGGAGGGTCCTGTGCGGTAGGAGCTTGGACCTGAGATGTGGCCCTGACAGATTCTGGCATGAGATCACACTAGAAGTGAGTGCTATAACTTAGAGGCTTGGGAATAATGGGGCCTTGCTGGATTCCAGTGGGGTTCAACATTTAGGCTGCACGCACCCATTGTGATCAGAGCCATGGGCAAGCACAAAGTGACCTGCACTCATGCTTTTAATACTAATACTCAATATACCCCCTGATGACATTAAACACAATGGATTACATGCTAGACAGGTACACTGGAGGCGGGCGACCTGCCGGAGGAGTCTGCAGAACCCTCAGCGGTGGAGCTGTTGGCAGCCATTCAGGCTTCCCAGTTAGCACTTGAGCACAAAATAGAGACAGGCCTATCGATGTGAACCTTCTCTGACATAAGGAAGGTAGCTGACAAAGTCACAACTGCTGAAACCAAAATTGCTGACGTCCAGGGGGAAATGAAGGCCCTCTCGAGAAAGATGGCACAGATAAAGACGGAAACTGCAGAGCTGGCACAACGAGCCAAGGATGCCAAGTGATGCTCTTGATGGAACAACATCAGGACCTTGGTGTTCGTGGAAAAAGTGGAAGGGGTATCCACAGAACAATTCCTGGAAACCTGGATAAGGTCTGAGCTGAAGTCCCAGGGCCTATTGTAGCTGGTTGTGGTCGAGAGCAGGGACTGCATATTTCAAGTGGCCAGGGAGCAATCAGTCCCCCGCTTTGGTAACAGCACCATACCCATATATCCGGACTATACAAAGCAAGTCCAGGAGCATCGCAAAACATTTACAAGCGTCAAGCAGAAATTACACTCCCTGCAACTGAGGTACGTGTTATATAGCCTGTGAAGCAAACGGTTATATTCCAGGACAAGGCACACTTGTTTGATAGCCTGTAAGAGGTTTGTGAGTGGCTTGAATTGTAAAAAGGGGCCAAGTTCTCATGGGCAGGGAGCAGCAAGAAACAGCTCTGGCAGGAAGGCCTTGGGGCAGAGCCCCATAATGTCATGGGACCATGGAAAATCTGAACCTTTCTACCCTAGGTACCCAGAGAGTGATGATTGGCAAAGATGAAACCATGCTTTTGAACACTGTGCCCTCACAGAGTAAGAAAGAGGAGGACAATGAACAGCTACATGCAGGCGATCTGGGGGAGAAGCCTCCATAGCCTATGGCGATGACTGTGCCAGACGGTTTGGACACCCCTACAATGGCACATGGCAATGACTGAATGCAGATGTCCATGTTCTCTATGCAGAGATGCTAGCGGGGGAAGGGGAACCACAGGATGGGCTATGGTAGGTAACCACTGAGCTAATGTGAGAGGAGTGACTGCAATGTGATAAAGGCCTGGTTTATGTAGTGGTTGAGTGTGAGTTTTCCGGGCTGAAAAGCACTAAAGCAATCCACTTTATTCATGGAGCAGCTGAGACGCATGACGCTACATGGACTGCCTGATTGTTTGGGGAAGTTCTATTGAGTGCTGTATGAATGGAGTATGGTTGGCTGGGAGCTTACCTCCTTTCAGGAGTTAGCCAGTCCCCATTGAATAGGCTGGATGGTGGTGCAGGTCCTGGCACACACATCAGATGGGCATCTGTCAGATGATGGTTAGCCTCTATTTGTCTGAGGGTAGGTTCATGGGGTTGGGTTGGTTTAATTGTTTGAGTTGTTTTGTTTCACAGCAGATGATAGATATCATGACACAAACAGGGTTAAATTACACCTTGTTACTGCAAGATAATGGTGTGGGGTGAGTTGCGTATTTCAACTTAGAACCTCAAGGGACTGGGTAGCTATGTGAAATGCTACAGGGTTCCTACATTCCTGAAGCAGAACAGGACTGACATAGTGTGCTCCCAGGAAACCCATCTTACAGGTGCTGTTGCCCAACGATTGACCAAAAAACATTGAGGTCAACTATACCATTCATTTTACTCCTCGTATGCCAGAGTCACTTTAATCTGGGTGGCCCCATTCTCCCTAACTGGGCGTTTTTATTCCTGTCATTACCCAATACATTTTGATGCCTCTAACATTATACTTATATTATTAATAATACTAAAATAGTAAAAATAATCATTTAAAATATTATAACAAATTATATACTTTCTCAAAGGGTCTTTTAACTGGACACTCTTGATTGAGCAGTCTGTTTTGTTTTTGCCATTCACAGTTTTCATCCACCCGCTACAGAAATACTGGGTGGGGAAATGACTCAGCCCACTTCATTGTGAGTGTTTCCTGCAAAAACAACAAGGTAATGGAAGAAATGCTTGAATTAATTTCAGCCACTGGAGATCACTTTGGCCACCTTCCAGACCATTGTTTTTTGCCCACTGTGCCATTTTTGACATAGACCCACCCTACGCAAAGCAATCCTTGTCCTGCTCCAATAAAATGAGTCTAGTCAGACCTGCCAGGCCTGGTCTCCTCCATATGCTGTTTGTTTACTTTTTTGTGACAACCTAAGTGTAACATGTATGGCAAGATGGCAAACTTGTCCTTGCTGTGCCACTGGAACCAAGCTGCACCCAACTGACAAGCTCTAATCACTTTAAAAACAGTCTTGGGTTGCTTGTGTTTTGGTATAGAAAGTGCCTGGCTCGGCAGTTAAGGCTGGACTGTTTCTACTCGAGAATGACCAAGGCTGATTTGCATGCCTTTGGGTCTAATCTGAACTGTCATGGTAAACAGAATATAATGGGCTATTATGCAGCTCAAGCAATTGTCTGTGGAAGAGATTAATTCAAGCATACCACCCACTGCTGTTTAGCTAATTTCAGTGTAACAACCTAAGTGTAACATGTTTCCTAGACGTGGTTCCTGTGCTCACTGTACAACCAGAACCAAGTTGCACCCAACTAGCAAGCCCAAATCAGGGCAAAATCAGTAATTTGTTGCTTGTGTTCCAGTGCAACAAGGGCCAAGCTTGTCATTTTGAGCTGGTCCTATTGGAGAAGCACCAAGGTTGATTGCCTGTAGCTGGGTCTAATATGAGGTTGCATAATGAGCTGAATAAGGGTGGACTGTGAGTTACTGGCATTCTGCACTTATAGAAAATGGAACAACTCATACCAACATATATCCCCAACACTACCCCTACCCAATTTGAGCATTTTCAGGATGGTGAAAGCCTTCTATCATGCTAAACTGGGGCTCTGAAGACTGCATGTGTGTGTGGAGAGTGCATTGTTATAATTCTAGTGTCCTCCCACATCTAACACTAAAATCTTATTTGAAGCAAGTCCTGTATCCACAACAAACTTAGAGACAGATGTCAGGTAGAAACTAATCTGAATTTTCTAGCAACCAGACAATCAATGCACAAGAACAGTTTTGGCATCCTGTTCTCACCCATTGATATGTGCCCCAGGTACTATATATAAAACTCCAGCACAGCTGTCAAACTAGTTTTGTCACTCCAATAGAATTTGACACAGTAATGTCTGGAAATGGCCCATTGTGATGGCATCCTGTCTGGCTGGGGAGATAAAGGAAGAGGTAGGTTTGGGTCTAGCTACATTTGCTTTTGACATGGTAGGCTTCTTTTGAAGTTGGTAAAGTTCAAGAGCCTAGCCCACTGGTCATCTTGTCAAGAGAACAACAACACCTCCTAAAACTGAGCCCCTTTTCCCATCTCTGGGAGCAATTTCACACCTTATCAAAGGGGAGTATCCATGTGCCAATTACTACCTGGCAGAAATGGGGGAGCAAAATGCAGATTAGCCTGCAGACAAAACAGACAGGGACACGGTAACTTTCTAAAAGTTTCATTTGCTTAATATTTAATAAATATCTGATCATCATTGAATTGAATTTTGATAATAATGAAAATGAATTGTTTGATAATTTCTAGATATTCCCATTTCCTAGGTGCATTACTAGTGTTTAAAATTGTATCCCAGTGTTTTCCAATGGAGCAGCCTATCTTGCTACAGTAAAAATAGTTTTTGGGACATTTTTACCTCAAAGGAATTTTTCCATGCCCTACTTTTTAATATGACTGACCCTGCAATGGTGGCAATAAGGCATACTTAGATATGATATAAAAATAGATGTTTAGTCTCGCCAAAATGGTTTATTTGGAGAGGTTGAATTTGCAGTTTAAATGTGAAACAGCCAGGCTAAAAAAGGTAGGCCTGCAGTCCTGTTTGCACTGTCACGGTAACGGATAGCCCAATGGGTGTTGCAGTTCACTAGTGACTTTTAACTTAGAGGCCTTGGCTACACTTTATACTCTATACCATACCTAACTGTAGCCCCAGGCTGTATTTAACATATTGGAAAATCATTTTATAGTACTTAACTATAACCTTATGTTAACTTTTCTTAAATTTCAGTGAATTTCTGGGGTGTTTTGGTCATATTTAACTCTATCTCCAAACTCCTGTGGGCAGCCAACCCCCCACTGCACACAGCCTTTAGTCTCTGGCCAGGCCCTATGCCCAACCTCCACAGAAACCTATTTCCATACGAACACTCAAATCAATGGTTTTTTATTTTACCATAGTATGCCTGCTCGACAAGCATTTATATTTTAGCCCCATGGCACTGCAATACTGTGCAAGCTTACTGAGGAAAGGACCTTTGAGAATAGGTGCCTTCATCATTTTTTTTGGTTCTCAAAATTCTCAAGTGCTCCAAGGCCAAAAGCTGTTTCTGGTCATATCTCCGTGAAGCTGATACCATTATTGTGAGGTTCTGCTAAATGAATATTCAGCATAGTGAAAGGTTCTGAAAGGAACTAATCTGGTTTTCTTTCCTAATTAGGATGAAACTTAACTGAGAAGGCTCAGTACCATGCCCTTGTCCTTTGGAGCTGGAAGAAAATACACTTTCCTTTTACTGCTGGGAAATTTCTTTCTGGTCACCCTTGCGGCCTTGGGTTTTCAGAGCATCAGGCCTCCCTTCAGCCAAGAACCTGCAGAGTCTAGTTCTCTGTGTTCAGCAAGGATCCTCCTGAAGTGAGGAGTCCTTCTGCATTTTCTGTTCCTGGAACAGGCAAACAGGAAGTGAGCCAGTTGATCCTTGGAGAGGCAGTTCCAGCCCTGGGGTGTCATCAGAAGTTTGGAATCAGAGCATCCTTTTTTTCATGTGCTGTCTTCCTTCTTCTGATGTGGTTTTACTAGTCCAGGAATGTTTTGAGAAGGTGGCTGTGAGATGCAAGTCTTATCCTGTGCATTAGCCAGTAACTGGATAATTTTCAACAACCAATCGTGTCTATTTTCTCACCCAATGCCTCTACCTTTTCCAGCACTTTCTGCTATACTGTGAAATATCACACAAGCCCTACACCCAAATGAATGACTGTTTTCAATCTGGAGTACCTCAGGTTACCCTTTAACCACTCCCCTATTTAGGTGAGGGATCTTTCCCTCTGTCAGGCTCAAACATTGGTTGTCTAATTTAGAGGGGTTGGAACCACATAGACTAGTAGGACCCTAGGAATGAAAATGAGCAGGTCTAACCAGCCTCATTTGGCAACTCCAATTCAAAAAAGGAAGCTTGAAGGCTATCCTTTGCACAACCAGCTATTCCTGTCCACTTGCCAGACAGATAATCACAGTTAAGTGACCAGTATTTTTACAATAACCCCGGCTTGCTGACCCACCTTTGTTCTGTGAAAGCAGTGCCATTAGCTACAAGTGTGTACTAAGCCTCTTTATGATGCTTAGAGGCTAAACTAGATTAGCAAAAACAAGGTAGCAACAAGTACACTTTTATACGTTTCCAGTTAAGTTGTCAAAAATTGACTCTCATTCAAATTAGGGCCCATATTTATACTTTTTTAGCGCTGCATTTGTGCAACTTTTTGATGCAAAAGCGGTGCAAACTTGCAAAAAACAATTGTATTTTGCAAGTTTGCACCACTTTTGCATCAAAAAGCGGCGCAAATACGGCGCTAAAAAAGTATAAATATGGGCCTAGGTTTTTTAAACAATCAGAATATTGCTTAGAATCATTTTGCTAGCATTTCCCCAACAAGGATATAAAATCAAGATTTTATTCACACCAATGATTGTTCCTGGAAAGGCCAGGCTAATATACACAGTAAAAACATAATTGTGGAATGTATTCACTGTGAGGGCATGGTAGTCATAATGTATAGTATGCCACACTTAAGCAACCAGCCCTCTGGGCTTTCAAGGTACACTAAAATTATTATAAAATATATTTTATCCTCCATAGCAAAGGCACTTTCCCTTTCATGTGTCCCTGCAGTGCATTTGAACTGCAGCCAAGCTAGAGCACAATGGTGCCACTGCAACCACGGGTGTCTACTATAGATGTAGGTCATGTAAATACACACTGCACACCACATATAGCATTTAATGTTTGCTCATCTGGGGTTATTTGGACACTAATATACATTGGCCTTACTGGAAAGATAAACACACTAATTGGGTGAGACCAAAACCATTTTAGGGGGAGAACACATGCACTGTGGCATTGATTGGAAATATTACAGCACACAAAGTTCTAATAATGGTACAAATATGGGATGTCCATGCAAACAAAGACAGATTTCTTATAAGGACACTGACACCCAGATGCTGATAGTGCTTTTCTGGTAAGAGGATTTTTTGCAGGTTTTGGTTGGAGTGTGAGGCAGTAAATGTCATCTCAGATCTTCTGAATCTTTTATATAGTGTTTACCTAGGTCATTGTTGGTGAGAACTTTAAGTGGGCGTGTCATTGCCTCAAGCATCAGGTCATATATGACTTCAATGAAAGCACTTTGGCTGTACTTGTTAGATGACAGGATGAGGCGAGAGGGTGAGAGCACTGATAAGTATAGAAAGGGGATGAATGATTCATCAACAAGGACAGTTCAGGTGTTACATGATTGGTTGCACAGGCACCAGATTCTCAGAGATTCAATTGCAGCATCAATTGTAGAGGTATTGTTCTGAGGATTATTATCCACATGGCTACCATTGGTCACAGATTAGGTGTCCATGAGGTTGTTGGTGAGGTTGGTCACTGACTGAGGGCCAAATCAGTCTGCCACTAATGCAGAGACTCTGCCATGACTGCAGAGACTTCACCATGACTGTGGAGGTTCTTTGTGAATCTGGCTCTGAGTGTTAGTATGGTCATCTGTAGTGTTGGAAGTAGAATGTGAGTGGGCATAGCAGGAAGGCTTATGTGAAATTGGTGGTTTTAGTTATAAGGCAATTTGTATGGTGGAAGATAGTGATGAAAATGTAGTGATTTATGTCAGTAGACTGCTGCATAATCATGGCATTGTTAAACAACTGCTGATTACTGGTATACTTCCAAAAAGTCTTAGCTATCAATGTCGTTCCAAAAAAGAATGCTATAATTTCTCATGACACTAAATTACAAAAAGGATGTGTCCATTTTTGTGTATCAGAAGTAAAAAGAAGGAGATGAGTTTTGATGGAACCTTGGCTAACACTATGATACTTGTCATCTATCAAGGCCTTACAGTTTGTGATAAGGGTGTTAAGTTTGATAGAATTGCAATAGTTTGTGATGGAAAAGTGCTGTTTACTATCATGACCTGGGGAGGGGATGAGACAGGTTAATGGATTCAGTGCAGTGATAGTCTATTTGAAAAGTAACATCAGAGTATAGTGGTATTGTTAAGGTATATTGTTATTGTTAATACGGAAGACCTAGCAATAAAATACATCTTAATTGAGTCTTACAGGGCACATCATTCAAGAACATTTTGCAAACTATGACTTGTCAGGAAAGAAAGTATTGCACTTTAAATCAGAGTCTTGGTGATATGGATAAGCACTATAAAGAAACCATAAGGTTGTTAGTAGTGCTTTATACAACAAAAACAACAATAAAAAAATAAGAATAAATTTCAGGAGATAAATGCAACGAAGTTATGGCCACAACACACTCAACAGTTTGGGACTATTTGAGCTAGGAAACAAGGCAAATGAATGTGCAAGTAACAGAGGGGGATCCTGTGGTACTGGGACAGCTTAGACACAATAAATCAAAACAGGTTGTGTTTAAACCATGAGCATAACAGCAATGTTGCATATTTTGGGGTGGTTGCAGTAATAGTGTGCAGTATAATTTGAATGTGACTAACCCTTAACAAGTACATCATAATTACACACATATTCAAAACAGTATGGGGGTCATTACGACCTCTGCGGTCTTTTCGCAAGACCGCCGAGGTTGCGCCATGCTGAAGACCGTTAGTGGTGGCAGTCTTCCGCGCCGTGTATTATGACCGCTGGCAGGCCGCCGTCCTTTTTTGTACGGAAATCCGCCAGCAGCCATACTGGTGGACGGCGGGAAAGTGGAGGTTGCTCAACCTCCACCACCACGTCAACAGAACACCGCCCACTGAATCACGTCCCATGTTTCGGTGTGGCGGTGTTCTGGTGACGGTGTTCTGGTGGCGGAGCTGGCCCCATGGATCCTGTCCCTTCCCGGAGGATCAACGGACAAGGTAAGTTGATCGTCCGTTAGAGAAGGGGGCGGGGGGGTGTTGTGTGTTGTGTGCGTGCATGGGGGTGTGCGTGTGGGAGTGTAGAGGGGGTGAGTGAGTGAGTGTATGCGTGCGGGGGGTGCTGTGTGTATGGGAAATGTGTGCGGGTCGGACGGTGTGCATGTCTGTTTGTATGTGTGCCGGTATGTGTTGTCGGGGTGTATGTGTGCGTGTAGGGGTGTGTATATGTGCATGTTGGGGGGGAGTGCATGTAGGGGTGTGTGTATGTGCGTGTTCGGGGTGGGGAGGGGGTTGTGTCACCTTTGGGGGGTGACAGGATGGTGGGGGGTGTGGGGGGAGGATTCGTGGAGGGTAGCGGGGGTGGGGGAGACTCCTATCAGTGCCAGGGAAGGAATTCCCTGGCACTGATAGTGCCCACCGCCATGGATCTCATGGCGGTTCCCAATCACCTGAGATCCATGGCGGTATGCAGGGTCCTGATACCGTCCGCAATCTCCAGCCCAGCGGTATTCACCGCCATGGCGGTCGGAATGGTGAAGTACCGCCGCCGTCATAATTCCATTTTTGTTTCCGCCGGCCTGTTTGCGGTCTTACCGCCGCTTTACCACTGACCGCCAAGGTCGTTATGACCACCTATGTATAGCAACAGATTCAGAAGAACATTGAATGCAGGGAATTGTATTTTCATTACATATTTTCCTAATGCATTTCTAAATGTCTCTGTAGCTCTACTGATTATCGTGAAATAAGGTGGCCTGGTGATGTGATGAGCAGAGCTGTACCATCATGTGCAATTGTGATCTCACACCTCATCGTATGTTCCTAAACACTGTTAGGCAGATTCTGGTGTGATTGAGGTGTAATGGTTGGGCTCTGGCTCAAATGTAGCACTAACAGGCCCAAACAGGCGGGATCCCTTAACTGCACTTGTTATACTGAAAATACTGAGACTACCCTGGATACATTGGTTTTAAAGTTAGAGAATGACAGAGGAAGCAAACATAATACCAGTACAAAATGGTCATCTGTTTCTACATGTTCCTAATTCAAGATGGCCTCCATTATCAAACTTAATGTGGGCAACTGATGGAGAGGCTGAAACAGATAACTGGATGTGTATCTGCTGTTGCAAAGCCACAGGAGAGAAATGGGTGTCTTGTTGGCTGTCTGTTTCTTTTATGACATTTTAGTCATTGTTTTAATATTGTTTAGGTTTGTGCAGGAGAGCAGTTTACTCCCACCCCTCTCACAACACAAATAGGAGTAAGCAAATGACCCTGCAGGGGCTATTTATGTGGACTGCGGTTTGCATTTGGCAGAAAGAGGAGGTTTCTAAAATAAGCCTAATCCAAGATGGTCACCCATTTCTGCAAGTCCAATTTGACTCCTTTGGCAATTTTCACTTGTAAGATATATTGGGTATTCTCCATTAGGGATACTCTGTGCCAAATTGGCCTTGACAATCACTAGAAAGACCTAAGTTGCCTACTGAATCGCTCCAAGGATACTCTCAAGGAAGCCTTTTAGGGGGGGAAATGGGCCCTAGAGGTGAGGAACAGGAAAACAAAACACTTACCACAGCCTTTTAGATCTGAAAACTCAGGGGCAGATTTATACTTTTTCACACAAAAGTGCGCTAACGCAGTTTTATATGAAAAAGTATACCGTTGGTTAGCGCCATTCCAAAACAACAGTCTGGCTTCATATTTAAGGAATGACAGTAGCCAGCAGTAAGGCCCGGCTAGCGTCATAAAAAAGGATGCTAGCCGGGCAGGGGAGGTGTAGGGGGAACAGGAGGTTGTGCATCAAAGGATGACGCTAGTATGGGCAGAGGCATAAAAATGTAGGACATAAGTCATGCACCTTACCCCAATGGCCATGCCCAGGGGACATATGTCCACCTGGCATGGCCACTGGGCCCAGTGCCATGCAGGGGGGCCCAAGTTAGGCCCCCCTATGGCACTATAAAAAAATATATACTCACCTGTAGTTATCTTACTCGCCAGAGGATGGGGTCCCCCCATCCTCTGGCGTCCCTCTGGTGTGGGTGGGGGTGACCCTGGGGCTAGGAAAGGGCACTTGTCTCTGACCATGGAAATAGGCTCACAGGTCCCTTAACGCCTGCCCTGACCCAGGCGTTAAATAATGGTGATAAGCAAGCTCAGCACCATTATCTAAGGCCATCTTGTCATTTTTTGGCTGGGAATGCCTACCTTTCATCTCATTTACACAGGTAATTTTCTGCTAGCAAAAAATGACTAACTCCAAAACTTTGGCGCCAGACACGTCTAGCGACAAAGTATAAATTTGGAGTTAGGTTTGTGTCGAATTTTGCGTAAAAAAAGATGCAAGTTTGGTGTAAGCAAGTATAAATTTGGGCCTCAGTGTTCGTGAACCCTTTTCAGATTACATTCTGGTCCCTGCAGCTAGACCGTTGTATGCTTGGTTTCAGCACAGTACATTACCACTTCAGGCCTTTAGTGCAAAATGGAAATCCAAAACAGACCATAGTATGTCCTGCAAAGTATGCCTGCAATCTAAAGAGAACATACAACACTTTTTCTTCTTTTGTCTCGGCTGCGCTCAGCCAATGTTGGGTTTGACTCTTCCAAATTGTAGGCAGGTAGGGTTTAGGCAGTGTTTGGTGGCCCGGAGGATTTTCCAAGCAGAGAACAAAGAACCCATTGTCTGTGCCATTGTCCAATATCTTTACTGGAGCATCAGAGCCAATGTGATGAGGTAATGCTTGAAAACTCCCCACTGGTTCTCAATTTTGAAACCCCTGAATCAAGATTGCTGTCTAAGCTATGAAATGGGAAAATGGTCCAAAATCTTTGATGTTTTTGCTACTGCTCCCTTATACGAGTCAGTGTTATGTACAGGGAGGGAGGTCCATTAAGTAACCTTGTGGTATCTTGAGTGCCTAACTTTGTAGCAGGCGTGCTGGATTTTACAAGTTCCCATCTGCTGCTATGTTTGATTTATGATTTATTTTTTATTTTTTATGGTGTAGTTATTTACTAAGACATATATTTTATATCATGTAACCTATGGTGATTTTGAACATGACTGTTGTTATTCACCTACTTATTTATATTCTGTTTATGTATATATTGCTGTTTGTTGCACTTTCATGGTCTTAGTAATGAATAAAGTACTTTGCAAAGTTATTGTAAAAATAACAATGTATCATTTTATATGTTGTTTACAATGTTTTGCACGGATATGCATATTTTATTTGGAGTTTGTGCATGTGTAGGCATCTCCTAAGTTAACTCAATGCTTTTACCTAAAAAAAGCAGAGGGAACCACTGTAAATACATGCTACATTTCTACCCAGGTTGCCAGGAATACTGAATTGCCCTTTGTTTCCCCTTTTAGATGTATTTTCAGCCATTTTGAATGTGAGGGTATTTCTGAATAACTGACTTCCGATGAGTGCTCATGTTACTTTGTTGGATTTGCTATGTCTAAGAAGACACTCTTAACTACAAGGAGGACTACATCAAAAACTATTAAAAGGTCTTTCCTTTTTGGAGTCAGTAGCAGTCGCTACAGAGAACACCTTTCAAAAGACTAACGTGAGAAGCTTACGAAGAAATTAATTTGTACACAACTGCATGGGCATCTAATATCCCAATATCTATAATCTAATATCATTCTAGTTAGTTTACTAGCAACAAATCAGCCCACAATCTACATAGATAACACAAAGGTTTAGGAAAACTTTAGTTTTGCCACAAAGGCATTGATAGCACTCTTGAATATATACGCAATTTACAGAAAGAATTAGCTGCCCAAATTCACGAAATAATGGATGAGCAAGCTTTGACTGGTAGAAAAAGAAGGATTATATTAATTAGAAAATACCTTTATTGACTTGAGAACAATTAGAGAATCTAGTAAACTAGACACATTGGCAAATGATATAAGAAATTATGATAAATTCAAAACAAACCCATACCTGTCTGATGAATCCCACCAACAGGATGTAGCCCTTTGTGATTTTTACTGACACTTTAATCTCATTAGGTTCTTACTCAGTCAGCAACCCAAAACCATACAACATAAAAACAATTGTAAACATTGGAACATGGTAAAAGGTGAACTGCACTCACCTTGCAAACTCATGTGCTCTTTCAAAAGAGTTGTGGACATAAAAGACTCTGTGGTAGCAACTAACGCTTAGTTCAATGTGGGATCTGCTGTCGGCTAGGGTTCATTGTGAATGTCTCCAATGTAGTGCATACAAATATTATGTTGTGACCAAATATTCTATATGATGATGCAAAAATATATATTTTAAAATCCCTTTGCAACTCTCCGAACCTCTTTCAGAGGGCGCCTGAGGCTAATGGGTCCAACTATAGGGGTTGCTGCTTTTTGCTACTGCTGTCTCAGGGTCAGACGTACTATGGGCCCTAAGTAACTGTGCCAACTAATTCCTCTTCAGAACTTGACTTTCGGTGGCAGCGTGGGTTGTGAAGTCCAAGGCCCTTCAAGGGGAGATAAGTGCAAGGTATGCGAAGGCTTAGGACTCTAAATACCCACAATAATACCAATAATTTCACTGTCAAGTCCAATACTTACCTTTGGAAAGAAAAGCAATGTTTCTAATGCACACAAAACAAATCACACTAACTAAGCGATACAGCAGTCATTCCAGGACTAGCGACCTGACTTTAATACGGGCAGAGTTTCCCCATAATTATCTTCCCTCCCACCTCACCGCTAATAGACAACCCTGTGGTTCTCAGGAGGCAACCCCCACAGGTACTGCCTGCACAAGCGATGCACATTTAAAGTCTGGCTTTGACCTTGAAAGCTCTCCGTGGTACTAATTTACCAAATTCACACAAGTCTCAAAAGTGCCATTTTGCCTGCTCCAGTCATAAAAAGACAAGGGCTGAAGTAGTGTTAAGTAGCTAGGGAGTGCCTTCCTGGACTCTAGCAATGACCAGTCTGCACTGTGTCTTCCTGTGGTCAGCGTGTGGTGTGCTGAGGTGACCGCAGGCATCAATGGTTTCAAGGTATAGCAGCTTCTTTGCAGTAAATGCTTGTAATGTGAAGGGGCAGCACAATGCTGCAGGGTGGCTTCTGACCTTGATACTGAGCCCCTCTACTGGTTGTGAGGACACCTCTGACACAGGAGATAGCCCCAACGGTCCTAGTGGTCCCCTCCAGGCATATGTGGGTCAAGGTGATAAGCCCCAACAGGGTTGGATGCATCGGGTGTGAGAAACTGGCATCTTGTTGCAGTACCCCCCACACTTTTTGCCTGGTTTCTGAATGCACCTTGGACTGGAGTGCACTGGGATCCTGTTAACTAGGTTCCCAGTGCCAGTGTTTTTTCCCTAAAAGATGGTAAAAGTAATTGGATACACCTTTAGCTACCACTATGAGTCCCTAGTAAAAGGTACTTAGGTATCCAGAGCATGGGGTACTGTGGGTAAGCCCCTGAGGGCAGCAGCACTGATTGTGCCACCCTCAAGGGCTTTGCATCTAGATGCACCCAGCACTGCCATAGCAGGCTGAGTGTCCTGGTGCAAACGTAAAATACAAACTCGACATGGCACACTCCTTGTGTGCCTTGTCCACCCTGCACTTCAAATGTTATGTGTAAGTCACCCCTCTAGCAGGCATTTCAGCCCTAAAGCAGGGTGTACCACACTATATGTGAGGGCATATTTGCATGAGCAATATGTCCTCACTGTGTCCTTGCCAAACCTGGGACATAGTGAGTGAACAGAGCAGCCATTTTAATGTATGTGCTGGACACTGGTCAACATGAGTTTCCTAGCTACATAATGGCTACTCTGAACCCTGGGTTGTTTGGTATCAAACAACTCAGAATGATAAATCCAAACTGGTACCAGTACTGGATTTATTTTAAAATGTACCCAGGGGTCACCTTAGAGGCATCCCCTGCAAAAACCAACCTTCCTGGCACATCCAGACAGTCAATACACAAACCCTGGGGGAGAGCCCTGTCTCTCTGGTTTGTGAAACAATTCCCTTCCTGGGTGGAGGAGCTAACACCCCCTCCCTCAGGAATGTACACTGCCCTGGCAGTGCGCTTCAAAGGGCTACTGCCTTTGAAACTTGATCCCCAGGCCTGCTGCTAGCAGCAGATGGCCTCCCCCTTTGCAAACTCCCACTTTTGGAGGGAGAAAAGGCGAGAAACCACACAAAGGGTAGGAGGAGTAGTCTCATTGAGCATGCGCCTCCCATAGGGGCTTGCAGGCAAAGTGGACCATTCATTTCATTTTCCTCCATATTGGATGGCAGGAAAATAGCCAATTTGGTTTATGGAAGATACCCTTTTCACAGGAAGTGGTCAATGTATTGGGTGTAGCTACCCAAGGGTAAGTGTCCCATTGGACACTACAAGGTTCCCCCTAAACCCCCACTAAATTCAGTATTCAGTGGGCTCCCCTAGACCAAGAGATTAGATTGGAAGAGACAAAGAAGACCAGCACCAAAAGAAGATCACAGCTTGAGAACCGAGGACCTGCTGCACAAGAAATGGCACCAAACCCTGCCTGTTGCACCCAAGACCCATAAATCACTGCTGCGGAGCAGCTGGATGCTGGACTCACCCCCAAGAAATGCAGGGGACCTCCGGGCTTCAAGAATCATCCCAGATGTCCCTTCTGAGTGGAGGCACCACTCAAAAACCAAGCAAGAATCAACAAACTGGTGAGGGTCACTTCACCCAATGGGCGATATCTCCTTGACTGGAAGTCATATCCAGACTTGAGAAAACACCAACAACCGCCCAGACTTGACCTACAAGTGTGTCTTGTTTGGTAGCACTGCACCCTCTAGTGGCTGTGTTACGCCAATACCCTGGGTACTGGTCAGCTGACATCAGGCAAGCAGAAAATGAGCTCCCACAGAGCTGAAAAAGAAGCAGGAGGAAGCCCCAGTCAAGGGACTTCAGGAACACCCCAGACCTCCAACCAGAGTGCCCCCATTGTCCTGTAAGCAGCCCTCAAAGAGACTCACCTCCAGCTCCAAAGGTCTCCGTTGCGCACAGCTCCTGGATCTCCAACTCGCCCTGCACCTGGCCGCCCTGGGCCTTCCATCACAGAATCTGCTGTGTGCCCTGGGTCCCAAACCCCTTGCAACCTCAACACCCCAAGGCACCATCTTTGAATCTGCAAACCAGCTCCTTTTCCAAGTGGCCCCTCCAGGTGGCCCTGTGCCTGTGCCAAGAACCTCTCTAACGCTGCTCCTGCCAGAACCAGGAGCTGCCCGAGACTCTTCAAGTGGCACAGTGTGCCCACCGACTGCTGTAATCACCCTGCAAGAGAAGAGACTGGTAACTCAAGTGTGTGATTTTTACTGCATTTTTAAAGGTGACTGTGCATTGATTCCGATGGTGCGTAATTACGCCCAGAAAGACTAACTTTGCCAAAACTTTGAAAAGCTATAACTTGAAAAGTAATTAACATATTCTAAAGATCTTGGTCTTAAAATGTATATAAAAGTATGAAGTATTTTTATAAAACTTGGTCTCAAATTATTTATTGAGTGTTTGTGGTGCATGATTGGATTTGTGAGTAGAGCAAATACTTAGCACATCTCCTGGATTAGCTAAGTGCTCGACCAGCTACCTTAAAAATTGTAGCATTAGGTGGTCGAATTTTTACCTCTGGAAACCAACGTGTGGTTGCCCAGACCCTCTGCATAGTGTACTCGATTTTGTACACTACATAGAGGGCCAGCCTCCAACATCGAGAGACAGCTCCAACAGTCCCCGTTGCTCCATCCTGCTGTACAAGGATCATGTACATGGGCAGCAGTCCCAATAATATCGATCACAATGGGTGATGGCCCTGACAGTCTCAGTGGTCCCCTCCTGGCGTATAGTGGTCAGAACATCAGCTGACTCGGACCATAACAGAGTTACCAACTTCCACAAGAGGGCATATGGCTGTGTCACAACTCCTACCTCAACTGGACAAGGTGCTTCACACTCTCTTCAGCAGTATCTACTTGCCAGGACCCTATCTTGGCCTTGGACCCCCAGGCTCTCTCTTTCTCCTGGTCTTGGCAGAAAGGCAGAGGGCTAGTCCTCCGGGCAAAGGACGCATGTTCTTGATTTCCTAGGTAATAGCCCCTCAACAAGAATGGTAGACTGGCCGACCTCGCTCCCCATTCCAGGTTGCAGCAGCTTGAAGAGTTGATGACCTTCTTTCCCCTGATGAACAGTGCTGTTGAACAAATTTTGGGACTCGTGCTCCCACCTTTATAAATCTAGACATAGATGTGATTTAGTGTCTGATCTTTTAAAACTTGGGTAGTGTTGCAACTCTTGGAAGTGCTCTCTCCTCTGCCCTGTACTTTGTCAAAGGGACGGGGCGTGGCCAAGGACCCGGAGATGGCGCACGCCTGAACTCTTAGCTCCGGAGGGGCCGGCAAATAGAAAGTCAAAATCGTGCCTTCCCCGGGCCGAATGAGGTCCAGGCTGCGGGGCAAGACCAGAGGAGGGGGCCGAGCGTGTGTGGGCCCCTGCGGCGACCCCGGGGGTGCCGAATCTGCCCGTCGGGGACTTCGGCGTCTGCGGGTCTGAGCACACAGCAGAGGCCGCGACCTTGCGTGGTGCCGAGAGCCGAAGTGGTGAGTGCGCGGACGGCACAGAACAGCGGGAGGCGCCGAGCAGGCTCTCCGGCGGTGGCAGAGGTGCTGGCGGCGGCCAGGGGGCCCAGGTGAGATCGCGCACAGCTGAAGCGCATGGAGACTGTGCCCCGGAATAACACAGGGGGCAGGAACGGGATCGAGGTCGCGGCCTCGGGCGGGGCCGTAGGTTGAGGTGGCCCGGAGGCCTTGCGTGGACCAGAGGAGAGGGCTGAGCGTGTGTGGGCCCCTGCGGCGACCCCGGGGGTGCCGAATCTGCCCGCCGGGGACTTCGGAGTCCGTGGGTCTGGGCACGCGGCAGAGGCCGCGGCCTTGCGAGGTGCCGCGAATCGAGGTGGTGAGTGCGCGGACGGCACAGAACAGCGGGAGGCACCAAGCGGGCTCTCTGGCGGTGGCGGTGGCGGAGGTGCTGGCGAGGACCTGGGGGGCCCAGATGAGATCGCGCACTGTGGACACTGGATACGGGCGACCTCAGAAGAACACAGGGGGCAGGCCCGGGATCGGGGCCGCGGCCACGGGCAGGGCTGCAGGTTGAGGCGACCCGGAGGCTGAAGAAAGCGGAGGTTGCCGGCGGAGACTACGAGCTGGGGTGGAGATGCCGTTTGGGTTCTGGTGGCCCAGCGGAAGACGCACTCTGACGGGTGGTGAAGTGGTGCTACTCTGGGCCACGGGCGAGGCCCCTAGGAAGGATTGGGGACGAAGCGAGGCCAAGAGCGAGAGAGAGGCAGTGTGGAACGATTTCGAGGTAGCGACGTGACCCGGGGTCAAACTGCGGGGCCGCTTGACTTGAGGTGGGCCTTTGGGCCCTGGTACACACCGAAGAAGCGGAGAGAACGAGGGATAACGGGACCTGGTGGACCCCTGCAGACACCGGTGAGCTAGATGCAGGGTGGCTGGTTCGACCGAGCCGGGGGCCGGATCGGGGTGGCCCCGGACGGAGGCGGCCCGTGACCCATGGAGGTTGAATGAGTACCCGGGGCTGAGGAACCCAGAAGATAGGATCAAGCAAGCGAGGAAAAAGGGCCGACTGATGAGGCTGGCGGATGGCGGATCGCGCCCCCGGGGGCGAGCGAGGGGTGGATTGCCTAAAAGGTAGAACCGTGAACTCCCCCGGGCGCATTGGAGTACTGGAGATCCATAAAGGAGTAGGACTGAGCACAGAAGTGTCCCTGGTGCAACAAGGGAGACAAGCGGGAGAAAATTTAGTGCCACGATGAAGAGTGACAGTTGAGAGTCCACGACGGGCTGAAGGACCCGGAGTTGAAACGGATAGTGCTTAAACGTAGAGCGCCTGGAGAGAGGCATTCCGGAGCTGAACAACTGAAACAGCTGGGGCAGCTGTCGGGGGCCCGGGGCGAGGTCCGCTGTTGATCAGATGCCCCCCAAGAGCCGCCACAAGAATAGAACCATGGACGCTGCAGCTCAATCCGGGAGCGATGACTCGGACCCACAGGGCCACATGCAGATCAAAGTCCAGGATACTCTAGATAAAATACTCGGGGCAATCGAAGACACCAAAACAACGTTGCAACGGGAGATCAGTCAAGTAGCTGTGGAGGTGAGCCTACTGAGAGCGGACCACCATAAACTGGCAGACAGAGTCAAAGAGACAGAAACTGTACTGGCCGAGATAGCACCAAAGCAGAAAGACCTGAGGGCTGAAGTGACCTCCCTGGCTGATAGAGTGGCGCGACTCGAAAAAAGAGCTGAAGATGCGGAAGGGAGGAACAGAAGGAACAATGTGCGCGTGGTGGGCCTCCCGGAGGGGGCTGAGGGGTAGAACATTGTTGAATTTCTGGAGAAATGGTTCAGTACGGCAGTGGCGCCGGGGCGCTTGACCCCATTCTACACGCTGGAACAAGCACATCGGGTGCCGGCGAGGCCCCATGCTCCGGGGAGACCCCCCCGGGCCGTGATAGCTAAACTCTTACACTACAGAGACAGGGACTCCCTCCTGCAAAGGGCCAGGGAGTCGGGCCCATTTAAAGTCGCAAATGGGGAGGTGACACTGTTCCCGGACTTTACCCTGGAGGTGCAAAACAAGCGGTATTCGTTTCTGGCAGTTAAGAGAGCCCTAAGAGAGGAGGGAATCCAGTATTCGCTACTCTACCCAGCCAGATTGAGAGTGATGCTGGAAGGGAAGACAACATTGCTCCAATCCCCTGAGGAGGCGTGGGAATGGCTTGAGTCACGTGGCCCCCAGGCGGGGGGTCCCACTGGAGAGGGCCCGACCGGTGGCAATGCTCGCCGAGTCCTGAAGGGAAGGAAGACCAGAGACCGCAGACGACTGGCGCCCACACAAACACAGAAAGAGAAAGGCAGGAAGGAAGCACTGGAAGCGGCAGCACGCATGGGTGCGGAGGCATCCCCCCAGGAAGGTTCAGGGAATGAAACGGACGACACGTTGGTGTCCTCTGCGGAAGACCTGGAGCATTCGGCCCGAGCCCCGAAGGTGACCCCACAAACAGCTGACGAACTTGGCTAGCCTGGGCCTGCGGAAGGCGCGGCGGACTGGGCATGTCAAGTGTAATGGCGGCCCCTCCGGACTTGGCCACCCCCCGGAACAGAACCTCGCCCATTCAAAATGGCGAGTACTGCTGATCAAAAGTTGAACAAGTTGCACGGTTGCATAGTTTACTGGGCAGCCTACAGGTTAGGAGGTGCCCTGGGGATGGGGAGTTGGGATACACAGTTACAAGTTAATATGGCAATGTGGGTGGCGGAATTTGATTGCGGCAAAGACATGATGATGTGGGAAAATATCCTCGCGACTGGGGAGAAGCGGGGGTATTGTCACCAGAATGAAATCATGAAATGGCGGACTATAATTTATTGACCTGGAACGTTAGGGGGATGGGCACTCCAGCTAAAAGGCACAAAATACTCTATTATTTAAAGAGAAGGGGGGTACAGGTGGCATTACTACAGGAAACACACCTGGCGTCTGGAGAGGGAGAGAAGCTAAGGCGCAGGTGGAGGGGGCAGGTGTTTGCAACAGAATACTCAGCTTATGCACGGGGCGCTTTAGTATGGATCAGAGCGGGGGTCCCCTTCATAATGACCTCTTCCAATATAGACCGGGAGGGAAGATTCATGATATTGGAAGGGAAGCTACAAGGTATCCCGATAGTCTTAAGCTGCATATATGCCCCCAACCAAGACCAGGTCCCCTTTATGACGAGCCTATCGAGACACATCACACGCCAAAGCGCTGGGGAGCTATTAGTAGGGGGGGATTTCAATGCAGTACTAGACACAAATCTGGACAGGTCCACCCCGCCTCTGCAAGGGGCAGCGACAATCAAAACAGCCAGAAGGCTGAGTGAGTGGCTGGACACGTGGGGGTTGTCGGACGTCTGGCGAATGCACCACCCAACGTCTAGTGAATATTCACACTACTCGGGTCTCCACCGGGTGCATACCAGAATTGACAGAGTAGTCTGCACAGCAGGCCTGATAAGTAATATGACACGCTCAGAATATTTAGCCCGCACTTTGTCTGATCATAATCCCTTGTTAATAACGATGAGGATGTCGGAGGATAGACCCCTTATACCATCATGGAGGCTTTCTCCCTCGGCACTTGAGGACCAGGCGTACAGAGAGGCCCTACGCAGCCACTTGGCAGAATATATTGAGACGAATAAGGGGTCTACTCCCTCTAGGGCCTTAGAATGGGAGGCGCTTAAGGTAGTGACGAGGGGCTTCTGCCTGGGGCAGTCGGTGGGGGTGAGGCGTACACTTGAAAAAGAATTGAATGACCTGGAGAAGGATATGCACGAGAGGGAGTTGGGACAAGGGAAGACAGCGCAGGAGAATGAAGAATATAACCGAGCTTGTAGGGAACACTCCCGCATTGAAGAGCAACTCCGGTGACACGATAGGCAAAAATATTTAGCATCCCTACATGCGGAAGAGGGTAGATCGGGGAGACTACTGGCGTGGCTGGTCCGTCCGGGAGAGCAGGGTGAGCCCATCACATGTGTAATAGACGGGGAGGGATCTCGCAGACTCAGGCCGGGCCCCATAAACGATGCGTTCAGAGAGTATTACTTGCAGTTGTACGGGAAACCCAGCGAATTGCAGATGGAATCTTTCAATAGATACTTACAGCAAATCCCACTACCAACACTGAGCGCAGATGAGAGAGACAGCCTGGGGGGACCAGTAACGATAGAGGAAGTAAATGAAGCTATTGAACAGTTAGCATCCGGAAAGACCCCAGGGACAGACAGTCTCCCCATGGATTTCTATAAAAAATACAAATTGCTGCTGGCCCCCCAATTGACAGGGTTGTACGCGGAGGCGCTGCAATATGGAGAACTACCACACACAATGCAGGAGGCTTTAGTGGTACCGCTCCCCAAGACAAAAGACAGGGAAGCTCCGGTGACGGACTTTAGGCCTTTATCAATGTTAAACAGCGACTTCAAAATACTTAGTATTGCTGCCCGGTTGCTCCCTCTCATGACAAAGTTAGTGCACGCTGACCAGAACGGTTTTGTCCCCGGCCGTAGAACCTCCCTGAACCTGAGAAGGGTGTTTACGATCTTGCACAGGCCCAGGGATCAGAGATCGCCAGAGGGAGCCTTACTCGCGGTGGATTTCGAGAAGGCCTTCGATTCCATCAGATGGGACTTTTTAAGGACTGTGATGCTTAAAATGGGGCTGGGGGAGAACTGGGTAAAATGGGTGGAATACTGTACTCATCCCCGTTAGCAAGAGTTAAAACCGGAAGGATGATCTCCAGTGCATACCCAGTATACAGGGGAACTAGGCAGGGCTGCCCTTTGTCCCCGCTACTGTTTGCCCTGGCAATCGAACCCCTGGCATCGCAGCTGCGATGTGAAGGCGTGGGCAAGGGAATTATTTGGGGTCCGTCCGAACATATAGTCTCCCTGTATGCAGATGATATACTTATTTACATGAGGGACGCGTCAAGAGGACTCACGTGGGCATTGGGAATACTGGAAGACTTCGGGGGCCTATCGGGACTCCGACTTAATCGGAGGAAAACATATGTATTCCCCGTGATGTCAGACAGTGCACGCCCAGATGCGTGCCCAGCTGACGTAAATTGGGCCCCGCGGACATTTAAATACTTGGGCATACAGATATTTCACGAATTAAACGATCTTAGGGACGGTAACCTCGGCAGGACGCTTAGATCATTGCGCTCCTCGGTGGGGTTTTGGAGATCATTAAAACTAACAATCATGGCCAGAGTGGCGCTCTCAAAAATGGTCATGCTACCACGCCTCCTCTACTATTTTGCTAACTTACCACTACAGATCCCCGCGGCATGGTTCAGAGAGTTGAATGCCTTGCTCAGAGAACTAATATGGGATGAGGGCCGCAGAAGAACTGCGCTCTCGACCATCTGTAGGCCGACGCGGTTGGGGGGCCTGGGCGCCCCAGATTTCGTAGGCTATTACCTGGCATCTCAGTTACAATGGGTGGCCGGCTGGCTAGCGGGTAGGGGGCGGCTGGACCTGGCCACCGCAAACGGTGAAATTGACGTAGCTCAGATTACAGCAACTATGGCGGGCAGGAAGATGGCCCCCATTAGTGGCAACATAATGTACAATGTGGCGATGAGATGCTGGAAACAATGTGAGAGGAGGACTGGAGTGGGGCCACCGTACTCTCCCGCTCTGCCGCCGTCGCTCTGGACGTGAGAGCGGAGGGGCCAGGGGGACTGGGTTTGGGGCCTTGGACGAGAGCAGGGATAGAGACAGTGGGGGAGCTATTCAGGGAGGGGGTGCTGAGGAGCTTTGCTGATGTAGTAGAGGGGGGGGGTTCCAATAGGACAGTTTTTACTCTTTGGAAGGCTGGTGCATACCCTGAAGGAGCATTGGACCACGGTCAACGCAGAACCCGCTCCCCACGGGGTGTTGCACCTCCTGTTGACAGAGGGAGAGGAAACTCACCTAATAGCAAAAATATACAGGGCCCAGATAGAGGTAGCAGTGGATCCCCTGCGATCCCTAAGAGAAAAATGGGTGAAGACAATTGGGCGGGACCTGACCGAGTCAGAGTGGACTAGAGCACTTGCTTACCCTGGGGTGATCTCACGCAACACTAGGCTGAGATAGATACAATACAACTATCTACACAGAACATACCTTACTCCTCAACGGCTGCACCGCATATACGGGGGGGAGCCCAGGACTTGCCCCAGATGTGGAGACGGGGAACCCGACTTTGATCATATGATGTGGGGATGCACGATGCTCCAGAGGGGATGGACGGTGATGACGACTAATCTCATGGAGCTGTTCGGTACGGAACTCCGGCCAACCCCGGACATTTGTCTATTGGGCCTCAGAGCTAGTGCCAAATGGAGCAGGGTAGAGAGTCGTTTCCTTGACCTGTCCCTGGCCCTTTACAAAAGGCTGATTACGAAGGGTTGGAAGTCGAACGCACCCCCTTCATTGACAGAATGGAGAGGCGATGTCAAAAGATGGTCAAGAGCTGAACTGCAGGTTCTTAAGGCCGAGGAGGCCAGGGGAGTCCGCCAGACACCCATCGCCCCGGTTTGGGAAAACCTAGTGATAAGATGGGACGGCCTAACGAAGGGACCAATGGTACCTGAGGGGATGGGATGAACCACTTGAGAGGGTCACCTGATGTGCTTGTTAGCGAAAGTTCCAGAAAACAGGATGGGAGGAACACCAGGAGCCCCGCTGGCCCGGGCGCAGAGGGAACGAGTACAGAGGACAGGATGCAATAACTAAAAGAACGAAGGAGGGAAGGGAATAGTAGATAGGCCGCTTCTACATAGTATGAAACTCTATGTCAACCCCCCCCCTCTTTGAAGTTAAGCAGCCACACCCACATGAGCCATTAAGCCTATATACAGTTTGAAGTGGAGTTAAGTCTGTTATCAGGTCACCAATATTAAAAGTAACGAGGGGCACTGTAAGTACTGTCTCCATAAAGTCGGATTGATTAAGTGATGGGAGCAATATTACACAAGTATTATTAAACTACTGAATTGAGCAAGTAATTGTGAAACACAATGCAAACAAAGCAAAACAGTGGTGCGGACAACTTAAGAGATGTGTATAATAATGACAAAACGTTACTGTAAAATGACCTACAAAAGTAAAACAGCAAACAGTTAAATAAAAATATATTTGAAAAAAAAAATACTTTGTCAAAGGGACATTCTGCCACAGGTGGAGTGGCTCCAAATCTGATTGACCCACAACACAGGCCAAGGGAGTAACACAGCTGTCAGCTTCCACTGAAATATGTCTCAGAGAGGTTCAAAGGTCTAAGCCTTTCTTTAATCAAGATTTCCTGCTCAACAATGCCAGTATTATCAGACTCACCACCACCTTGACAATAAGCAGAGGACCCACTGACCAGGAATTCTTCCTAGAATCAAAGAGAAATCTGATTTGCACAGACAATGCTCTATTCCCCTTACTCCAGTGTGTCCCTAACCTGACCTCAGGAATGTATGAAATCCACAACTACTGTCTGGGGGGTTACAGTCCTCACTTCCACTAGCCTTTCAAGGCCCTGAGCTTCTACAATGGAGCACAAAAGTATCTTGTGCTGTCCAGAGCTACACACAATTCTTGTAGGCCATGGGTGGGTTAAGAACACAGCAGCAGAACTTACATGAGTGGGCAGGTAGGCACCACCTCAATGAAACAGGTAAAAATCCCTTTTCACACTACTGAATACTACTAAACAGAAAATGGGTATACTGCCACTACTGCACTTGTGTCACTTAACTCCAAGCAAGGACTGTAGCCCTCTAGTACTATTAGGGTATCACTAGATATGCCCCCCATGCTAGCAAGAAAAGCTTACCATGAGACAGGACTAAGTTATGGCACACACTCATTACCTTTGTTTCACCATGACAAATATCCAGGCAGTTTAGGCACTCAGGGCAGGGGTGCATGCTTATAATGATGCATGTTTCTTTTCAGTCCCAACCCCAACTGTAATACAAGTCCTCGGCTGAACCAAAAGCAAGCTGGATCGCAGAAGGGCTTCACAATGGTAGGTTGATAAACAGCAAGGTCCTATTGCAGTTGACAATGAAGGTAGGAAAGATCCAAGTGGGTGAAGTCTCTACCCAGGGAGGCCGCAACATTGATGGGTTACTGCTCTGCATCAGCAGCAATAAAGCCCTCTACGTTCATACTTAGAAAGTTTTCTGGAGGTCAGATTTCCTTCAATGGGTCAAACCAGCAAACTGGGGTTTAGTAAGCCTGCCACTGTGCGTAGATCTGCATTTGCTTAAAGTTGGATCCCCTCTGAGCCTTTGCATTAAGAAAACATGTTTCGAGCCAATCTTACATAGTCAGGTTTATTCCAGATTCTATTTGTCATTTATTTGAAGATATCCAAAACAGTTCTTTCAAAAACATTTGACTGGCCGATCTTTCTTAAAACGTTGGATGGATAGAACAAAACCCCAACTAACCCCCTTAAGCTTCAATAGGAGATACATATATTTACATAGTTTCAATCAGATTTGCAAATAGGGAAATGTAATTTCTATCGATGATGGAGGTAATTGGATTAGAACACTTTCCAAATAAATTAACTAATTTTTCACAATCCTATCCCCAATTTCCCAAAATCTGCTTTTCCCCTTCTCCTACATTCATTCAGAAGATTTTGAAGGTATAGTGATATAATGGGATTTTCTGCATGTATAGCAGTTTTTTCAGATTATGCAAAAATTGTGTTTGTTTTTACTTGAAAGTGATTTAGTGAAGTATCTTACCAATTTAGGATTTCAGGTACGAAAAATAAGAGGAACCATTAAGTAAAATTCCTGAATTTATCAAACACCTAGCAGTCAGTTAAATTATAAAATCTGGTATTTGTGGCTAAAAAGCCACAAAGTAGTTTGCTTTCCATTCTGTGAGAGCCAGCCCTCCTTCTTTGCATATCAGATTTAATTTCTGCGGGTTTAGATGCAATAGATGTTTAATCCACATGAAGCTATTAATCCCTGAATAGAATTTAAGAGAACAGTTATGGCAGATGACATAGAATTGCCATGAACAAAAAGTTTAGAATAGGTAGCATATGCATTTTAACCATTGCTACTAGTAGAGATCTTGAGCTTGTCCCACCTGAATGAACTTAATCTTATGAATGAGAGGTTTATAGTTTAGTTTACATAGATCGTAATATTTGCCTGAAACTCTAATCTCTTAATATGCCTGCAGGAATTATCGTATCACTTTTACATTGGTATGTAAAAGTAGGGTTTCAATTTTAATAGTGTTTAGCCTGTACACTGTGAGCACTGCAAATAATGTTAAAGTATACCAACACAGATGGTAAGCAAATATTACAGGAAACTGTCTTTTCAACCCTGAGGTCACCAAACTTCTTAGTAGCCACACACCAGCCTCTCTGCCCCTTCCCCTGCCTCAACCTCTTCCCTGCTATCCCACAACCCTCAACGTTCTGTGACACCTTCCCCACTCTCTGTCACAGTATCCTTCCCATCTTTATCCTTGAAGCGTTAACTGCATGTGGTGCTCCTGTTGGATGAATGTGCAGACTTTCCCATTCCACTGAATCCTGAGTCCATATGGTGTCCTCACCTAGGTGCCATTTAACTTCTATTTAATTTTTTTTTTGGGTCAACAATTTATTAAATCATTATACTCTTAAAATGATGTAACCATCATTTTCCGTAGGTCCTTTTAGTCCCAATTAGTAATCAATGTGGCAAACATAATTTGTCTTTGTAGAATTTGATTTGTTATAGTCTTCAGGCTTTTGATGATTTTGTAGGTTTTAACCTTTCCGAGCCCCCAGGTAATGTTCAGAATTTTAAACTGATTTTACTCTAGAAATGAGGTAATCCTACCCTATTTTTGCTGAATTTCTTGCAGATATTTCTGTTCCCCTTCTGTCTCATGAAATAACTTAAATGTACAGTCTGCAAGAAGTTTAAGCCTAGCAGTTTGCAGAAAAATAACCTGGACCGCTTCAGCTTTGAAAGATGAAATCAGTAACAGAGTGTTGCTACAGAATTTTGATATTTCAAATGTCGTGTTGGGGGAAACCTGAAATCTGAATTCATATTAAGCCATATGTACAAAAGTTCTATTTTGATTTCCTAACTAGTGAATCCTAAGAAACCACTATTTAGCAATTGCAAAATGGAACCTACAAAAATTGTGATTTACTAATAGCGATTCCTACAGAGTGGGAATCACTATTAGGAAATCACTATTTAGAAAATGCAAAAGCATTTGATCCTATGGGTCTAAAACCCTTAGCTACTAATGGTTTTGCATTTCCAAATTGCAATTTCATAATAGGAAATCACAAACTTGGAAATGCAAAACCAAGGGTACCCAAGGGCCTAAGGCCCCACTGAAATCCCCCCAAAAAAGTAGTGCACGTGTAAAGCACTCAAATGCCCTATGGGCAAGTGCGTGTTCTACAGCACTGCCAAAACTGAACTTTCTAATGCCCTTTGATATTTTGCACATGGTTACCATTGACTTGAAATCGATGGTAATAGCATTTCCTAAATGCTCATTTCACATTTAGGAAATGCTTTGTACGTGTACTTAGGAAATCACAAATGGGAATTTCCCATTTACGATTTACTATTTTTGGTAAAGAAATTATGATTTCTACAGGGCGTGAAAATGGACAAAGGAAAGGGGAGTGACCACTCCCCTGTCCATCACCACCCCAGGAGTGGTGCTCAGAGCTCCTCCAGAGGGTCCCTGGGTTTTGCCATCTTGGATTCCAAGTTGGCAGGGAACTCTGGGAGCATCTGAGTGGCCAGTGCCAGCAGGTGATGTCAGAGCCCTCCCATGATAGGTGCATACCTGTTTGGCTGACCACTCCCCCTTTCAGGGCTATTTAGGGTCTCTCTCTTGGGTGGTTCTTTAGAACGGGATTGCAAGACTCCAGAAGGAATTCTCTGCATCCTTTACTTCACCTTCTCACCAACGGAACTGCATCTGGACCCTCCTGGAACACTACAAACTGCAACAAAGTAGCAATGACGACTTCTGCAACATTGTATCTTCAGCTCCTGCCACCAACTGCAACTGTTTCCCAGATGTGCATCCTCAAAGTACAGCCTGTCTTCAGCCTGCACCAGAAGAACAAAGGAATCTCGCTTGGAGTGAAGGAGCCACTCCCCTGCTTCAGCAGGTACCTATCTGCGATGATGACCAGTTGTGTGGGACCCCTCTCCTGATGAGCTGCGTGGATCCTGCATCACAGGTGGTGGACTGAAGTGGTCCTGACGGTCCTGATGTCCAACTGTCCAACTTTGGTGAAGGTAAGAGTTTGCCTCCCAACGCAAGACAGTACCCCCGTGCACGACGTGTTCTGCAGCTGCCAAGGCTTGCTGACATCCTTCCACAAAGTTCTTCGTGAACCGTGCAGCTCTGGCCCCCAGCACTCCTACCTGTGACACACAGCTTCCTGTGTGGTTCTCCGGCGGCGTGGGACCCTTTCTTGTGGTGCTGCATGGGCCTCCTTTTGCACCTTCTTTGTCCCGTACTGTGGGACTCATTTGTGCGCTGCATGGTCATCTGAGGGCTCTCTGAGTTGCTGAGAACCCCCTCTGACTCTTCCTCCTGGGTAGAGTCCACCAGGTCCCACCTGGTCCCAGGCAGCACCATTTTCTGCTAAGTGCAATCTTCATGCATGCCAAGGCTTGTTGGCGGAATCCAGTGACGCAAACCAGACTGCAATCATCCATCCGGCGTGGGACATCATCTGCACCATCCAGGAACCTGCATCCATCTTCTTGTGCAGTACTGACTGTTGTTCTCCACCGGTGGTTCTTTTGGACCTTCATCCCGGTTAGAAGGTGCTCCTGTTCTCCCTGGACTCTTCAGTGCTTCTTGGACTTGGTCCCCTTCTTCCACAGGTCTTCAAGTCCAGGAATCCATCATTGGTGTTGTGCAGTCTCTTCTGGTTCTTGTATTATCTTCTTTCTTGTGTTATTGTGTGTTCTGGGAAAATTACTATGATTTACTCCTGCTTTCCTGGGCTCTGGGGTGGGTTCTATTACTTACCTTTGATGTTTTCTAATACTCCCAGCTCCCCTCTACACACTATACTTGCCTAGGTGGGAAACCGACATTCACAGTCCACGTTCTTAGTATATGGTTTGTGTTTTCCCTAGGCCCATTTCAAACAATTATGATTTTCACTATTTGCACTGTTTTCTAACTGTTTTTACAGCCATTTCTGCATACTATTGTAAATAATTTATGTATTACATACCTTCTAAGGGAGTATAGTCTCTATGGTATCTTTGGCATTTGTGTCACTAAAATAAAATACCTTTATTTTTGTAGCCCTGAGTATTTTATTTCATGTGTGTGAGTACTGTGTGACTACAGTGGTATTGCATAAGCTTTGCATGTCTCCTAGATAAGCCTTGGCTGTTCATCTACAGCTACTACTAGAGAGCCTGGTTTCTAGGCATTGCCTACATTTCACTAATAAGGGATAACTGGTCCTGGTATAAGATGTAAGTGCCATAGGTACCCACTACAAAACAAGCCAGTCTCCTACACACTGCGCATCTGGGATGACATTGCCCAGCTCATAATCACATCTATCTTTGAAGTTCAGGTTGGTGTGTGCGATTAAGTGAATGGTGATGATATACATATGAGTAAAGTTTGTATGGACTTGGGTTCATTAGTATTATTGTCAATATCATCATTCAGGGGGTTCATTAAGAAAGAAATGATATATGGCTGTGAGGGAGCTGTGGATCCTATTACATAATAGCATGACTCGTTAATGGAAAGAAATCAGGAATTCACGAAAAGAGTCCCCAAACTAAGGAGTCCTCTAGACCGCAAATGCCTAATCAGCACTGGTTCAGTAGTCAGCACTAAGTGTGGATTGAGCAGAAGTAGCAGATAGGAGGAATACATGTCAGGGTTTTCTGTGAGTGTGACAAGTTGGGCCCAGATCCAGGTGGTGAGCTTGACCGTGTGAATCTTAGCTCATGGCCATAAGCTCTTTAGGATTATAGCCGGACAAAGGCAACTAAACCCTTTTCCAAATTTTGATGTGGAGCTTCATGTGTGTCATGTATCCAATATTGGGAAGACTGTGCCTGTGCCACCAATAATATATTTCAACGTTGGGAGCTGAAAATCCCCCAGCACTATAAAGTGGCTCCTGCTTTGACCATGCTATCCTGCGCTGATGGCTTGTCCACCTCAATCTTTTCATAAGGGTCGTGAAATGTGTGAGGAAAGCCCCGGAGATAGGAAGTGGGAGATTTTGAAATAGATGCAGCAATCTAGGCAGGACCACCATCCTGCTGGGCAAACGCAGAGGAAGAGTTTGTCAGAACTGCCCCCAATTTGACTCTTGTTTGGTTCCCCTGGAACCGGCTGCTCCACAACCTTAGTGAAACCTTAAGCATTTCAGAGGTTGTCCCTTTTTCTGGTTTATGCCCCCAGTTCCAGTGTGCCCAAATATCTCAGCACCCTAGTCTTGTGTGTATTGTTGAATGTTCTGTGTCCTGATATCTGAGCCTGAGTCTTGTGTGCACAGATATTACATCCCAAAATATAAGCCCCAAGTTCTGAATGTAAATTGTAGCTGTGTGGTCAGCACAAAGGGGTTTGACGAGATCCCGGGAAATATAACAAGTTTTATTGGCCATCTTGGGTGTGGTTTGTGTATTTTAGCCACACCTGAGACTAGAGGCCTTCCACTGCAACAATATTGTTCTGCATAAACAAAGACAGCGCCTGCAAGAGGAATGCATCAGCTGCAGTTGAAGGACTAGTTACCAGTTTGGAGACGGCTGTTCCCTGCCCAGTTTGCCTGCACGTCGGCCACATTGGAAAACTCTTATCTTATTTTAGTGCCCTTTTCCCTTCCTGCATCACAGATCCTTTGTCCCTGCATCATCCCAGGTACCTGCAATTAAAGGACAAAATGGGATTCAATGCAATAAGGTAAAGATTTACCTCTTTATAAGACATCCTTCATATTCCTAACAGAACTTACTCAAATTATGAACTGTGCTGTTATAACCAAAAACTTTTGAGTTTCAGATCAAATGTGAAAGCAGCAATGTAACTGTTCAGAGAAGGGATTCAAGAATCTCAAGTAGGTAAACAATGTCTGTGTAAGAAAGACTGTATTCAGAGTGTGATTGGTAACAATTTAACTATAATTGGTCTAAGGAGAAGAATACCAACATTGTATCTCTTTTAGAAAGGTGATGTTGAAATTCCTTGGCAGTTAGCAGCTTCACCAAAGGAACCAATCTCATATAACTTGCTACTACTCAACCATCTTGTGCAGGGCTGACACAAGATGATTCCCTGAGGAGGGTTGGCATGCTATCAGGGAAAGGGGAATCTAGAGGAGCTAGATCCTAACCTTGTTTGCTCATATTTCCCATGTTTATTCACAGGCTACCAACTTGGCAACCATACTGGCAGCACAATTCAACCATCAAGATCCACTTCCCTATTTATGATCTTTCCTTCTGGTTGTGAGTGGTAGCTACTGGTAAGTATTGTTGGGGAGAAGGACTTTGGTCAATATTGTCTCTGCAAGGCTACTTCAGAGACAACAAGGTAAGAGCTTGTGATAACATGTTACAGTTTCATCCAGCCCCCTATCTGATGTTCTAATTTGGTAATAAATGTACCATCATTTTCAAGAAACAATACTTTACAATCTTGGTAAAACCTAATGCCCATATATCGAGTAGGCTCTGTCTGCCATTGGAAGGGAATTCCACTGTCATAAGCCTGAGGAGTGATTTGTCCCAGTTGATCTGTGGTCCCCACTATTCCACAAAGGCAATAATTTCAGGGATACCTGGGGAAAGCTTCCAACCAGGGTCCTTAATAATCAGCAGGATATAATTTCCATAAAGGGAGATCATAAGCATAAGTGTGAAGAACTGGAGTCCCCTTTGATAGTGGTGTTGCCTAATGATACAGGAGATGCAAGATCTTATCGTTGTTCACTGCCTCTCCTTGTCTTTTGGCTAGAGTACATTTAAGTTTCAGGCCAAGGCATGGTAGGTGGAGAAGGAGGAAAGATTTTATTTTCACCAGAAAAAATATCCAGTGACATGTCCAAGGTCTCCATCTGTAATCGCCATGAAGTGAGGTATGCTTGTGTTCTCTCTGACGTGATAGTAACCATTCTCTTGGCTCAGAGCAGTTATGGAATTTTAATCTTCTGAGGATAACTCAGACTCTTTCTCAGCAGTGGTTGGCTGTATTTGGCCTTCGGCTTTTACGATTTAAAAAGCAGTGTCCATGACCCAGATCTAAAAAGCTAAAATGTTCCTAGTGATGGATGGCCCTCTCCACAGAGACCTTTTCACCTTGTTGTTTGAGTGTAACTGTTTATGAAAGCCTGCTTGCATGCTTCTGCCACATTAACTTACCTGTCCTGCAGTACCGCTTAGTAGATCCCCTGGCAACCTGGACATATGCAAGCTGAATTCCCAGGGTAGACAAGAAGCAAAGGGTTTCAGAAAACCAACAGGGTGCTCGTGAAGGTTTTAGCTTTGCCACTGGTCAGAAATTTCAGCTGCCACATTCTCATTCTTCCCAGCTTGCGGCTTGCTGCAAGTTGTGGTAGTGTCTTTCCAAGTGTCTTTACAGGTCTTGGGAGTTCCAGATGGCTGTGCCAGTCTCTAGGCAGTTCAGGAGGCTACTCGGTCATATACAAGCTCTTCTTAATCCATGTCTCTTTCTTAGAAAGAGGAGCCACGGAACACTGATGCTAGTCACGCCGATGGAGGCAATGTTAAACGAGGCAGTGGCCAGACCTGCAGTGTGTCAGGCAGCATCACACATCATCCCATCTACAGCTGTCACCAATGTTAATGTTAGTCAAATTGCTGACCTTGGAAGGATGGAAGGCTGAGTCCGCCTTAATTTGTTCAGACTCGAAACCTGTGCCACCCTGCATTGTAAAGCTATTTAGATTTAGTTTAATAGGTACAACCAGAGCACATTTTAATATGGCATATGATGACCGGGCAATTGCTGCAGAGAGCTCTTCATCATTTAAGTCTCAGTATATAACATTGGTAAAATAGATCAGGTCATTTATGCGCTTACTGTAGAGAGTGTAATCTACTGATCACAGGTTTCACTGGTTATAAAGTAGATTAGGCTGTTACTGTGCCTGATGTAGAGCACTACATGTAACCTGCAGGTCATTGGCTTGTAAGGCAGTGAGCTAGCTCTGTGGATTCATTTGTATGTTGCAGGGATGCTAGATAATAGCAACCTATATTTGCAGAACAGGATGTTGAAGCCTCTACTTACAATGTGTCCTATTCGTTGGAAACTACTTAAATTCTTAAGAAAAAAGTACATGATCATATATAAACACTATGGAATGTATTTTAATGTTAATTAGTGCAAGTGAACTCTAAAGGGTTGGCGACACAGAAACATATGGAAAATCATTCGAGATGAATTTACAATGAGCTGAACATATGTATTTCTATTTTAACACAGTTTTAAACATTTAACTCATCTTTTTTTCCATTAATGAATTATTCTGCAGCATGGTCTCTGTATTTCATTACTAATGATCGACTTGAGCTGAATCCTCCCTCATGTCCAATACTTATTTCATGCCAAGAATATTCAGTATATTTTTGACACACATTCACTGAATGTGGAGTGGATAAGCTTTGATGTTTGGAGGCCAAGAGGATTGGGGATGCAGAGGTTGATTTACCCACCGTACCAGATTTATGCTGGCCTTGTGCCATTCCAACGCCTTTAGCATCATTTTTTTTATGCTTGTGCCTTGAAAGGGGAAACATTCTGCACCATATTTACAAAGTGGTGCAGTGCTTGCATTGCACCACTTTGTAACCCCTTGCATAATGTATGCAAGCAGTGCGTTCAGCGCTAGGGATCTGTGCGATTTCTGTGCACCATTTTTATCAGCATTTTTGAACACTTGCTAAGTGCAGCTATTAAAAAGAGGCTCCCATTGATTACAGTGGGCCTCTGGGTGCTTTGCAGGATTAGCGTCATCATTTTTTATTATGGTAATTCTGCAAAGCGCTGGAATAGCTAGTCATCCTAACTACCGCCACAGTGCACCGTATTTTAAATACGGTGCTACCATGGTGGCATTAGGGGGCTGCTAAGGGGCGCAGGAAAAGGGCACCTACTGCAGTGCCACTTTTCATGAATCTGCTCCCATAGTGCCACAAGTTCTAAGACTATGATGACCAGTATTTCTGAACGCTTCAAGCCAGCGTTTCTGCGACGTAAGACTACGCAAGAGACAGCATCAATCTCTTTATTTATTTAAAAGGACCAATATTGCCGCCTAGAGGGCCTGATTCACAAAAGTAAACTTACACATCACCCCCGAAATGGGGAGTTTCCACAGTCCTAAAATTACTATTACTAAAATTAAACTTGTAGTTTGTGAATACCAAAAAATAGTAAACTTAGACAAAAATTTAAATTTCCATTGTGAAGCAGGAAATATACAAAACCACTGACACACATTCAATGTGATTTGTAAGCCATGCACCTTATATATACGTTTAACGGTGATTTTACAAAAATATCCTTCATTTTTTTACCTGCTGAAAAAATCTTTCCCTGATATTGACTCGAGCAAATTCCTTGTGCTCTTGTCTCTGTAACACAAAGAGAAAATATCGTACAAATGTATTTGCCCTGGTTTTAGCGACAGTCTGAATGTTCAGAGACGTGGCCCATGGGGGTCTCCCTTCAAGTTAAAATGCATTAAAGGTAAATGCACTGTAAGTTTACAGCGATGTATTTTTATTTTTTAGGATTGGTTTGTATTTTTCTTTTAATTTTACTATTATGTGAAAAGGGATTTTATTTTTGAAAATGAAAAACGTGAAAACAGTTCAGAGAACAAAATATGTTTGTAGGTTGATTGGTGTCATACATTTCATATTCTTATTTCTGACTCCAGAGCCTCGTTTTGTTTCCTGCTAGATTGTTGCTTCAATGTCAAAATGTTTGATGATGATACCAAACTCTTAATACGAATCAGTGGCTGATAAAAATTACATGTTTTTCACATGCCTCTCATCTGGTATTATCTGCCAACTAACCTCAAATGTTACACTCATTTTTTTGTTTCTCACAGAAATCTGCATGCCTTGTTTTTTTTATTTCTTACATTGTTGTATCTTCTCTGATTCTTTACAATTAAACGTACTTTGAAAAGCAATGACATTGCTATGGAGAAACTACTGGACTCGTCATCACTGTTGTCACCGTTTTTATTTGAAAGTTAGGATGAGATAGAAACAAGACACGAGGTACCTCATTTATGAAGGAGACTAATGTTGGTTCGATTTAAGCATTTAAAGAAATCTTTCCACACATCTGCCAATGAACACAATAACCTCCTTATGATGTGCTCAAAACAGTTGCAACTAGTCCAGGAAGGGCTGAAGAGACCAGATGCCGAATATATTATGCTTTATGAGTAATGCCTTATTTTTTTAACCATTTCTTTAAGTGCCAATTTCTAATGTGGAAATAGGTGTGCATTGACGTGTCTAATTATGTGTTTTCGCGTGGGTAGGCACATGGCAAACTGCAGGGATTGTCAGTCATTTATGCGCAGTTAATGATATGTGCTTATTAAGTGCGCATCTCCTAACAATACGCCTCCCATGCATTCTTTGTTTCTCGTGACCCGCCATTAGCCAGCCCATTAGCGGAACTAGCAGGGCAAAATAATACATCAGCCACCCTTCTTTCTTCCCCTTGATAATTCTAGTCATCACACCGCTCGCGACTTTAGCAGATGTTTTTTGATTTTCTTGTAAAGAAAAAAAAACTAATGAGCCATTTATGAAACTATAGAATCCTGCAGTTAACCAACGAAGCACGTGTGGGCACTACAATGCCAACTCAAGATTCAAGTTTTCGTTTCTTCAAATCCTGTCATACCTACACTCATCGTTATGTTTTTCAGAAATGCGAAATACTTATTCAATACAAACATAAAGTCAAATGGGCAGTAATTTGTCAGCTCTGGGAAAACATATACTGATATTAGTCAACTGAGGTTAGATTTCCCATCTGTCAACAGTCTCTTTTTTATTTTTTTACCAACACCGTCTCCATTCTATCACAAACTGAGTACCACAAAATAACAATTTCCAAAGCTGTGAATACCATGAAATATAAACGCTTGAGGTTAAAGCAGCCTTGTTTAATAAGCATACTCCTGCCTACCCTCCCTGATGTTGTACTAAATTTATTAATGCTTTTCACCAGTGTAATGTCTCCAAAAGTGACCTAAACAGGCTCAAAGTGTGGAATTGGGATTTACTTTCCAGAATAAAACTGGTTTCGCCTTAGAAGGTAGAATAAAACAACACAAAGTAGTGCTCTGCACTACTGTACACTACTTCGTGTCAACGGGTTCCATGTGTGGCTGCAAGGGAATTCCCATCGTTTTTGATGCAAAGCCCTATCTACTAATATTTGTAACTAGGGCTTTGCCTCCACAAGACGGGGTAAAGTTGAAGAAAAGTTTTTTTATTCCAAAGTTTAAAAAGTGGCATGTGTGATGTACTAGTGCAGCACACATATTAGGATGGAAAAGTTTTAAACTTAGTTTAACTGTAGTATTTTGTGGTGGAATGCTATCCTTCTAGATCAAAACCTATGGTAGATATATTAGCACTATAATGCAAGGGTGTGTGTATGGCACAAAACAGCCTAAAATGTCCTAGCACTGGGGAGAGAGCAACAGCACTATATACTAGTAAGTATGGCACTGTCCTGCTCCCTTTCAGGCAGTACAGCAACTTTGGTTGCTGCGCTATGTGACTTTAGAAATTTTGTCTGTTGATTTCTGCCTCTTGCCTGTTATGTTATGCTAACCATGATGTTATAGCATGCTTATCATCTCTGAAGGTATACAGGTGTTTTGTAGCTGGTGTGTGGAGCCAGCCCTGGAGGGCTTACTCAAAGAGCTATGTCTTCAACCTCTTATGGAATTCAAGCAGAGAACAGTAATCTCTGATGTGTTGTGGGAGGCTGTTTTAGGCATTATGAGCCCAGTATGAGAAGGTGCAACACCCTGCTCTACTTTTGTGAGGTGTGTGCTAGTGAGACTCCATCAGGGCATTGTGTCTGGAAGGTTGGTGGAAATTAATGTGGCTTTTCAGGTAGAGTGGTCCTATGTTGAAGAGTGCTACGTAGATGTGGGTGATGAGTTTGAACCGAATGCACTTATGTATTAAGAGAAAGTTGAGGTCCCTAAGGTGTGGTGTGATGTGGGCTCAATATGGAAGTTAGAGGACTTTTATGGCTGCTGCGTTTTGACGGTCTTCAGACTTCGTGTGAGTTGGTTGATTATCCCTGATTATAGGGTGTTCCCTTAGTCTAGTCTACTGGTGATGAATGCTTGGGTGTTTGTTGCCTTGATGTTGACACTTAGCCACTGGAAATGTTTCTTCAGCATTCTTGGGGTTTTGAAGCAGTGTGAGGCTACTAAGGTGTCTTAGGCAGCCATGTCCAGATTGTTGTTTATGTTGATGTTGAGATTCCTCACTTGTTCGATAGGTGTGGGAGTGAACCTGAAGTCTGTGGGACACCAGGTGGAAACAATAGTGAGGCGTCTTTCTCGATGTGTGCAACTTCAGTCTTGTCCGAGTTGAGGTTGGGGCAGCTGGATTCTATCTACTATCATCCACTTCGGACATGCATGTGGTGAACATGCTCCTAGTATTGTGTGATTTGTCTAACAGGGACAATATCAGTTGTGCGTTTTGGGTATATGTGGGAATGTTTATGTTGTGCATCCATATGATGCTGGCTGTTAGACCTGGCATCCTGACATTTTGCCTTCTAATTTCCTGTATGCTGACTTCATTTTTGCTGACTTTAAGTCCCTGGACAGTTTATCACTGCTTACCACTGCTAAAGTTCATGAACTTTCTACCTAAAATATGATGACATTGGATTATTCACAACTTTCATTTGTAATTTACTTATATGTCCCTGGTAAAAGTGCACTACATATGCCCAGGCCTGTAAATTATATGCTACTAGTGGGCCTACAGCACTGATTTTGCCACCAACTTCAGTAGCCCTTTTAAATATGTCACATGCCTGCCATTGTTGACCTGTGTGTGCAGTTTTAAACTGCCATGTTGACCTGACAAGTTAACCCTCTTACACACACACAAAAGAGAAAAAGGAGTACTGCTCCAACTCCACTACATCCTGACCTATGTTAAACATTTCGCACAGTGGGGTGGGATAAAGTTGTCTCCAGTCACTGGTCCAGTTTTCCAGTTCTCACTTAAGGATATTCTTTAATGGATGGAAAGGCCTCACCCACCTAATAGTGGCATACTTCATCATAGGCCAGTCCAGCCCACCAAGCCAAGATGGTACTGGCTTGGTGTTTTCAACCGTTGCCCAAGAGGGGAACCAGCTCCTGTTGGGACAGGGAAATCAGCAAAAGTCTTATTCAGGTTAATCAGAACCAGGTTTACAGAAGATTAAAAATACCTTTGTGCCTGTCGAAATATGCTACTTTCTTAATGACTATCCGAGGTGAAGATAAAAACAACCAAATGGTGTATAATAATGGTGTACCAAATTCTAGATACTGATCCTGTAGAAGTGAACTGCTTTGAAGTAACAAATGAGCTAAACCCTTTTGGTATATTGTTTGTTCTAAAACACACAGGCCCCTCTCTCTGACCAGAGTTGTTGTCCTGTGCTAAATACTGTTTTGTGATGTAATATTGCTGGTTTTGGTTTCCATTCAGCATCTCTCCACTTTTTGTATTTTGCTTCAGGTGTCTGTGCTTATTAGACTTCATTCTTCAACTGCCGCACAGACTAGTGACTTTGGTCCACATGGGCACATGTAATCAAGACCTTGTTTGTGTCAGGCCCATGCACCTTAGAATGTACTTGTGTCTGACACAAGTGCTATTTGAACAATTCCCTTTCAATATCCTGGGAAAAAGCACCATGTTTAACAGTGTTTCCTTTTGACATCTTCACTGTTTGGGACTATTAAGGATTTCTAGAGCCCAGAGCCCAGACCCCTACCCATGCCCTGTTCTCTAAGGAGTACATGAATCCCAGAGTCTTACTCAGGCCCTACTTTAGTTTCCCTCACTAAGATTCACACATTTGCACACAGGTAACTCTGACCTTCTTACCTACTCAGGCCTTCTGAAAATATAAGGGACATGTCATCTACCAAAAGCCTTGGGTGACACCATAGAATCTCGAATCTTCCAGTGGATGTTGGAATTTCTGTCAACCTAGGGAGGTTGCACCAATCACATTTCTGTATGTCTTTGGAATTTGGATATTGATGGGGATTTCAGAGTCCTTGCTTCTGCAGGTATTTAAGAGTTGTGTTTTTCTCCTGGTGGGTTTTAGAAGCTGTGCCCACCTGGGGTTCTACTTTTATTGATTCAAAGTGACTCCATACACTGTTAGATCCAGTGATTTTTAATTATGAAAGAATAATCTTTTTGGAGGCTCCACCCATGTATTGGGGCAAATCCACATTTCCAAATCTGTTGGTGGTTTGTGAACAATGTATTGGCCTGGCACTGCTTCTCAGTGAATCGATAGAGTCTTAATGCTCCTGAATTTCATCTTCTTGGTGGTTTTACTTGTGTTGCTTCTGAGTGACTGTTACACTTGTACATTTACTTTTATTTTAGCTTTGAAAGTAGTGTCTTTGTATAAGTTCCAGCCATATGATGGGGTAACTCTGTAGACTTTTAGGGGTTTATTCACAAACTGTACATTTAGAAGTACTACAAAAGTCTCACTAACGTTCTACAAAGTGCTTCCTATTTGTAATAATTCTGTATATGAATACTCCCTCAAAAATCCTATTACATTCCAGTTTAGTGACATGTATGAGCAGTTAAAACAATACTACAGGAGTAATGTTTACATACTCCAAAAACACTTCATGAATAGGCCCCCAGGTCTTACTTGGGGTTGCACCTTCATTCCTAATAACTCTATCAACTCTTAAAGGAGCTAGTGGCTATGGAAAGCTGAAATAGGTTACACCTATGTCATTATTACATCTCCATGTGTTCATGAATGTTCAACTTCCTTTCTAGTCATTTAATAGCTTCCTCTTTGAATTCCAAAACTACTATGTCCTTTGACAAACGAAAACAATGCATCTCATCCGAAAACTCCTGTCTGTTCAGACATTCACCGGACAGATATGTTCTTCTGTCTACTTCTCATATGAACACTTCCCTAACCCCTTTCTCCTACTTCCTACACCAATGTCCATGCCCATTATGCAAGACCAAAGACCCACTTATCTGATTGCAGGTGCTTCCTCATCCTCACAAAACCCATCTCATACTACTACCACTAAATCTTACTTTTTATTTAATCACCCTTCTTATGTTCTGCTTTTCCTACTAGATCTCAGTCTCCTCATTCCAGAAATAAACCTGCTTCTCATTCTAAATAGCTCACCTCCTTTTCTGTGTTTACCTATACCAAGTTTAAACACTACCTCAACTTCCCTCACTCTTGACTACACTCCTCCATTCATAATTGTATCCTCCTAAACAACTATGCTGCATCCATCTTGTCCACTCAACATCTCCTAATCTTGGTCCTCCTCCCACACTTACTAACTCATTTCTACCACCCACCTCTTCACATCTATCGTTCTTCCCTCCCTAGACCTCCCTAGACCTCCCTACCCCATATAGTTCCTTTCTTCCCTGCTTAGCTCATCTCTTATCACCATCTTAACTTATGATAAAAAATATGAATTCAATGGAAATAACAGAGGTTAAAGAAACTTTATAGCTAGGTTTTAAAATCAGACAGGAACTAACATTGAAAAAATAAAAAGCACTGAAGTATGCCAGTTAAAGTTTAGTCAACTAACTATTTTACATCATTCATGACATACATACCCACGCCTCTATGTGCAATCATCCCCCATGGCTATCATCTTTTTTTTTGTTTTGCTTTACATTTTTTGAGTGGCCCACAGTATTTGTTAGTAAGTTGGTGTTTTTTTATTTTTTATTCTAATGAATGATGTTGCTTATGATGTCATTTATCATGTCATAAGTGATGTTAGGTTATAAGCAGTACATGATGGGGGCATAAGTTATAGTTAGATGCAATGCCTTGAAATTGGTGCAGGGCCACATTTCTGGAGACCTGGAAGCAGGGCTTGGTCTTTTCAGCAGCCCAGGACTGTCATTCGTGGGCCCTATTGTGGAGTTATTGTGGAGTTGATCTCTCCTTGCCAGTGGCGTTATTGTGTATGAATGGTAAAGAGCATGTGTTCACAAAATCCTGGGTTGCCCTTCCAAGAGTGCACCACATCAGAGGGAAAGGAAGAATTGACCACTCTCCCCTAAAGACAGTACCATTTCAGCGGAGAAGGCATACAGGCTACCTGACCTTGGATGAACATTTTGGGCCTCATTACAACCTTGGTAGAGGGGATTACTCTGTCCCAAAAGTCACGGATATCCCGTCCGCCATTTTACAAGTTCCATAGAACATAATGGATCTTGTAAAATGGCTGGCGGGGTATTCGTCAAGTTTGGGATGGAGTGTTCCCCTCTGCCAAGGTTATAATGAGGCCCTTTGTGTGTACTTGGTAAAAGCAGACTTAGGGTGACCCAGAAAAAGGGGAAAATGGACAAGTACACAAAAGTGTAAGACTTTCTGTGGAGTCTTTGATGTATGCTGTGGCAGTAGCAGAGCTGTGATTGGACACTACAGCCTCCAATTGTCTAATCCTAGAGTCCATCAAGTCCTCTTTCCAGACCTTGGTGGTTAAGGTTGATGAGGTAGGTATGGATGTAACTTTCCTGCACCTGGACCTCTTCAATGAAGCTGATAGGATGACAGCGGGTAAGGGCCATAACTCTAAATTAAAAGAACTTAAAGCTGATGTGTAAAGACTGGTGCTTATCTCAACAAAACTTGCAGCATAGATGGAGGACACACAGGGGCATTCGATGTGCAACAATCTCTGATGGATGTTATTCCTGGAGGCGTCAGAAGGTCAGCAGCTGAAGAACTACTGGAACTGTAGGTCAATAATTTTATTCCCAAAGAAGCAATCTTGCTTTGCTTCCTGATTGAGAAGACCAAGAACACCACTCCCTTTCTCCAAGACCATCCCCAGCCACCCCTACAAAACCTCTAATTGATAGGTTTCTGAAATATAAAGACCAAGATGTAATATTGAAACTAACCAGGGAAAAATGGGATCCACATTCTGAAGCACAAAAGACCTTGGTGGTCACAGCCTACACTAGACAGGTCCAGAAGCAAAGTACATTCTTTGAACACGTTACATGTTAAAGTGAAATTGTGATAAGTGGAATTTAAATAAATATTGGTGTATCTGACCAAGCTAAAAGTTGTTTTTCAAGGCAAACCCCATTTCTTAGAATCACTGGAACAAGCCTGGTCATGGTAGGAGGAATATCCACAGCCGGGTTTCACCCCAATACTGCAGGGGAAGTGGATAACTCCTCCACTACAACGGAGTATCAGCCCTCAGGAACAGAGGAGAGTCCACAACCTAAAAATGTAGCCAAATATCTGAAAAATAACACTGAAACCAAACTGATCCTGACCGACGATGATGGCTAAGCCACAAAAGACACATCAGGCAATAAGGTAGGCACATCATGCTGGAGATTTGGACAGCAAAGAAACTTTGCTTTGGCCTAATGAGAAAGCAAACCCACTTTATTTGGTGAAATCATGATGAAGGTGCCCATCATATATATATAGCTTATATTCTGGCCAATGTGTTCTGTAACATTGCCACAGATTAAGAGGAATGCTTAATGTAAATACTTCATAGAAGCGCTCAAGTAGAAGCACGTAAATCTCAATAATGTACATAGTCCACTGAAGCTGTAGCTCTCGACTCACCATGGCTGACATGTTGCTAATGAAGTGGTAGGCATGAATGTGTACCAACATCAGCAATTGGGTGCACCTCTTAAGAGGGGGTATAGTGGTTCATTTTATAGTTAGTGAAATTATTTGGCTTAATGATAAAGGGGAAGTTCAACAAGATAGGTTGAGCACTGTCTGTAACATAAAAGATGTTATTTTTTAATAGGTATGCTTATTGGATGTGGTTTTTAAGATGTAGATCACTTATACTTCAAGAACTAGAAGTGGAGGGAGGGGTTTGGGTTATTTTTGTGTTTGATTAGGGTTCACTGTATTTCACATCAGGTAATTTTGCTAATTACAAATTATTCACAAGTCTCTGTCACAAAGAGCACCTGCATTCTATACAAGCTGGAGCATAGAGATTAATAGAAGGTTGATTCAATGGGTAGCACTTAAATAGAAGCCTGAAATGTTAAAGCCTACTGCATAAGATTAATAGTGGAGTAGTGCTCAGGGCAGCAAAACATTTTGGGGTAAATTTAGTGATGCTACAGGACACCCATCTACTGGAGTTCAAAGACCCCTTACTGGCCAATTAGGGCTTCTCAGCAGTAGTGTACACAGGTTTTATAACAGGGTACCAAGGGGTCTCCTATGGACTAGCTTCCTAACCACTGGCGAAGACCTTAACTTAGTCTTAGACTCGGACAAAGACAAAATAAGCAAGAGTGTATACATTCCAAGGGGCCCCATCATGTCTCACCATTTTTTGTTTTTAGAACCAATCGTCTTGGTGGATGTATTGCACCAGCTTCATTCTGACTATGGGGACTATACCTTTTATTCACATGCATACATGTTGGTTCCCAGGTTGGACAGCATCCTAGCACCAGAGAGAGGTGTTAACATAGTATCAGAGCCATAAAGTTTATATTGTGACATAGGTAAATAACTAGTTTACCTTCAATGGTGACTTGTGGAACGACTCTTGGTGGCCTGCTGAACTCAGCCCTTCCCCCACCTGACCGATCACGTCCCCAAACTCAGTACCATCTTGGACAGTAAGTTATCTATGCAGAAACAGGTAAACATTGTCTGCTTGCTCCCTCACCCTACATATGCTCTGTATGATCTTTAGGTGGCTCCCAATTGACACCAGGTCTGTCACTCAAGCACTCGTCACCAACAGGCTAGACTACCATAACACTCTGTATGCAGGAATTATTGCATGCCTCCTGAAGAGACTATTCACAGTACAAAACTCAGCAGCACGACTCATCATTGACCACCTCAAATGGACTCACATCACTCCACACCTTAAGACTCTCCACTGGCTCTCGATCCAGAAGAGATGGCAGTTCAAGATGCTGACCCACCCATACAAAGCCTCCCTTTTCCTCGCAGACACGCCCTGGATGTGCCGATCCACCTGGTAGCCAAAGTCTGGAGTGACCTCCCATGTACTTCAGGAGCACCACATCGATCCAGGGACTCAGAAAAGGACTCAAGACATTGTTGTTCAAATGAATGGAGCACCATGAAGCAGCTAGCCATGCCAACACCTTGAGGTCCTCATTGATGATTTTCCACACTTTATAAATCTTTGATTGATTGATTGAGTCCAGAGCAACAGTCTGGGAAGCATTCGATTTTTTATCTGTGGTAGAATTAGGACACACAGGACAGGACAAGAGGCAAAGTGAGGAAATGAACCAAATGGAGACACACTGGGCCTCATTTACTAGTGCCTTGTGCTGCCACTGCATCATTTTATTTTTTTTCATAGCGGCGGCACAAGCAGTGCACTACACTGCTCCATATTTACAATCTGACGCATTGGGCCCAATGTGTCAATTTGTAAAGCCTTGCGTCACATTATATCAGCACCAGATATCACTGCATTACTGCATCAGTCTAAGACTTCACTACATCAAAATTTTACCACCTGCCCAGACCAGGCATAAAAGTGACTCAGGGCTTTTTCCAATGGGACTCTCCTTGCATTGTTGGAGTTCCGTCAGTTTAATGATGTAACTTCAGAAATAAATCACTGAGGGCCAACAGATGTTTTGGAATTTTTGATGCATCTGTGAAAATGCCCACACTGGAGCTCTGTAGAGTTAGGAGAGGTTAGAACGGTGCAGCTCAACTGGCCGAGCCACATCTGCCAATAGGTAGTATGTAATAAATCTGACAAATTATTGTATAGACTATGGGGGCATTACGAGTCTGGCAGTCCAAGGACCGCCAGACTTTAAGTGACGGTCAGACTGCCGCACTCCAGGTGGCCCGACTGCCACATTAGGACCCTGACGGTCAGACCACCAGGGGACTGTCGTCACCGACAAGAACATGATTCCCGATGGGCTGATGACAGTCAGGGTTGTGCTCAGGCACTGCACAGCTGAACTGAACTCCGCCATGCTGATCACAACCCCAATTACTGCCAGCCATTCCATGGTGGGACCCTACCTTGGAAAGGCAGGTGATATGCCAGTGCCAGGGGTCACTGGGGAAACCCTCCACTGCCCATGCCCATGCTTTGCAGGCAGTGCACATTTTCAAGGTGATAGGGGGCTTTGGTATTGGCCTGGGCTCCCATAAAGGGGACCCAGGCCAATACCGTAGCACTGTTCCCAATGGTCAGCCTGGTGGGAACGTTGTAGTACAATTTTCATGCCAGTCAGCCCGGTGGGAAAATTGTAAGATGACGGGGTGCCACCGGCATGACAGTGGATTTGTCCCTGCAACTTTGACAGTCCTGTGATGGGACTGCCAAAGTCGTAATGAGGTCCTACGTTAGAGATGAGATATATATTAGGCAAACAAGGCACTCTGAGGGACATCTGGTCATGGACTGCAGATCCATAGCCCAGACATTCTCTGCATTGTACTAATAATTGTAAGGGATGTACCCTCTGCAATCGTCCTTAAAATGGTATTGCTGCTACACATATTTTACCAGCTACTCATGTGAAATGGCGTGGAACATTATTTGGGGGGATGTGGAGACATGCACCTTTATGGCTAAATGATGTAAATCTTCCTAAAAGTGTGTTTCTAGAGCTGCTTATATCATAGTGTACTAACAAGTGTCACACCAGTAGTGAGCAATGAATGGTTAGGTGAGGTGCCTCATGACCCTGCCTAAGCAACAGAAAAGTGGATCATGGGAGAAACACACCCCATGCATTATTTGTACGAGGGGAAACTAAATCTTGGCTTGCTTCTGGTAGTGGTCACAGCTTTACAATAGTGATGGGCCACCTTGAAGGGGATGGGCTGACATGGAAGATAGATTTGGGAAACCCCTCTTTGGCTGGGGACATGACTTCAACAGTTCTACTCCTGCAAAGGCTTTACGGGATAAAACAACATTGGAGTGGTGTAGCTAACAGATATGAAGGATGGAAAGAACGTTTGTTCATTTGAAGATGTGTAAGGGATTTACAACAAGGATAGGAGTCTGCTTTTCGGTATTTGCAATTGAGACAGGCCATCCTTCCCCATATCATAGATATGACAGACTTGCCTGAGTTTAATCTACTAGAGGAAGAATTGCTAATGGAAGATATGGGCAAACATAAGGAGTCAATGACATAATATCATTGAAAACAATATCAATTCACAAAATGGCACCCAAAAATATAGTTTATAAAAATATCACCATCTTATACTTAATTAACATAATCACAAATATTGATGACTGAAGCACTCCTGTTAAATATATCTATTTTGACTAATAAAATGAATATATCGGAACCAAAAATGTGTGCACCTTTTAGTAAAATATAAAACATATTGAAATACACAATATTGACTACATTAATAGTACCAAAAATAAAGCTAAAAACTAAATACTTGAAATACACAATAATGACAACATGAATAGTACCAAAAATAAAGCAAAAAACTTAATACTATAATAACTCTATTTTATCCTGAATGAAAAATAAAATTAAACTCAGCACAAATACATCATCTAATCACATTATTTAAATAGTAGAACATTAAAGTACACATTAAACACATAACATATAAATACATTATTATTGAAAAAATAATAACACATAATATACTTTAATACAATTAACATAATAACAAAATTAAACATTACCAAATAAAATTAAGCATAAAATATATCCAGAATAACAAAAGAAAAACAGAGATATATGTTAAACATTACATCAGTACCCCTAAGTAACATCCACCATAAAGGTAAAAACTCATAAAGAAATTACTCAATTAACACTAAGCAAAAAACATAAACAAAAAGAAAACTAAGCAATAGAATACTTAAGTAATTACCAATACAAACAGAACATTTCTACACTTACCATACCACAATCACTAAAGCTGCAAAGACAATGGCACTCTGATGGATTGCCAACAGAAAAGCACAAAAATGGAAGAAAATATACAACTATCTTTAAAAGTAGATAAAACAGTTAAAACATATAAATTAACATACTTAAAGGGACATTATTTTAAAAATGTTAACTAACCTAAATCTCTATGTTTATGTATCTACTAAACTTTAAGTAGTACAGAAAAAGTACAGTACAATCTACAACCTAAAGACCACCAATAGAATTGAGCAGTAGAACACCTGGAGAAAGGCACGTAATAAGTAAGTAAAATGAAAGCACTCCAAGGCATCAACTAAACCTTAAACTTAAAAAAACCTAAAAGCCGTCAACCTCTACAAACTACCCAAAAATAAATATTTCAAATATAACTAATAAAACATTTTTCCCCAACAGACAACAAACCACCTATTCTACATTGCAACAACTTCAACAAAAACATAGAAAAGAACTGCAATTCTAAGCTACACATACGTAAGTATAAAATATAAAACAATTGTTATAACATTATTTTGTCATCAGCAAACCAAAGATAAAATGATTATAATTTATATAACTATATTATCAATCTATTTGCACACAGAATGACAGAAATAACAAGATTTATCACATCACAGAAAGGCAAGCAACTGCTCTTACACATGGGCTACACTTACAGCCAGGAAAGCACAAGTACTGAGAATGTTAATTAGAAATGCAAAACGTACAACTCTAAGGCTTGTTATGGGAGGGCTAGTATAAATAATGATGTTGGTATTAACACGAGAAAACATAATCACCCCCCAAATGTCACTGAAATCAAAGTAAAGCAAGAACTTCAAGATTTAAAAGAAGCGAGCACTAGTTCCGAAAAGCAAACTACTAAAATACTAAAATATATACTCACTAAAGTGCCTAAACACATCACAGGTCACATCAGAGGTCATCTATCAGCTATACCCACTTTACAACTCTTACTAGCACATACTAAAAAGGCCACCAGTTGAGTTATACTGATACTGCCCATAGAAGATACCAAAACATCCAAATTCCTGACCACTGAACCACCACACAAAATGATGAAACCATTCCTTGTATATGACAACCATATTCATGCCAAATTCATTATTATATTTGCTACAGCAGATAATTTATAAGCTAAGCTAATGTCAAATATTGGTGATGGACAGAACATGTATAATGTGCCCTAGACCATTCACTCAAACATACACTATACATGTTGAATATTAAAACACTAATACGCTCCTCTTACACACCTTTCTGCCTAATAAACAAAGTAGCACTTACTATGAATGACTAAACCACATTAAAATAAAGCAAAAAACTACCCCCCCACATTAAATAATAATTGACTTACAACAAGGCACGATAGAATACTTTACCTAGACCCACACTTCCATTTTAGTTAAAGCATTTGGAGATGCCTCTAACAATCTCCACGAACTGTAGTATATGCAAAAAAGTTTGCTTGGAAATACAATAATTATTAGCACTGGCACATGTTTCTTCAACCAATAGAACTTACTTATAGAAAGTCCATTTTACTAACAAAACAAACACAAACTCCGTAATGGAGTTTGAAGATATTTGGGTTGTCAGACTGCTCACTCTGGACACAGACACCAACCCAAATTCCAACAGCACCATGCCATAAGAAGCCGAAACCAACAACGCAGTAGAAGGATGATAAAATAACTTCAGAGTCCGGTACAACCAGATTTCAGCAATAGCACTTCTTGCTTCTCGCCTCTATTTTTCCTTAAATTTTGGAAACTCACGGGCTGATTTATGAGCCCCTTGCATCTTTCAAACAACATATTAGCGTCATTTTTTTTATACTAATGTGGCGTTAAATGGCCAAAAATGCAGCACCATGTTTACAAAGTGGCGCAATGGCATTGCATTGTGCCACTTTGTAACCCTTTGCACTACATTATGCCTGCGCTAGGCATTATATATGCAAAAGTGGAGTTCCCCTATTAGGTGGGGCTGAAAAAATGATGCAAGGAAATCTGAGACATTTCCTTGCGCCATTTTTCTCAGCACTTTAATGCCAGCTCAGAGCAGGCATTAAAAGGGGGCATGTAATTGAATACAATGGGACCCTATGTACTCTGCAGGAGTAGGTAGCACCTACATTTTGGCTCTTCTCCTGCAGAGTAAATCAGTAGCATAAAAAAATGAAGCTATTGTCCCCTACCCTGTGACATGGTACACCATATTTTAAATACAGTGCACACATGGTGGCAGTAGGGGGGCGATAAGGGGCGGAAGGAAATTGGCACTGCACTGGGTGCAGCACCACATTCTCAAACCAGCTCCTGAATATCTTCAGTTCTATTTGTATGATATTGGTCGCTTTTGTTTTGATTTACTCATTAAATTTATTTCTATTTGTATAATCTAGTGTTGAAACTTTTTGTGTGGTGTTTTCACTGGTTTACTGTTGGAAGCACTACAAACAGTAAAACAGTTCAGCCTGACTGCTGTGTGCCACCAGGCTACTAGAAGGTGAGTTTAGGTTAATTTAGGATTTGCTAGTGCCTTACCCTGACTGAGATTGTGTTTGCTGCTTGACCATGGCTTACACCCCAGTCAACCAAACATCCAGTTTTTAAAAGTCTACAAATATGACAAGTCTCTAAAAATGATCTACAGACATGATTACTTTGGTCATGCTCATGAATTGTAAGCACCCTCACAAACTACTAGATGTTGAACTAAGAGTAAGGGCTGATATATTTCTATGGAATCAACAATTCACTGGAAAAACTGGGACAGGAAGGGTATAGAATGATGAACGAGCAGTGCCTGAAAAAGTTCCAAAATGTAAAGGATGAATACGTATTACATACTAGATGCATTGGCAATAAAGAAAATGAGTGCACTAACTGAATTCAAGTCCTGGCTTCATGAAATGAGATAGTACGAAAATCACCTATTAGATCCTACTTCAAAACACAGAGCTGTTGAAACATTGACTGTTGATAAAGCAGCGTTTCTTTAATTTCAGGCCCATATTTATGGGAAAATGATGGAGCCTGACGCTGCTCCAAAATTGGCAGCGGCGCACTTCGTCATTTTCACAATGAAGGTATGCGCCATATTTAAGTGAATTCTGTGCACACTTGTGTTGTCCCCTGCACTGTTGCTAAATTTAGCTGCAGTGTCAACACAGGCATCCTTGCACCATCAGGGAAGGATGTCTGTATTGAGAGGTGTGATTTTTTTTATGTGCGTGAAGGTGTCCCTTCCTGCACATAAACAATCATTAATGACACTTTGGCTCCTCTGTGTGTGCTTGAGAATGCAGCACACACAGAAGTGCCAAAGCGTCAGTTTCAAATGATTGTTTGTGTGCAGGAAGGGACACCTTCCCGCACATAACCAATCATATCTGGCATTTTGCTCTTTCTATGCTTGCTGAAGAATACAGCACGCATAGAAAAAGGAAAAAATGAGGAGGAATAAAAGTATTCCTTCTCGGTTTGCCTTGCTAATGCCACCCCTGGGGGTGGCGTTAAATGTTAGCACTGCCTCAGGTTTACAAAAGCTTGTAAATCTGAGGCAGCGTCAAAATGCAATTGGTGTTGTAGCACACCCACAGCAACACCCATTGCAAGCCCCTTTGATGCAGGTAACTGCATCGGAGGGGCCCATATTTACAAGGAGGTGTAACCAAGGTTTCAGCTGGTCCGCCCAGTGGGAAAGTGAAGGCAGCATTGTCACCGGCTCATAATTGAACCAGAGGCAATGCTGCCATTCACAGAGGGAACCAGCACCCTCATAATGTGTACTGTCTATGCAACAGACAGTGTGCATAATGAGGGTGCTGGTCAGGGGGCCCCTCACTGCCCATACCACAGACACCTTGTGGCCCCCTGCACCTGTTCCCCACCAACCTTTTCATGGGAGTGAAAAGGCTGATGGAGAACCATGTTATAATCAGCAGGGTGGGGCTGACTTCGTCGCTGCTCTTGTTGTTTCCAACCTGCACTGCCATCACCCCGCCGGGATCTCTAATCCCCTCGGAGACAGCAGGAGCTCGGCGAGGCTGCCTACCAACTTCGTAATGTGACGGTCAGACTGCCATAACCACGGCAGTCCAACAGTTACCGTGATTGGGGCAGTCTGAGGACTGCCACACTCGTAATTAGGCCCTTGGGGTTTTATTAACAATTTAGCTCAGGCTACAAGTCAATCAACCAGCAAGAAAAAATATTGCAAGAACATACATATTAAATGATCATGCAGTCTGAATTTGTTTATTGCAAGGAAAAGATGGAAAATAGTCTTGCATACAGCAAGCAAAATGTCAACCAAGCAAGTCCATAAAAGTACTATGGTTTTACTGATGTTTTAAAACTGATGATTTTAAATTGAAAGCTGTGCTTTATATCTGCGTGTTTTGCCAAATTTGTTAGGTGGGAGGAGGGAGCAACTAAAAATTCATTCTCTACACTGTCATCAGCTTCTAGACTTTCTTCCTGATTGCGACAGCTAAAGCTGCCATTTTTTGTCAGTGCGTGCTCTAGTTTCCTGAAGCGCATATGCATTTAAAGCATGCTGCGGTGCGGACGCACAGTGGACGTATGCAGCGGGTGTGCCACTGACACACCAAAGGCAAGCCCGTCTGCTCCCGAACGCATTCCAAAAGTGGCCAGCCAATTTGCGCAATTTGCCAGGGAAAGTAAATCTGAGTTAACTTATAGCTCAAATCGACTGGTAAATCTAGCCCCCACTAGAAGTGTTTGACCATGGCCTTGGAACCATTTGTCTTAACTGATGCTGTCTGTGTGCAGTGTGACTATCACATCAATTTTATACATCCTTGCAAAAAAGACACATTGCTTCCTCAGTTTTTGAGTGGTAGGATTCTTAGACCAATATTTATACTTTTTTTTTGCACCGTATTTGCCCCGCTTTTTGATGCAAAAGCGGCACAAACTTACAAAATACAATTGAATTTTGTAAGTTTGCACTGCTTTTGCGTCAAAAAGCGGTGCAAATGTGGCGCTAAAAAAGTATAATTATGGGACCTAGTTTTTCTGCAGCCTTGATTAATGCTAGATCACTACCTAAAGATGCTGTGGACATTTTTAGCCTCCTATGTGAAGAAAATCTTGATGTTATATTTTTAACTGAAGCCTGACTAACTGATTTCTTGGGCCCTTCTATCTTTTCTGCTATCCCTAAAGGCTGCAAAATATCCAAAGAGGATCGCAAGAGTGGTAGAGGAGGTGGAGTTACTATGATCTTCAGGGACATCTTGAATTGCACACTAATCCCTTCCTCAAATCCTTGTATAGCATATTATATCACTTGGCTTTGAGATATGTGACTTTAATCTCCATATGGATATCACTGAAGATAAGGAGCTAGTCTATCTGTAGGGAAGCATCTCTTCCTTGGCCTTGTTTGGGCACACACATCGAGCAGGACATGTTCTAGATCAACTATTCTCAAATGTAACAGTAGATTTGTATACACCTACCCCGTTAGTTTGGTCAGACCATTACTTGATCAAATTTAGGGAGGCTAGTGGTGAGAGGATTTAACCTCAAGGAGGGTCAGTGACTGGGTGTCAAGAGCTTTTCATAAGATCCAGCCATAGGTGTTCAGTAGGGCATTGGAGGAGAGAAAACCTACTCTCTCAGGAGATGTGGCTACTGCTGCTGACCTCTTGGATAATTGGATTGTCTCTACCACTTGCAAACTAGCCCCCAAACTTCCACAGCAGTCCCTCTGAACTAAGCCTTCCTGTCCCTGGTACATCGGATCTCTCAAAGAGAATAAGAGTGAGTGCAAACATCCTCAGAGACAATGGAAGCAATCTTACAGCCTGGCAGTTAAGGTTAGGTATAAAGGTGTGTTAACAAACTATTATAAGGAGATTAAACATGGAAATCCTTCTTTGAGGATAGGATTATGAAAGCAGGCAATAAGCCTAGAGACTTTTTTAAAATTGTGAAAGCCTTTATGTCCCTGGAGGCTTGTGTTGGGTATCAGGATCCCACGGTGAAAGGGTTTACTATTTCGAGAACAAGACTGTGAGTATTCAAGTCAGTCTCCTCCTTTTGTCTCAGGTGGAGGAGATCTTAGTGGATAATTAGCAGCCTAATCTAAGTCAGGACTCAACCCTTGCGATGGACATGTTTGGTCCAATCTCTCCAGAATGTTTGCTATTAGCAATCCATAGTCTTAAGTCTGGTTTGCCCTCTGATCTGTGTCATCCTTGTCTTTTGTCCTTAGGGGCTGACGTTATTAACACTCTGGCCAACAACCTCTTGAATGCCTCTTTGTCATCAGCTATAGTTCCCCGGGCATAAAGCAGGCTATAATTTTGCAGCTGCTAAAGAAGCCCCAGTCTGATCCTGGAGACCTTCCAATTGCAGACCCAGATCTTGGCTTTCAGCCCTCTCGAAAGAAATGGAAAAGCATGTTAACTATCAGCTGTCAAACTACTTGGAAAGTAATAACTTACTGCATCCAAGTCAATCTGTTTTTTGCCCTAACTATAGTACGGAGGCGGCGCTAGTGGAGGTAGTAGATTACATCAGGCGTTATCCTAGATGCTGGGGTAGTGCTGTACTGATCATGCTTGATTTGTCAACATCTTTCAACAAGGCGTCCCACACCATTCTCCTGGCCCACCTCTGAGCCTCCGGAATCAGGGGTTTGGCCTTGAAGTTGCTGGCCTCATTTCTGAAGGGAGGAGGTCAAGAAGTTTGGTGTCCTGTGATCTCCGAGTGGGAGTTCCTCTAGGCTCGGAGTTGATCCTCACTCTATTCAACATTAACCTTACTCCTCTTGCATTCCTGGCCGAGACCTTGGGAGCAAAAATTATTTCCTATGCTGATGACACCCAGTTACTGTTTTCCTGGGGTAGGGATGGAATGTTCCTTGGCAAACAAATCAGATCCTGTTTGTCAACAGTCTTTCAATGGATGACTCACCATCAGCTTAAACATAGTGTGGGAAAGACAGAGCTACTTTTTGGGGGGAAGAACCGATGAGCCCTGGCAGTCCTTTTGGCCAATAAATGCTCCTCCACCAATACGTCAAACTAGCATTGTTAAAAATCTGGGCATTTAGCTTAATAAAGATGTCTCCTTTTTGCCTCAGGTCAATGCAGTGGTTGGGTATTGTTTTGGTTTGCTACATGTACTGAGGAAAGTCTTGCCTTTTCTTTCCCTCCTCTTCAGAAATTGGCAGTAAAGCCTTAGCATCTAGGCTTGTCTATGGCAATGCACTGCACCTGGACCTACCTAATTTCTTGATTAACAAATTCTAGGTGATCTAAAAAGCAGCAGCCTATACCATGCTAGGCTTGACCCTGAGAGCACGTTTCCCCTTATCTTAAGGAGCTGCATTGGCTGCCTATTGGGAACAGAATCCTTTTCAAGACCTTGCTCTTGATTCATAAGGCAATTCATCAGTTGGGTGCCAATTATCTCAAAAAAAGGATTTGCTTTTATGTTCCATCCAGGAACCTGCACTCAGTCAATCTTCTTTTGGCCAAGGTTCCTAAGTTTCAGCAGTCCAGAACATGGGGTAGGTCCTCTTCAGTCCTAGGACTTTCACTATGGAACAAACTTCCCTTTGAGTTACAAAGCATTTCAACCACTTTCCTGTTTCAGAAGAAACACAAAACTTGGCTTTTTAAGCAGGATTAGTGTCACTATTCTCAGTTAGGTCTCACCCGAGATGCAAAGCACTAGGATACTCTTTGGAGTAACAGAGCGCTTTAGAAATGTCTATTACATTCACTACATTGTAGATGGAGACAGTGGGAATTGGGAAGGTACCGGGAGTTTGGATTTTGTTGGACTAGTTTTCTTCAGACATTTTTTTGGGACATAGGCTAGGGAATGGTGATTGGCTTGGGGAGAGGGTGGGCCTGTTGTGGGTGGAAAGGGTGGATTTTAAAACTTATATTGTTGAAACTAAAGGGGAAATTATTTTCCTGATACTTTAAACTTGAAGTAGCTCTTTTGTGTTTTGCTCCCACTTTGCACTGCTGCCTTTTCACGCAGCCTTTTTTTTAAATCTGCTCATCAAAGTGTATGTATGGTTAGTTATAGTTAGATAAACTCATGTCCTACTACGCTCTGTTACTACATTATTGACAATTAGGGGTAGGGTATGCTGCCATTGCAAATATTACCTACAACAATCTAGGTAAACAAGGAAAATCAAAGTACTTGTCTGCAGTAGAAGTTAGTTAATTATCTACTAAGCTAGTTCACTTCACTCCATAGTTCTTTTAGCTGAAGAGATGACCTCTTTCAATCTTTCAAATGTTCTTGCAGGGTTTCCTAAGGTGCCTTCTTAATGGTGGTGGTAGTAGTAGCAGGCTAGTGCGCTAACAAGGATGGCATCACATTCACAACAAGTAAGGTCCCACTCCCACCTAGGTGAGCTCCAAATATAGGATTTATCAAATGGGTTATCCATCACAGGGAACTAAATTGAAAGAAAAACACTGAGTTAGTGGGTTATATATTTACAACATAGCTTTACAAAGAGACAAAACTAATACCACCATGACACAACAAATAAATACCTAAGATTACAACAAAAACTAGCTATAGTAACTTCTTCTGAGCAATGGGGAGCTAGTGAAACTAAAGTTACAAAATCCTCGAGTCAGGAGAAGTCTACTCAAAGTCAACAGTGGTTAAGCGTTTCTGCAATACAAGGCTGGAATGATGATCTTGATGGACGATGTTCTATATCTAAATTATGGATTCCTTTTATGTGTGGGTGAGTTAGTAGGGCTGCTCTGGGCTATTGCTCATATAATAAAAGATCCTGCAGCGAGTTTGTGTTGCTTTCAACATATCTGCCCCACCTCAATAAATCACTCAGCCCAGGTAAAGAGGGTTAGGGGTAGATGAATGATAGGAAAGGGAATTTGGAGAAAGGTGTGACAAAGACAAGCAGCAAACACCAAAACAACAAGGGTCATCAGGGCAATGAGCAGCACAACATCATCAATCTCTTGTGGGAGGAAATGAAGGATTGAGTATGACGCAGTTCTGTTAAATGCATTGCAAACAGTCCTTCAGCCCCAGAGCCCTGAGGTATTATAAGATATCTAAATGCTCCATCATTTGGTTTTGAAAAATACAAAATATGGAGGAGTGTAGTGAAAGTACTCAGGCCCATATTTATACTTTTTGACGCAAACCAGCGCCGGCACTCGTTTGCGTCAAAATATTTACCGCCGGCTAACGCCATTCCCACGCACCAGGTGGGTGCCTTATTTAATGATTGACGTTAGCCGTCGCTGCGGGCTGGTCAGAGTAAAAGAAAATAACTCTAACCAGGCAGCGCCAGCGTAGGGAAAAATGGGGGTTGTGCATCAAAAATGGTACAAGTCAGGTTAGAGTAAAAAATCATGGCTCTAACCGGATTTGCGCCATATTTTGACACACAACCCCCATTGAAATGACTCCTGTCGTAGCAAAGACAGGTGTCATGGCCCCCTGCCCAATGGCACTGCCCAGGGAACTTCTGTCATTGGGCAGAGTGGCATGTAGGGGGGTCCAAGTGAGGCCCCACTATGCCACTTAAAGAAAATGTATATATATATATATATATATATATATATATATATATATATACTTACATCAACGTACCTGTACTTACCTGGGATGGGTCCCCCCATCCATGGGTGTCCTCCAGGGGTGGGTGGGGAGGCAGGGAAGGGCACCTGTGGACTGCTTCCATGGTCAGAGTCCATTGAAAAGAGCCCACAGGTCCCTTAACGCCTGCTTTCGCCCAGGCGTTAAAACACAGCCCACATCAGGCTCAAAATGGTGCAGGAGTATAAATAAAGCACACAGGCCTTAAAGTCATTTTTTTGGACGGGAACGCCTATCTTGCATGTCATTAACGCAAGGCAGTTTCCCGCATCCAGAAAATGACGCACACAGAGGAATTTTGGTGTTCGTGGGCTCTGGCGTCATAGTATAAATATGGTGCAAGGTTTGCGACAAATTTGCGGGAAACTGTTTGACGCCAATTCGGTGCAAATAGAGTATAAATATGCCCCTCAGTTCTAAAAATTAGGATGATGATGCTGTATTGCCAAACTGATCGGTGCATTTGCATTCTTCTCGGTCTTGTCAGTCAGTCTTGGATGCCTAGCTGACCCAGTCCAGTAAGGTAAGCAGGAGTGCTGTGGAGCTTTTGCCTTTTGTGCAGGAGAAGAGAAGACCCATGGAGAGTAAACAGAAATTATATTGTAGAGTCAAGCAGAAGGAGAGAAGCTACGCTTCATGAGCATTGTACCAAGAAAACTCAAAGAAAAAGCATAGACTGCTGCAGTCATTCATTTAATTTTATGACTCATGTGCAACTGAGAAATGAGAGAATTATACAACCGATCAAGGATAAGTAACTACATATGCTGATCATTCTCACAGCTGTCATCATAACATTTATCTGATCGCATGCATCATATGATGATGTGGCTCACATGTCTGTCTCCAGTTACATACAGCAGCCCCGACAACTACATGGGAGGAGTTTCACCGTTGAGCCAGCACACACACTCAGCAGCATTTCCCAAATCAATGCACTTCTCCTCAGTCCACAGAGGTGAAAAAGCCTCAAAGTTATCATCATCATGGTATTTGTTTGAATAAGAGTAACTATTAACAAATCAGTCCAACTCCATCCTGACCTGAGCGAGATAGTCCTCTAGTGCACTGCTGTTGAAGAGCAAGAAGAGAAACGGAATTTGATTATTTTGTGTATATTTGTGTTCATAACTAAAGTGACTGGCATGATCCAGAAAAAAAGGAGTGGACACTGCCAGAAAATTTCCCAAAGTGTGAAAGGGCCAATTACCTTCAGGAAAATAATCACTCATCAGGCCCCAAACTTAGCAAATCATTGAAATTAAGTTTACAAATTAGCTGAACACCCTCCCTCACTGTCTTCCACCACATAACCCATCAATTGTCACTCACAATTGCTTGACAGTGTATCATCACTCATTGGTGATAGCTACCTATTCCAATCTAAGGACTGTGGTAGGTACACAATTGTATCTCCTCTTTGATGCAAGCAACATGTTAGAGGTTGGTATTCTTATAAATCAAGTGATCTTCTGGAACATGTTAGGTGATGAAAAAAAGAAAGATAGGCATGGAAGGGAGACAGGCATTGTATACAGTGTCCTGAACGAAATGCATAGGCTTCTTCACTGCTCGCTAGTACAGCTCCAAGCACACACCCTCAGAATCATTTCCCAAATCAACACACCTGTCTCCAGTCCACTGAGGTGAAAAGTCCTCAGAGTCATTGTCAGCATGGTTTCCATTTGAAGTCCCTAACTTCCTTTTTCTGCTGTTGAGGTAGTCCTGTCCTAAGTCCTTCCATACATCTCCTGACTCTGAGTAACGATTAACAAATCAGTCCAGATCTGACCTGACTCAAGTCAGATGGACCTGTAGTGCACTACTGTGGAAGAGCAAGAAGAGAAACAGAATTTTGGTATTTTGTGTGGATATGTGTTTGTTAGCTAAAGTGATTGGTCTGGTTGCTGAAGAAACAGAAAAAAGAAGTGGACCCTGCCAGTAAAGTTCTCCAAGTGTTAAAGGGCCAATCACATTTAGGAAAAATGATCACCCATCAGGCCCCAAACATTACAAACCATTGAAATAAAGTTTACAAATTAGCTGAACACCCTCCCTTACTGTCTGCACAAAAATCATCCTTACTCAAAATCGTTCAATAATGTAGTATCACTCATTGATGATTTTTACCTATTCCAGTCCAAACACTGTGGTAGGTACAAAATTGTATCTCCGCATTGATGCAAGCAACGCATTGGAATTTGGCAGTCTTGTAAATCAAATGATATTCTGGGGCAGCCCTGCTAGGTGATAAAAAAAAGAAGGATAGACATGGGAAGGAGACAGGCATTGTTGCCAATGTCCTGAAGGGAATGCGGAGGCTTCTTCACTAGACATTGATCCAACTCCAGTCCAGCCATACATGTGCCTAAAATGGTGGGGCTGTATAAGTCATACACAAACAGATTGTTCTACTAACTATATCCTTATTTATTTTGGCAAAGTAGTTCCATGATAAACAATTAAAAGGTTCAATGATGGCCTACTCAGTCAAGGAAGTAGAGTTCATCCTCAAACTCAGGTGGTTCATCCAGAAGCTGGTCAGCTAACACACTTGAGTCTGCCCAATTATCCTCCTCCTGTTGTATTTCAAGAATAATGTAATTGTGTGTTATGAAGTGTTGACTCATTTTGAATATGCTCAATCTTTATGTTTTGAGGTGAGAGGCTAGTCCTTCTCACTGTGACAACTGCACCAGTTGCACTGAACACATGATCAGCAGAAACACTGGATACAGGACAAGCCAAATACTTTGTTGCCAGACCGCTGAGCTCTGGCCAGTAGCGCATCTTCCCATACCGATATACCAATGAGTTTTGGTCCACATAGACCTCTTTTGAGTCGAACAGATGCTCCTGGGACATACTCTGATTGGTCTTTGGTGCTGCCATTTGCTTGATCTCATTTGCCTTTACCGCTGCACTGGACCTGAGACCTGCCACTTGAAACCAAGCCAATGCAGAGGTTGGGGCTGATTCTTCTGTTCCAGTTTTGCCAGTGTTCTTGTTGCTGGTGTTGGCTGCTGTGAGACAACAGGACTGCCCTGTCTGGAAGTTGAAGGAGGCACCCTAGAACGTCTGCCAGGGTGTGGGACTCTAATTGTTAGACGGTCTTCTTCCAGGTCTCTGGCTTGCTCGACAATCTACCTCTTGTATTGTGCAACATCCCCTTTGGCAAAAGGAATTAAAGTGGCCAGTATTTACGTCACAACTTGTAACAGGTGGAGTTCCAATGTGTTGGCACCTCCTGTATAAGGGCTTTAACTGGTACTTTATTAGCCCCCTGAACAACCCTCAACTGATTCAGGATTTTAAAAGAATTGCTGAAATGAGTGCAGATTCTTCTGCAGATGGTCAGTATGTCTTCTTTTTTGAGAAAGTTCTGCACAACCCGGTTGATGCAGTATGCCAAACACAGGATCCTGAAATAGCCACAATCTGCCATGGCCTTAGCTATCTTACTGCAACTGGCCATGGCAACAAATCCAATTCTGAGACCCCTGGGGCACAGACATTCAAACACCTTGTTGTTATAGTCTTCCCAAATGTTTGCAGCTGTATAGGATTTCACCATGGCAAACATGGCTACTGTTGCATGCCGCCAAACACCCTTAAAACTTTCTTAAGCACTAAGACCTGTAGATAGCTATTGCCTAACACCCTGCAAAGGTGATCCAGTTTGCAGTGATAGATATATAATCTTGACAACTGGTCCACATGTCTGTCTTCAGATGGTAGTTTGAGGAGCACTCTGCTGCAAAGCTTGTCCAACCAATTGCAGCACATCATGATGGAGCATTTGAACAGCAACTCTGGCAAAATGGGTCCAACTAGGAACCTTCCATTTCAGATAGATAGCCGCAACAATTTCCAAACATTCCACTCCTTCCAACAAACATTTTAGCCAGCTTCCCATTGTACAAACATGCCATTGAGTGTTGCATTCGTTGGGCCCCTGCTGCCTAAACATGCCTGTAATGCAGCCTGGATTTACTTCTTTGATGATGCCACTGATGCAGGCAACTTCCAAGAATTAAGAGGTGGTACACTCAATGTGTGTATTGGGGCAGTCAACGTATGCTGTGATGTTACCATTTGACTCTTATGCCATTTTAAGGTTACAGAGGTGGGTGATACAGGCACACTGTTGGGAACAGGGCTGCTTTGTGTAAAGCTTTCACCCTCTTCTGGCTCTTCACCTTCCAATGTGATTGAAGCTGATTCCCATCTCTCATCACCACCACCAACTGCAACAGTTTTTTTAAGGTGCTCCTCCCACCAGATTGCGTGATATTTTCATATGGGTCATTTTGCCACCAGTACCATAGTGTGAACCAGGCTTTCCTTATTGAACACTTGCATGCTTTTAAGAAGTTCCAAACTGGGAAGGAGATCTTTTTTACTGGGCCACAGGTCCCACTGCCAATGCCCGAAGAACTGGAGGTAGTTTTGTGTGTTGACAATCGCCTCTCTGCAGTGCATAATTCGACTGAGGTAGTGGTGGATACAGGTCTCAGCGGGGACCTTACAAATATAGAAGGTGGAGGTGGTGGTTATGGTAGTACCTGTGCCACACCCCTTGAAGCAGGTTGAATAGGAGGGATAATCATAATGTCAGTGCCATCTGAGCCAGCCTTTATGACAGTGACTGGCTCGTCCTTCTCCTCTTCCCTTTCTATAATTCTAAGGCTTTCTGGAACTTTACTTTTCCATTGTCTCCTAGTCAGGCATTTGACTCAGCCGGGGTTAAATCCATGTCCAGATCATCAGATGGGAGGCTTGGAGAAGATTGGGTACCCTTCCTTTTTTTTGCTGGAGATCGGAAGCCAATGGTTCAACAACAGATACATCAGGAAGCTCAACCTCCTGTTCTGCTTCTACATGAGGTAGATCTACTATTGCTGGCTGCGGCTCCTCAAGTTGTCCACTTTGCTCAGTTTTCTGTGACAATTGGGTACTAGTATGCAATGGATACAACACCATTTAGACTCACTATTTGTTGCCATGATTCCAGTGGCTGCCTAGATGAGAGACATGGATTTGGGCTTAGGTTGAGATGGTACCGTTGATGCAGGAGTGCTGTTCCCAGCTAGCTGGTCAGAGGATGGTACGGCAATGAAATGTTTCTTGAAAAAGTTTGGGACAGCACATCAGTGGTGGAAATCGGCTTCTTATCTCCTCCTCCTCACTGCCCACTTTCTTGGCAGTACCTTTCTCTGTGGCCATCTTCAAGCTCTGTCAGTTGACAGTGGCATTTAGCTGCACAAGAAGAAAAGATTGTAGGACTCATGTGTTGTTGTCATATCACTTTGTGCTGGCCTTCTGTCTGGTAGTACTCTGTGGGTCTTATGAACCTAAAAGCAAACAAGCAAGATAAGCGTTTAGTGAAATGTGTCATTTTTACAGTTTTCTTTTAATCATCAACAACAGCAAGCAAAGAGGCACGGATAACAAGAAAACATGCAGGCCTAATGAAAAAGCACACTGGCTGGCGCAAAATGGCCAATGACCACATGGTGAAATAACAAGTAAGGAGACATGGACAACAAAGAACACATGCAGACCTATGGAAAAAGCACCCTGATTGCCTGCACAAAATGGCCACTGGCTGCATGGTACAACAACAACAACCACAAGCAAGGAGTCATCGGAAAAGAAAGAATACATGCATACTTTTGGCAAAAGCACACTTACTGCGTACACAAAATGACCACCGATCACATGGTCAAACAACAAGCAAGGAGGCATGGTTAACAAAGAACACATGCAGGCCTAGCGACTCGTACTGCAAAAAAAGGCCCCCGGCCATATGACATGGAGAACAAACGAAGACAAATGGTGGACTATGGAAAACACACACACATACTGGCCAGACTAAGAATGCATGAAAATAACAATGAAGAAAACACTACTATTAATTCAGCAATGCCAAAAACGAAAATTAAGTGAGCTATAAAAATTTTGCAACACACATTCTCCTTAGTCATCAAATATTAACCCACCAACATACATTTTTAGCAGAAAAAAATGTGAACTACAAAAGAAAACCCCACATATTATAATTCAATCTAATGCAGATGTAGGCTAAATAATGTTTTAAACCAACATACACCTAAGAAACAGTTGTTTCATGTACCTATGACTAGTACTGGCTGGATGGCCCGAGGGGCAGACTAGTCCACATAGTAAAGTAATTGAATAGTGCAAATTAAACAAACATGGAGAAAATGCACTGAACTGTGCAACATTTTTTCCCTACAAAAGATAATAATATTAAACGCTAAAAAATAACCAGGCCCATGCTGAAACTCTATTGAGTGTAAATTATCTGGAATTTGGCAGTCTTGTAAATCAAATGATATTCTGGGGCAGCCCTGCTAGGTGATAAAAAAAAGAAGGATAGACATGGGAAGGAGACAGGCATTGTTGCCAATGTCCTGAAGGGAATGCGGAGGCTTCTTCACTACACATTGATCCAACTCCAGTCCAGCCATACATGTGCCTAAAATGGTGGGGCTGTATAAGTCATACACAAACAGATTGTTCTACTAACTATATCATTATTTATTTTGGCAAAGTAGTTCCATGATAAACAATTAAAAGGTTCAATGATGGCCTACTCAGTCAAGGAAGTAGAGTTCATCCTCAAACTCAGGTGGTTCATCCAGAAGTTGGTCAGCTAACACACTTGAGTCTGACCAATTATCCTCCTCCTGTTGTATTTCAAGAATACTGTAATTGTGTGTTATGAAGTGTTGACTCATTTTGAATATGCTCAATCTTTATGTTTTGAGGTGAGAGGCTAGTCCTTCTCACTGCGACAACTGCACCAGTTGCACTGAACACATGATCAGCAGAAACACTGGATACAGGACAAGCCAAATACTTTGTTGCCAGACCGCTGAGCTCTGGCCTGTAGCGCATCTTCCATACCGATATACCAATGAGTTTTGGTCCACATAGACCTCTTTTGAGTCGAACAGATGCTCCTGGGACATACTCTGATTGGTCTTTGGTGCTGCCATTTGCTTGATCTCATTTGCCTTTACCGCTGCACTGGACCTGAGACCTGCCACTTGAAACCAAGCCAATGCAGAGGTTGGGGCTGATTCTTCTGTTCCAGTTTTGCCAGTGTTCTTGTTGCTGGTGTTGGCTGCTGTGAGACAACAGGACTGCCCTGTCTGGAAGTTGAAGGAGGTACCCTAGAACGTCTGCCAGGGTGTGGGACTCTAATTGTTAGACGGTCTTCTTCCAGGTCTCTGGCTTGCTCGACAATCTACCTCTTGTATTGTGCAACATCCCCTTTGGAAAAAGGAATTAAAGTGGCCAGTATTTACGTCACAACTTGTAGCAGGTGGAGTTCCAATGTGTTGGCACCTCCTGTTATAAGGGCTTTAACTGGTACTTTATTAGAACCCTGAACAACCCTCAACTGATTCAGGATTTTAAAAGAATTGCTGAAATGAGTGCAGATTCTTCTGCAGATGGTCAGTATGGCTTCTTTTTTGAGAAAGTTCTGCACAACCCGGTTGATGCAGTATGCCAAACACAGGATCCTGAAATAGCCACAATCTGCCATGGCCTTAGCTATCTTACTGCAACTGGCCATGGCAACAAATCCAATTCTGAGACCCCTGGGGCACAGACATTCAAACACCTTGTTGTTATAGTCTTCCCAAATGTTTGCAGCTGTATAGGATTTCACCATGGCAAACATGGCTACTGTTGCATGCCGCCAAACACCCTTAAAACTTTCTTAAGCACTAAGACCTGTAGATAGCTATTGCCTAACACCCTGCAAAGGTGATCCAGTTTGCAGTGATAGATATATAATCTTGACAACTGGTCCACATGTCTGTCTTCAGATGGTAGTTTGAGGAGCACTCTGCTGCAAAGCTTGTCCAACCAATTGCAGCACATCATGATGGAGCATTTGAACAGCAACTCTGGCAAAATGGGTCCAACTAGGAACCTTTCATTTCAGATAGATAGCCGCAACAATTTCCAAACATTCCACTCCTTCCAACAAACATTTTAGCCAGCTTCCCATTGTACAAACATGCCATTGAGTGTTGCATTCGTTGGGCCCCTGCTGCCTAAACATGCCTGTAATGCAGCCTGGATTTACTTCTTTGATGATGCCACTGATGCAGGCAACTTCCAAGAACTAAGAGGTGGTAGACTCAATGTGTGTCTTGGGGCAGTCAACGTATGCTGTGATGTTACCATTTGACTCTTATGCCATTTTAAGGTTACAGAGGTGGGTGATACAGGCACACTGTTGGGAACAGGGCTGCTTTGTGTAAAGCTTTCACCCTCTTCTGGCTCTTCACCTTCCAATGTGATTGAAGCTGATTCCCATCTCTCATCACCACCACCAACTGCAACAGTTTTTTTAAGGTGCTCCTCCCACCAGATTGCGTGATATTTTCATATGGGTCATTTTGCCACCAGTACCATAGTGTGAACCAGGCTTTCCTTATTCAACACTTGCATGCTTTTAAGAAGTTCCAAACTGGGAAGGAGATCTTTTTTAGTGGGCCACAGGTCCCACTGCCAATGCCCGAAGAACTGGAGGTAGTTTTGTGTGTTGACAATCGCCTCTCTGCAGTGCATGATTCGACTGAGGTAGTGGTGTATACAGGTCTCAGCGGGGACCTTACAAATATAGAAGGTGGAGGTGGTGGTTATGGTAGTACCTGTGCCACACCCCTTGAAGCAGGTTGAATAGGAGGGATAATCATAATGTCAGTGCCATCTGAGCCAGCTTTTATGACAGTGACTGGCTCGTCCTTCTCCTCTTCCCTTTCTATAATTCTAAGGCTTTCTGGAACTTTACTTTTCCATTGTCTCCTAGTCAGGCATTCGACTCAGCCGGGGTTAAATCCATGTCCAGATCATCAGATGGGAGGCTTGGAGAAGATTGGGTACCCTTCCTTTTTTTTGCTGGAGATCGGAAGCCAATGGTTCAACAACAGATACATCAGGAAGCTCAACCTCCTGTTCTGCTTCTACATGAGGTAGATCTACTATTGCTGGCTGCGGCTCCTCAAGTTGTCCACTTTGCTCAGTTTTCTGCGACAATTGGGTACTAGTATGCAATGGATACAACACCATTTAGACTCACTATTTGTTGCCATGATTCCAGTGGCTGCCTAGATGAGAGACATGGATTTGGGCTTAGGTTGAGATGGTGCCGTTGATGCAGGAGTGCTGTTCCCAGCTAGCTGGTCAGAGGATGGTACGGCAATGAAATGTTTCTTGGAAAAGTTTGGGACAGCACATCAGTGGTGGAAATCGGCTTCTTATCTCCTCCTCCTCACTGCCCACTTTCTTGGCAGTACCTTTCTCTGTGGCCATCTTCAAGCTCTGTCAGTTGACAGTGGCATTTAGCTGCACAAGAAGAAAAGATTGTAGGACTCATGTGTTGTTGTCATATCACTTTGTGCTGGCCTTCTGTCTGGTAGTACTCTGTGGGTCTTATGAACCTAAAAGCAAACAAGCAAGATAAGCGTTTAGTGAAATGTGTCATTTTTACAGTTTTCTTTTAATCATCAACAACAGCAAGCAAAGAGGCACGGATAACAAGAAAACATGCAGGCCTAATGAAAAAGCACACTGGCTGGCGCAAAATGGCCAATGACCACATGGTGAAATAACAAGTAAGGAGACATGGACAACAAAGAACACATGCAGACCTATGGAAAAAGCACCCTGATTGCCTGCACAAAATGGCCACTGGCTGCATGGTACAACAACAACAACCACAAGCAAGGAGTCATCGGAAAAGAAAGAATACATGCATACTTTTGGCAAAATCACACTTACTGCCTACACAAAATGACCACCGATCACATGGTCAAACAACAAGCAAGGAGGCATGGTTAACAAAGAACACATGCAGGCCTAGCGACTCGTACTGCAAAAAAAGGCCCCCGGCCATATGACATGGAGAACAAACGAAGACAAATGGTGGACTATGGAAAACACACACACATACTGGCCAGACTAAGAATGCATGAAAATAACAATGAAGAAAACACTACTATTAATTCAGCAATGCCAAAAACGAAAATTAAGTGAGCTATAAAAATTTTGCAACACACATTCTCCTAAGTCATCAAATATTAACCCACCAACATACATTTTTAGCAGAAAAAAATGTGAACTACAAAAGAAAACCCCACATATTATAATTCAATCTAATGCAGATGTAGGCTAAATAATGTTTTAAACCAACATACACCTAAGAAACAGTTGTTTCATGTACCTATGACTAGTACTGGCTGGATGGCCCGAGGGGCAGACTAGTCCACATAGTAAAGTAATTGAATAGTGCAAATTAAACAAACATGGAGAAAATGCACTGAACTGTGCAACATTTTTTCCCTACAAAAGATAATAATATTAAACGCTAAAAAATAACCAGGCCCCTGCTGAAACTCTAGGCCACCCACCACAGTAACAAACAAATGTAAACATAAAATAAAACTACAACTAAATTCTGGTGCATGCCCTCTGTCAAACAAACAACACTCATACAAAATGTTCCAACTTACTTGTGCTATCTCAAAAACGTCCTTAAAATCCAATGGTATACATTTTGTATCACAATATGTTTGTCCACAGATTAAACAATATACATTTGAAGTGAATGAATGAGGTTGGTTTTCTCTTGCAGTAGGGGTAGCAAGGAGGCTTGTATGCTCACTTTGCTTGAGAGATGATGGGGAGAGGGTGGATGCCTTTATTGTAATAGCTTTAGTTACCATCTTGTACCATTTTGTTTACTATTGAGTGTAAATTATCTGGAATTCACACATCTTTACAGGTTACATAGGTTGCATTGGTTATAGTTTTCGAGGCATATTTAAAACATATTTTTATATTTCCTGACTTTGCCTGTGTATTTACATTTCCCCTTCCATACTTATAAATCATATACAATTACCACTGATGAAATGCAACTACACTTGAGCTTTCTATGCTTTTGTTTCTCCAGACAGAATATTTTTCCACGTGGAAAAATCTCTCAACACCCACTAACTATGGCCAATGAGGTGATTCCGAAGAATAAACTTGGTGAGAATGATCACATTTTAAAGTGGTCATTTTGGTACCCCCCAGCTACATTGGAAGTTACTAGCCTGTAGAATTGAAAGCAATTAAGGTCCAATAGGGAGGAGAAGTTGTTAAAGGGACAAGGCTTTGGTGTAAAATGCTCTCTAGGTTAACATCCCACGTTTTATACATACACATAGACACAGAAACACACACAACCAGGGTACAGATTTTCTCGGGCACATGCGCAGTACTCTCAAATCTCAAAGCAGTCAACAAGAGACACCTTTTGAGGAAGCCAAACACAGGAAACCCACAGACCAACTTACATAACCTTAAATACAATACTGCAGGAGAGCTACGTTGTAGAATATCGTGGAATTTGTGAGAGACTCACCGGCTGTCTAGCAAACACACAGAATATTGCACACACGAACACGTCCACCGCTGTAAAATACTAGTGATTGGCACATCCACATATTCCTAAAAGAAACATTAACCATTTCCGAGTGTCCCTCAGATTCTCCTGTATATTATATATTAGCTAGATTAGCGAGGTCCTGTAACTCTGTGAGAACAGGGGCTGAGTTCAATTAGTTTGCTTGTCTTCTCATTAGGGATGAATTAAATTAAGTATTTAATGTATTGAGGAAATAACCAAATGATATCATTAACCCTCTATTTTGCATTTCAACTACAGTATCAATTTATTCGGGTGTCTCATTGCATGTATACAATACAATTAGCATGACATATTTCAGTTTGTAATTATTATAGTTTTATAATTTCAGTTTTGCCATGCAAAATCATTTAAAGACAACTTTTTCTCTATTTGAAGAGTCACTGGAGTTCATTTTGAAGTCAGAATACCTTTGTTTCAGTGTTTTTTTTTGTGATCCGAGCATGGGAAATGACTTATTTTCCCTTTCTTTTGTTGTGTTTTTTGATGATAAAATGTTGCTTATTTTGAATACCTTGTAAAACATATTTCATGCATTTTGGCCATTCATCATTAATGGCATCCACAGGGCCATTTTTAGGGTCGAGCCTGCGTTGCATGCGTTCGCGCATGCGTATCGTAGCGAGACTCTTTAGTGTTTAGAAAAGGGCTCGGAACCCTGTCAACTTCACGTCAGTGTTTTTTATTGGTTCGTGGGCTTGCCTAATAAAATCTGCTTGCTTTCATTAGTCGAAGGCACGCATACGGCATGCCTTTTCCGGTGGCTAGCCCTTGTCGAGCGCAGCAACCATGTACATAAAACATGCGAGGCTCGCTGTTTTCCATCGGGCTCGTGGACTTCTTTTTCTCTAATTTACGAGCGCGATCTCGCTTGGCAGAAGTTGAGCGCTTTACATAGTTAATTGCACTTTTTCGGTTACGTATATAAATGCACTTTTGCCCGATAGGTGAAAAGTCGGGTTAGGAGTTTCAATGCTATCAGCTCTAAAATGAGCAAACGCGAGACCCATTGCATTACAAATGCTTGTTAAATTTGGCCTTCAAGAGCATTCTACTAGAAGAATCATTTTTACACGTGAACTAATGTAATAATATTATGAATCAGATAAGTTACCTCATCATAACAATTTTATTGAACTTTTCTTAATGATAGATTGTAGCACTTTTAATAGCAGTGAGCGTGCCCAGCGTTCGTCACTAATTTAGTGAGCGTGTTCATCAAGAAATGATCTTTGGACTTGCATCTGAAATTGATCGTGTTCATGGTGGGACACTTTATTTACATGGGATGTAAGAAATTGGGTTATTTGTTAGGGGGTTTAAACCCTGCTATGTAATAACCTCAGTCTTTTTCAGAGTAAACCACGTAAGTCACTAAACTGACCTGTGTTTAATCCTCTGGTAGCTCCCTTTGGTAGCTTGCCGCAAAGCAGTCAAACTTAACTTGAAGCACACAGATATAAAGTGAAAACGCAGCACAAGAAAAAATCCCAAACTAATTTGGAAAAATAGAGTACATTTTAATAAATAAAATAGAACCAAACAACAAAATCCAATCAGTAGAACTCAAGAGATGCAATCTTAATGTTTGAGGAAGGTATAGCGCCTAGAAGCACAAAGCACAACTCACAGTCATTAGGTCATGCTAGACAGGGGGAAAGTCACAAGTTCAGGCTCACTGTAATGATGTCCAGGCCAGATATAGGCATCAGGTTAGTCCTGCTGAAAAAGTTACCTTCTGAAAGTCCAGCGAGAAGAGTGCAGAACTTCAGGATTTACCTTTTAGGGATCAATAACTCAATCTAGCTGAGGCCAACAGGGCTCTGGCATGTTCAGGTGCAGGTCCAGTTGCAATAGGTCAACTAGGTAGTTGCAAGAAGGCCTCTGAGCTTGCTGTGTCCCTATATCTCAAAAGAGTAGGTCAGCCAACTGACCCTAGGAGTAACTTAGGTTGCCTTGGGTGAAGGGAACAAGTCCAGTCTTTCTTCGCAGAGAGCAGGGCAGGTCTCATGCAGGAGGACGGTCTTCTGGGGAACAAGGGAAGCCATAAGCTCCAGGACAGTCCTCTGGTAAACAAGACTTCCTACCTCTGTATTATCCACAGGAGTGGCTCAGGAGGCCCCAGATGTATACTTTGTGCCATCATTTCAAGTAGGGGGATTTTCTAGGCTACTTTCATATCTGGTTCTGGAAAATTTCTTCATTTCCCTGCCAAGGCTCCATGAAGTCTTGCATGACAAAAGGATAGTATCATGTTCCTTGTTGTGTACTGGAGGCAAGCACTTTGAAATGTAAGTGGGGCAGGGAAGAGCTCTGCCCATAACCATCCTTGCAGGATTGCTCATCCTGCCCACACCTACTCCCCTATTGTTCACTGTCTTGTCCCAATATGCATTCTTAATGGGGAATCCAATAACAGGCCTCAAAAGCTGGAAACTCAGAAAGGCCTGAAAAAAAGCACAACGAAGTGATGATCTAATATAGTAAGAAGAATTAGTGGACTTTTATTGTGGACATATTGTACATTGCTGTGGGTATTTTTGACTTTAGTCATGTATGCTTCTAGGATTAAGTACTGAAATCAACAATACTCAAAAGAGAAAATTAAATTGAGCACTTTCCTGAAATAAAAACCCTAAAGGCACAAAGAAAGTACTGAATTACATCAACATTTAAACTTTACTAAAGAAACAAAAGTGAATAAACACACAAATAAATATTAGTATAACAAAAAATTAACTGAAAATACAACACAATTAATTAAACAACAATAACTAAAACATTTTTCTTTCTCAACAGTAAAATTAAAAAGAAGAAGAAAAGAACAGCCCTCCAAATAAAACAGAAGCAACCACCGAACAAAGAGAAGAAACGCCAAAAAGGTAAGTGCAGAATAGTAAAACATGCTAAAAAAAGTTACAATACATTTTAATAACAAATAATGTACACGTACTAACATATATTTTAAATAATTCTGTAACCCTCAAATATAATATTGGAAACTGTAACCTACATCAAATCACAATGGAGTAACTACTTTTATGATTTAGGAGATACACTTTTAGCAAGGAAAGCACTTCTAGGGAAAGGACACATTAGAAATGCATTACATTTTGGGGAATATTTATCATTACTGACACAACACTGCATTGCAAATCATTTCATCAGAAACTTCTACACTGTTTTGCAGAATTTCCAAGTACCATGGATGTGCCACATTAATGGGATAGCACAGCATGGCACAAGGACCAAAGGTTTATCAGGAATGTGAGCGCAATGGTTTCCAGAATGGCACAAGTACCACCTACATGACACAAAGTTGATTTGCATGTCATAAAGCATCTAAACTTGCTGCAAATCAGCATTGCATCATGCAGGAGTGCTGTACCTCGATGCTCTGACACAGCGCCTCTTTCTGTCCTCGCAGATGGAACGCGCTACCGATACTCGGCGCGCCGTTCCCCGCGTTTTTTGACGAAACATTCTGGGTAGCATACATTTCGCTCCCGGTCGCGCTACACATACCTGTAGCCCTTTTTTCTTCTTTTTGTTGTTGGTGGTGGGTTTATCTGGTCTTTTTGCCTGTCTTTGTCCATGTTGTGTTGATCTTGTCTTCTTCGTGTTTTTGTCCCAGCATGCTCTGTTTTTCTTTTATACTACTTTCTTTTTCCTATAGTGGTGTATGGGCTCTTCCCAATTCAAGATGGTGTTCTTTCCTTTTCCTGTGATGTCACTTCCCTTTTCTCAGTATACAAGTCAGTCAGTCTTGTTCCACCTTGCGTTGCAAACACTTCCTTCTGGTTGTGCTGTTCGCTCCTGTTCTTTGTTCCTGCTTTTTGTCTTGGGAGATTTTTGCCTGTTCTTTGTTCCTGCTTTTTGCCTTGGGAGATTTTTGCCTGTTCTTTGTTCCTGCTTTTTGCCATGGGAGATTTGCCTATTTTTGTTTCCTGTTGTCAAGTCCTGTTTTTTTCTTGTTTTTCTTCAGGAGTTCCTGGTCAAGGTTTTTTTCCCAGTGTTGTTTTTTTTTTCCCCTCTGGGACTCCTTCTGGAAGGTTCGGTCTGCATTGGCGTAGCCTGTCAAGCGGCACCGTGGCTACTAGAAGGGGTCGCCCTTATCTGGGAGTATCCAGAACCTGTAGAAGACTTGGTGTATTCGCCCACCCGGTATCCAGAGGTGAGAAGTCCAGCGCAGTACATAACAGGTGCTCTGTGACATGGGCGCACTCAAAAAAGTGACGCAATCTACACAGCAATACTTGTCAATACAGAGAAGCATGTAAGGAGCCTCAGGGAGCCAGGAGGTTAACAACCACAACACACAAGTTTTGCTATCACCCCTAACCAAAAGAAAGATGAAGCCCAACTTTATTTATGAGGAGAACCAGATATGAATAAATGAGATGACAAAAAATGGGCATCTCCTATTTGTCACCTCAAAATTACCATTAGTAAAGGAGGGTGCCATTTGACAATCCATAGTGGACAAGATAAACTGCTTAGCACAAACAAAAATGAACATTCTTGAGTGCAAGAAGAGGTGGCATGACCAAAAATTAGGTCTAAAGAAAAACTGGCCAGGAATCTTAGGGCAGCCATGAGGCCAGGAGGAGTTGGATCCACTGGACGAGCAGTTGGCCTCCCTCTTTCTAACAGAGTTGGTGGCTGGAGTGAAAGGTCAGGACAGTGTGGAAGTAGAGCACGGGCAAGAACTACAGGGTCAGGGAAAACAAAGGACCATATATTATCAAACTGTCATGCACGGCAAAAATGCAAGACAGTTTGCTAAACTATGCTGCGCCTGGGTGGTACCAAATGTTCTAGCCTAGTCCAGCCCTGCCAAATTTTCCAGGTCGATGCCTGATGTGGTGCCCTAGTTTGGGTATTTCCTTTGAATTCCGGGACTGGTAGTTTAGTTTATTCCTTCATAAAACAGGACTCCAATTCCAGGAATACAAAGTTGCAAAACTGAACTGGAGCAGCACATCATGCATGTAAAGACATTTCTCCTTGTTACATCTCTAGCGCATTCCCAGGTTTACCATTTCAGGTACATCAGGGAATGCAACAAAATCCATGCATGTTGCAAGGGAACACGCATGGAATGCCTCCCTGATGCAGAGGAAGGCAAAGAAGTGTATTGCACTGTGTTGCTTTACTTGAGATGTATGAAGCCACTCAGGGCCAACCAAGGGGGTGTTGTGAGAATTCATAAATCTAATTTTTCAGTTGTGTCATGCATGAACCACATTGAGTGTTGCAAGTGAGATGCAACTGTGGGATGCAACTAGGTTCATAAATATGGCCCTAAATATGACAACATCATTGCCTAATGTGAATACTTCACTGCTCACACAAAAGATAATCAACAATACATAACTGTGGATGGTTGTACCAATACTAGCCAGATACTCGTACCCATAATCCTCCTGTACTTGCATTGTACTTGTGACACACAAGTATGCACAATGGCAAACCAGTACCTTGAATGCCAGTAACCAAGACATGCAAGGGTGCCTTGCCTCACCTTTTGTATACTAATAAATGTTGAGTAACGCAACTCAGGCCAAAATAGCTGACCTATGTTACTCTGCCCTAGTGAGGCCTCATATGTGTTGAGTGTGAGTGCCTCTACACATTATATCATTTACAAATACAATTTTCAATAAGTGGCAGACCAGGGAGCCTGTAACAATGTTACACTTCCCCAGGGGAGAACATGGGAGATATATGGGCAAAAAATAATTTTGTTCACTTTTTCTAAGTGAGCTGAATGATATGGCGCTCTTAGCAAGAAGTAAATGCCAATGATGATAGATTTTGTCCAGGCAGGTGTGACTTCCTGTACAATTATAAACAACCCCCCGATATGGTGCAAGGGTGTCTGTGTCAGTGCTAGGCAGCAGTTTGTATCCCAACACGGCCAGGCAGCAGCAATTTGGAGTAAAATATCAATTCCAACAATTACCCGCCCTCTCCCTTTCACACAGGGGTCTACAGTAAGAAGACTACCTGTATTGTGCTGTGTGTAAAGTCAAATACTGAGCCCCACTTACAGTGACTAAAGTATGGAAATGGCTCCATATATAACTCTAATTTTAATGAAGACCTACAATTTTTCTGAGCACTCTGACAATGCAACATATTCCTACAATGTACTTGTGACAAGTTGAACATTATGTTCTCACCTTAAAGAATAGTGCCAACTCACGACAAATAAAAAATATCCAAGTAGCGAACAAAGATTAATTTATTTAAATGCAAAACCTATTAGCTAAAAACACGAACTAACCTACACTAACTATCATTAACACTGGTCTATACTACCTAATCTAAAACATAACCTATCTTAACCACTATTGACACTTGACCAGTTAAACATCAACCCCCCATGTCCTTCAGACACATAGCTAAGTGCAATACAAACATGAACTACATCATAAACATATTCTAACACATAGAAGCCTAAATAAATATATATATATATATATTTTAAGCTTTTCCTATTTTTTCAAATATTTGTTACCTTTTTTACACAAAACATTAACCCCCACCTAATTAAAATCCTATCATAATAAAATCCTACTACAAAAGTACTACATACAAACTTCTTACTTATCTAAAACTAAGCTAAACTATCCCTACACTTAATGCTAACTATAACTATGAGAACTAAAACTAACAATACCAATTTATCAAAAACAGGAAAGGGGATGCCCAGAGTTACATTTTAATGGTAATTTGTTCCAATGCCTCCTGACATGTTAGCAAAATGTCCCTAATGCTGGCCTGCTCCATTTCAATCATGGCCATCCTCCATTTGTTGCAACCATCATATAAGCAACAAGTTAAACCCTAATTGAGCTGCTCATCCATCCCTCTTTTGTGCTGGGACTGCCAGCTGCTGTCCTTTTGAGGGTCCAGGAGAGACCTGTGACCTGGCTTCCTGCTGACTTGCACCATGAGAAACTGAAGCAACAGGGATCTTCTGTGACCTGGACTATGTAGTGGCTCCTCCAAATACCAGCAGCCTTTGCCTTCTCATACATGTGGCCAATGTTTGAAAAAGCATATGCATTCTTGTGTATCCGTGCATAATGTGCCCCTCTCAGTCCAACAATCTTTGCTATTACTGCTGGCATGCTATCTAGGGAGTAAATTGGAACTCATATTTGGCCAAGTTTAATTTGCACATTACATTTCACAAATTGTGTGTGCATTTGTTATGCAGTCAGAAGTGCCAGTCCATAACTACACCTAATCTTGGGATAGATAAATGTACAACATAACTTCAGTACAATGACTTCTGCAATTACATTATGTCAAACAGACCCAAGTAAGGTCAGTGTAGGTGTACAAAATACCTAGTTAGTCACAATATATAAAAATGCATTCCACTCATACCAGTGATCCCCACTCATCCAGATGTGTCATTGGTAACATACACACGTGACCCAGGTATGTACACTTTTGATGATCATGCATGGGTTGGCAAGGTTGTGGCAAAATGTACATGAGATATTTAAAGGTAAGCAAGGCCAATGTGTGTGGCTCTTCTTTCCTTGAGTAGTCAGGAGTTACAAAAGGCAGCGCACATTGCTGACTTGCCACACTTTGTGGCAGGGAGCCATTCTATAGAAGGAGGGTGGGCGTCACTGCCTCAACACATTTATTTTGATGTCTTCACAGAATTAGCATCAGTGTTAGACCTGGCAACATTTCATAATGTATCAAGTGCACATATGAACCAAAACTAGGAAAGGGCTTTTAATTTCACATTTCTGTTTAATCATTCTCCCTGTGCTGCATTCAGCAGCACACAAAGACAGAGCAAACACCCTCTCAGGAGTGTGTGAATGCAGACAGGAGTACTCACTTAGCCAAGTACTGTGCTGCATACAATGCAGGGCCCCTTGCACGATTATGCAAGGGTGCCTGCATTGGTGCTAGGAAGGCAAAAGTACCCCTCCAGTAGGAAAGGACAGTAATGTGCTGTGTCAAGGAATCACTGTGCACTCCTGCACTTTACTTTTCATGCAGTGCCATAAGGTGGCATTTTGCATTGCACTGAGTGAAAGCTTGACATAAGTACTACAAAGATAAGATACTGACCCTGAGGCTGGCATTGTCATGCCAATCTTTGGGAAATCCAGTGTGTATGTGCTGCTGGCCACACTTAGGCCAATGACATTGTATCCATGCAGTTAGGTCTACTGGGGCTGCATAGGTTTTTACTACAATACGATTGCCACTTTCTGCTCTACAGATACACATATGACAACGATATGCATGCAATCATCCATGTTACAACTGCTAGGACACAGCACAAGATCACTGCCATGTGGACATCTACCTCACAATGTGCACTAGACAGGCTGAGAGCTATTGTCTTGAAGCAAATCTTGGATGGATGCATTAGCTTCCCTACAACTGTGCAACCTCTAGAGAATCGGTGTAATGTGTCCACTGTCACTCTATTCCTCATAGGTCTCACATGGGAATCTCTGTGGGACGCTCAGTCACCCTTGAGGCAGAATTACAGCAGCTATACCTCAGGAGAGTGTTCATATGAGGAAATGTATGGTTTCATACAAATTACTCACACCCCTGTGGAAACACATGTTCAGCTGTCAATTGTACCTTTTCATAGGTTATTTTCAAGATTCACCAAAAGTTTGGATGTAAGTAGCACATTTCCAGCATCTATCTGTTGTGCAATGGTTGCAATGCGATGGCTAACCTGGTGACACTGTCAAAAATGTCTATGCAAAGTGTTGTTAGGTATGACAAACAGGTAATGTTACAAGTATGGCATCCCCATTTTCCAAGTGGGAATATGTAACCACACCTATATTGACAATACATTCACATTAATAGGCCTTGTGAAATTAAAATGAATCTTGTTGAAAATTGTGTTTCTTGTTGGCAGAGGTATTCACTCTGTCCAAGCAGAAACCACAACACTAGTCAGGGCAAGTCACAAGCACACCTGAGGGTGCCTGTGTTCACCCTCTGGTAGCTTGGCACGGAGCAGTCAGACTTAATTTGAAGGCAATATGCAAAGTTTTGTGCAACATTTCAAACAGTAAAACAATGAAAACACACAAAAAGACCCAAGTTGTAAACATAGCTCTTACTATAATGAATAACACAAGACCAAAAAGACAAAAATCCAATAAACAGAGGTCAAGATATGTATTTTTAAAGATTAAAGATAAAAACAGCGATAAGAAATAGGAAGCACCTAAGGGGTTATCTGGTTGTGCTGGACCATGTCAATGTCAAGAATTCAGGCTGACCACACTGGAGCACTGGTTTGGACACAGGGACCCCACAAGGCCCACTGAACAAAAGCACCTTGATCATGGTCACAACAGCGAGATGCAGGGTGCAGCCAAGCAATGTGTCAGTGTTGATCCCGCAGTCAAGGTAATGCAGCGATTTTCTCAAGCAACTTTGAAAATGCGCCAGTTACGAAGATCAACTGCCAGTTGTGAGATGCGTTGGTTCTGAAGCCAATGCAATCAGTTTCTCCATGCAGTTGATGGGATGCGGCACTTCCGATGGAGATGTACTGGTTCCAAGTGTGATATGCAGGTCCTGTTAACGCAACAGCTGTGATGCATCAGTCCTGCTTTAGCAGCAGAGGATGCGTTGGTCCACTGGGGACAGCACCTGCGTCCACTTCCAAAGGGCCAGGCACAGGAGCAGGGTGGAAGACTATTGAGCTAGTCCTTTCAGTCACACTGGGTTTAGTGGTTTAGTGGTGGAGGTCCAGTTCTTACCCAGTCAGAGAGAGAAGCAGGCAGAGGGGCAACACAGCAAGGCAGCAGTCTTCCAGAGCAGCAGTCCAGCAGAGTAGCAGTCCTTAAGCACAGCAGTTCTCTTTCCAGGCAGAGTGGGTTCAGATGCAGAAGTGCACTGAGTTGGTAGGGTCAGATGTTCAGTACTTATATCCAGTTGTGCCTTTGAAGTGGGCATGACTTCCAAGAAGGGTCTTTGAAGTGCACAGAGGTCCTTTCATCCTGCCCTGGCTCCCGACTCACTATAGGGGGTGTGTAGGCGTATATGTTTGGGCAGGACACAGCCTATTTAGGTGTGAGTGTGAGGCTCTGCCCAGCTCCTCCCTCCCATCCTTCTCAGAATGGCCCATCAGTTACACCTAAGCTCCCTTTGTGCGTAGCTATTTAGAGGGAGTGCACAAAGCCCAGCTGTCACCCACCCCAGGCATGTGTTGAGACAGGTTGTAGGTACCAGATGGCTAAGAACAGGAAAATGCCTAACTTTTGAAAAGTGGTAATTTCAGAATAATAGCAACAAATCCAACTTTATCATTAAGGAGGATTTATCATTACCATTCCATAGGTACTTAACATGACAGATCAACTTTCTCTGTATTGGGAATTACAGCGTATTAATTGTAATAAGGAATCCCCAGAGTTAACCTATGAGAGTCGTAGGCCTCTCAGTAGTAAAAAATGAGTATGGGAGTTTTTCACTAACAGGACACGTAAAAACTTAAAGCACATGTCTTGCCTTTTAGTTACATACCTCCCTGCCCTATGGGATACCCGGGGACAACCTTAGGGGTGACATATGTAATAAAAGGAGAGTTTAAGGCTTGGCAAGAGGTTTTAAGTGCTGAGTCCACATGGTAGCATAAACTGGACACACAGGCTCTACAGCTGCAGGCCTGAGATGTTTAAGGGCTGCTTGGGTGGGTGGCACAAGAAGTGTTGTAGTCCCACTTATAGCATATAATTTACAGGCCCTGGACACAGGGAGTGTGCTTTGCTAGGGACTTATGAGTAAATGGAATATGCCAACTATGGATCACAATCAAACCATGTTTAGGAGAGAGAGCATATGCACTTTAACACTGGTCAGCAGTGGTAAAGTTCTCAGAGTCCTAAGGCCAACAACAAGAAATCAGCAAAATATGAAGCAAGCAGGCAAAAAGTTTGGGGAAAGGCCACCCTTAGGCTGTCAGGTCTAACACATCTGTTGACACATGTAGTCTTGTGTTTGTTCAGTGAATCTGGGTGATTTGTTGCCTGCTGATAAATACCTTCCTATAAACATCACACTACTATAGTGGATCACACACACTTAACACAGAGCTACAACCATATACTCACTTTACACATTAGGATCCTTGAAGCTCTCAATTTCTACTGTTTGAAAGGGCACTGTCTACCTGCAAAACATTATGTGATAAATTACATTAGAAATAGTGCAACTTCACACAGTTCTAAATCTAAAAAAGCTCTATGACATAACAAAGTAATGGTGTATGTCAACACCCTAACACACATATGTATACATTTTGAGAACCTGGACCGCAGCTAGTCACCTCGCAGGGCTGACCCGACCAGTGGTGAAAGGTCAGAGATGTCTGACATCATATGGCAGAATCATGCTCAATGCATATGATGTTGTGAGAACTGCTGGTCACCTTCATCACAGGCCCCTTTACACAATGACACAAAGGTAGAAGTGCTCCATAATAAGGTAAATACAAAACATTAGTGCCATTTCAGTTTTGCACAGCAAGGTGACCTACAATGTTGTGCTGGGTGAAATTTATAAATGTGCCCCATGGTACCATACATACTAGCTTTACCCCACAGCTTTACCCCACAGCCATAGCCAGTGCAGTGTGGATGGTGATATGTATTGTGAATTTAGCATCTAGATATGTTTGCCTACATTGTTCAGTGTTTGCTTCATGTGAGTGAGGACAAACAGCAACTCATTATGAATCCCATTACATTGACAAGCCAAACCCCTCATATATGCTGAGGTTGCTAAATAGTAACCCTCATTTTGGCAAAGGCCTGGTTTGCATTACGTTGCATCAAGAGTGCTATCTCAGAACACAGCATTTACGCCAGGTGTGGTGCTTTGTGTGACAGTGTGATATATCTGCCACCTGGTGTCACTCTCTCTTGACTTGTGTGTCACAAGACATACACACATTGCAGCCACAGTTTGTGACTGCAATGTACCTTAACAAATGTATCTACATTACTACATGTTGATGGTAGCTCCATATATACCTAGGGGATCTCCGATCTCTAACCCAAGCAGGCCCAGCACATCAAAGTCATGAGAGATGACATCATGCCCAATGATGTTTCAGCTGTAAAACAGTGCTGTCTTCCTGGGCCACATGGGCCTTGTGATACCTCAACCTCTCCCAAAGATCATTGACATCTTTGGGGCAGTAACCTTGGCTCACTCATCCGCAGCAGCCACCATCTACAGCAGGAAGTTCTCAAACAGCCATATCAAAGCACCAACCTCTCTCTCAGTGACGTTCTTGCCTCTCCCCTTTGAAATGGCCACAATGGCACGCACACTACCTATCCTTAACACAAATATCAAATAACGCCTTAAACTCCTAACTATACCTAATTAACTATTACTCCAAAAAAGACAAACACCCAACAATACAAACACAATCATACTTACAAAAACAGGCACTGAGGCACAAATAAAAAAAAATCAAGGAAATTGATGAACATACCATGGCAGTTCACTATGGCCTGGACATTTATTGAGTAGTTGTGCTTGTGGTTTCTGTACATGTGGAAAATTCCCGCAGGGGGCACCAGTTGGGCATGTGTGCAATCCATGGCACCAAGCACATGTGGAAAACCTGCAATGGTGTAGAAGCCTTGCTTGGTATCCATTTGTTGTTAGGTAGTTTTAAGGAAGAAAAGGTACTTGGGAATGAGTTGTATGATGGCATCCAAAACATATAGTAGAAAGGCAGAAAATGCTCTCTGTGAAATGCCAGCTAATCTGGCCAATGTGATTTAGAAGGATCCTGATGCCAACATGTGGAGCACAGCCATCAATATTAAGTGTGCTGGGATGGCACTGATCCATGCAATTGCTGGCTGGAGACTTGGCCTGATCTTCTTCAACCATTCCATGATGGGCTCCCTCTTCAGTCTGTACAACTTAATGACCGCCTCCTTCCTGACGGTCAATGGGGAATACACGCTTCTACAAAATATTTTCTTTCCTCCTTTGCTGCTTAGGTGGTGGTCTCTTAGCTACTTCCAGTTGAAGTATAATGATCTCCATGGTGTAGTTGAATTTGCCAGAGCGTACTGTGATGGTGGGGAAATTGTACTATGGGCAGTGAGTCATTTCTTATGTCTGAGTTGCCAATGAACAGCAATTCTGACACATATCTAGTGTTGTGTTGTGCAACTCAATGATGCGTGATGCAGTGCTATACTCATAAATACCACTGCATAATGGTTGCATTGGATTTTGTCCTGGAATGTCTACATTGCACATATCAAGCATGATGTATCTGGATTTAACATAGCTTTTGCCCCAGGTAATCCTTAAAAAGAGTACACATTTGTGGAGATGCATTGTTTTTTTTAAATATGACTAATTGCTTGTGCTGGTCTTGCACCACACTATATGATACAAGACCGGCTCATACCCTTGATAAATATGCCCCTTTATTCCAAAGCTTAATGTGCCAAGCCACCAGCCAAAAAGATACTGAAAGTGTGAGAGAACACAATTACCCTTCAAACATCACAGAAGTTCAAGTTAGGAATGTCCTACAGGATTTCACAGATGGGATCACTAAAAATATAGGTGGTCATTATGATGTTGGTGGTCCTGCACCGCCATGCCTGCGGTTGCGGTCAGACCGTTCACAGCGTGGCGGTGCAGGACCACCAAATAATTACCTCCTTAATGAAAAGGCTGCATCGCAGCCAGTTCACCACCTGTACCGCCAGGGGGTGGGACCGCCTGGCCAAAGGTTGACCACCTTCAACCTGGTGGTCCACCTAACACCGCCCGCGGTATAATGAGTATCCTTACAGCCAGGGATTCTGTTGCAGCAGCCTGCCATGAAATCCCTGGTTATAAGGATACTGGCGACAGGAATACTAATTCCTGTCACCACAACAGGATTCCCCATCCCCACCCTGCATGTAGGAGCATCCCCCACCCCTTACCCCATCAGATGCCCCCCACCTCTAAAGCAGAGATGCCCACCTCCCCGGTCCCTGAACTGACACCCCTACCATCCCCATCACCATACTGAGCCTCCCACCCCCTGGTCCCCGTACTGACCCCCCACCCTCCTATCCATGCATGGACACACCACACTTACATGCATAACGCACACATCCATGCTCACTCATTCACACACACATGCACTCATGGCCACGGCACACCCTCCCACCCCTCGCATACACGCACACATACTCCCCCCCACCACCTGCATAAACGCATTCACACAAGCACACAGACACTTGAACACACACACACCCATACAAACACACACATCACCCCCAACCCCATCCATTTAAACACACACACACACACCCCTATTCACGCACACAACACTCAACACCCCCCTCCCCTGTCGGATGATCACCTTACCTGGTGGTTGCGGTGGTCGTCTGGGAGGGAACGGGGTCCATGGCGCTAGCTCTGCCACCAGCGCCCCGCCAACACAACACTGCCAAGCTGTTTACAATGTAGTAATATGGCGAGCAGTGTTGTAGTGACGTGGCAGTGGCAACGGAGCAAGCTCCATTAGACCGCTGATCGCCAGTATGACTGCTGGAGCTTCCCCACCAAATAGTGGCGGAGAGCAGCCAGCACCCATAATATGGTGGTCTGAAGACCACCAACACTGGCGGTCATATGGTGGCGGTGACTTTGGCGGTCTACTCATTATGACCGTAGACCGCTGAAGTCATAATGAGGGCCATAATTCTTTAAATATCTGAAGAAGTGACTGGCCAACTCCTTGTCATAGACAACATAAAATGACTAATAACTAGATCAAGGAAAATCATTAGAAAATTACCAAGTGAGTACCTAGAACATATGGCAAAATAGAAATCCCTGAAATGTACATATAACATGCTAAACAATACTTCTTACTGCATGACAATGAAAATAATGACAAAAAGAATAATTGTCTATGCAACTGGCAATAACCTACTATTTATAACCCAGTTTAATACATGGATGATAAACAGTAAATTATAATCATGCCCACCATCATTTACACAAATATACACTATCCATGGCCACTACAATAACACTAACAGCCCTCTAAAATATGCACTACTTTCAAATAAGCACAGTACTACCAATAATGAACTCTTAGCACTAATCAAACAAAAACAAATAATAATAATCACCCCAAAATAGTTATTGATTTTGAACAAGCAATGATTTCTACTGCTCCGAATATTGCCCCATATACAGCAATACAAGGGTGCTTCTACCACTTCAACCAAAAGGCATTGCCTGGCCTACAAAGATTTACACTTAGTATAGAATACACTTCAAACACAAACATGGCCTATACATTCAAAACAATAATAGCATTTCCATATGTCTCTCTCATAGAAGTCATCAAGCACTGAGACTTGCTAATTGCATCACCATACTACCAAATAAATTAAACCAAACAATCAAATCTAGTGTACTGTTTCGAAGACACTGGGATTGGTCGCCTGCACAGATTAAGAAAGAGGCACAAGCTCAAACTGCACACCCCATGGTGGAATGGCTACAGAACAACCATGTCTCAAGAAGCAACAGTTAACAAGGCAGGGAACTGGTGGCACAATTCCTTCCTAGGAAGTTTGATGAAGGCATTCCACATTCTACCGAAAAAGAACAAGCTACCAAGAACTAAGACTTGAACCACCTCAAACAGAATTTAATAAAAAATATTCAAACTCAACACATTCACCAAATGCTAGCAAGCAACATTCAACTATTTAATATAAATATTAATCAATTTTGTATCTTTTTGAATAATAATAAAATAATAATTTCAGATGCTTAGTAAAGAACACACCTGTTAGAACTAGCATCCTTGGCATGTCTCCCCTGTCTTTTTTTGCCTGCGCTTCTCTTGTTTTGAGTGTGTGCTGGACTCTTGCTGTTTCTTGGTACTCTGGGCATTTTATCTCTGCTGACCACTGCTAAACTACAAGTGCTCCCTGTGTAAAATGTATGTGTAATTGGCTTTTCCATGATTGGCACATTTGATTTATTAGTAAGTCCCTAGTAAAGTGTACTACAGGTGTCCAGGGCCTGTAAATCAAATGGTACTAGTGAGCCTGTAGCACTGGTTGTGCCACTCACATGAGTAGCCCTGTAAACATTTCTCAGACCTGCCATTTCAGTGTCTGTGTGTGCAGTCTTGCATTGCCAATTCAACTTGGCAAAGTGTACCCACTTGGCAGGCCCAAATCTTCCCTTGTTATACATGTAAGACACCACTAAGGAAGGCCCTGGGTAGCCCCATGGGCAGAGTGCAGTGTATGTTCAAGGTGGGACAGTAACTGTTATGTTTTACATGTACTAACAGTGAAATACTGCCAAATTTGCTTTTTACTGCTGCAAGGCCTATCTCTCTTATAGGTTAACATGGAGGCTACCTTTAAATAACTTTTAAGTGTAGTTGCCCTGTGAGAGCAGATGTAAATATGGAGTTTGGTGTCTCTGAACTCACAATTTAAAAATACATCTTTTAGTGTAGTTGATTTTTAGATTGTTAATTTGAAAATGCCACTTTTAGAAAGTAGGCATGTTCTTGCTGTAACAATTCTGTGACTCTGCGTGCTTCTGTATGCCCTGTCTGACTGACAGTTGAGCTGTTTGTGAATCCCCTCTAGAGAGTGACACAAAGGGAGCTGGGGTGTAGCCTGCAGATCCTGATGGGCTATCTGAGCTAGAGTGAACGGAGGAGTGGTCACTTCCATCTGACTGGGCTGTGCCTGCCCACACACAATGCAGTCTCCAAGTCTGGAGACAGGCCTGGGCAAGGCAGGATCTTGTGAACAACAGAAACTTTCCTTTGAAGTTTTCCTACTTCAAAGGCAGAAAGTGTTTTAAGTAGTGGACCCAAAACCCCAGATTGTTAGATTTTTTCAGGAATCAAGAGGGACCTCTCCCGAGGAGAAGAGCTGAAGAGCTGCAGGAGGGATACTGCCCCTTTTTCTGTGACTGTGCTTTGCTGGGGTGGCCTGCAATTGCTGCTTCTGCCTGAGAGATGCCAAAGACTGGATTTTGTGGTATATTCCTGCTTGTGAAGAATCTCCAAGGGCTTGGATTGAGCTTACCTTCTGTTTTGAAGTCCCAGGGCCATCAAAGACTTCCTCTGCCAGCACCTGGACTCTCTGTTGAGACTCCTGCCCTGTCAAGCGGTGCCCTGTCCAGTCTCTGGGCCCTTGAGAGGTGAAGCTAGCAGAACAAGGACTGAAATCCACACACAGAATAGCGTGCGTGGAAAGGTTTGATGCACCACCTGCAGCGCTGCTGAAAAACCACGTGCCACCCTCTTTGTGGCTGAAATCGACACTCCACTTGCATTGTACCAGGGATATCGATGCATTGTGGCTGGAGAAACGATACAACACCCGCTTGCAGCTGCTGATAATGACGCAAACCCCACGCAGCGCGGTTTTCCAACACCGTGCGGCTGGATTTCTTATGCATCATCGCTGGGTGTAAAAAATCAATGCAAGTCTGTGTGGATCTGAGGTGCCCTGCGGGAAATCGAAACATCGCTCTCTTGCGGGAGAGAAAAACAATGCATCACTGACCTGACTAGAGAAGAAACAACGCACAGCCTCACTTGCGAGTAAGGAATCGATGCATCGCTGACTTTTCTGACACACTTTCATTTATTTTTGATGCAAACCAAGTACTTTGTGTAACAACATTTCCATTGTTTTCTATGAAGACTCTTAGGGGGTCATTCCGACCCCGGAGACCGCCAAAAGACCGCACTGCGGTCAAATGACCGCAGCGGTCATTCTGACTTTCCCGCTGGGCGGGCAGGCGACCGTCAAAAGGCCGCCCGCCCGCCCAGCGGGAAAGACCCAGCAACGATGAAGCCGGCTCCGAATGGCGGAGTTGCTGGGGTGCGACGTGTGCAGTGGCACCCGTCGCGATTTTCAGTGTCTGCAAAGCAGACACTGAAAATCATTATGGGGCCCTGTTAGGGGGACCCTGCACTGCCCATGACAGTGGCATGGGCAGTGCAGGGGCCCCCAGGGGCCCCACGACACAAGTTCCTGCCATCCTGTTCCTGGCGGTAAAAACCGCCAGGAACGGGATGGCGGGAAGGGGGTCGGAATCCCCATGGAGTATTCCCTGGGCCAGGGGAAAACCGTCGGGAAACCGCTGGTTCCCCTTTTCTGACCGCGGCTTTACCGCCGCGGTCAGAATGGCCCAGGAAGCACCGCCAGCCTGTTGGCGGTGCTTCCGCGGTCGTTGGCCCTGGCGGTCAGTGACCGCCAGGGTCAGAATGACCCCCTTATTCTTTTGAAAATTCATATCTGGACCTGTATGTGTTGGATTTTTCATTTTGATCTTGTTTAATTCAGATAAATATTACATATTTTTCTAAACTGGTGTGGTGTCCATTTTTTTGTGTTTTCACTGTATTTCTGTATTTGTTGGTACAGATACTTCACACATTGCCTTTGAGATAAGCCTGACTGCTTGTGCCAAGCTACCAAGGGGGTGAGAAGGGGTAATCTTAAGTGTGTATCTCCACTGCCCTTACTAGAGTTAGGGTCCCTGCTTGGACAGAGTGCTAACTGACTGCCAACCACATCCCCCATTTCTAACATTGGTGATGAGCTGTGAGGATTGGACTTATATTTGTACTTGAAATCCAGTGATTAAGTGTACACTACTGTTTTCAGTGCAGACCATTACGTGACCACATACTACTTGTTTTTGTGTTTTTGCTTTTCCTCTTTCTGGGCTTTCTCCTGCTTGCATACTTTTGTGCTTTTTAAACTTCTCTTGGAAACTCTCTGTTCTTTTTGGAACTTTGCATCTTTGAGTGAACCTTACCAACATATTACAGTCTGGAGATACACTGGCTTTGTCTACAGAGGCTGTTTTTGAGTTGGAGAAACTGGAGGAGTATACAGTGGGTCAACCTAAACATTTATGTAAGGATCTTTCCTGCCCAATCAAGAGCTCCACCAGGAAGGAAGAGATGCAAAAGGCATTGAGGGCCGGGCCTGGGTGGCAGCCAAGGAGGCTGGGGGGCACCCAGAGGATGAGGATGAGGGTGAGGAGGCGCAGAGTTTTCAAAATGTGATAGTGGATGTGCCTGTTCTGCCTGGGGGAGGGTCTCCAGGGCAGGTAGCAGTGTGTCATCTAAGGGTCTGACTCTGGGGAAGTTGCAGGACAGACAAGCAGAGAGGATGCACCCATTGCAATTAGAGAAGATTAAAATGGAGATAGAAGAGAAAAGATTGACCATAGAAGAGAAAAACATGCTATTGGCTCATGACCTCAGTTTAAGAGAGCTGTATCAGAGGAACTAGTCTAGCAGAGATGGTGGCAGCAGTACCTCAGCACAGCCTGAGGGGAGTGTACACATTCCAAAGAGCTTAGTAAAGTATTATAAGAAGGAGGATGACATCTATCTATGTTTTAAGGGATATGAGTCATCTCGCCACATGAACATGATCCCTGAAGCCCATTGGGGGGGCGGGTCTTTGGATGCACTTTGAGGTAGAGTGGAGGAACACTCTGACATCCTTAGGGGATCCCCAGGGACTCACCTACTCTATCACAAAGGATGCCCTACTCACAAGATGTGGTCTAAAACCTGAGCAATACAATGGCAAGTTTAGGTCCTACAGAAAGAAGGAATCTCAAACCTGATTGGGTGAAGGGCAGCAAGGTAACAACTTTTGAGGGGCTGTACAATTTGATTGCTTTGGAGCATTTGTCCAGTCTTTGTTTTCAAGAGCTGAGCCAGCACCTGATTGATAGCAAGCCGACTGACCCCCAGAAACCTTGCACAGGAAGTACCAGGGTCCAGAGGAGATATGGGGAGACCATGCCATTGGTGGGCAGGGTCCACATCAAAAGAAGTGAGGGGGTAAGAGTAAACAGGGGGAGTTCTCTAATGGCCCCAACCTTGTTCCCAGGGTAAGGATTCCCAGCCTCCAGTTGAAAAGAAGCCATGGGTCTCTACAGAGAAACCTGCAGAGAGGGGTCCCCGCAAATGCTTTGCATGTGATTAGGTGGGTCACATGAGGGGGGATCCTAAATGTCCCAAGGGACATAGGCACCCGCTGGTGCTCAGTCACAGGGTTTGTCCAGGTAGCTCTTGGGGAGGAGTTGGTTCCAAGTGGGTGGGAGCTGAGATGACCCTTTTCTCACTAGGGTACAGTGAGATGGTCCAGAGGACATTTGTGCCTGAGAACACTAAAAAGTACAGGCAGTGGGTGACCATCAACGGACAGAGGGTGGATGCTCTGAGAGACACAGGAGCCACTGAGACTACTGTGAGAAGTCACTTGGTGTCTGAAGAGCAGGTAATTCCCCATGCACTTCCCCAAGTAGTTGCAGTAGACAACTCTGAGCCCCTATGCAAAGTGGCACAGATTCCCTTTGAGTGGGTGAGGTCTCAGTTCCCTTGAGGCTAGCTGTGAGTCCAACCATGCCTGTAGATTGGCTGCTTGGCAATGACCTGGAGGATTCCCTTTATGAGGAGATGGAACACAGGTCTCACGTGGAGATGTTGGATTTGCCTGGGTAGGTGTGTGTGTATCCACCCACTCAATGGCAGCCTGTCAGGGTGATCAGGAGACCCCGGAGCCTTTAAGATTGGCCCAGGCTTCTGCCAGAGGAGAAAGGGCAAGGGGCACAGGAAACCAGCTCCAAACGTTTGCACAGTCTGGTAGGAGGATAAACCTGAGGAGGATGCCCCGGAGCCTACAGGGAAACAGGTGGCTGAACTGGGGGAGGTCCCTGAGCGGACGCAGTGGCAGCAGGAATGGGGACCCACCAGGGAAGAATTCTGTGAGGCACAGAAGACATGCCCTACACTGGCGGGTTTGCGGCAGCAGGCTGCAGACCAGCCATCTGGCAAAGATGGGTCACATCTGATTTATTGGGCGGATGGCCTCCTCTAAAGCGAGCCTAAGGTTGCTAAGCCTGGGGCAGCCCATGTGCTGGTGGTACCCCAGTACTTCAGATCCTTCCTACTGGCTCATTATGTGCCTTTGGCGGGACATTTGGGGCAGGACAAGACCTTTGAGAGGCTTGTCACCCACCTTTACTGGCTCCAAATGTGCAGGCACTCTGATGCATGTTGTAGGTCTTGTCATGCAAGTGGCAGGAGTAGGTGGAAAATGTAAGCCTCCCCTCCAACCTTTTTCTGTTTTCAGCACCTCCTTTGAAATGGTTGGTATTGACATTGTGGGGCCTCTGGATCCCAAGACAGCCATGGGCAATAGGTTTATCCTGGTCTTGGTGGACCATGCTACCCGCTACCCAGAAGCTATAACTCTGAAGTCAATCTCAGCCCCTGTGGTGGGCCGGGCATTGATGGGGGTTAAGACCCGCTTGGGGTTCCCCAAGGAGATGGTATCTGATAGGGGTACCAACTTACCAACTTAATTTTCTACTTATTTGAAGTCTCTGTGGAAGGAGTGTGGTGTAACATACAGGTTCACCGCTCCTTAAAACCCCCAAGGAAATGGTCTGGTTGAGAGATTCAACCGCACCCTGAAGGGCATGATCATGGGCCTGTCAGAGCCATTGAGTCATACGTGAGACATCCTCTTGCCATGCCTTTTGTTTGCTTACAGGGAGGTGTCAAAAAGGGACTTGGCTTTAGTTCCTTTGAATTGTTGTATGGATACCCTGTGAGAGGACCTCTGAGTCTGGTTAGGGAAGGTTTGGAGAAGGCCTCCAGTAAGCCCCCCCAGGATGTATTCACCTACATGCTGTCTTTTAGGAACCAGACAGCCCGTTTCAGGAAGCTCGCTCAGGAGAATCTAGAAACAAGCCAGGAAGACATGAAACACTGGTATGGCCAGAATGCCACTGGTTGAGTTTTAGCCTGGCCAGCAAGTGTAGGTGATGGCCCCAGTAGAACCTAGGGATCTCCTGGACAAATAGACTGGGCCTTTTGAGGTGGTGGAGCACAAGAGTGATGTCACCTATCTGGTGAACTTTCTTACTCCCAGTAACCCTTTGAGGGTCCTACACGTAAACTGCCTCAAACCTTACTTTGAGAGGTCTGATTTGACAATGCTTCTAGCAACAGATGATGGGGTGGAGAAAGAAAGTGATCTTCTTCCTGACCTCCTGTCTGCTAAGGAGAAAGATGGGTCTGTTGATGGTGTGAAGTTCTGCACCTAACTGACCCCAGAGCAACAGAGGGACTGTCACCACTTGATGGGACAGTTTGCATCACTGATTTCCTTGGTCCCATGGGTCACTCATTTGTGTACACATGATGTGGACACTAGGGACAGTCCACCTGTAATATATAAGATTTGCAGGGTGACTGACAAGGTCAGGGCTAACCTCAAGGATCAATCAATCAATCAAAAAGTTTATAGAGCGTGCTACTCACCCGTGAGGGTCTCAAGGCGCTGCGGGGTGAGGGATCAAGGGGGGGCAGGGAGGGTCACTGTTCGAACAAGCATGTCTTGAGGTTCTTTCTGAAGAGCAGGAGGTCTTTGGTTTTGTGAAGATTGGTGGTGAGGGAGTTCCAGGTTTTGGGGCGAGGTAGGAGAAGGACCTGCCTCCTGTGGTGGTGCGTTGGATGCGGGGGACTGTGGCTAGGGCGAGGTCGGCTGATCGGAGGTTGCGTGTGGGAGTGTGGAAGTTCACTCTTTTGTTGAGGTAGGTTGGGCCGGTTTTGTGGAGGGATTTGTCTGCATGTATGAGGATCTTCAATGTGATTCTCTTGTCTATGGGGAGCCAGTGAAGGGATTTGAGGTGTGGTGAGATTCGTTCGTGGCAGGGGAGGCCAAGGACGAGGCGTGCGGCTGTGTTCTGGATTCTCTGGTGTTTGCGTTTGAGTGTGTTGCCAGCGTAGAGGGCGTTACCGTAGTCTAGTCTGCTGCTGATGAGTGCATGGGTGACTGTCTTCCTGGTCTCTGGGGGAATCCATTTGAAGGATTTTTTTTAGAGTGCGGAGTGTGTGGAAGCAGGAGGAGGTTAGAGCATTGATTTGCTGTGTCATGGAGAGGGAGGGGTTTAGTCTGATGCCGAGATTGCGTGCGTGGTTTACAGGGGTGGGTGCGGGGCCTAGGGCAGTGGGCCACCAGGAGTCATCCCATGTGGTTTTGTTGGGGCCAAAGATGATGATCTCGGTTTTGCTGGAGTTGAGCTTGAGGTGGTTAGTGGTCATCCAGTTGGCCGGTGTCGAGGAGAGCAGCGTGTAGGTTGGTTTTGGTGGTGGTGGGGTTGCGGGTGAGGGAGAGGATGAGTTGGGTGTCATCTGCGTAGGAGAGGATAGTGATTCCGTGTGCTCGAAGGATATTGGCTAGGAGGATCATGTAGATGTTGAAGAGTGTGGGGCTGAGGGAGGACCCTTGGGGGACTCCTCAGAATATCTTGGTAGTGGTGGAGTGGAAAGGTGGAAGGCAGACTCTCCGGGTCCGGTCGGTGAGGAAGGAGGTGAGCCAGTCTAAGGCTTTGTGGTGGATTCCTATGTTGTGGAGGCATGTGCGGAGTGTGTGGTGGCAGACGGTGTCAAAGCCTGCGGAGAGGTATAGGAGGCTGAGTGCGACGGTCTCGCCTTTGTCGACTTTGGTCCTGATGTAGTCTGTGCATGCGATCAGGGCGGTTTCCGTGCTGTGGTTCTTGCGGAACCCGGACTGTGAGGTGTCAAGAGTGTTGTTTGCTTCAAGGAAGTGGGATAGGTGGGCGTTGACTAGTTTCTCAGCAACCTTGGCGGGGAAAGGGATGAGGGAGATGGGGCGGTAATTGGAGAGGATCTCCGGGTCAGCTTGTTTTTTTTAGGAGAGCAGTGATTTCCGTGTGCTTCCAGGGGTCTGGGTAGGTGGCGGAGTCGAAAGAGGAGTTGATTATGTTGCGGAGTATGGGGGCGATGGTTGGTCTGGGTTTGTTGTAGATGCGATGTGGACAGGGGTCGGAGGGGTATCTGGAGTGGATGGAATTCATGGTTTTTTCGGTTTCTTCGTGTGTGGGGGGCCCCAGGTGGTGAGTGTGGTGGGGGTTATGAGTGGGGGTTGGGTTGGGTGAGTGAGGGGTGTGTGTGGTGGGTGTGTGTGGTATGAAGCTGTTGTGGATGTCCAGGATTTTGTGGTGGAAGTGGTTGGAGAGGGGGTCACATAGGGGCTGTGTGTGTGAGGGGTCTATGTTGCTGGCTTTGGGTTTGGCAAGTTCATTAATGATGGTGAAGGATGAGGTGTCCAAGATGTTAGCATTACGGGTTCTTGAGTTGTATAGCAGTCCTTGGGCCAGCTCTGTCGTCTTGGTCCCAAAAGCTGCTACCCCTGGTGACACTCCAGAAATCAGGTTTTGTGTGTATTACCATGGACTCAATGCAGTCGCGAAGACTGATGCGCACCCCATCCCCCTATCTGATGAGCTCATTGATCAGTTAGGGGCTGCCAAATATCCCAGCATGTTTGACTTCACATCTGGATATTGTCAGATTGCTCTGACTGAGGGGGCTAAGGGGAGGGCTCCATTTTCTACCCAAGATAGGCACTACAATTTTAGGGTGATGCCCTTTGGGATGAAAAATGCCCCTGCCACCTTTCAGAGGTTGGTTAACCAGGTTTTAGCTGGGCTTGAGGACTTCAGTGCCGCCTACCTGGATGACATTGCTGTGTTCAGCCCCACTTGGAAGGAACACCTGCAGCACTCTGCAAAGTGTTGGAGGCTCTACAGAAGGCAGGCCTTACTATTAAGGCAAGCAAGTGCCTAATAGGGCAGGCTTCTGTGGGGTACTTGGGACACCAGGTGAAGAATGGCCAGGTGGCACCCCTACAGCCAAACACTGATACCATTCTGGATTGGGAGCCTCCCAAGACCCAGACTGAGTTGAGAGCCTTTTTAGGTCTCACAGGATGCTAAAGGAGGTTTGTCAAGGGTTATGGCACTATTGTTGCTCCCTTGACTGAGTTAACCTCCATAAAGCAACTCAGAAAAGAGATCTGGACTGAGGCTTGCCAGACAGCTTTTGATGCCCTGAAGGCAGCAATGTGCACGGCACCCATGCTGAAGGAACCTGACTTCTCTAAAGAATTTGTCGTGCAGACTGATGCTGTAGAGCACGCTATGGGAACAGTATTGTCACAGCTACATGAAGAGGGCGTAGACCAGACTGTAGCCTCCATTAGTAGGAGGTTACTTCCCAAGGAACGGAGGTGAAGTGCAATTGAGCATGAATGATTTGCTGTGGTCTGGGTGCTCAAGAAGCTAAGACCCTACTTGTCTGGGACTCACTTCTGGGTTCAGACAGACCACAGGCTCCTCATATGGTTAATGCAGATGAGGAATGAGAACACAAAACTGTTGAGGTGGTCTATCTCCCTACAGGGAATGAACTTTACGGTGGAACATTGCCCTGGAACAGAGCACGCCAATGCTGATGGTCTGTCTAGATTCTTCTGCCTCAGTGATGAGAACTCCCATGAGGTTGGGTAGACCTCCCCACTTTCAGCTGTCTTTTTTGCCTCTGCTTCCCATGTTTTGACTGTGTGGGGGACTCTATTTTTGCTGTTTTTTGGGACTCTGGGCACTTTACCTCTGCTGACCAGTGCTAAAGTGCAAGTGATCCCTGTTTAAAATGTATGTGTATTTGGCTTTTTTATGATTGCCACATTTCATTTACTGGTAAGTCCCTTGTAAAGTGCACTAGAGGTGCCCACAGCCTGTATATCAAATGCTACTAGTGGACCTGCAGCACTATTTATGCCACACACATGAATAGCCCTGTCAACAAGTCTCAACCCTGCCACTGCAGTGTCTGAGTGTGCAGTCTTGCACTGTCAATTCCACCTGGCAAAGTGCACCCACTTGCCAGGCCCAAACCTTTCCTTTTTATACATGTAAGGCCCCTTAGGCAGGGTGCAGTGTGTGTTAAAGGTGGGACATGTACTGATTTGTTTTACATGTACTAACAGTGAAATACTGCCAGATTCAGAGTTTTGTGTCTCTGAACTCACAATGTAAAAATAAATATTTTGGTAAAGTTGGTTTTCAAATTGTCAGTTGAAAAAGCCACTTTTAGAAAGTGGGCATTTTCTTGCTTAACCCATTCTGGGGCTCTGCCTGCTTGTGTATTCCCTGTCTGGGTCAGACTGAAAGTTAGGCTGTTTGTGAATCCCCACTACACAGTGACACAAAGGTAGATGGTGTGTAGCCTTCATATCATGATGGGCCATCTGAGCTAGAGTGGAGGGAGGACTGGTCACTTACACCTGAATGGGTTGTGCCTGCCCTCACACAATGCAGTCTCCAACCCCCTGGTGTGAGTCTGGAGCCAGGCCTGGACAAGGCAGGATCTTGTGAACAACAGAGACTTTCCTTTGAGGTGTGCCTACTTCAAATGCACAAAGGGGTATAATAGGGGATTTAAAAGGATCAAGAGGAACCTCTGCCAAGGAGAAGAGCTAGAGGGGGAGTACTGCCCATTTGCCTGTGACTGTGCTTTGCTAGATTGGGCTACATGTGCTGCTTCTGCCTGAAAGAGGACAAAGACTGGACTTTGTGATATATTACTGCTTGTGAATAATCTCTAAGGGATTGAATTGAGCTTGCCTCCTGTTTTGAAGTCTCAGGGACTTCCTCTGCCAGCACCTGGGCTCTCTGCTGAGACTACTGTCTGGCAAAGTGGTGCCCTGTCCAGTCTTTCGGCCCTTGAGAGGTGAAGTTGGCAGAACAAGGACTGAAATCCATGCACAACATTGTGCAGGGAAAATTTCGATGCACCACCTGCAACGGGGCTGAAAATGCAGTCTCCAACCCCCTGGTGTGAGTCTGGAGCCAGGCCTGGACAAGGCAGGATCTTGTGAACAACAGAGACTTTCCTTTGAGGTGTGCCTACTTCAAATGCACAAAGGGGTATAAGTAGTGGATTTAAAAGGATCAAGAGGAACCTCTGCCAAGGAGAAGAGCTAGAGGGGGAGTACTGCCCATTTGCCTGTGACTGTGCTTTGCTAGATTGGGCTACATGTGCTGCTTCTGCCTGAAAGAGGACAAAGACTGGACTTTGTGATATATTACTGCTTGTGAATAATCTCTAAGGGATTGAATTGAGCTTGCCTCCTGTTTTGAAGTCTCAGGGACTTCCTCTGCCAGCACCTGGGCTCTCTGCTGAGACTACTGTCTGGCAAAGTGGTGCCCTGTCCAGTCTTTCGGCCCTTGAGAGGTGAAGTTGGCAGAACAAGGACTGAAATCCATGCACAACATTGTGCAGGGAAAATTTTGATGCACCACCTGCAACGGGGCTGAAAAACGACACACCATCCACTTTGTGGCTAAAATAAATGCTCCACCTGCATTGCAGCTGGGACATAGATGCATCGCGGTTGCAGATAACAACGCAAACCCCACGCAGCGCAGTTTTCCACCACTGTGCAGCCGGATTTCTCACGCATTATCCCTGGTCGTAAAAAATCAATGCATGTCAGCGTGGATCTGAGATGCCTGTCTGGAAATCGATGCATCGCTCTCTTGAGGGAGAGAAAAATTACGCATCACTGACCCGACTGGAGAAGAAACAACGCACAACCTCACTTGCGAGTAAGGAATCAAACCATTCGCTGACTTTTCTGACCAACGCTTACCCATGCCACTTTATTTTTGATGCAAACTAGGCTCTTTGTGTAGCAACGTTTCCATTGTTTTCTATGGAGTAAGACTCTTATTCGTTTGAAAATGTATATCTCGTCTTGTGTATGTTGGATTTTTTTTTTTTTCTTGATTGATTTAGATAAATATTACCTATTTTTCTAAAACTGGTGTGGTGTCCATTTTGTAGTGTAGTGGTTTCACTGTATTATGGTGTGTGTTGGTACAAATACTTTACACATTGCCTTTGAGAGCAGCCTGACTGCTTGTGCCAAGCTACCAAAGGGGGTGAGCAGGAGTTATCTTTGGTGCGTATCTCCATTACCCTTACGAGAGTGAGGGTGCTTCAAAAGAGTGCAAACTGACTACCAGTCAGAGCCCCCATTTCTAACAACACCCAAAAATACATTTAAAATAAAACAAAAATCAATCACTCATGAATAAAAACGGTTTATGGTATAACACAATAACTTTACACATTTACAAAATAGACAATACAATAATATTAAAAATGTCCACTCAGCAAATAAATACATAAAAAGTAAAATTGTTTTCTATTCCATAGCGGAAAACCTTCACAGAAAACATGACTTCCATGACAAAATATAGGGCCTGATGATGACCGTGGTGGATGGGATACTCGTCATAAAATTCATAGAATATAACAGAACTTGTAATACAGCAGAAGGGATATCTATCACATCTGTGACTCAGTATTATATCCAACAAGGTCCCTAATCATCAAAAATTAATCAAAAATGTAGCAAATTGCAAATATACAAATAAAAAATGTAATGTGTCTTATATGGCTAAATAAAATCCAGCAAAGCCATTCAAAACTCACAAAAACTTCCAAAAGACAAACAGTTACCCAGGAAACCTAGTAGAAGTCCCAGATATTTTTCCTTGAAAAAAAGTTAAAACACACCCAACATTAAAAAAATGAACCTCGACTACCAATAAGCAATCTGTAAAGGAGAACACAGAAAACCCCTGTCACAATAAGCTCGTCACACATAAACACTACACAACAAATCAAAAATACCTTTAAATTGTTAAACTATAACAGTTCATTTAACATTAACAATTATATAAATTAAGGGGGTCATTCCGACCCCGGCAGGCGGCAGGCGCCGGCCGCTGGGCGGAGACCGCCAAAAGACCGCACCGCGGTCAAATGACCACGGCGGTCATTCTAACTTTCCCGCTGGGCCGGCGGGCGATCTCCAAAAGATCACCCGCCGGCCCTAGCGGGAAAGGCCCTGCAAAGAGGAAGCCGGCTCCGAATGGAGCCGGCGGATTTGCAGGGGTGCGACGGGTGCAGTGGCACCCGTCGCGATTTTCAATGTCTGCAAAGCAGACACTGAAAATCTTTGTGGGGCCCTGTTAGGGGGCCCCTGCACTGCCCATGCCAGTGGCATGGGCAGTGCAGGGGCCCCCAGGGGCCCCACGACACCCTTTCCCGCCATCCTGTTCCTGGCGGTAAAAACCGCCAGGAACAGGATGGCGGGAAGGGGGTCGGAATCCCCATGGCGGATTCCCTGGGCCAGGGGTAAACCGGCAGGAAACCGCTGGTTCCCCTTTTCTGACCGCGGCTTTACCGCCGCGGTCAGAATGGCCCAGGAAGCACCGCCAGCCTGTTGGCGGTGCTTCCGCTGTCGTTGGCACCGCCAGGGTCAGAATGACCTCCTAAATCTCATTTAGGCTTACTGCACACATCTTCCACAACTACAAGAAAACCTCACATTATATATGGCGTAAAACATATAAACATACAAACACTAACCTTACTAAGACTATATCACCCTGAGCCGTATTAACTATAGAAAATAGAATAAAGTTAAACATATCTGAATCAGAGAACATAAATGTGAAACTGCTAGCCTGTGCAACTCAAAGAAATGCAAGGGGAAGAAAAGACAGAATAATCACTGAAATAAATATTTCAATGCATTGAGAATTGTGTACTGTGCAAGCTGTGGAATGTACCTGTTGGTTGATTGACTCTGTGCTCCATGTTGTCCTTCCTAGGCACCGTCCGCTGGGACTTGCGAGGGGATGGAGGAATCTTCCTGTGTACAGACCGCTGGTGGATCTGTCGACAATGGAAGAAAGACATGTCATACTGACATACAGGCTTGACAGAGCCACTATACAGGAACTGTGTGCCCAGCTGGAGCCAGACCTGATGTCACCCATCCGCCAACCCAAGGTGTTGTCCAGAGTGTTGTCTGCCCTGCTGAAATACATGCGGAGCTACATTGTTTTCCCTGAGGTGGGCGATTTGGCTACAGTGAAGGGTGATTTCTATGCGCCTTGGACATATTCCCAACATCATTGGTGCAATTGATGGGACACATGTTGCTTTGGTCCCCCCCAGCACGAGTGAACAGGTGTACAGGAACAGAAAAAGTTATCATTCCATGAATGTCCAGGTGGTCTGTTTGGCTGACCAGTACATCTCCCATGTAAATGCCAAGTTCCCTGGGTCAGTGCATGACGCGTACATCATGCGAAATAGCAGCATCCCTTACGTGATGGAACTACTTCAGAGACACCGTGTGTGGCTAATTGGTGACTCTGGTTACCCCAACCTGTCCTGGCTACTGACCCCAGTGAGGAATCCCAGGACAAGGGCAGAGGAACCAGGCCAGGTACAATGAGGCCCATGGGCGTACTAGGAGGGTGATCGAGCGGACCTTCGGCCTCCTGAAGGCCAGGTTTAGGTGCCTCCATATGACAGGTGGATCCCTAATGTACTCACCAAAGAAGGTGTGCCATATCATCGTGGCCTGCTGTATGCTTCACAACCAGGCTTTGCGACGCCAGGTGCCTTTCCTGCAGGAGGATGGTCCAGATGGTGGTGTTGTGGCTGCTGTGGAGCCTGCGGAGAGTGAAGAGGAGGAAGACGAAGAGGACGACACAGACAACAGGGACACAGTAAAACAGCAGTATTTTCAATGACATACAGGTAAGAATCAACACCGGCATTTTACATTTACTTAAAGTCTCCTGCCTCTCTACTGTCTGAGTTTCCCCCCAGTGTATGTTAACTGAGTTGTGACTTTCCCTTCCAATTTCAGAGATGTGGGCCCCACTCCGTGACCTCTCCTTTGTTTCCCCATGGACTACAGCTGTGTGACAGTGGTATGTTGTCATCACAATGTAACTGGACATTTTGGCACGGTTCTGTGTAATACATTTGTTAAAAAATACAGGCAGACTCCAGATTATTTTTGTGCAATAAGTGTGTTTATTAAAGTGCTCAATTCTGGGTAATGGTTGCAATTCGGTGATGGGTGATGGCGGAGGAATGTCCATGGCAGAGTCCAGATTTTCAGTCTCACAGGTGCATTGTCCATATGGCTGTGGAAGGTGGAGCAGGGGCAGTTTAAGGTTGGACAGGGTGACAATGTGGGACAGTGGGATGACAATCAGGGGGTATCCTTTCCTGGCGGGGGTCTTGGCATCCTACTCTGTCTTCTTCCTAGATCTCAGGCCCCGCTTGGACAGGGGGTGGGGTTCTGGTGGCCTGTTGTTCTTGTGTCGGGGCCTCCTGTCCACTAGCGCCGGCGGAGGTGGCAGCCTGTTCTTGGTCCATGCTAGTGACAGGGGCCCTTTGTGTTGCCACATGGTCCCGCAATGTGCTGACAATCTGATTGAGAGCCACAACGATGGTGCCCATTGCGGAACTGATGTTTCTGAGTTCTTCCCTGAACCCCATAAACTGTTCCTTCTGCAGTACCTGGATCTCCTGGAACCTGGCCAGGACCGTCGCCATCGTCTCCTGGGAGCGGTGGTGTGCTCCCATGATGGAGGATAGGGCCTCGTGGAGAGTGGGTTCCCTGGGCCTGTCCCCCCCGTCGCACAGTAGCCCTCCCAGTTCCCCTGTTTCCCTGGGCCTCTGTCCCCTGGACCGTGTGCCCACTTCCACTGCCCCCAGGTCCCTGTTGTTGTTGGGGTGGTGGGTTAACCTGGGTGCCCTGTAGTGGTGGATACACCGCTGCTTGTCGTCTCCTGGAGACAGAGGCATGGGCCCGCTGGGTGGGTGCTGTGCTGGTGTTCCCAGAGGGGGGTAGGTCTGCTGTGGCCTGTGGCTGTCTGAGGGGAACCGACTGTCCCGAGGTCCCCGATGGGCCGGGCTGGTCATCTGGGTCCAGGGAGACAGAGCTGCTTTCATCACTGTGGGCCTCTTCTGGGGGTGGAATGGACATTTCTGGACCCTCCTGGGCGGTGTTGTGCCGTTCGGGTCCTGCAGGGGTATAAGAGTATGGTTATTGCTTCTGTGTGTGCCATAGCGTGCAATGGGTGGGTGCCTGTGTACCCCAGTGCTGGCATTCCCTTGTGGGGGCTGTTGTGACGGTGGTTTGGGGGGGGATGGGTATGTGCAGTGGGCATGCTTAGGTGATGGGTGTCCATGGATTGTGGTTGCATGCAGGGCTTGGTCTTGGGATGGGTGGGTTGTGATGGTGAGACATTAGCAAGGAGGATGTGTGATGGGGGTGGGGGGGAGGGTGGGGGTATGATTTGGCATGCCGGTGGGTGAGGGGGGATGAAGTAGTTGAGATTCGACTTACCAGAGTCCATTCCTCCACCTACTCCTGCGAGGCCCTCAGGATGCAGGATCGCCAAGACCTGTTCCTCCCATGTTGTAAATTCTGGGGGTTGAGGTGGGGGTCCGCCGCCAGTCTTCTGCACCGCGATGTTGTGTCTGGATACCATGGAACACACCTTCTCCCGTAGGTCGTTCCACTGCTTTCTGATGTCGTCCCGATTTCGTGGATGTTGACCCTGTCCACTATTCTTTGCCATAGCTCCATCTTCCTGGCAATGGTGGTGTTCTGCACCTGTGTCCCAAAGAGCTGGGGCTCTACCCGAACTATTTCCTCCACCATGACCCTGAGTTCAGCGTCTGAAAACCTGGGGTGTCTTTGGGGTGCCATGGGGTGGTGTGGATGAGGTGTGGGGTGGTGTTTGTGGTGATGAGTGTGGTGGTGTCTGGTGTTTTGTGCGTGGATGCTGTATGAGTGATGGTGTTATGTGCCTGTGAATGCTCTGTACTAGCTGGTGGTGTCTCTCTCTGGCCTTAGTCAATAAATGGTGGTCGTAGGGGTTTGTGGGTGATGTGGGTGTGTGTTTTATATTGTGTTGGGTGTGTGGGAGTGGTGTTTGTATGTGTATCAGGTGTGTGTATTTCAAAATGTTCAATGTGGCAGTGTTTTGGAGCTGTGTGTGTATTTTGACCGCGGCGGTGTGTACCGCCAATGGAATACCGCGGTTGTAAGACAGCCGCGTGGATTCGTGGGTCGGAATAGAATGGGTGTATTTCTGTTGGCGTGACGGTGGAGGTTTGGTCATCGCCAGTTTTTCGCTGGCCGTTGGTGTGGCAGACTTTTGTAGATGTCGGGTTTTTGGCGGTTTGCTTGTTGCGGGTCAGAATGACCGTGGCGGTTTCCCGCGCACGCGGCGGTGTTATGGCGGTCTTCTGACCGGCGGTAAGCGCCTTTTACCGCCGAGGTCAGAATGACCCCCATTGTTCTTTGAAAATGTACAAAATATATGAAAAACATAAACAAATATATGTAGAATGGTTTAAAAGAAAATGTTATAAGAAATATGACCACACATTTGAATTGTTTTTTACTTAAAATGCAAAATTATTTAATTACAGTATTTTTGCAGTATTTAAAAATATATCAAAATAATATAAATCAAAATATAAATGAAAAAGGCAAAAGCCTTATGTTAAAAAAAATATATATATATATTTGTGGATCTCTATACAAATCTTACCAAAACATACATGAAGAAAACAACTTTTTTTTATGCTTACAAATTTAAAAATCAGTTATGACCATTGAATAAGAATTGTTACAAAGCAAATATTTTGTTAACTAAAAGAATAATAAAAAATGATTAGCCTAGTAAAAGTAAATAAAATGTATGCTATGACTCAAAGAAACATAACTATTAACTCCAAATTAACCAACTTAACCAAAGCAAACACTATTTATTTAACTTACATTAAATATTTCCACAGCAAACATTGCCACATTAAAAGGTTGCCTGATGGTGCCAACTGAGTAATTTTACTGTAAGGCAAAGAAAAGGTAGAGGGTGCTGTAAAATTAGATGTGGAAAAGGAGAATATGATAAAATAGTTAGATTGGGTGTAGAGTTTCTCCAATCACCAGATACAGCACAGGATAAATCTAGCACCTTAGTCACTATCTCCCCAGAACATTCCTAGACCTGGGAAGATTTCACCTGAAGAAGAGGGACCTGCTAGAAGAAGCAACTTCCCTCTTGACTCCTGCTGAAAGTATAAGACTCACACAGTGACACATGCACTCTTGACACCTTCCTGTAGTCACTGATTAGAACTGGTCTCCAAGGGTGAAGTGGTTTGCCTCATGTTTACCTTCTTTATGAATACAAAAAAACAGAAGTGCTTATAATACCAACATGGTCCAGCTGACTAAGGCAGACTACACCTCATCTGAGACCAGACTGGACAGAAACTTTACATCTACACGCCTGCCCTGAGGAGCTAGATATCCCATCTTAGTTATAACAAGTGCATTATAGCCTATGACACTTTTATAGGATGGATGGGATATCCGTCACACTTGTGATAGAGTAACCCGTCTTCCAAAACTCCAAATCATCCCCTAGCTTTGCATGTAAAGCCTTTGATTAGGACAATAAGCTGTGTGTATTTGAACTTCACTCCATTCCAGATGGTCTGAAATTGTGCCTATAGCCTGGTTTAATGTAAACTGTTGTTTTTCCATAGTGCTTGACTGTTTCGGGTATTTTTGCCTTAAAATAAAGAAATGTATATCTCCGGTTCCCCTTAACCTATTGTGAATATTTTGGTATCTTTTTGCTCATTACATTTTTCTCTATTTCTGTAAAGTGGTTTACACGTTTTACTGTGCTCTGTTACATCAAACATGTTTTCAGTGCTTGGACTTGGCATGCACTTCTCTGGGGATTACATTCTGCTTGCTTCATACCTACCAGGGGTGAACAGAGATTCTCTTGGAACTGAGTTTAGTCTTACCCAGAGTGGATGTATTGAGCTGGTATGGATGCCCCTCTCATAAATTTATAATTGCATTTGTGACATACTGTTACATACCTTTGGAAATTTCCTGCAAAACATCTAACTCCCTATCCGTACATGTACAAAGAGGGCACAGTCATTTCAATGTCTACTAGTTCTACATGATTATTTCATTTTTATGTATGTAAAAGTGTTCTAGATGAGTCCTCTTTTGTATATTCTCAAATGCCTTAATGTTGGAGGGTGGTTTGTCAGTAGGTACAGGTAGGTACATACAGCTAGTAATAACACCACAATCACAAATGAGGTCCAGTCGAATTCTTAATAAATTAATCCTTGCTCAACCCTTGGTAGCTTGGCTGTGAGCAAACAGGCTTAACTTAGGAGACAGGTGTGTAAAGAATTTACAAAAATCAATATATTAAATAAGTAAGACGCAAACAATAATAATCCAATACAATTTAGAAAAATAGGAAGAATGAACAAAAATCCATTGTAGGGAATCGGCGATTATGGATTTGTTAAAAAAATACAAGTAAAACTAGAGCTCTGAAGCAAATAGCAATTAAAGGGTTACAAAAGTTTGCTTTGGACTGGGACAAAATCAAGAGTTCAGGCCATCCGTGATGTAGCACTTCTACACTTACTCCCAGAAATGTTTCTTGATGCAGGAAAGTAGTCCACGGCAACAGTCAAGGGTTCAGAAGCTCTGGTTTGCCTCTTGGGGTCTGAGTCCACAACTCCCACAATGCATCTGGTCAATTCAAGTAAAATCAAAGTGAAGCTTATCAGCTGGAGTTGTTGTTGATGTTGCGGGTAGCCCTGTCAGCACTTTTCTGCCTGTTGCTGATCAGGGAGTGCACTCCTTATTCTTTAAGACAGACAAAGTCCTTTTGTTGTGAAGCTTTGTGACACATCAGGTGCAGTCCTTATGAGAGCAG